>NC_088241.1:18063748-18663748 GCF_036934945.1 Oncorhynchus masou masou | reverse complement strand
AACCACACACAGCCTCTGCAAGGTCAGGACAACCTCATTGAGTTCCCTCCGAATCACGCCGCCAGCCACTCGCCATTAAATTGCACCGCCTTGGGTTCGGTGACAACCATGGTTTGAAAATGTGTCATGACAGGTAGGTGTCACTTCCTTCCTGGTGTGATTTTTTTTTAGCAGCAAAATCTGATTATATACCAGTGGACCAATTGACAGCCTGGCATGGTCGCCACCCACAACCATCTATTGTCTCCCTATCTATCCCAGGGTGCGCTCTGATTCATGCACTCTTTCTCTTTCTGAGGCAGCCTCTCCCTCAGCTCAGCTAATCACCCCTATACATTGCTCTCTCTCCCCAGAAGCTCTGAGAAGACTCTTTATCGCTCCCATATACTTATCTATACTTGTGGTTTCTTGTACATCTCCTTAGAACTTTAGACCAATAGCAGAGCTACTAAAATTGGGAACCTGTCAGCTTGGTCGCTTTTCAAAGAACTTGATGAACTTGCCTGGTATATAATGGTCCATTGATTCATTTGCATTCAAGTCTATGTAAAGTCAGTCATTAGAGCTATCGTTGCCATAATGTTCAAGATAACCCCTGAAACAGTATTGTATTGCTGAATAACATCAAATAAAATACTGAGCTGGATAGTCGGGGTTGATAAACTTGTAGGCTGGTGTCAGGCTCAGTCCCTTGTAACAGTCACATCCCCAGTCCCAAACTGAGTAGAGAAGTCATCACAGTTTAAATTTCATGCAGAGATGGAGCCCTTCGTAGAGATACATCCCCTCTGGCATGAAGATATTAGCAGTGAGTTGTGGTGTGACTGACAAAGCGAGCATTACTCTATTCCTATTTAAACTCTTTGTCATTACTGACTGTTGTAATGAACATTATGGTAGACAGAGAGCTGGTTTCAAGCGCAGGGTGCAGCAGGTGTTTATTGTAAAGGACCACAGGTGGAGGCAGGTAGCTGGGTCCAGGTGCAGGCAGAAGGTCATACACAGGGAGTCCAAAAGGGCAACAGTACAGGCAGGGAAAAGACTAGTAACATCGTCTGGTAGATCAGGCAATATGTTGAGAACAGGAAATCCGGCTAAAGTACAGGCAGGGGATAGGCAAAAGGCATCATTAGTGAGGCAGGCAACACTATCATACACGGGAGGATTAAATTACGGTGATGACAGCGCTCCAAATAGAAGTGTGTCACAAAACAAACAATAGCTCACAATGATGGGGTGCAAAGAACGGAACTAAATAGTGTGTGATAATGACAGTGTGAACAGGTGATCAGAATTCAGGTGCCTGGGATCTGGAGAGTGAGCTGCATTCAGGGGATCTAGGTGTTTGAGAGTGTGAGCTGGAAAGTGGGCTGGAAAGTGAGCTGCGTTCAGGGGATCTACGTGTTTGAGAGTGTGAGTTGGATGCAGACGTTACAACTGTCTTAGGCGTTATACTTTTTAACATGTACTTGTTCCTTTTTGTGGAATGTCTGGATATGAATGTATTATTATATATAATAGTTGTTTTTCTGCACAGTTTTTCTAGTAAAAATGTCTTCACAGAAGTTCTTTATGTAATATCAAATTAGGATGAATTATGATGCCAATATACATACGGTATATTATTGTGGTGCGGTAAATGTTTCAAGATCCTTCCTTTTTCCTTTAATATAGCAGGCGACTTTCGATTCAATAAATGTGGGACCACATTGAATTTCTACACTACATTGCAAACTGCATGCAGTGAAGTTTCCCATCTTACTGTAAAGGTTTTCAGGGAACTACCTCCAGCTACAGTTTTACAGGGGAAACATACATTTAGATAAAGTATCATGTGTTTTGAATAAATGTGTAGAATACATGAATGTAGTGTACAGTAGACTATTGATAGATATTCATAGCAACATACACAGCTTCTCGTATAATTAGCACGTACGTATGTTGAACAAGAGACACATTTTTCTCTCCCCATGACCCGTCTCTCAGTGTGTCAACACTTAGGAGGTATACTTCCTCACCCCGCACTCCCACGATATTCCCAAATCTATAGAATCACCCCCTGGGTCTCCCCACCTCCCCTAACCCTCACACCCAGCTTATTTCCCCAAATGAACTACCAAGGCCCACTCTTTCCGTGCCGTCCCCCTCCTCCCCCCTAAACCAACATTTGGTCTTCATTTAGAAATAATTTACTGGTGGGCCTGGGGCTGTACAGACACGCTAGCCCCACTGCTAATGGGACTTGACTGTGGGAGAGTAAGGCAGGAAAAGTGTGTGGTAGGGTTATAGGAGGGGGTTGTGGAGAGAAATTCCCTGCTTCTATAAATCAAAACCAGTTTTGGGAAGAGGGGCACCAGAGAGGGGTTTAGAGGGAGTTAAAGCTTCCATAGTTTACAGCCAATGGCAGCAGTCGCCTGTTAAAACCAAGCACCACTGGCTTTTATTTATTTACTTGAGCAATTTAACCTTTATTTCACCAGGAAGTCTCTGGTGGCAGGGGTCAGAGTAAGTGGGCTGTCAACTTTTATGCTTGATCACCCTCATGTTCATGCACATAGCCCAGAAGTTGCAAGACCAGCTCAAATTCTTGATTAAAGACATGTCATCTTCAAAGTGTTGACTCTCATCAATAATGATCAACATTAGCAGCCGCAGTAGAAGTGACAGCATTAGTATTACTTATCCTAGCAATTTACTTGGAGGATTCAAGTTAGTTCTATAGGTTATGTGATGAAGAGACTGGTTCATTGCTTTGCTATGGTCTGCTGACCTTTCAACACCACATTACTTTTCTTTCTGACCCAGTCTTGCAAAACTTTCAGGTCCTGTTCCCAGCCTTGACCAGACTTGTTGCACATACGATATGCTATAGTCCTAGTAAAAACGAGGAGGGTGCATTTTCAGAAAGAAAAGTAATGTGGTGTTGAAAGGTCAGCAGACCATACCAAAGCAAAGAACCAGTCTCTTCATCACGTAACCTATAGAACTAACTTGAATGTGCAACAAGTCTTCAAGGCTGGGATCAGGACCTGAAAGTTCTTTGCAGGACAGGGTCCTCATCACTGCCCTGTGTGATTCGGGGTTTCCTTCAGACCAGATGGATGAGTAACCTCTACTGACCCTCCAACACCATTTTCAGCAGCAACCTCATTTTCCCAGATGGTCTGCCATCCAAATGTTGGCTTGGTCTAACCTTGCTTAGCTTCAGATGAAATCCACCGGAGGGATACAGGGTGGTGTGGCCAGTAGCAGAAAAAATTGATGTTAATATCTGCATGCAGACATTTTGACTTTTAATCTCAGACTCTTACAATTCTAATAATTTTCTTTACTCATGAATGTTGTCTCATTCACACACAGCTGTTTCTACAGGTTTGTGTTATTGAGTGTATGAGTGATGCCCAGGTATTGAAAGGTGGACAGAGTCTTGTGACAATCCAACATTACACCATAATGCCAGCAGTGGTTTCCTAGTTTTGGTCATGTCAGGGAATAGACTAAGAGCATCATTCCAGCCTAGCTGTCTCCAGACAGGAACCCTCTAGGACAGCTTGTATGGTGACAGTAATGAGCACAGGGTGTGGGTGCCATTGCCACGTGAGCCTGGCACCATGCCCGCAGGGGCTCCGTACCACGCCATGCAGCACCAGCCTGATTTATGTTCTCTCTAATAGGAACCAGCGGCGTCTCCGGGAAAGATTTAAGCTGATGCCACCTTCAGCTCATTCACATGCAACGGTGGTCAACCATGAGAGAGAGACAGAGAGGAGTGAGAGAGAGAGATGAAGACAGATAGAGATATGGAGGGAGAAAGAGATAATGGGAGTTGAACTGGGGCTTGTGTATAAGAATCAGTGTGTATAATAGGTAGATTCTAGTGGCTTTTTGGGGGCATTGAAACAATCACTTCCTCCACTTCTATTTGACAAAGTAATAGCATTCATTCTATATCAACATTTGACCATAAAATGAAATGTGACCTCGCAAAATCAAATAAAACAGTCCATGTATAATAAATGACGGCTTCACTCCTCAAACCTCAAACTCATTCAATGGATACAAGATGGATCCAAGATGGCGTAGCAGTGGGATGTTTTTATTGTCTTGTCCTGTCCCTTTTATATATCGTTTCTTTCTTTGTATATATTTTTATCTCATTTTTACATCTACGGACTGAACATACTCTCCTGCAAACCCCAATGCAGCATGGATCTCCTATTTTTTTACATTTTAGAACCGTAACTCCCTTCAAAAGCTATCCTGCTAACTAGCTACTAGCTAGTAGTCAGTTAACCATCACCGTTAACATCTGCCAGCTTCAGCCCGGTCAACTCCTGCCAGCCTGCACAGCACAATTTTAACCCAGAGCATATCGGACTGCTTTTCTCCACCATATCTCCAGATTCCTATCGCAAACTCTGAACCTTTACTCCGGATCATCGCAGTTAGCTAGCTGCTATCCGAGTGGCTACTCCTGCCTAACGTCTCTGTCCCGAAGAAAGCACCAGTTAGCCTGGAGCTAGCCTCGAATCTAGGCCCATCTCCCGGCTAGCCGAAGAGATCTATATCAAGCAATTCCTGGGCTTCAATTACCTCTTTTGCCAATAGGCCTGGACCCTTTGCTGCCGACACGGAGCCCCGCCAATCCATCACGACTGGTCTACCGACGTAACCATCTGAGGAGATTTCTGTCCCGAAGCAAGCACCAGTTAGCCTGGAGTTAGCCTTGAGCTAGGCCCATCTCCCGGCTAGCCGAAGAAATCCATCAGATAATCCCTGGGCTTCAATTCTTCTTTTGCCAATTGGCCTGGACCCTTTGCTGCTGACACGGTGCCAGACCGATCCATCACGACTGGTCTGCCGACGTAACCGCCCGAGGGGGTTTCAACAGGCTCCCCCGTTGCGATGTCCCCCTGAGGCCCATCTGCTAGCCTGATGCTCTCCCTGACCTGCTAGCTGTCTGAATCTCCGTGCCTCCAGCTCGCCTAGCTACTCACTCGACCCTATGATTACTCAGCTACACCTGCCTCTCCCTAATGTCAATATGCCTTGTCTATTGCTGTTTTGGTTAGTCATGTTTGTCTTATTTCACTGTAGAGCCTCCAGCCTGCTCTATATACCTTAGCTAGCCCTGTTGTTCCACCCCCCACCCCCCCCCCACACACATGAAGTGACCACACCTGGCTTAAATGGTGCTTCTAGAGACAAAACCTCTCTCATCGTCACTCAATGCCTAGGCTTACCTCTACTGTACTCACATCCTACCATACTCTTCTCTGTACATTATGCCTTGAATCTATCCTTCCGTGACCAGAAACCTGCGCCCTTTACTCTCTGTTCCAAACGCACAAGACGACCAGTTATTTTAGCCATTAGCCATACTCTTATCCTACTCTGTTCCTCTGGTAATATAGAGGTTAAGCCAGGCCCTGCAGCCCCAAGCATCACTCCCATTCCCCAGGCGCTCTCATTTGTTGACTTCTGTAACCGTAAAAGCATTAGTTTCATGAAGCCTCCTCCCTAAGTTTGTTTTATTCGCTGCTTTAGCACACTCCGCCAACCCGGATGTCCTAGCCGTGTCTGAATCCTGGCTAAGGAAGGCCACCAAAAATCCTGAAATGTAACCCTACCCCTGCCGACACCTCAGCACCCCCTGGCAGCCTCTATAGGGGTGCCACAGGGCTCAATTCTCGGGCCGACTCTTTTCTCTGTATATATCAATGATGTCGCTCTTGCGGCTGGTGATTCTCTGATCCACCTCTACGCAGACGACACCATTCTGTATACATCTGGCCCTTCTTTGGATACTGTGCTAACAAACCTCCAAACGAGCTTCAACACCATACAACACTCCTTCCGTGTCCTACAATTACTTTTAAGTGCTAGTAGAACTAAGTGCATGCTCTTCAACTGATTGCTGCCCACACCCTCCCACCCAACTAGCATCACTACTTTGGAAAGTTCTGACCTAGAATATGTGGACAACTACAAATACCTAGGTGTCTGGTTAGACTGTAAACTCTCCTTCCAGACTAACATTAAGCATCTCCAAAACAAAATGAAATCTAGAATCGGCTTCCTATTTTGCAACACAGCCCCCTTCGCTCATGCCGCCAAACATACCCTCGTAAAACTGACTATCCTACCGATCTTTGACTTCGGCGATATCATTGGCATAATAGCCTCCAACACTCTACTCAGCAAACTGGATGCAGTCTATCACAGTGCCAACCGTTTTATCACCAAAGCCCCATATACTACCCACCACTGTGACCTCTATTCTCTCATTGGCTGGCCCTCACTACATATTCGTCGCCAAACCCACTGGCTCCAGGTCATCTATGTCTTTGCTAGGTAAAGCCCCGCCTTATCTCAGCTCACTGTTCACCATAGCAACAACCACCCGTTGCACACACTCCAGCAGGTATATTGCACTAGTCATCCCAAAAGCCAACACTTACTTTGGCTGCCTTTCCTTCCAGTTCTCTGCTGCCAATGACTGAAACAATTGCAAAAATGTCTGAAGCTGGAGTCTTATATCTCCCTCTCTAACTTTAAGCATCAGCTGTCATAGCAGCTTACCGATCACTATACCTGTACACAGCCAATCTGTAAATAGCACACCCGACTACTTCATCCCCATTTTATTACTTACCCTCTTGCTCATTTGCACCCCAGAATCTCTACTTGCACATCATCATCTGCACATACATCACTCCAGTATTAATGCTAAATTCTTATTATTTTCGCCTCTTTGGACTATTTCTCGTTGGCCTACCTCCCTACTCTTCTACATTTGCACACACTGTGCATAGATCTTTCTATTTTTATTTTATTTCATGTTATTTACTGTACGTTTGTTTATGTGTAACTGTGTTGTTGTTTGTGTCGCACTGCTTTGCTTTATCTTGGCCAGGTCGCAGTTGTAAATGAGAACTTGTTCTCAACTGGCCTACTGGTTAAATAAAGGTGAAATAAAAAAAGAAAAGAAAAATTCAAAGGTTCAATAAAAAATACTGTTTCCTCTTTCTCTCTCCATCTCTCTCTCTCTTTCCTTTTCACTCTCTCTCTCTCTCTCTCTCTCTCTCAATGGATTTGGCACACTCGTACATTCATGTCATTAGATCCCGTGTCTATTTCTGAATATGAAAGGCTGTATCCTGCCATTTAAAAGAATGTCACTTATTCTTTAGAAATGGAGACCATTTAATATAGAGATGAGAACCTGCAGGTTAGAAACATAAACAGCGACACTCACTAAGCACATTAGCTGGGAGAAACAGCCTTTGCGTGGGCGGAAAAGGTTAGCGCATCCATACGGCATAAACAGAAACAGCATTACCATATTTCACCGCCTCACCAACATAGAATATCTCTTGTTTTTCAAGTGTTGCTTTTATGCCTACAGTGCCATTGAAAGGGAAAGAATAAGGTTGAACCATTAGATTATCCATCACAAAAAGTCCCAATATGACCATGAGACACAGTGGTTTATGTAGGTAACTTTTTATTTGCTTTTTATTAGCTCAGTATGGCTCCTGAGTCGTGTAGCGGTCTAAGGCACTGCCTCTCAGTGCTAGAGGCGTCACTACAGACCCTGGTTCGATTCCATGCTGTATCACAACCGGCCGTGATAGGGCCCATAGGGCGGTGCACAATTGACCCAGTGTTGTTAGGGTTTGGCCGGAGTAGACCGTCATTGTAAATAAGAATTTGTTCTTAGCTTACATGCCTAGTTAAATAAAGGTTACATTTTTTTGTTGCAACTCTGATATTCTCCAAACAGTGATGTATTGATGAAACAGAGAAGATATTCACATAATGGTAAAGCTCTCTCAAGGCAAGATAGTTTTTTAACTTCAAAGTCGATCTCACGTCTCCAAATCATCAGTCTCGACACCTACAGTACGAGCATGTGGAATACAACAAGGAGTACCAAGCAAGCCCAATATTTGATTTTTAATGTCTTTCAAGTACTTTGAAAGTATCAAAGTTCACTGTACCTATGTATATGTAGTATTCCAACTCTCTAGATAGTTTTTTAATGATTCCACCCCTATAACCTCTGTTGGAGTGGGTGATATGAATTCATTATTCTGAGCAAAACACATGCGAGGCTCTTGTTAACCTCACACCCGGAGTGTGTTTCTGGGTTTGTGATTCTCTCCCTGTTGGAGGAGTCCTCTTCTCTTCTCATGTCTTCAGTTCACATCCTCTTTGAAGCCAGTCATATTTGAGAGGGTCTAGTTGGGGTTAGCAGATTCACATATGATGTTGTCTGATCACTTCCACATTTGAGTTGAAAAGCTTCAGATTCTGATGGAAGGTTAAATTAGGGAATTTTTTCCATAATTGGTGCCCAAGGCCAGTGCACCCTTTAAAATGCTATTTGACCTTCCGGTGTATCCTTGAAGTTGGGGAGAGCTTTTTTACCCACTCTCATTGATGTGTCTGTCAGAAAATGGTCCTCAGGCTGAAGTTAAGTAACCGTAAAGTGTCACTAAGTTGACCATGACTCAGACTCAGTCACAGCCTGATGCATAAATACTTAAAGGGACAATCTGCACTTGCTACATCCATTTTTGGACATATAAGTTAACGATATGTACCCCTTAATTCTTGAAGAAATGTATAAATTCCTCATAAGCTTAGTTCAACTGTCATACCCCATCAGAACCCAAAATACAAATGGTTTTACTCAAGTGTTTTAAACAATGCAAATGTAAACAAACAACGTATAGACCAAAAAAATTATACCCATGTAAATTTTGATATCATGTAAATGGTGGCATTTCTCCAGCCTTATCTCTCAGCTTTTTAGCAAAACAGTAGCAGAGATATGCTTTTGTTATTGTTTCAACAGCTGATTACCCCCTTTAAAGCCAATCAAGAAGGGACGCTATCCTATTCCACTGCCTTCCTCTTACAATATATTCTTCTTAATTAAGACCAAATACATGAGGCCCTGTTGGTAATTGCTAATCAGACTTTTATCACAGTTAAGGTGAACTGGGTGTGTAGATGTTGAAAGATGGGATGGGGGCGGGGTGGTGGTTAGTCACATGCTCAAATTTAAGAGCCAAAGGCACTGTTGGTTGAAAATGAGAGGAGACAAATTTCAGGTCAATCAACCCATTCCCATTTACTACCTTTCAGGATGACTAATTACAGGAAGGTGAGTAGTCAACAGCTTCACTGTGGCTTACTATCCTAGCCACAGAGGATCACTGGGTTGCGTGTGAATATTCATCTAAACACACACCAATACAATACAGCCATTCAAATGAGCACTTCAATGAATGTTCTAGTGGAGACATTGTTGAGTGATCACTGACAGCCAGATGAGTGGCCCAGACAGACACTAACTTTGAGTTTTGCTCTCTACCCACTGCGCCGCCTCAGGGCAGTTCAGTGTCGTTTGAAGACTAAACGTATCCTCATACATCTGTCAGCTTCCCACATACAAATGTAGATCAATGGAAAACAGGTGACAGCTGAACGCCTTTATGAATTTGGATATTATTAATGTGTTGAACATTGCCAGTCTGGCTACAGTCTCCTACTCTGCTCTGGAGAGAGATCCTCATTGCTCTACACAGGGGCAGTAGGCCGAAAGGTTAGACAAAAGCCCATAATCCTTTGCACCAGCATTGTTTCCTTCTGTTAGATTTCCTACATGACTAGATAGTTAAATAGGAGCTGACTTCTGTAACCAAACATTTCAGGAATGTTAGCTGTTTGCGGTCATGGAACTGTCCAGAGCCCGTTTCCCAATAGCACCGAAACTTAGGCTTACGTGTGTTTTAATGATGCATCTTTCCTACAGCAGCCGAAGATGTAACACGCATTTTATAAAACACCACGCAGAGAGAATGTTTGATAAGTGCATCGTTGAGGCATACTGATAGGATCAAAAGAAAGGAAGCACGGCTTTTGGATCAGGGTTCTCCCTTTCCAATCTTACTTTAACATTAGAATTATTCCATAATACTGACAACGCATCAGCTCCTAGAGAGATATCACCTATGGCTACAAATATTAGCGTGTCTTATTCTAATGCGTACACCATAATAATGCACTAAATCAAAATTTGCCACAAAAGTTTGCACTTGTTCCACATCATGAAATATATTGAGGCAAAAATGAGGGACAGTAACGTACAAATACTGTAGCGAAATAAAACAATTTATTGAACATGACATTGATTTTAATATGATTGAAATACATACAGTGAGAGTCAAAAGTTTGGGCACGCCTACTCATTCAAGGGTTTTTCTTTACTTTTACTATTTTCTACGCTGTAGAATAATAATGAAGACATCAAAACTATGAAATAACACATATGGAATCATGTAGTAACAGAAAAGTGTTAAATAAATCTAAATGTATTTTAAATTTGAGATTCTTCAAAGTAGCCACCCTTTGCCTTGATGACAGCTTTGCATACTTGGAATTCTCTCAATCAGCTTCATGAGGTAGTCACCGGAATGCATTTCAATTAACAGGTGTGCCTTGCTAAAAGTTAATTTCTGGAATGTCTTTCCTTCTTAATGCATTTGAGCCAATCAGTTGTGTTGTGACAAGGTAGGGGTGGTACACAGAAGATAGCCCGATTTGGTAAAAGACAAAGTCCATGTTATGGAAAGAACACCTTAAATAGGCAAAGAGTCCATTGTTACTTTAGTCCATCATTACTTTAAGAATTGAAGGTCAGTCAATACGGAACATTTCAAGAACTGTGAAAGTTTCTTCAGGTGCAGTTGCATAAACCATCAAGCGCTACGATGAAATTGGCTCTCATGAGGACCGCCACAGGAAAGGAAGACCCAGAGTTCCCTCTGCTGCACAGGATAAGTTCATTAGAGTTACTTGTCTCAGAAATTGCAGGCCAAATAAATGTTTCGCGGAGTTTAAATAACAGACACATCTCAACATCAACTGTTCAGAGGAGACTGTGTGAATCAGGCCTTCATGGTCGAATTACTGCAAAGAAACCACTACTAAAGGACAGCAATAAGAAGAAGAGACTTGCTTGGTCCAAGAAACACAAGCAATGGATTTTAGACCGTTGAAAATCTGTCCTTTGGTCTGATGAGTCCAAATTTTAGATTTTTTGTTCCAACCATGTGTTTTTATGATGCAGAGTAGGTGAATGGATGATCGCTGCATGTGTGCTTCCCACCATGAAGCATGGAGGAGGAGGTGTGATGGTGTGGGGGTGCTTTGCTGGTGACACTGTCAGAGATTTATTTAGAATTCAAGGCACACTTAACCAGAATTCTGCAGTGATACACCATCCCCTCTGGTTTGTGCTTAGTGGGACTATCATTTGTTTTTCAACAGGATAATGGCCCAACACACCTCCAAGGTGTGTAAGGACTATTTGACCAAGGAGAGTGATGGAGTGCTGCATCAGACCTGGCCTCCATAATCCCCCAACCTCAACCCAATTGAGTTGGTTTAGGATGAGTTAGACCGTGGAGTGAAGGAAAAGCAGCCAACAAGTGCTCAGCATATGTGGGAACTCCTTCAAGACTGTTGGAAAAGCATTCTCTGGTTTAGGGAATGCCAAGATTGTGCAAAGCTGTCATCAAATCAAAGGGTGGCTCATTTGAAGAATCTAAAATCTAAAATATATATTGATTTGTTTAACACTTTCTTTAACACTTTCTTAACACATATGGAATCACAACATGATTCCATATGTGTTATTTCATAGTTTTGATGTCTTCACTATTATTCTACAATTTCAGAAAATAATAAAAATGAAGAAAAACCAATGAATGAGTAGGTGTGTCAAAACTTTTGACCGGTACTGTAGGTCTATGTAGATAATACTGTATTTATATTTTAATACAGTCATCTCATTTTTTAAACATTCGAAGTGTCTTGATATCATTCGCTTATTATGCAAAGAAATTGGCAGCTTTGTATTTATTGTCACTGTCACTATCAGGTTTCAGGTATGACCCAGATGCAGACAGTGTCGAAGATTCAAAAGTTTATTTCGAGTACTGGGGCAGTAAAACGACAGGTCAAAGGCAGGCAGAGGTCAGTAATCCTGAGAGGATGAAAAAGGTCCAGAACGGCAGGCAGTCTCAAGGTCAGGGCAGGCAGGAGTCAATAATCCAGAGAGGTGGGGCAAGTTATAGAACGGCAGGCAGGCTCAGGGTCAGGGCAGGCAGAACGGTCAAAACCGGGAATGACTGGAAAACAGGAGCAAGAACAGACAGGAGCAGTGGAACAAACACTGGTAGGTTTCACAAAACAACATGAACTGGCAACAAACAAACAGAGGACACAGGTATAAATACACAGGGGATAATGGGGAAGATGGGCGACACCTGGAGGGGGTGGAAACAAGCACAAAGACAGGTGAAACAGACCAGGGTGTGACAGTGACATGTGTAATCTGCGGTCACAGAAAGACAGATAAACATCTTCATATTGTGTTTAGCGGAAATCTTCTGTGTATAAAGTGATGGGGAAGGGCAAAAAAGCATCTAATGATGTACTTAGCTGTTCTACAAGTGGTCTGAGGCAGTCATTAATTAAGTAACGAGTGTGTTCAAGATAAACTTTAATAACAATGGTTTTGGAAAACAGTTCCAGATCTAACGATGCTCCTACGAAGATTTGAATGACGAACTTAAGATGCTTTTGGGAAACCGGGCCCAGGAACGTTAGCCGTTTGTTATCACAGAACCTTCCAGCCACGTTAGCTGTTTGCCTACACGAAACCTTTAATAGAAAGCTGAATATGACAATATAGGGCTTTATCTTAGGTTTTCCTATGCAGACGGGTCTAAGTCCTGTCTTTAAATCTCACTGCAGAATCTCCCCTTATTGTTTAGGATAAGACTAGCAGGTCATTATCTCTCCCCCTGTGTGCCTTTAGAGGCCCCTGGATAAAATGGACAATCCTGCTCTCTGCCTCTATCCATATTTCTGCATACACCTAGGAGGTCATTACCTGATCTGGGTCTTACTGGCCAAAACCGGGTACTAGAGGGAGGCGGAGGTGAGGGGATCATGGCTCAACTTGCCGTCTTCCTGGATCTAGGAAGTTGGTGGAGGTGTAAGGAGTGTTATGGCTAAACCTGCTTTACCTGACCTGATTTCTGCTCTGGTGGATGACGTATCTCCTACCTTCCCCAACTCATTCCCTCAGGAAAGTTGAAAGGAAAGCTGTGAGCAGAGGGATGTCACCTACACTAGTGAAATGTCCCCATTTTGACACTCCTCTTCCCTTTCCTCCTCATCATGTCTGAAATATTCAAATGCCAGTGGCGTGGGGATATTGCGAGAGTCTGATTTGATCAAACGCAGACATCTGGCTGGCCCGCTGTAATTCTCCAGAGAGCGAAACTGGAAGTGACAGAGTGCAATCACCGTCTCTCATCTCCCAATGAGGAGAATGGGCAGCAGGCTATTGAGTGGCCGACCGGCCGTAGCATGTTGCTGTGTCGATATTATTGAATTATGCCTCGACAAGAAGCTACATGCTCTCAGCCATGAAGTGCTGTAGATGGTGTGAATGCTGGGTGAGGTCTTGCTGTTGTTTGGCTTTGAAACCTTGCAGTAAGTACATCTTAGGATGTACTATAACAGTTAAAGGACGTGATAGGAATACATTGGTTATCACACAATGATGGAACCTGCTGAGATGAACAGTAGGCCTGCCTTGTTTCTTTCTCCATCCCTCCTCTCTCCCTCTGCTCCTCTCTAACCTTTATTTTATCTACATGTGTTAGCTCACGCAACGGCCCCTCTTTCACCCAAGGTAATTGTTACAAGGACGACAATTATGGAAAAGCAGAGGACCCGCTAGATGAATCAGGTCAGGGATCTGACGGAAATTACACAGCAATATAACAGGCCCCATATTGTTATGCAGATAAATACAATACACGGGGCACCAGCAGTAGTACAGTCACTGAGGTATTATACGAGACGATAGGTACAACAGGGTGGAAAGGTACGTGCGGTGCCTCTCAATGGAGCACTGAGGAGAGGAGATCAGTAGCAGAGGGCAACAGTCAAGATACTGTGGACACTTGTGCATGTGAGAGACAGTTTCATCTGCCTACCTTTTTCAGATGATGAGATTGCATTTATATTTCAGTATGTTATAATTAGAATCCAATTATTTCAGTTTGTCTGAATATGCTGCCATTAGACTATTTGTCAGATTTTATGATAGCTGGTTTAACAGTGTGGATTTATGTTAGATTTACTGTATGGTCATTCATAATCATTTGGCAGGCTACACTAATTTCAGACCATTTGTCAGATTGCACAGATTCTCTGTCTGTGGGGTGTTTGAATTCCATTACGGTGAACTCATTCAGTATACCATATTTACAGCAGTGGAATATGTGGCACCTAGAACGCCTCATTCCTCGTCTCTCTTTCCTGTTTATTGTTGTTGTTGTTATTGTTGTTTTCCACTACGGGCGACAGAATAGAGTTTGGGTACTGTGAGGTGTCAGTGTGCCTGTCACCCCCAGGAGGGGGGCTGCCATCACAGCCACATTCAGCACGGAATTAATTGCTGTCACTTCACTGGGGGAGGGGGATGGGGTACAGCCCCCCTCATGTCCCTCTGACAGTCTAATTAGTCTTATTTAGTACAGGCTCTGAGCAGTAAAGTGTGTGTGTGTGTGTGTGTGTGTGTGTGTGTGTGTGTGTGTGTGTGTGTGTGTGTGTGTGTGTGTGTGTGTGTGTGTGTGTGTGTGTGTGTGTGTGTGTGTGTGTGTAAACACATATACAGTGTTAGAATGAGGTGGGGAGTGGGAAATGCCCTCCTGAGTTATGGGTCATCAACGCCCTGACTCTTACTAATCACCCCTCTCTCCCTACCGCTCCCCCTCTTTCCCCTTGCTCCCATACTGCCACCTTGTCTTGATTAACACCATGCCACCAACTGCTCCCAACCCAGGCCACTGTTGTTCTAACGATGCCATCTACAGCCCTCTCTTTCCTTCCACACCAACTGCTGTTTGTTTCCTGCTGTCTGCTCCATGTAAACAAGCCTACTGTTTAGCTGCTGGTAGAGAAAAGTGTCATGTTGCGGTGTAGTAGGGTATGAGGCATTTATCTTTGTAAAATCACATGGTCCTCTAAATGATTAAACAATGTTCTCTTGACATAAAAAAAGCAATTTTCCCTGCTCATCTTCAAGGACTTCTCTTAGTTCTACACAAATAGGAGCTTTAGCTAACCTTTCCGAGACAGACAATGAAGGTTGGTGGAATTAGGCTTTAATATCATGGCCAATAACGGACTCAGGACATCTCAGGAGGACATTTACAGAGCAAAAAGCCATCAACATTGTAAGCCATTAAACAATGCTGAGTAAAACCAGGATTTTATTTAATTTTTCTGGATTATACCAGTCCCTATCCGGAGTCGCAACAGACGGACCCAGTAAAACATTTTATCGGTGCTCTTTAAAAGGCCCAGATTTATTCACCGAACACCACGAGGGCCGCGATGGTGTGATCTGATCTGTTTAAAATACCGCCCTATGTCCACCCAGGGCCAAGGGGTTTCAGGCTTGTTTTGTAATATGAGTCAGCATTTAACTGCCCACCAGTGAAAGAGCAGAGGAGCCAGCAGGCAGAGGTCAGCCCAAAGTTAGCATCGGAGCCTGGCCAGTAGTACCCCAGGGCAGGGCATCCAGGCTGCTCACACAACCACGACCCTCACCCACGGGGCACAGCTCAGCAGCCCAACTGATCTAACCTAACATCCATACCAACCTCCCAAAAAATCTTCCCTAATTGTTATTCACATGCCCGACGGAGACGGCTCCAACGTCCTCTGTGTCAGGCCAGCCTCTGTCTCTGAGCCAGCTACCATCATGGTGGTGAGCAGAGCGGATGGGTAGTTTAACGAATATGAATAAGTCATTTTCTTTAAAGTCTTCAACAACTTTTGCCCACTTTTGATTTTAACTTTCGAAATGGCCCCAAAATAAATGGCAGTTGAGTGAAATCACATTCATCTGAACTATTAGAGACAAAATAATAGACAGGTCCTTACTAAGCTGGTTCCTCATTCTCCCCTCCTCCCTCCTCTCCTCTCTCCTCAGTGACCTGACTCCTCCTTCATCGCCAGGTAATTGTGCTGTGTGGAGCGTGGTCTTGACTACTCTGCCACAAAAAGGCTTGATGCTGGGTTTATAATCCCTGTTCTACCTCAAGCCATAAATTGGCTCATGGCTGCAAAGTGGATGCTTTTCTGAAGAATTGACGTTTCAGAGATCAGCCCATATCCTCAGTTTGTATCCATCTATTCTATTCTGTCATTAATGCCATAATTGGCATTATACTTTTCACCAAGATTATTGCCAAATTCTCTCATTGTGCCTTTCTCCCCAAAATACAATTTTCGGTTGCTTTCCCCTTGTAAAAGGAAACTTTTTCAGCAAATTAATTGGACATTAGGATGGGACCACAGTTTTCTAGAGATGTTTACTCTACGAAATAATGAACGAGAAAGCATGTGATTGTGGGTGTAACAAGACAATTGATGTGCTTCCAATCCAAATATTGTTTCTATTGTTGTCCCATGCTGGATCATTTTGATTGTTCACAGCTATCACATTGTTTTCTGAGGAGGCAAAATGATATCTAAAGACTTCAATAGTTATGTCATTCTGTCAGTGGTGGAAAAAGTACCCAATGGTCATACTTGAGTTAAAGTAAAGATACTTTAATAGAAAATGACTAGTAAAAGTTAGTCACCAAGTAAAATATTACTTAAGTAAAAGTCTAAAGTATCTGGTTTTAAATATAGAGTACCAGTCAAAAGTTTTGACACACCTATTCATTCCAGGGTTTTTCTTTATTTGACAATTTTCTACATTGTAGAATGAAGATATCAAAATGATGAAAAAACACACATGGAATCATGTAGAAAGGTTTGGTGTGTCCAAACTTTTGACTGATACTCTACTTAAGTATCAAATGTGAAGTATATTTGAGCAATTACATTAAGTATCAAAAGTAAAAGTATACATTATTTCAAATTCCTTATATTAAATGTGAAATGTGAGTTATAGGTGTTTCATTCTCACAAAAGCAAGTCTAGGAAGCGGTAGATCTGTTCTATGTAAGCTATTTCTATGCTTACCATATCGTTCATAAGTTTCCTTTTTGCATCTTTTACTTTCAGTTTTTTGTACACCAGCTTCAAACAGCTGAAAATACCATATTTTTGGTAAAGGAAAATGCATTTCACAGTGGTTTAAATTGTACAATGATTCTCTACAGTCTATGGTGACTGCTTGTTTTGTCACATAAACTGAAATTATAAAAACTATTACAATTTTAGCAGGCCGTCAAATCAAAGGCCTTCCCTCGATATGAAGTTTGTTTTGACCTGTCAGTTTGTCACTTTCGCGAGGTTGAAGTAAAAGCATGTTCAACTACTTAAGACAATCTAGGTTCTGCCTTTAGATTTCGAGATAATTAATAGCCAACAAAGAATTTTTCACTTCTCTCACTGACTTCTCAAAACCCCAAACCCCAGCCTGGTCTGCATGGTCTGCTTCGCAAGCATTCCCGGAAGTCTTGTCATGTTGGGGCGGCAGGGTAGCCTAGTGGTTAGAGCGTTGGACTAGTAACTGAAAGGTTTCATGTTCAAATCCCTGAGCTGACAAGGTACAAATCTGTTGTTCTACCCCTGAACAGGCAGTTAACCCACTGTTCCTAGGCTGTTATTGAAAATAGGAATTTGTTCTTAACTGACTTGCCAAGTTAAATAAAGGTAAAACAAATGTTGTGTTTCTGGGTTTAGAAACTCTGTGGTCCATCTTTACGCAAACCAGACAGCACACTTTTCTTGTTTTCTTATCTATTTCCAACACTCAGATGTCATTCACAATTGAAGCATTTGTGTTTAGTGAGTCCGCCAGATCAGAGGCAGTAGGGATGACCAGGGATGTTCTCTTGATAAGTGCTTGAATTGTATCATTTTACTGTCCTGTACTGTTAAGCACTATAGTATAAATTTTGTCTCTATTCTGGTGATTGGATACAAACGAGAAAAGATAAGCCTGACAGATAGTCTTTTCCCCTTGTTTTCACTCCCTACTCTGACAACAATGTCACTTGCTGTTCACTGCAACCAGGCTCCTGGAAGGGTGAGCACATGATGGATCCACAGAAGGATTGATTGGAGTGTGCGTGCATGTGTATGTTCCTGTCATGTGTTAACACAGGATATACCCTGTTTGTTACAGGACAAATTATATATACTCTGTATGTGTGTGGCGGCATGCATGAGCATATTTTCCTATGTATAAATTAAAAACATACATGTTCACGTGTAGTAGTTCATGTGTCTATGTGTTTTAGTGTGTGTAAACAGCGTGGAGATGATGTCTTGTGGCAGACCCAGACCAGCAGTAAGCTGTTTGAGCCCAGGCACTAGAGGTGTTGACAGGAAGCGAGAGAGAGAGGGAGAAGAATCCCGGTCCATTCGGACTGCTCTCAAATACTCTGGACAGTATAAACTAGCTGGCATTGCACCCATTTGCTGTTAATGACAGAGTTGACACTCAAATGCCGTTGTTCCTTGGCAGATTTGAAGAACCTTAGGTGTTCAGTCCTGACAGCATGCAAACACAGTGTCATTTTGATGTCTCACTATCAGTATTATTCGAGATGCTTTACCTTTTACTTTTACTTTCAATGCCATTCGCTTTCTCAACCCTCTGAAAGGGCCTCATGGTAACATTGATACATCGCATGGGGACAAGAGCCCTCTAGTCATTCCCATGGACTCACAAGCCTATATGAATTAAGCTATTGTGCTGATGGACTCACATGCTTTCTCCTCACTTAGCACCCATTGGCTCACTGCAATTAAATTGAGGGAAAAAATAGTCAATATGTTGCTGGGTCAGTTTAAGAATGCTTGTCTTTTTGATAACAGCCAGTGCTCCTTGGCATTTAGTTTATTTTATTTTGCCTGCTGGCATAGGAAAAATACAGTGTGTCTGTTTTCTGCAAGCCCGTGGTGTGGCAAGATAGCATGATATTATTGATTGGATATCTTTAACCTAGTTCTCTAATAACTTTACCCAGAATGTGTTGCCTACTTCCGCAAGAAAGTGAGTTGGTTTGGGTTGAGAACTGTGCCAGTGAGGAGGTAATCATTTTTTATTTGTCATGTACATTTTGTCCTGCTCTGAAGATATTTGGGATGTGTGTATTACAGATTATTATGAAACTCAGCTGGTGCTCTATTGAACTTAAAAATGAGAAAACGAAGTGGAACAGCTATTTTATTTCAGACTGCCAAAACCAGCAAACCCCTACTGGCAAAGTTGACACTGAACACATGCCTACTGAGATTTAGGGTGTCCACTCAGATCGTGGACTTGGGAGCTTGTCCTCTCCTTACTCCTGAAGGCACCTTACCACAATGGCCGGGCTCACAGACTATTTCACTGCCAAGAGAAATGACTGGAGTAAATCTATCAGCATTGACCCTAACCTCACCAAAAATAACCAGCCATTTGTCTGTGGTTCCATCCGTCCTGAACCCAACGGAATGTTCATGACTAAGCATGTTAAGAGTGAATACAAAACATAAAAATAAAAATAAAGTTAATATTCTTTGCTTCTAACCAAGAAGCTATAAAAAATACAATCTCATTAACAGCTGACATCATTAACAGCTCATTAACAGCTGACATTAACAACTAACATCTGTGGTAGATAAAAATATACATTTTTATTTAAAAGACAGGATGTGACCGGAATATTTCTGCCAGAAAAAAATGATTGAAAATGACAGATAACTAGCTATTTAATCATGTCTATCTACATGATTACTATCTCCACTAGACAATGATTTGCAGTTGGATCATTTATAATGATCAGCAAGGCTCTCCTATGCAGATATCTCATTAGAATCCCCCAGTATGGGAGCAATAGCTTCATACAGTATAACTACTGTTCCTTCACCAATTAACCCTACTGGTTCCCTCATTATGCTCTCTGTCTTCATCCTGCCTAATTCTCTGCCTGTCAACATAGACAGGACCTATCTATTTAGCACCTTGACATACTGTATGCTAGGCTGCATACATTTTGAACCTAAAAGGCCTACTGAAAACAGAAATGAAATGCATAGACTATTGGCTCTGTGCAGCCTGTACTAAGTCGGCCGCTTTTTTTCTTTGATAATTTGAAGAACAGTTTTATTGTTGAACCATTATTACAATACAAAGGACACTATTTTATGTGAAAACTGAAAATGCTATTATAATGGCATGATGTATGTAATTACAGGGAGGTACAAGCAAAACATGGGGTAAGTTAGGTCCATGCAATTTAATATTAATAATTGAAGACAACAGAGAAACTTGTTGACAGAATTAAAGTATTTTGTTCAGTTATCTTATATGTGGAGCAAGGTAACCAGCCTCAGAAAGAAGGTGAATGATATATCAATTGAAATGCCCTTGTCTGAAATCTCATTGGCGGAGAGACTGGCTGCAGGCTCGGGTTGCAAGGATCCAGATGTGTAGGCATCCAACAACTGGACAAAAGTGAGATGTTGAGGGAGGAGTCTAATGAAAAGGTTTGAACAAAACACGTCTCAAACAAGTTTTTTTTTTAAAGAATTAAAAAAAAACGTCTCAAACGAGGTCTGGTACTATTCCTACCCCTGTCATTGGACCGACTGCCTGTCAATTCAACACACTAGGGCGTGTATTATCCTATGCTGCTCTTCGCTGGGTGAGGTATGTTGTGATTGCAGTCCAGCTCGAGCGTGCGTGGGTCTCTGTCATGACAAGGGGCGCTCTTTCGCGCTCTGGGAATACAAGCCTTTTTGGAAAAAATAACTAATCCCGGCTTTACGCTTCTGTAACACTGGTCTCTGTCCTGCTAGAATCGAAGTATTGTCAACGAAACAAGAAAGAAAACGAAAGAAAAAGGTAAGAATTATACTACGGCACTTTCTCTTTATCAAGCGTTGATTATTTGATTCCGCTTGTGCTAGGGCAAAAACCAAAACGGGTAGGTGGTATAAACTGGCCAAACATGTTATGAATGGTAGGACTTCCTATAAGTACCTAATTAGAACTAGAATACGACAACGTTTTGTTTTAAATAGCCCAATGTCCTCTATGTAGACACTGGGGCAAACTTGTGGCAACACAAAATACTCCGAATGCGCAAGTCAAATGTAGGTGCAGCCACGGAGACAGTCGGCTACTGAAGGAGTTAGTTATTTGAATCAGCTGTTTCGTGCTAGGGCAAAACCAAAACGTGCACTCAGGAAGGGTCCCAAGACCGAGATTGGGAAACCATTGTCTTCAGCTTGATCATCTTTTCAGCTAAATGCATGCGAAAAGAGCATTTGTCATCAAATAAATATGCCAAAAATAGTATACTAGGAATACTCTATCCGTTTTTGGATAGGCTATATGACTGTGTTTTTGTCATTGTGCAGACATACGTCTGTTTGTATTTATGTAGGCTATAGTTTACAGAAATTAAAACGAGACTTTAATGGTCTATATAATAGACCTGCAACCATACATGTCTTTCAAACACTGTTATATAATCTCACTGGGTCATTTGAACAAGGTGAATACAAGATCGTTTTTGTAGAAAATTGTTGCCAGTCTTAAAGAGTAAGTTGAAATGCATAGCTGCGTGCGCCAAGATGTATCGAGTTGGGTGATTTCACAGATTTCGCAGTCCTTTCTGTGGCGTGACAAACTTGTTGTTGTAGGCCTAGATTGACCTTACTTGCTTCACCAGCTTTATATTATAGAGCAATGTCTTGTCATTTTGACAGCTGCTTAATTAAAATGCGCATTGGGTGATTTTAGTTGTGGATGACTTTGAATTTTCCACAACAACTGCAGTCTGTGACCTGCTGGTTATCTGTCATAATGCAATGAAACAAATGATGATGCCTTTGATTGTATGTTTAGGCTGATTCTTAAATTGTTTTATGTTTTTTGAGTTTGTGCACATATTTATAGCCTGAAAATACAGCTAGAGGCTATCAATAACAGTGATTCGAATTACATGTTGATATTAGTTTTTTAATGCCTTTTGGTAAACACTAGCCAAAATATAATAGCCAATATTGTGTCGAATTAGCGAGAATAATGTCCAATAGTTCCAGATGGGAGGACATTGAAGGTGACAGTCTGTGTGTAGTCTACAGACCTGGATTGAGACAAAAATAGGCTATATTTTTATGCTCTTTAGAACCACTCTCAGCTATGCCCAACAGAGAAGCTTTTAGTAGGCTTATATCTGCAAGTCAAATATCTTGACCAAAGTATGGCATGAAGTACGTGTGTGTGGGGGGTGGGTTTTGCTCAAATCTGGTTAAAGGATTGAAAGGAATGTCTTATTTAGTACATTTAGTAATTGCCTGCTTTTCTCAAGTCTAGTAACCTGGCCAGCAGATAGGTTAGACAAGCTAATTCAACTTGATTGATAGCCTGAAATGGCGAGATTGGGAGTCTATGTAGCTGGCTAACTAAAGCCAACATCATACAGTTGCAAGGTTAGTACTATCAATCAAATCTATTTATAAAGCCCTTTTTACATCAGCAGATGTCACAAAGTGCAATACAGAAACCCAGCCTAAAACCCCAAACAGCAAGCAATGCAGATGTAGAAGCAGACAATGACATGACATGAAGAAGAAATCAATAGGCTACATAGCTTGATAACGTTAATTTATAAACATACCTCCTGTCCAACACCATCAGCTAAAATCAAATAAAACGCTGTGTGTCACTCTACACTCTCCTCCTCCACTGACGATACTCCACGCGCTAGAGTATAGTGGCCTGCCTTTCTTTTCTCTGTGCACTTGGGAAGGGACCACTTACTAGGGAGAATTGTGGGGGGCGGGGGGGTACTCTTTGCCTAGTCCAGTCAGTGTGTCCCCTCTGCAGAATGCTGCTGACAGATCTTTTTATAAATTATTTGGATGAAACATGGGCTTAAAAAATAAGATTACTAATTAATTTAACATCTGAAACATCTCACAACACGACATCTGAGGGGGCACTTGCCTTTGTGCCCCCTATGGACATGCCGCCACTGGCAGCATGCACAACTAACGTTTTCCATCCATAAAGTTTTGGTGATGTGGATGTGTGATAACTGCGTCTATATTCCAATGTTTTAGAAGAAATGTAAATATTCATGTTAATTTGGTGCAAAACTCACTGACTCTAGGGTATCATTATCTTACAGTACAAACAAGGTTATTTTTCTCCTTTTTAAATGTTTCTTGCTGCAGATATTTTATTAAAAACAATATTCACCCCCATCTTTTACATGTTAAAAAGGAAACCAAAGTTGCAGTTGGTATCATAGTTTTTTACTGGTGCTTGTCATCGGGGCTAGGCTGCTCAGTCAGAGAAAATGACAATACTGTTATACATTAGGTGTTTTAGATGTCATAGCCTAATCAACAAGTGGTGATATTGCTTCCCTTCAACAGAGTTGGAATATCCTACTGGTTTGTTGCGTTTTCTGGATTTATCATTTTTGAATAATATGTTTATATTATTTGTAACTCCTACCCAGCCATTATGCCCTCTCGGAACTCTTTGTACCTTGCTCACTCTCTTTTGCTCTCTCTCTCTTTCTCATTTCCTACCTCCAGAAACACACATCTCCGCTTTCTTATTACCCAACCCCATTCAATAAGTAACTCAGGTCTTGCATGCTGGTGGGTGAGGGCTGTAAATGACTGGAGCTGAGAGAGGCGAGTGTCGGCAGCTCGCTCCCTCTCCGTCGGCTCCCAAATTGCATGTTGTCCTGCTCTCATTTCAGCCCTGAAAGAGCCGGCGCTCGGTTAGCATGGCTAATGGTGCATTCAGACCACGGTGTAATTTTATTTCCTATTTCCGATGGTGCTGTAGTTTTTGTATTAAATGACAGGAGGTCTGCTGCAGGGCTGAGCTGGGCTGTGATGTGTGGATGGCTGTGTCTCCTTAATGGTCCGCGGGGTAATGAGGGCAGAAATAGGCTCTATCCCAGGGGCCCAGGACTATGGTTCTGTGGGACGTACAGTACAGCCTATACCTCCCAGTCCACGTTCACCCCTGTGATGCAGATATTCCCTCATCCAACTCTGCTGCCTCTCCAACTGTTCCAACAGTTGGATAACTGGCCCAGACTCAAGTTACTGTACTGTTTAGAGAAGCAACTGTCTTTTGAGTCAACTGTCTTCCGCAGAAGACTGTGGTACCATTATACTATCCATAATATTATATTGAATGGTTTCGATTAGAATCCTGATAGAGCCCAGACGCCCTGGCACATATCAATTGCAGTGGTTGAATTACTGCAATCTGCCCCTTCTGTGTTGATAACTTCCATTTTGAGATCAATATGACTTTTATAGTATCTTTCTTTAAAAGCATTGTAAGTGTGGAGTATTGACAGTAACCATCTGTCTGAGGTGACTCTGAATTACTGCCTACGGCACTGGAGGGCTGCTGGAGTTTAAAAAAGGGGCAGTGTGACTGTGTTTGGCTTGAAGGAGCAACAGTTAATCTTCGGCTCCCACCCTCAGCATATGGGACTTTGTTTGGCCCTGCACCGGAGTGAAGCACTGGACTGTGGCACCTCATATTTCATATTGATGGTAGTTTGTTACCCATGGCAACTCGGCGGCCAATGGGGACCCCATATCTGGCTTAGTGAGGAAAGTAAGGAAAGGAGGGTTTTGCGAGGCCGTGCCGTCTTCCACCCTCCCTGTCTGCCTGCCTCGGTTCAGCGACAGGTTCCTGAACCCTGGGGAGTGAATTATTACCTGTCAGCCCCAGAGCCTCCCCATCATCCATAACCCAAGGCTGACACGGGACAGGCCTGTCCCAGCTATCTGCTGAGACCACCAGGCCTTGGCCTTCAGTCTTGGCCCCTCCAATGGACATTGGGGGAAAATCACATGAACATATTGCATTAAAAAGGGTGGGTTGGGGAAAGCCTCGTGGCATTGCCATGGCAGCTGAAGGGGGTCTTCAATCATTGTCCGGGACCAGTAGGGGAAATGTACTTTACTGTATTTTAGCTTGTTTGCTCTTCACAATGCAGAAACTTGTTTTACTGAGTCTTCATTACAATGCTAAGCTTCACTGTATTTGGTAATCATAGATTTTTCATGATTTACTGGATTTTCTAGTATTGGTTTGAATATTACCTCTTTTAATTTATTTTTCTGTATATCTGTGTTCATTTCAGCACACCAGGACCTTGGTGCCCAAAATAAATGTCTGATTTAATTGACTGTGTTCAATATTGACACTGTTTTATCCTATTAGCCCCATCAGTAGCAGTCATTTAAATAGAGTCCTTGACAGGGCAGTAATTAGCTCTGATTCTAAAAACAGGCGAGTGATGGCTGCCCTCCTGTCACACCGCTGCAGTTAGCACAGTATGGGTGATTATCCCAGAGCTGATGAGTGTGTGAATTTGGGAGGAAAAAGAGCAGAGTTCAACCAAAGGGTAGGATGGAAAAAAAGAAAAAAGGTTGCAGACCACACTCTGGACAAGTGACAGGCCTCAGTCCTTCTTTCCAGACTGGCTGTCTTCCTGTGGTTTTATAAAGCCCTTTTCAGCAGTGTTAACCCCTTGTCAAACATGGTCTTAGGCTGCTCAGCTAACCCGCAGCAGCCACGGGCCGAGAATGCTGGGTAACTGTCTGGTTAAGCTCCATGAACTGAAGTGGAAGGGTTCCAGCAATTACAGAGGGCAGTATAACCTGTGTCAGCAGATAGTATCATATTTATGTATTCAGGTCAGTAAAGGTTTCCCAACCCTTAGTCTTTGTATGTGAACATGTTTTCATCCTACTTTATTTGTGTTATATTAGTATGTAAATCCTGCTGTCTGAGTGGCTTGTCTATGTTTGTAATTGGATGATTTGGGAAGGTGCTTCAATCTGCATTTTGAGTAATCCTTTTAGATTCCATTATCTTTTTGTCTTCTTCAAAAGAGATTGGCCACACACACAGCTGTTTGATTAGTGTGATGGGAAGTTTTTGCCCAGTACCCTCAGGGCTGGTAAGGGAGAAGAGTTTTGGGCAAGAAATACATCCTGTTGAGATTAAACTTATTTCCCTTTCATGCATATTTCATCTGAGGAGGTAGCTACTTCATTTGCACATTGAGTCTCATCACTGAGGATTACTGAGCGATGACTAAGATGGTTGCCTTTTTTTATACTCACATTTAACTACAACACCCACAATCCCCCAGAGCCCCCAATGAACCATAACAAACACAAGGGCCTATATGCAATATTCAGGCATTGAGATACTATTATATACATACAGTACCAATAGGTATCAGTAAACTTGAATCAAAACATTTTCCCATTGGCTACTTAATGCAGGAAGCAATATACACTGCTCAAAAAAATAAAGGGAACACTAAAATAACACATCCTAGATCTGAATGAATGACATTTTCTTATTAAATACTTTTTTCTTTACATAGTTGAATGTGCTGACAATAAAATCACAAAAATATTATCAATGTAAATCAAATTTATCAACCCATTGAGGTCTGGATTTGGAGTCACACTCAAAATTAAAGTGGAAAACCACACTACAGGCTGATCCAACTTTGATGTAATGTCCTTAAAACAAGTCAAAATGAGGCTCAGTAGTGTGTGTGTGGCCTCCACGTGCCTGTATGACCTCCCTACAACACCTGGGCATGCTCCTGATGAGGTGGCTGTCCATGGTCTCCTGGGTGGCCCCAGGGATCTCCTGCCCCGAGACCTGGACTAAAGCATCCGCCAACTCCTGGACAGTCTGTGGTGCAACGTGGCATTGGTGGATGGAGCGAGACATGATGTCCCAGATGTGCTCAATTGGATTCAGGTCTGGGGAACGGGCGGGCCAGTCCATATCATCAATGCCTTCCTCTTGCAGGAACTGCTGACACTCCAGCCACATGAGGTCTAGCATTGTCTTGCATTAGGAGGAACCTAGGGCCAACCGCACCAGCAAATGGTCTCACAAGGGGTCTGAGGATCTCATCTCGTTACCTAATGGCAGTCAGGCTACCTCTGGCGAGCACATGGAGGGCTGTGCGGCCCCCCAAAGAAATGCCACCCCACCCCACACCATGACTGACCCATCGCCAAACCGGTCATGCTGGAGGATGTTGCAGGCAGCAGAACGTTCTCCACGGCGTCACGTCTGTCACATGTGCTCAGTGTGAACCTGCTTTCATCTGTGAAGAGCACAGGGCGCCAGTGGTGAATTTGCCAGTTTCGGTGTTCTCTGGCAAATGCCAAACGTCCTGCACGGTGTTGGGCTGTAAGCACAACCCCCACCTGTGGATGTCGGGCCCTCATACCACCCTCATGGAGTCTGTTTCTGACCGTTTGAGCAGACACATGCACATTTGTGGCCTGCTGGAGGTCATTTTGCAGGGCTCTGGCAGTGCTCCTCCTGCTCCTCCTTGCACAAAGGCGGAGGTAGCGGTCCTGCTGCTGGGTTGTTGCCCTCCTACGGCCTCCTCCACGTCTCCTAATGTACTGGCCTGTCTCCTAGTAGCTCCTCCATGCTCTGGACACTACGCTGACAGACACAGCAAACCTTCTTGCCACAGCTCGCATTGATGTGCCATCCTGGATGAGCTGCACTACCTGAGCCACTTGTGTGGGTTGTAGACTCTCATGCTACCACTAGAGTGAAAGCACCGCCAGCATTCAAAAGTGACCAAAACCTCAGCCAGGAAGCATAGGAACTGAGAAGTGTCTGTGCTTATCACCTGCAGAACCACTCCTTTATTTGGGGTGCCTTGCTAATTGCCTATAATTTCCACCTGTTGTCTATTCCATTTGCACAACAGCATGTGAAATTTATTGTCAATCAGTGTTGCTTCCTAAGTGGACAGTTTGATTTCACAGAAGTGTGATTGACTTGGAGTTACATTGTGTTGTTTAAGTGTTCCCTTTATTTTTTTGAGCAGTGTATATTTTGCAGCTATCTTTTTACTCTACTGCTCATCTTCTCATAGAATGCAGGTTAACGAATCAAGCCCTCATGTGAATTGCTGCTGGCCGCACACACATTATTGATTGGCGCAGTCCTAGAGGGGCTAAAGGTGCAGTGGTTTTTGTTCCAAATGATCTCTTAATCACTTCATAATGAGGGTAGCCTCCCGCCATCCTGCCTCATTGATTAGCTGCCCATGTTGAAACTGAAGCAATCCGTCCCTTCACTTCACTGAATGTTTACTTTGGATACACTGGTGTTTTGGCTTAGCTGTATCCAAAATCCTTATAATGGGTTTATTAAGTTGATTTTGTTTCTGGTGGCGCATTCATACAGTTTTTGTATAGTCTATTTTTGTCATCATGCAATGGATTTCACTGTAGCTGAAAAACATCTAGTTCCTGCATGATTTCAAAATATATGTTTTTATTTTTAGGCTAGAATTAAAGTGCAAAACTGAATCTCCTAACCACATCCCAGGAATTGAAATGTGGGTGCATGCTGGAGCTTGTTCTTGGAAATCGACCCACAATTTCTTAGCATGCAGGAAAGATCTGTTCTTCAGAGAGAAAATGTGTGAGAGGAGGACATTAGTAAAAGAGGGAGAGAGTTTTGGAAATAGGCAGGGTAAGTAGGAGAATAACATCAACAAAAATGTAATTTGATCATCTTAAAATCCATCCTTCATGCCATATAATACATGTAATCCTTATGCATTTAGGGCCCGATTCAGACTTAGGGAATGTACGCCTTTCTTACGCACGCCTTTACTAGGCACTTCTCAGTAGTTGGTATTCAGACTTATCTTATGCAGGTGCATAACGGGCTTATCAGGTGTGATTCCCTTGCGGACGCTGAAATACATTTATTCAATCTCTGGAAACCCTCCCACTTGCTGGCCAACAACAAATACTTTAACTTTTTAATTATAATTTTCTTGACAGACTCACTAGAATATACACTGAGTGTACAAAACATTGTACATGTGTACATGCTCTTTCCGTGGCATAGACTGACCAGTGAATCCAGTTGAAAGCTATGATTATTTATTGATGTCATCTGTTAAATCTACTTCAACAAAGGAGGCTGACACAAAATGTGCAGAGCAACAGATGGGCTACAGCTAGTCAACTAACAGTCCAGTACCACATTGTGTGCCCAAAGACCAATAAAAGAATGCACAACTCATTGTACCTTGACACGAATGGGGTATGGAGGTCGATGACCTTACGGAGTTCCATTTCTTTCAGCAAAAAACAAAGTGTGCTAAATGGAGAAAACACTGGAGAATCAGAAAAACATTGCCTGGTCTGATGAATCCCGGTTCCTGCTGTTTCACTCTGACAGGAGGACTAGGGTATGGAGAACCACATGAGTACATGCATCCATAATGCAGTGCGTCAACATTGCAGGTTGGTGGTGTGATGTGAGGTGTATTTTCATGGCATGTATTGGGCCTCTTGATAAAAGTGGAGCCACAGGATTTCTGAACGTCATTGCCACCCTGTCACCAGATCTCAATCCAATAGAGCATCTGTGGGATGAGATGGAATGATCTATTCAGAGTAGAGATCCACTACCAGCCAACTTGACACAACGGTGGAAAGCATTGTAGTCAACAGCGGTTTGATTCATCATGAATGTTTCCATGTTCAATTCATGAAATATTGGAAGGTGAGAAAAGGGTACAATAAGGGTTGAACAGCAGTCTTATCAATATACCTTAATTATCCTCACTAATTCCGGAACTGTGATGACAACGATCCCGTCGTCATGAACCATGCTCCAGGTTTAAACTGCTATTGTCGTGACTTTGCTTTCATTAATCGAATGACTGTTATTTATTTAATCAACTAACTATGTTTAATTGTTACTCGATTTTTTAATTAATCATGCAACAATGAACTCATTAGGATTTGGGGCACCACAGAAGAGGTTCTTTAAAGAGTTACCATCTCCCGAATTAAACTCTATAAGGCTCCCGAGTGGCGCAGCGGTCTAAAGCACTGCATCTGTGTTAGATGCGTTACTACAGTCCCTGGTTCGAATCCAGATTGTATCACATCCGGCTGTGATTGGGAGTCCCATAGAGCTGCGCGCAATTGACCCAGCGTCGTTCGGGGTAGGCCATCATTTTAAATAAGAATTTGTTCTTAACTGACTTGCCTAGTTAAATAAAGGTTAAATAAAAAAATATATATATTTCATGGATAAACAGTCATCTTATTAATCATTACCTCTTATCATATCATCATTCTGACCAAATTGATTTTATTGATGTATTATGTTACGTTAAAATAAGTGTTAATTCAGTATTGTTGTAATTGTCATTATTACAAATAAATAAAGACATTTGTCCGATTAATCTGTATCGGCTTTTTTTGGTCCTCCAATAATCTGTATCGGCGTTGAAAAATCTTAATCGGTCGACCTCTATTGTCAACCATTGCCAAGCTGATCTGAACCATCTGACCCTCACAGGACACTCTGTATGGTCTGTGCTCCATGAATGATTCAAATAGGCTACATGTCCCAAATTATGGAACAACTTATGTTAATATGTTAGCCTAATGTAAAACACTATTGACCCTCAGGAACAACCTCACGGACTTGACAGACAAAAGAAAGGTAAACTAACAATGTAAGGAAACGATGCAAAATGTGTCATATTTGTATAAAATGTATCAAAAATAAAACACAATCTTGATTAGAGAAGTATTCAACCCTCTGAGTCAATACATGTTAGAATCACCTTTCGCAGGTCAGTCTCTAAGAGCTTTGTACACCTGGATTTGTTCATGATCGTTGTTTGACAGCAATTTTCACGACTTGCCATAGATTTTTCAATACATTTTTAAGTTAACAGTAACTAGGCCACAGAGGAGCATTCAATGTCGCCTTGGAAAGCAACTCCAGTGTATATTTGTCAATGTGGTTTATGTTTGTTGGAAAGCAGACTGAACCAGGTTTTCCTCTAGGAAATGGACTGTTTTGGCTCTATTCTGTTTCTTTTAATCCTAGAAAAAACTCCTTAGTCCTTGTCAATGACAAGCATACCCATAACACAATGCAGCCACCACCATGCTTAAATATATTCACAGACGTGTTGTGTTGGATTTGTCCCAAACATAATGCATTGTATTCAGGACATTTTCTGCAGTTCTACTTTAGTGCTTTATTGCAAACAGGATACATGTTATGGAATGTTTGTTCTATACAGGCTTCCTTCTTTTCACTTTGTCATTTAGGTTAGTATTGTGGAGCAACTAAGTTTTTGATCCATCCTTAGAGTTTAATGGCTGTGACTGGGGAAAACTAACTGTTTTAATGTCAGCATTGGCCTCATGGTGAAATCCCTGAGCGCTCTCCTTCCTCTCCAGAAACTGAGTTAGGAAGGACACCTGTATCTTTTTAGTGACTGGGTGTATTGATACACCATCCAAAGTGTAATTAATTACTTAAACATGATCAAAGGTGATATTCAGTGTCTGCATTTTTATTTTTACCCATCTACCAATAGGTCCCTTATTTGCGAAGCATTGGAAAACCTCCCTGGTCTTTGTGGTTGAATCTGTTTTTGAAATTCACTGCTCGACTGAGGGACCTTACAATTATCTGTATGTGTGTGGGGGTACAGAGATGAGGTAGCCATTCAAAAATCATGTTAAACACTATTATTATTGTCCATGCAACTTATGTGACTTGTTAAGAAACTCTTTTTCTCCTCAACTTATTTAGGCTTGCCATAAGAAAGGGGTTGAATACTTATTGACTCAAGACATTTACATTTGACATTTTTAATACATTTCTGAAAGCATAATTCCACGTTGACGTTCTGGGGTGTTGTGTGACGCAATCTCAATTTAATGCATTTAAAATTCAGGCTGTAACACAACAACATTTAGAAAAAGTCAAGGGGTGGTGTCAATACTTTCTGAAGGCACATGTCAGCCTATTTCTCTGGGTATTACTGATGGTGGCTACTGATAGTGGCTAATATTTAATATGATTGAAATTGTAAAAAAAATAAAAATAAAATGTCAGGCCATATAATTTTAGAGTGCATACATCAACTCGGTAGGTTCGCCGCTACTGTCAGTGTGTACTGGTTTTCACAGGCTACAGCCTCGGCTTGGGTCTCCAAATTTCAGAAGCACAAATTATAAAGCCTTAGGCCTACAATTAGAATTCTGAATAACGGCAGAGCTATTTTATACTTCACTGTGGAAAAGAGTACGAAATACCTGTCATGTTGACATGCTTTTTAGTTTGCAGAAATGACTGATTTTACATTAGTCACCAGCGATCATAAGGTAAAATAGATTTTAAACAATTGCCATTTATATGTACAATTACCTTATCCAAATGGATTACCCAAATAGCTCTGTAAATTAGTGCATGGAGAATAGTGTTTATTTATATTAAAAAAAAGAAAGTTGTTGTTGCACTTGGAACCGACAGGTTGCTTGACCTTATTCATCATTTCATTTTGCATGGTGTTGAAGTCAATGAAACAAAGTCAATGCCAGAATACACCTCTGCCACTACCTTCCTTTCTTTGATCCCTACCCCAAATGTATAGTGGCTGAATAGCATGCTATTCTCATGCGTAACATCAGAATACGTATATAGAGAAAAGCGTATAAAAAGGAAATTACGTTCCCTTTTATGCACGCTTAACTTTGGTCGAAATTCCCCCTATTAGTCTTTGTTTGTGTTCTTAAAATCTGTGGCACAGTTATTGTGTCTGTTCTCACAGATATAGCCTGTACCGCAAAGCAATAACCTCATGGGGGGGGGAAAATCTATTTAGAGTTTTGCTACTGGAGAACTTATTCTGAGTCATGATCATGTCTCAAAGTAGCTTATTGCAGTTTTTGGAAATTAGGATTTTTATGGGCCCGACACGTGAAATGAAGCAGGAAATTAAAAACCTAAGATTGTTTTTCCCGCTTAAAGCCGCTGCTTCATGCAGTAATGCCTCATCATACCCGATTCAGGCCCTGCATGCATTCAAAAGGTGACTGGTATTCATTTACACAGAGTGTTTTGATTAAACTTCTTCTTTTTTTTTAATGGTATCATGCAGCTATAGAAAAATACATATATTCATCTGTCACACTTTGGTGTTAAATGACATGCATACTACCAATTGGGTTTTTATTAGCTTGTTCAAAACCCTACATTGAATTTCCCAACTATCCATAAATAGCTGTCTTGTTCGACCTTGTTACTGGAAACTTGTCCGGGGTCTATCAAGTCTTAGCATGTACTGTACTATATGCACTTCGGGAATGGATGACAATGGATCGCATTCAAGTGTCTGCTAGTCCTCGCTTTGTTTAATTAACGTCTGTGTGTGTATTTATGCATGTGTGAGGGTTGGTGTATGTGCTGGTTTTTACAGTATAAGTCTACATCTCTGGGTGGTGATAATGCTATCAGTCGTTCGGTTTGGACGAGGTGCAAGATTAGTTCAGTAACAGACTCCTATCGCAGTCATTTTCCTGGGTTTCTCAGAACTCCAGCCCCTTTCGCCTGAATCAGGGTTATTTTTAAACCGGTCTGTGGGGGTAGAGGCCCAGGGAGTAAGTGTCATATAATTCTACCAGGATGCGTACAATTGCCCCCCTGACCCCCCCCCCCCTTCTCACTTCAATCGTCCCATTCCGCGGGTACGCCAGTTAACCATGTGGTGACTCATCCACGCAGCTGTGTGTGTGTGTGTGTGTGTGTGTGTGTGTGTGTGGTGGGTATTTGTGTGTTATTAACGGCTGTTACAATGTTTACCATGTGTTTCGTCTTTTACACAGATACAGTAAACATATTTGTGTTTACGCATACAAACGCACTCCTACAGGTTCTCTTTCTCCTGCCCAGTGCCTCCAAGGCGGCTTCATTTGATCCTCCTTTATTGCTTTCCCATATTATCTCTCTGCCTCGACAGTCTCTCCCTGAGGGGTGATCACTGGTGACTGACGGTATGAAAGACAACTCAAGGTAAACAAGTCTCCAACTGCAGAGCGTGATACTGCTTTAATGCCTCGTCTCAGAGAGAGGAGTGGGAGAGGAGTGAGTGATGGAGAGAGGTACAGTAAACCGGGTATGTCTTTAGTCACCTAATTTGAAGGGACCCAAATAGCCAACACAGCGGAAATGACCCCTACCTCCCACTCACACTCTAAGACATGGTTCCATTACCTACTATTATAATCACAGTCTGTGTCCGTGACCATTAGATGGTCACAAAAAAAAAGGTTCCAACAAACAGTATCTCAAGACGCTTGTCTGATTTGGAAAAAGTACTAAGAAATGTCTGGTTAGATGTCTAATGGAGTCGGTAATGGAGAGAGACTGACTGCGCTCTGAGGGACATATATCGGATACTCAGGTCAGTGATTGCATTGAGACGACCATTCACACACAAGACCTTTTTAATTATGTTATTTTAATTAACCAGCTAGCATTATGTCTATGTCCATTTGTCTACCCGCTCGCCTTGGCAGACGAGGCTGAAATTCGCAGGCATTGTGTTCACTTGGCTTCCGAGGTCCCTGCCTACTCCTATATTTTCCTTTCAAATATATTTTTTCTCTTTTAGGCTAGCATGATAATACCCCACTGGTGGAGGGTGGTGAGGTGTCAGCACAGGGTTGCTAATCACATTAACCCTGTGCTCCGCCTGGTTATTATTATACTAAATCCACCATTGGTTAAACTAACAGTCTGAATTCCGGCATTATTCTCCAATATCAATGGGGTAAGAAAGGGGGAAGGAGCACAATGGCAAATTGTGGGCTATGTCTTGCTCCCTGGTGTCCCACACTATTGTTCCATGGATCTTTCCCCAGTGTAATTATGCTATGCTAATACCCTCCCCTTGGTCCCCAGTTATACCAGCAGCAGGGTTGTTCAGCCTTCATGTTTAGACTGTGCTGTGTCACGTTGTTCTAGATAGAGTGAAACTAGAGCGAAGTTAATTTTAAAAAATTATAGTAATTGTCCTCCAGTGCCAGCCCTGAAACATGAGCATACCCTGGACTGTTTCTCAGACACTCTCTGTGGGGTTTGATGGGAAAATCATTGGCTGAGCTTGTCGCCATGGTTTCAGCATCAGGGTTAGGTGTGGGTCAGACCACCTTGAACTCCTCTGCTGGATTGATTGTGTTGGCCTTGACAGGGTTAGACCACTGATTCCCCCCCCTGACACGAGGACTTTGTTAAAACCTGCACAGACAAACCCTTGTCATGGTCTAAGGAGAGCCGGGTGAGGTCAGGGGTCAGGAGTTAAGGTGGAGTTGTGGCTTGACCTGAATACTGATTGAATTTCTTTGGGGCTATCTGGGGAAGGAGGTCAAGTCATTTACCTTACTCTGTCTTAACAGTGGGTATGGGAATTTGGTGAAGGAATGGTGAGAGACGAGTAGTCATAACATGCCTCTCCCTTCTGCTGGACTGTGCGTGTGCTCCTTGTGATTTCACTCTCACTGACCCACAATACTACACTGACCCACAATAATAGACAGCTGAGAGGAGGAAGGACCTTTACAGGGTACTCTATGTGCCCGATGAACATGTTCTTGGTATTCCGTAGGAATGCTCATCTCTGTGGTCAGTTCTTTTAACATTTGATGTAGAGCTGAAAAGTCTTGCATTTTCTCCTAGTGTTTTGACAATGGGATGACATGCACAAGAGTGCTCTAGGGTTTAGCTTGAACTCAACTGATGATATTTGGATGATCTTTGAGTGGCAATTTGTTGCTCACATATGGATGGTTCTTGATGCATTTCTAGAGGAAGGGCTCAATTATCTGCCCAAAGTCTACATTTTAATTGACTGTTTTAAATGTCTCTCCTCTTCTCAAGTAATCAGATATATCATCAACATTGTCAGAACAAAGATTCTGGCACTCTCACTTTAAGTAGTTTGAGGTGGTCCGTGACATTGAACTGCAAACCGTTGTTACTACATATTTGCTAATATTGACTGTAACAGAAATTAGGGCGCTTGAAACATATGCTTGATCAACGACCATTCTGGAGCCCCTGTGTTAAATCTTCACGGGCAGGGGTTGGACAATGGGCACCACCCGCGGTGACATGGTGGTCCACAGCTGTAGATGATCCCAATATCTTAATTCCGAGCCCTGGTCCTGATCCGGGATAATGAGCAGCTAAGTCTTCCCGCTTTCATCTCTGTGATTAATCAAACTGCTCCCAGGTCAGTGGGGGGGACACAGTGTTTGTGAGATATCTGTCCTCTCCTAACCGCCATCCCTATCCTTCATCTCTTCCTCCACTTGGCGAGATCTGTGGTTGTTGTCATTTGTGTTATTTTGCTGGTTAATGAAGCTTTTCTGGTTCCTTTGGAGATGTGGTTGTGGAATCTCCTCTTTCACTGTTGAAGGTCCATATTCAGAATCGATGCAGAATCGCACATGCTCATGTTAACACATGTTAACATGCAGGTGTGTGAGCTGCTTATTTGTCCTTCCAACCATATATGGAAGCACCTAAAAAGAGTAGAATAAAGTTGCAAATAAAACAAACATCCTGTAAAATGTTTCAGCTGCCAGAGTTGTACATGATTACGTACCAAGTTGTGATTACGAGCAGTGGATTGTGTAATGGTGTTTACATGTTAACTCAGATTTGAGAGGAAGCCCAGGCTGGCCAGTTTTGTTACCTTAGCTCTGGTGGTGGAATCGTTCCTCTACTCATGTTACCCAATCAGAAGAGATTATGCTAGCACCGTTGTCTCAAAGCCTTCTCAGATCTTTTTTTCTCTCCAATTTACATTTACATGTTTCCCTTTTTTTTAGGTGTTTAGCTTATGCTACTCTTATGCTGGCTTGCGTATCGTACTTTTAAATTGAGACCTTTTTTTTAACGGAAAATAAGATTGAGCTCCACGTACAATATGTTAAGAGCCTTGAAAGTTTACTGAACCCGACAGATGCTTGCTTTTTCCCTTACTCCAGGAAAATATATTTAGAAATTTTATTGACGAGTTGATCGCAGTGCACCAATCAGATAGTACGAGCATCCTAACAGGTGGCTTATTGATCTGTGGTGTTGATTAAACTGTGCAACCTTCCCCTCCTTTCCGAAGGAAAATAAAACGCATAGCCCTACCCTCTAAAATAAATCTACTGGGCATTTGGGAGCAATTTGAAGTCTGGGACCTTTTAGTGCTTTGGAGTTAATCATGTTTTGCTGTTGAACTTGAAATGGAATTTGGTTTCCACTGCACACAAGTGTTGAATATGTTATTATTTTGTGTTGTTCTTTCCCAGGCTGTGCTTTGAATTCTGAACTGATCCATTACAGCTCTTACAGATGGCAAGTACCAGCATTCATCGATCAACATTTTGCTACAGACCAAAAAAGAGCAAAACAATAGTCTATTGGCCAGAAGCCCACGCATATCACGCAACCCACAAATAGGCGGTTATTGATACACTACAGTTTCTCTCTTTATGCTCTTGGCCTTTTTCTCTCATACTGGGGGCATAGAGAAAATAGAACAAGTACAAATGAACAGAGCTATTATAGAATTTGAGACAATAGAGGAACCAGCGTTAGCATGTGGCTGCCAGCTGGTCTGTTTTTTTTTTAGTCCAGTGGCTTCTTTTTTTAAAAATAAGTCTTTACAGGTTGAAATACCTGCTGTGTTTTTGGGTAACTAGGTCACATACCCAACCTTCACCATTTGTCACAATTAGCTTTGTCTGGAATAGATAAGGTCGTACTGTTGGATTTAGGCCAATGGCCTCTAATCATGGCCCCAAGAATGTTCAATCGCAGATGATTTTGACCGACCAAGTTCAGTCTAACTATAAATAGCCACTGCAATGGGAGGGAAAATGAACTTTCTTGAGGCTCTGCTGAATTGACTGGCAGGAGGAATTTTCCAGAACAATGACCAGGTTAATGTGTTTCCAAAATGTTAATTGTGATTGATGGCCCTCATGTTAAGCAAGACTTTGTCCCGATTTGGGATTTCTTTAGTGTATATTTTTGTGGCCAAGGACTTGGATAACCCTCATAATATGCTATAATTCACAACATGAACCGTGCACTGCAAGAGCATGGAAATGCTCTGGCATCATTTAAAAATTGGACCTAAATCTAGGTGTCAGCCTATCCAGAGGAACAAAATCACTTACAAAACCAACAGATTGTTCTTTTTCACTGTTTGAAAGATCTCTTTGCCATATTGTCAGAGAGTGGAGAATTCAAAGAAAGAAATCCAAAGATTTCTCAAACCACTCTGTGCTGAAAGGGGAACTGGCAAAGTGAAGTCTAATTCTCTTTAAGCAGATTGCCAGAACAGATTGTGTTCTGAGATGCCCTGTGATTTGGCCATCTCCAACTCTCTCTAGGATTTGTCAACAGATTTTATTCATAATCTGCCCATTTATCAATGTAAACTAAGTGCACTTTTGTTAAATTCCCTTTCTCTGAATAGAGAAGAACCAGTCAAGAAACTTGTCTTCTTCTGCTTTGTTAGTTAATGTTATTTCTCTTCTGACATCTGAAGCATGTTTTTTGCTGCAGCTCTTGTTATTTCCAGAGTACTTTACAGTTGCATTGGTTGTTCGGGTCTTTCCTTTACTTCAATAATCAATGTTTGCCTTCCACGATAAACCTGGCTATAGTATTGAGTTTTATTTATTTATTTATTTATATATATATATATATATATATATATATATAGAGAGAGATCATGGAACGGGCAGTCCTTCCCCGGGAGGAAGAGCAGTTCCGTCTTGCCGAGGTTCAGCTTGAGGTGGTGATCCGTCATCCACACTGATATGTCTGCCAGACATGCAGAGATGCGATTCGCCACCTGGTCATCAGAAGGGGGAAAGGAGAAGATTAATTGTGTGTTGTCTGCATAGCAATGATAGGAGAGACCATGTGAGGTTATGACAGAGCCAAGTGACTTGGTGTATAGCGAGAATAGGAGAGGGCCTAGAACAGAGCCCTGGGGGACACCAGTGGTGAGAGCGCGTGGCGAGGAGACAGATTCTCGCCACGCCACCTGGTAGGAGCGACCTGTCAGGTAGGACGCAATCCAAGCGTGGGCCGCGCCGGAGATGCCCAACTCGGAGAGGGTGGAGAGGAGGATCTGATGGTTCACAGTATCGAAGGCAGCCGATAGGTCTAGAAGGATGAGAGCAGAGGAGAGAGAGTTAGCTTTAGCAGTGCGGAGCGCCTCCGTGATACAGAGAAGAGCAGTCTCAGTTGAATGACTAGTCTTGAAACCTGACTGATTTGGATCAAGGTCATTCTGAGAGAGATAGCGGGAGAGCTGGCCAAGGACGGCACGTTCAAGAGTTTTGGAGAGAAAAGAAAGAAGGGATACTGGTCTGTAGTTGTTGACATCGGAGGGATCGAGTGTAGGTTTTTTCAGAAGGGGTGCAACTCTCGCTCTCTTGAAGACGGAAGGGACGTAGCCAGCGGTCAGGGATGAGTTGATGAGCGAGATGAGGTAAGGGAGAAGGTCTCCGGAAATGGTCTGGAGAATAGAGGAGGGGATAGGGTCAAGCGGGCAGGTTGTTGGGCGGCCGGCCATCACAAGAAGCGAGATTTCATCTCGAGAGAGAGGGGAGAAAGAGGTCAGAGCACAGGGTAGGGCAGTGTGAGCAGAACCAGCGGTGTCGTTTGACTTAGCAAACGAGGATCGGATGTCGTCGACCTTCTTTTCAAAATGGTTGACGAAGTCATCTGCAGAGAGGGAGGAGGGGGGAGAGGGAGGAGGATTCAGGGGGAGGAGAAGGTGGCAAAGAGCTTCCTAGGGTTAGAGGCAGATGCTTGGAATTTAGAGTGGTAGAAAGTGGCTTTAGCAGCAGAGACAGAGGAGGAAAATGTAGAGAGGAGGGAGTGAAAGGATGCCAGGTCCGCAGGGAGGCGAGTTTTCCTCCATTTCCGCTCGGCTGCCCGGAGCCCTGTTCTGTGAGCTTGCAGTGAGTCGTCGAGCCACGGAGCGGGAGGGGAGGACCGAGCCGGCCTGGAGGATAGGGGACATAGAGAGTCAAAGGATGCAGAAAGGGAAGAGAGGAGGGTTGAGGAGGCAGAATCAGGAGATAGGTTGGAGAAGGTTTGAGCAGAGGGAAGAGATGATAGGATGGAAGAGGAGAGAGTAGCGGGGGAGAGAGAGCGAAGGTTGGGACGGCGCGATACCATCCGAGTAGGGGCAGTGTGGGAAGTGTTGGATGAGAGCGAGAGGGAAAAGGATACAAGGTAGTGGTCGGAGACTTGGAGGGGAGTTGCAATGAGGTTAGTGGAAGAACAGCATCTATTAAAGATGAGGTCGAGCGTATTGCCTGCCTTGTGAGTAGGGGGAAGGTGAGAGGGTGAGGTCAAAAGAGGAGAGGAGTGGAAAGAAGGAGGCAGAGAGGAATGAGTCAAAGGTAGACGTGGGGAGGTTAAAGTCGCCCAGGACTGTGAGAGGTGAGCCGTCCTCAGGAAAGGAGCTTATCAAGGCATCAAGCTCATTGATGAACTCTCCGAGGGAACCTGGAGGGCGATAAATGATAAGGATGTTATGCTTGAAAGGGCTGGTAACTGTGACAGCATGGAATTCAAAGGAGGCGATAGACAGATGGGTAAGGGGAGAAAGAGAGAATGACCACTTGGGAGAGATGAGGATCCCGGTGCCACCACCCCGCTGACCAGAAGCTCTCGGGGTGTGCGAGAACACGTGGGTGGACGAAGAGAGAGTAGCAGTGTTATCTGTGGTGATCCATGTTTCAGTCAGTGCCAAGAAGTCGAGGGACTGGAGGGAGGCATAGGCTGAGATGAACTCTGCCTTGTTGGCCGCAGATCGGCAGTTCCAGAGGCTACCGGAGACCTGGAACTCCACGTGGGTCGTGCGTGCTGGGACCACCAGATTAGGGTGGCCGCGGCCACGCGGTGTGGAGCGTTTGTATGGTCTGTGCAGCGAGGAGAGAACAGGGATAGATAGACACATAGTTGACAGGCTACAGAAGAGGCTACGCTAATGCAAAGAAGATTGGAATGACAAGTGGACTACACGTCTCGAATGTTCAGAAAGTTAAGCTTACGTAGCAAGAATCTTATTGACTAAAATGATTGAAATGATACAGTACTGCTGGAGTAGGCTAGCTGGTAGTGGCTGCGTTGTTGATTTTGTAGGCTAGCTGGCAGTGGCTGCGTTGTTGACACTACACTAATCAAGTCGTTCCGTCGAGTGTAATAGTTTCTACAGTGCTGCTATTCGGGGGCTAGCTGGCTAGCTAGCAGTGTTGATTACGTTACGTTACGTTAAAAGAACGACAATAGCTGGCTAGCTAACCTAGAAAATCGCTCTAGACTACACAATTGTCTTAGATACAAAGACGGCTATGTAGCTAGCTAGCTACGATCAAACAAATCAAACCGTTGTACTGTAATGAAGTGAAATGAAAATGTGATACTACCTGTGGAGCGAAGCGGAATGTTGACCGGGTTGTTGAAGTTCTATTCGGTAGACGTTGGCTAGCTGTTGGCTAGCTAGCTAGCAGTATCTCCTACGTTAAGGACGACAAATAGCTGGCTAGCTAACCTCGGTAAATTAAGATAATCACTCTAAGTCTACACACTCTAAACTACACAATTATCTTGGATACGAAGACAGCAAAGACAACTATGTAGCTAGCTAACACTACACTAATCGAGTCGTTCAGTTGAGTGAATAGTTTCTACAGTGCTGGTATTCGTTTGCTAGCTGCTGGGCAGATAGCAGTGTAGACTACGTTAGGACGACGAAATACGATAATTACGCAATTATCTTTATACAAAGACGGCTATGTAGCTAGCTAAGAAGAAATTGCTAAGATTAGACAAATCAAACCGTTGTACTATAATGAAATGTAATGAAAATGTAATGAAAAGTTATACTACCTGCGGACCGAAGTGTAGATGCGACCGCTCGCTCCAACCCGGAACCGGAAGATGTGGAAGACATACATACATACATACATATATTTACATATACATATACACATACACACACACACACACACACACACACACACACACACACACACACACACACACACACACACACACAAGTCGGAAGTTTACGTACACCTTAGCCAAATACATTTAAACTCAGTTTTTCACAATTCCTGACATTTAATCCTAGTAAAAATTCTGTTTTAGGCAAGTTCGGATCAGCACTTTATTTTAAGAATGTGATATGTTGGAATAATAGTAGAGAGAACTATTTATTTCAGCTTTTATTTATTTCATCACATTCCCAGTGGGTCAGAAGTTTACATGCACTCAATTAGTACTTGGTAGCATTGCCTTTTAAAGTGTTTAACTTGGGTCAAACGTTTCGGGTAGCCTTCTACAAGCTTCCCACAATAAGTTGGGTGAAATTTGGTCCATTCCTCCTGACATAGCTGGTGTAACCGAGTCAGGTTTGCAGGCCTCCTTGCTCGCACACGTTTTTTCAGTTCTGCCCACAAATTTTCTATAGGATTGAGGTCAGGGCTTTGTGATGGCCAATCCAATACCTTGACTTTATTGCCCTTAACTTCTTGATGCACCCATCCCGTTAGCGGGATCATTTTCGTCAACATCCGCTGAATTGCAGAGCGCCAAATTCAAATTAAATTACTAAAAATATTTAATTTTCATGAAATCACAAGTGCAATATAGCAAAATACAGCTTAGCTTGTAGTTAATCCACCTGGCGTAAGCTTACCAAGTGTTTATGTAAGGATATCTCTCTCAGCAGACAACATTACAAGCAGCTAGCAGCCAAGTAGATTGGTCACGAAAGTCAGAAAATCAATAAAATGAATCGCTTACCTTTGATGATCTTCGGATGTTTGCACTCACGAGACTCCTAGGTACACAATAAATGTTCCTTTTATTCCATAAAGATTATTTTTTATCCAAAATACCTCCATTTGGTTGGCGCGTTATGTTCAGAAATCCACAGGCTCGAGCGGTCATGACCGGGCAGACAAATTGCAAATATTATCCGTAAAGTCCATAGAAACATGTTAAATGTTTTTCATAATCAATCCTCAGGTTGTTTTTACAATATATAATCGATAATATTTCAACCCGGACTGTACCTTCAATAGGAGAGGGGGAGAGAAAATGTCTGCTCCAAGCTGTTGCGCAGTCAAAACGCTGCTGGCACCCAGCCATACAATGACGCGATGTGATCTTTCTCGCTCATTTTACAAAATAAAAGCCTGAAATTGTCTAAAGACTGTTCACAATATGTGGAAGCCATAGGAAAAGGAATCTGGTGGATATCCCTTTAAATGGAAGGCAGGCAATGGAACAGAGAGCTTTCAGGAAAAACAGCACTTCCGGGTTGGATTTTCCTCAGGTTTTCGCTTGCAATATCAGTTCTGTTATACTCACAGACAATATTTTGATAGTTTTAGAAACTTTAGAGTGTTTTCTACCCTAATCTGACAATTATATGCATATTCTAGATTCTGGGCCTGAGGAATAGGCAGTTTCATTTGGGTATGTTTTTCATCCAAACATCAAAATATTGCCCCCTACACTCAACAGGTTAAGCCATTTTGCCACAACTTTGGAAGTATGCTTGGGGTCATTGTCCATTTGGAAGACCCATTTGCGACCAAGCTTTAACATCCTGACTGATGTCTTAGGATGTTGCTTCAATATATCCACATAATATTCCTTTCTCATGATGCCATCTATTTTGTGAAGTGCGCCAGTCCCTCCTGCAGCAAAGCACCCCCACAACATGATGCTGCCACCCCCGTGCTTCATGGTTGGGATGGTGTTCTTCAGCTTGCAAGTCTCCCCCTTTTTCCTCCAAACATAACGATGGTCATTATGGCCAAACAACAGTTCTATTTTTGTTTCATCAGACCAGATGACATTTCTCCAAAAAGTACAATCTTTGTCCCCATGTGCAGTTGTAAATCGTAGTCTGGCTTTTTTATGGCGGTTTTGGAGCAGCGGCTTCTTCCTTGCTGATCAGCCTTTCAGGTAATGTCGATATAGGACTCGTTTTACTGTGAATATAGATACTTTTGTACCAGTTTCCTCCAGCATCTTCACAAGGTCCTTTGCTGCTGTTCTGGGATTGATTTGCACTTTTCGCACCAAAGTATGTTCATCTCTAGAAGACAGAACCTGTCTCCTTCCTGAACTGTATGATGGCTGCGTGGTTCCATGGTGTTTATACTTGCGTACTATTGTTTGTACAGATGAATGTGGTACCTTCAGGTGTTTGGACATTTCTCCCAAGGCTTGTGAAGGTCTACAATTTGTTTTTCTGAGGTCTTGAATGATTTCTTTTGATTTTCCTATGATGCCAAGCAAAGAGGTACTGAGTTTGAAGGTAGGCCACGAAATACATCCACAGGTACACCTCCATCATTTGAGTCAATCAGAAGCTTCTAAAGCCATGACATAATTTTCTGGAATTTTCCAAGCTGTTTAAAGGCACAGTCAACTTAGTGTATGTAAACTTCTGACCCACTGGAATTGTGATACAGTGAAATAATCTGTCTGTAAACAATTGTTGGAAAAATTATTTGTGTCATGCACAAAGTAGATGTCCTAACCGACTTGCCAAAACTATAGTTGTCTACACTGTATTTCTGATCAATTTGATATTTTAATGTACAGAAAATGAGCATTTATTCAAAAACAAGGGCATTTATTCAAAAACAAGGACATTTCTAAGTGACCCCAAACTTTTGAGCGGTAGTGTATCTATCTCTCTATCGTTCACTCGCTCCAAGAGATCTCTATCTATATATACTTTTCTAAATTACTTAAACCAACTGCTTCGAAATTATAATAGCCCTTCATTCATACAGTTTCTTGGCTGTCCAGTTCGCTAATAACCACTGAAAAAAATGTAGTCAGTCAGGGAGCACAGAAAAATTCAAAAACTATTTATAGAGGACAATTATTTGCACATTTTGACGGCGAGGAAATAGGTTGACCGATACATAATTATTATGCAGGGTTGGCACATATCACCTTCTAATATTATTGATCTGCTGCATCTTGTTTTTAGGAAATAGTCCACTCGTTAATATAATTGTGTCGGTGTTCTAAAGGAACTTTATGTACCAGATAGGAACCCTGCTTCATAATATATTAATTGATGCATGACGGCGGCAGAGGGATTTGATTGATGTGACAAGCAGGACCTCCGAGGTGTGAAGATCTTCATTTGCTCGAAAAGCCGTTTTTTAATTAAAATTACCAAACAGAGCAGATGTTCTATTTCTTGCCTAGACCATTACATATGGTGAATGTCTAACTGTAAGTCACTCTTGAATTTGCTCGTTTTAAATCATTCCTATTCTTGTTTTTGTTTAGATTGTGGATGTCTTCACTCGGGGTGACGATCCTAACCAGCTAGTGCCAATCAACTATCCAGGTCAGCTGGCTGAATCTCTGCAGTCAAATTTATCGAAAGTTAAGGTAAGAATGCCGTGAATTTTATTTGCGGTGAGATGTATGTTGATTGGGAGTTGTAGCTCTGGCTAGGAACTTTCTTCTTACTGTTTGATCTTTAATAATTCTGGATAAGAGTGGTTTGATAGGATAGGGGCAAGGTCTGCTGGCTGGAGGAACCCAGTGACAGATTGATAAATGGAAGCAGTGTGAAAGGTTATTAAGACACTGTAATGACCTATATTATTCATTAGATTTTATAAAATATTTTAATCAATCTACAAAGCTGAGTAATTTTCATGAGCAAATATAGGGGGTAACTCCTGTTTATAACTTTGAAATATCCTTGCTTTTTGTTTTTGTAGAAGTAGATTAGATGTATATTATCATGTTATGTGTTCATTAGCATGACAGTAGCAGATTGAGGTCTAGGCCGTGATGGAAAGTGGCTTAAATTGCATGATGGCCAACCCGCCAGTCATGCAGGTATTAAAAAAACAACTGCATGGATTCCCCCATCCTGTCTGGTCTGACAGTCCCTGGTGACCATGACCACGGACAGTAGAGGACAGGGCCAAGGTGTGCTGGTGACAGGCCATCTCACGGGACGGGTCTGAACAGATGGTTGGCCAGATGCAATCTAGCTGTGACCTTGGACCAATCTAAGGGTAGAACCTGTGCAAATGTCTAAAAAAATATGTCCATAATATTAGTCTAAGACCCATTTTACAGTACTTTGTTATTGTTTGGTGTCTGTTAGTGAGTGATTTTACATTTATTTTACATTTTGAGGACATACAGGCATAATTATAGCAATTTCTGCACCCTCTATCGCTTAAACAGCAGCTTCTCTCTTCTCAATAATTCCCATCTCACCTGCCACTTGACCATCCAGGGCGCTCAGAGGAGATGCCCCAACCCTGGCCCAATTCAAACAGCGAGAAACAGAGTGAGAGGAGCCTGGGGAATGACTGCCACCATCAGCCCGACACTTGCCAGCCCTGCTGAGTGATTTAAGAGCGGTGAAGGGAGGGGCAGGACAAGCGCTGGATGTGGGATTGGGGACCGGGGGTGAGGTTAGAGGTGTCAGGCATGTAATTGGGGTGAGGAGATCTCGGGGTAGATGGAGAGAAGCTTTATTAAGTCAGTTGAACTCCGATGTGGCCGTCCACCTCGCTTTCCCACACACCCACACATACAGGCCAATCTTCCATTTCCACAAGAGACTCTGTTCAACAAAGACATAGAGGGAAAACTCCTCAGGCTCCTTTCAATCAGAGATAAGACAAAGACCTCATTAATCTACAAACGCTAGTGGGAAAGCTATCTATGGTCATCTGTCCCAAATGGTTGTCTTCTCCTCTGACACAGTTCCAGTTGAAAACATATGCTTCTGTCAGATCTATTTAACAACCTATTAGTTAATATGCAAGTGTGTTCAGTAGTTTCAGGGCTTTTTTATTTATTTCAAAGCCAGTTTGACATGACACCTTTTGAGTGATGTTGTCAGTTGGATGAATGTGTTTTTATTTTCTTCACACAATAAATGCTAAATTGTTAATGCTTGGTCATTGAAGTCCCCCCTTCGCTCAGGCTCTTATTCTGCCGTGCACTGTAGAGGCTTGTTTTCAAAGCCACTGGGACATTGACAGCCTGGACACAGCTCTCTTTTCCTGAGAAAATAGTTTTCGACTCTGAGCAGCAAAACAAGAGAAAGTTGATGCAGAGAGGTCACGGGCAGAATTAGCTGGCTCTCTTAGTTTCTCCCACTACAAATTGGTTTCCGAGGAACTCAAGAAAGAGGCTGGCTCCTTGTTCTCTGCTTCCTTAGTAGCTTGTTAATCCCCAGCTCTGTCCGGAGGGGAAATGCTTGTGCGCACACTACCCCCAAAAACGACCCCCTGTCCTCCTACCCAATCCTACAGGGACTTGCTAATCCTGTGCCTGGTCATGGTGGGGAGATTGCTGGCTTTTCAAAGCCCGTCTCTGGCCACACTTCAAAGTCACAGCGATACAAGGCTTGAGAGAGTGGGCTCGGTGAATGAGGTCTGCTGCGAGCAAACCTGCTCCGAGGGTCACCTCAAACGTTACCTATGCACTTTCCCCAAGGCAACACAGAGAAGTTCATTCTCGAGGTGATGGCTTTGTTAATTGGGGTACTGGGTGGGGGATAGCTGGCTTGTCAGATGTGTATGTGGAAGCCCTCTCTGGCCATAACATGTGGAACCTGACAGAAGGATGGCAGGCCAGTGACGCTATTTTTCGCAATTTGAAGAGCTGCTGCCATATTGAGGGGGAAATTATTAATGGAAAACCCAGCTCTCCTTTGAAGTATTTTTCAATCTTGAACTGACAAACTCCTAATTCTGAATATTGGAATTTTGATTAATCCTCATCATTTATAGTTATGATGATACCTTTGCCTTGTGCCAATCTTGTCAGATTATGTTCATTGAAGTGTCCGTAACAAGCCTATCTATTTGTAGGATGTATCGTGAGTCAGGATTTAGGCTCTGGATGTATTAATTGTGAGACATCTCACTGTTTATAATTCTACAGAATACTGCTGCTCCTTTGCCAAGAATCACTCCAATTACTACCATGTACATTCTTTTTGGGTCTTCTTACCCAGTTAGATTCTCAGATAACAATTTGCTTGATTGGAGCAGCAAGGATTCATGCCAGTTTTGTAGGACTTTCAGGGTCATTGCACTTACTATTTTTTTGTGATCAACAATAGTTTAGCTTACTGTCTTAACAAGCCTGTGATCATATTTTTGCATGAATTTTTCAGAGTTTTCTATTCATCATCTGTCGCCCTTTCTTAGAAATAATTTAACAATACCATACTGGTTATTTCAATTGGCATGACTAATCTTGTGGGCTTCAAATTCAAAACATTTAAGTACAAATGTTTGTGCCCATGTGCTTGTTAGTCCGACTAAGTGGAAATCCAGTTTTCTAAAATAATTGCCCTCCTCTTGTCTTCCTCTTGAGTTATTTGTCTCGTTACTTGAATGTAATCAGTCTTTGTCTTTGTTGCTTGGACAGTTGAGAGGACTTTGCTCAATTTAAACCTTTTGATGAGAATAAAGGAATGATTACAGTGAAGGGACTCCTTACTCCTGATGTTAACTTGGCTGCTCGCTTGTTTAACGAATGCAGCGTGCCCGTGCAACCTGGTAATTAGCTTAAATGGACTCCCCAGGTTCCGGATGAAGCTTTTTGCCTTCCCGACCAGGAATGTGCTGAGATGTGTGGCGAGAGGGATTCAGCCCTAATGCTCTGAGACAGCTTTGCCCTGGGCTAACCCTGTGTTAGAGGTCAGCAAGGTTCAGTAGAATAATGAGGAGGTTCTGTTAACTACGGATTCATAAGTACTGTAGATGTGATTTTGCAATTCATTCAGCTTATTCAATTAGCAAACCCTAACCTATTATTTAGTTCAGATCTTTCTCTACAGATTGATTTACATACCTTTTACCTCTTTTTTTGTGATAAAAATACTTGATTCCTAGGTCAGTTTTGAAATTTCAGAAACATAACTTGAAACCTCTCAATCAAATCAAAATGTATTTGTCATATGTGCTGAATACAACCTTACCCTTGACATGTTTACTTGAGAGCCCTTAACCAACAATGCAGAGGTAGTTTTTTAAGTAAGAAAATATTTGTTAAAAAAAATAATATAACAATAACGAGGCTATATACAGGGGGGACGGGTACCGAGTCAATGTGCGGGGGTACAGGTTTGTCGAGTTAATTGAGGTAATATGTACATGTAGGTAGGGGTAAAGTGACTTTCCATTGCTGATAATATACAGTGGGGCAAAAAAGTATTTAGTCAGCCACCAATTGTGCAAGTTCTCCCACTTAAAAAGATGAGAGGCCTGTAATTTTCATCATAGGTACATAGGTAGAAAACAAAAATCCAGAAAATCACACAACACAATGAATTTATTTGCAAATGATGGTGGAAAATAAGTATTTGGTCAATAACAAAAGTTTATCTCAATACTTTGTTATATACCCTTTGTTGGCAATGACAACGTTTTCTGTAAGTCTTCAAGGTTTTCACACACTGTTGCTGATATTTTGGCCCATTCCTCCATGCAGATCTCCTCTAGAGCAGTGATGTTTTGGGGCTGTTGCTGGGCAACACTGACTTTCAACTCCCTCCAAAGATTTTCTATGGGTTGAGATCTGGAGACTGGCGAGGCCCTTGAAATGCTTCTTACGAAGCCACTCCTTCGTTGCCCGGGCGGTGTGTTTGGGATCATTGTCATGCTGAAAGACCCAGCCACGTTTCATCTTCAATGCCCTTGCAGATGGAAGGAGGTTTTCACTCAAAATCTCACGATACATCGTCCTGGTCCCTTTGCAGGAAAACAGCCCCAAAGCATGAAGTTTCCACCCCCATGCTTCACAGTAGGTATGGTGTTCTTTGGATGCAACTCAGCATTCTTTGTCCTCCAAACACGACGAGTTGAGTTTTTACCAAAAAGTTATATTTTGGTTTCATCTGACCATATGACATTCTCCCAATCTTCTTCTGGATCATCTAGATGCTCTCTAGCAAACTTCAGACGGGCCTGGACATGTACTGGCTTAAGCAGGGGGACACGTCTGGCACTGCAGGATTTGAGTCCCTGGCGGCGTAGTGTGTTACTGATGGTAGGCTTTGTTACTTTGGTCCCAGCTCTCTGCAGGTCATTCACTAGCCCCCCCCCCCCGTGTGGTTCTGGGATTTTTGCTCACCGTTCTTGTGATCATTTTGACCCCACAGGGTGAGATCTTGCGTGGAGCCCCAGATCGAGGGAGATTATCAGTGGTCTTGTATGTCTTCCATTTCCTAATAATTGCTCCCACAGTTGATTTCTTCAAACCAAGCTGCTTACTTATTGCAGATTCAGTCTTCCTAGCCTGGTGCAGGTCTACATTTTTGTTTCTGGTGTCCTTTGACAGCTCTTTGGTCTTGGCCATAGTGGAGTTTGGAGTGTGACTGTTTGAGGTTGTGGACAGGTGTCTTTTATACTGATAACAAGTTCAAACAGGTGCCATTAATACAAGTAACGAGTGGAGGACAGAGGAGCCTCTTAAAGTTGAAGTTACAGGACTGTGAGAGCCAGAAATCTTGTTTGTTTGTAGGTGACCAAATACTTATTTTCCACCATAATTTGCAAATAAATTCATTAAAAATCCTACAATGTGATTTTCTGGATTTTTTCCCCATTTTGTCTGTCGTAGTTGAAGTGTACCTATGGTGAAAATTACAGGCCTCTCATCTTTTTAAGTGGGAGAACTTACGCAATTGGTGGCTGACTAAATACTTTTCTGCCCCACTGTACAGCGACTAGAGTTACTGTGCTGTATTGTGTTTCAGGGCTCTTCCCTTACCTTTTTAACAAGGAGCACGTGTCCACCTAAGTTGAAAAATATAGGAGCTCACAAATACATTTAGGAGCACAATGAAAAATATTTGAAGTAACAAAATTATTTCTTTGTAGTAATGGTGCAAGCAAGACGGTCATGAATCTGCACTGTGTATTCTCAGGGACACTCGGGGTGTGGTATAGTGAAGTAATCATTGCAACAAATATCATCTGGCTGATTTTAATATTTTTAAATTCTAGATGTACTGGTGCTCCTAAATATAAATTCCAGGTCACACAGCAAATGATTTATGCACATATGCGAGTAAAATGGTGGCACTGTAGAGCCCTGTATTTCTGAGTGTATTCTGTCCAGCGTCCACTAAAACAGTGCCTACCCTTTGCAGGGTGCTGGAGAGACAGCTTGTATTGATCGGGTCCATGAGACGGATGGTTTATGTGAAAGACTGATACTGTAAGCAGCAATGGACTTGGAGATGTCTGCATCATGTGGAAGAACCAGTCTGATCAGCGATATTGACAGGGGAGCAGGGCTTGGAGATTTACAGTGGCAGGTGGTTTTCCACTGAGCCGGGTTGTTTTTCCTCCTCCTTCATCCCTTCTTTATCTGTCAAGGGACTTCTGGGTTATTACAATGTGAAGACTGTTGGTATTTGTAGTAGATCACCAAACCCCCAATCAGAATTTCTCTTGGAAAAATACGTGGTGGAGTTGGATAGTTTTGTCCAGTGAAGCATTTGTTAGCGTTGAGGGGGATGTTTACTGGTAATGGTGTCATGCTGTGACTGCTGCAGCAGGCTACAAGTTCTATCCCATTGACTCTTCTATTTAATATAATTGATGTTTATAAATTCCCTAGGTGCAGCATTACAGGGATTGCTGTATTAATTACCAACGTATGTCTTCTAAATAGGTCATTGCAAGCAGTTTGCTGGAATATAAATGCACTCTGCTTCTGTTTTAATGGAGTTTATTTATATGGAAGTACTTCCGGTCCATTTCATTAATAAATAGACAATAAAAGAGTTGCTTTCCCTTACTTGACCTCTCTCCACATTTCTTTGACTCCTCCCATTCAGTTCCATTAGGACTTGGCTGTACATTTCAATGGCATTTCCCACAACATTTCCCAATTCCGTGTTTTATAATGCTTTTCATTATCTTGTTACCTTTTCTACTGAACCACGAGCTTGCATATTAGCAGCCAGTTTGTAGTGCAATCCAGAACTTCCCATTCTTATCGCAAACCTGCCCTCCCCCACTTCCATTTGTCTGTCCCATGATGAATGACCTCTCTATGGATACCGACACCGGTGGATTGGACATGGTCACTAAACCTTTTGGTCTGGAGTCCCCTCCCCATACTCAATATTATCGACTTGCTCATTCATAGCCCTTGCTCCCTGTGTGGGTGGGTGAAATGAGTTCATCTTCATTCATCTTCCACCAGGGCCCTCGTCCCTTCCTGCATTCAATATCCAATTTCTTCCAGATCATGTACAGTGCCTATAGAAAGTCCACACCCCCTTGAAATTTTTTTCACTTTTTGTTGCATTACAAAGTGCGATTCTTTTTGTTTGTCATTGATCTACACAATACGCCATAATGTCTAATTAATAACAATTCAATCACGATAAAATTGTCATTGCATAAGTATTCATCCCTGAGCAAGGCAGTTAACTCACTGTTCCGCAGGTGCTGAAGACCTGGATGTCGATTTAAGGCAGCCCCCCGCACCTCTCTGATTCAGAGGGGTTGGGTTAAATGCAGAAGACACATTTCAGTTGAATGCATGCAGTTGGACAACTGACTAGGTATCCCCCTTTCCCTTTCCTTTCCCTTCTCTTTGTTTAGGCAAGCCTAAAATGAGTTCCGAAGTCAAATTTGGCTTAACAAATCATATAAGTTATGTGTTGAATAATAGGGATTGGCATGATTTCTGAATTACTATCCCCTTCCTCGGTCCTCCATACATGCAACATCTAAAGTTCCACAGTCAGGTATTGAGTTTCAAGCACAGATTCAAGTACAAAGACCACAGAGCTTTTGAAATGCTCAAAGAGAAGTGCAGTGATTGTTACAGTAACTAATAAATCAGACATGAAATATATATTTTAAGCGTGGTGAAGTTAATAATTATGCTGTGGGTGATGTAATAAACCACCCAGACACATCAAACATGTAGTTGTCCTTCCGAACTGAGCTGCAGGACAGGAAGGAAACTGTTTGGGGATGTCACCATGAGGACGTCGGTGATTTTAAAACTGCAACAGAGTTCAATGGTTGTGATTGGAGAACTGAGACTGAGACTGGATCAACAACATTGAAGTAACTTGCAAAGTAATGTACTTTTTGGCCTAAATGCAAAGCCTTATGTTTAGGGCAAATTAAACACAACACATCACTAAAGCCTCCTTATTTTTGAGCATGGTGGTGGCTGCATCATGGTCTGTATGCTTGACATCGACACAGACTGGGGTGTTTTTCAGGATGAAAAGAAAGAGGATGGAGCTAAGCAAAGGCAAAATCATAGAGGAAAACCTGGTTGTTGGCTTTCCACCAGACACTGGGAGAGGAATTCAGTAGGACAATAACCTAAACACAAATACAAATCTACACTGGAGTTGCTTACCTACCAAGAAGACAGTGAATGTTCCGGAGTTGCCAAGTTACAGTTTTGACTTAAATCTGCTTGAAAATCTATGGCAAGACATACATTGATATCTAGCCATGATCCCAAACACCTTGACAGAGCTTGAAGAATTTAGAAAATAGTAATGGGAAAATATTGCACAATACAGGTGTGCAAAGCTCTTTGAGATTTACTCAAGAAGACTCACCGCTGCAAAAGGTTTCTAACATGTATTGACTTGGGGTGAATACTTATTTAATCAAGGTATATTAGTGTTTTTCATCAATCTCAAAAAATAATAATATATATCTCAGAAAAAAAAAGAAACATCCCTTTTTCAGGACCCTGTCTTTCAAAGATAATTAGTAAAAATCCAAATAACTTCACAGATCTTCATTGTAAAGGGTTTAAACACTGCTTCCCATGCTTGTTCAATGAACCATAAATAATTAATGAACATGCACCTGTGGGATGGTCGTTAAGACACTAACAGCTTACAATTAAGGTCACAGTTATGTAGGCAATTAAGGTCACAGTTATGAAAATGTAGGCCACTAAAGAGGCCTTTCTACTGACTTTGAAAAACACCAAAAGAAAGATGCCCAGGGTCCCTGCTCATCTGTGTGAACGTGCCTTAGGCATGCTGCAAGGAGGCATGAGGACTGCAGATGTGGCCTGGGCAATAAATTGCAATGTCCGTACTGTGAGACGCCTAAGACATCACTACAGGAAGACAGGACGGACAGCTGATCATCCTCGCAGTGGCAGACCACGTGTAACAACACCTGCACAGGATCGATACATCCGAACATTACACCTACGGGACAGGTACAGGATGGCAACAACAACTGTCCGAGTTACATCAGGAACACACAATCCCTCAATCAGTGCTCAGACTGTCCGCAATAGGCTGGGAGAGGCTGGACTGAGGGCTTGTAGGTCTGTTGTAAGGCAGGTCCTCACCAGACATCACCGGCAACAACGCCGCCTATGGACACTTCGCTGCACCAGACAGGACTGGCAAAAAGTGCTCTTCACTGACGAGTCACGGTTTTGTCTCACCAGGGGTGATGGTCGGATTCGCGGTTATTGTTGAAGGAATGAGCATTACACCGAGGCCTGTACTCTGGAATGGGATCGATTTTGGAGGTGGAGGGTCCGTCGTGGTCTGGGGCGGTGTGTCACAGCATCATCGGACCGAGCTTGTTGTCATTGCAGGCAATCTCAACTCTGTGCATTACAGGAAAGACCACCTCCTCCCTCATGTGGTACCCTTCCTGCAGGCTCATCCTGACATGACCCTCCAGCATGACAATGCCACCAGCCAGCCAACTTGCAGGTGCCTTGGTGGAAGAGTGGGGTAACATCTCACAGCAAGAACTGGCAAATCTGGTGCAGTCCATGAAGAGGAGATGCACTGCAGTACTTAATGCAGCTGGTGGCCACACCAGATACTAACTGTTACTTTTGATTTTGACCCCCCCCCTTTGTTCAGGGACACATTATTCCATTTGTTAGTCACATGTTGTTCAGTTTGTCTCAGTTGTTGAATCTTATGTTCATACAAATATTTCCACACGTTAAGTTTGCTGAAAATAAATATATATATATCTATATATCTATATATATATATATCTCCACTTTGACGTTTTGAGTAGATCGTTGACAGAAAAATTACATTTACAATTACTATTTTAATCCCACTTTGTAACATAAAATGTGAAGAAATCCAAGGGGGGTGTAGACTCTATAGGCACTGTACACTGTGTACCTACCGCTGCTACCATGCTCCACCAGCACCCTCCTTCCATATCTGCCAGGTCAAGCCTGAGAGAGGGGTTAAGCGCCCTCCTTACAAGCACCTGTATGACACAGAGAGAGGAGGATGAGTGCAGACTGATGAGACGAGGGCAGATGAAGAGGTGGAGGGGAAAAGGAGATTACTTAGGGCAGACCAGGGGGGTGAGGGAGGTGATAGATTCCATGTACATTGTGATGGGTATTAGGATGGAGCAACCTGCAACCCCTTACACACACACACACACACACACACACACACACACACACACACACACACACACACACACACACAACCTTGCTCTCTGTCAGCATATCTCTGTCAATCTGTTCATCCTGTTGGTGGTTATTTTCAATCACCTGCTCCTATGACTATGCTAGCCCTCTCATCCACTCCATTATTTATTCCCATCTTCTCTCCCTTTCTTTTTCTCCTTCCTTATCTCCACTCTCTCCAGATTTTTCAATATGCCTGTGATTGGTTCACTGATGCGGTGTGCTCTCCAATCTCATCCCTATTCATAGTCTTCTGAACACATCTCTTTCCCCTGCCTCCCACCCTCTGCATCCCTCCAACACTTATGTCTTTGTTTAAGACATTTTGTTTGGCTTTATAGTCACTTTTACTTATTCGATTGACTTCCCTCCAGTAGCTCGTTGACATTGCATCACAAGCAAAAGGCTTTGTAAAGCTCTTTAGCACCAGCCACAGTATACCGTTCCCTCTCCATAATTACTGCTGAAACAAGCAGCTCGGCAGTTATCCTGCCTACTGACAATCTCCCAGCCTTTATCACCCACCGCTAAGGCTTTCTTTCACTGTGTGGCTGCCATGATTACCTTGCAGATCAGAGTATGTAAGTGAGGTGCAGAATGTAACCAGGGTTTTACACACTTCTGAAGGAAATTACTTCCAAAATGGCACCACACCTAATGTCCTCCAAACAAAAGGGTTTCAATTGCTGCAAGCTCAAAACTGGAAAGCCACCATCTGGTTTTCCATGGAGATTCTCCACTCTCTGTGCTCTAAGTGGAGAACTTCAATTCCGTTACTCTCAGATTGCCCTGTTAAGCACACTTTTGCAGAGGTTTTGTTCGGTCTTTGACTCCTGGCCTCCTCCAGCGCATGAGGCTATAGAACATGGGATCAAGCTGTCAAGAGTTGGCCATTGGGCAGAGCAGGTAGACGGGGGACACTTTCCCCAAGGTTATCTGATTCCCAGTAACGATCGCCTTTTTTTCTGAGAAATGTCGCTTGTGCTTATTCCATAGAATGGGTATTGGCATTTTATTTACTGTATGTTAGAAACGTCACCTTTTTCCATTGCAGCCGTACCCAAAACTGCATCCCAAGGGATTAAGGGGAAAAAACAAGCAAAGTTCTTTAGCTTAGACCAGTGAAACAATTAGCCACAGCCATTCCTCAGTCTTTATGGATAGCGTTTGTGCTTCAGTGTGTCGTGAAATAGCTGTTCTCGATCTGTCAATGAGTGTGTATGTGTGGGTGCCTGCATCCAGCTGTTGAATGGGTGGAACTCATTGAACAACTAAAAAGAAAAGAAGGTGGAACTGCTGGTGGAGAACGCCCAATAATAGCAAGTGGAAACAGGTGTCACTACCTGCTTGCAGGCACCTGTCCTGGGGTGGAGGAGACCAACCAGTTCTCAGAAAAACTAGCTAAATGATGGCACCAACACACAGATGTGTGTGACTCATTGAGAGGAGTTCCCGACACTCAATGTTTTGTCCTTCCCAGTGTCTCTTAGAGAGTGTGAAGAGGTTGAGAAATCGATAACACTGGTCTACTGCGGATGCAGGACTCTTCACACCATCTCAAAACACTTCCCACCAGTCCTGGCTACAATGCAGTGGTGAACGGTGTATAGATTGGATCGGAAGAACAGAGCTCAGCTAACAGTGCCATTTTCAACCTGGCAAGGAAAGTTTGAGAGACCGTTTAAGTGGTTCTGCTACAGATCTCAGAATTTTTTTCCTCCATTTCCAGTCAAATGTTTGAATGCACCTTTCACGTGGGAGTTCCAAATATCTCTAACGGTTGCCCCAAATATCTCTAACGGTTGCCTCAGTGTGAGCTTTTCTTTTTATGCGGGTGATGTCAGAATGCACAAACTGTTCCAAAATGTGATTGTTATGCTGCAGGACAGTTTACCTGCACTGCCATCAAACCAAGGCACACTGCCTGCTAATTATCTATGGGCTATGTTTCAACTTGTCAATTTCAAATTATTTTCTAAAAGCTTTTCTTTTCTAACAGTTTGAATTGAGGTGTGTTCCGCCTCATTATCGTACAGGTGGGTCTAATGCTGATTGGTTAAAAGTGCATTCCAGCTGGTGTCTATTTCACAAGTTACCACCTACTAAATCTATGGCGTTAGAATGCCTGTTTACTCTGTTCCATCTGACTGCGCAATCCACTGTTTGTCAGCACAGGCAGGGAAGTTATAAACTTGATCTTCACTATAAAAAGCATCTGGACATTCTCACATTTCTTTTAGACCACCATTTAGTTTTCCATAGTGTAGATTTGTATAAACCTTGCTGTCTGTCTCTCTGACATTTGCAACATTGTTTCAATATTCAAATTTGATCTCCAGCTGTCCCATAGTAATGAAAGTGTAGGGGTCGGGATGAGAAAGGGACAGGCATCTTTCACAGCCAGTTGAAATCGTGAATCAGTTGGTGTCATTTTTATGGATATATGTATATATACAAAGAAATGTAAATTGAAAAAAAGTTAAACGAAACAAAGTGCAGCTTGTTTGCTGTCTTTCCAGCTTCAGTTTAAAGTGATTGTGTTAGCTGTGTTGTTGGCTAGCTCCTCTGAACAGCAGTGTTCTAACGAGAGAGCACATTTTCTATGCCAGGCGAAATCGTGCCTCATTAGCTCATTTGTTATGGATGTATCCAAATAAATGTCACTAGAAAAAAAGCTTAAACAAATGCAGCTACTGTTATTCTGGCTGCACTGTTTGACGTGACTAAGTTAGCCGTAGTTGGCTAGCTAGCAAGCAAGGCATAAGAATGTTGCCAGCCAGTATAGCAATGGACCATTTAGAATGAACGACTGGGTTGCTTCCATACATACAGAACAAAAAGACTAAACGACTGGGTCACGTCTCTGGCAACCAAACCTATAGAACGAACGACCAGCCGGCTTGGGTAGCAACCCAAGTTTTGTTTCAGAACTATATCTTGTGCAAGGATGAAATAGTATGAATAAATTCATCAAAATAACGTTTTTAATGAAAATATGTTAATCATTATTTTAATGTGTTCGTAACCCGTTGTATAACAGTGATAATGCCCTTGGATATATTTGTTCGGTTTGCCGGCCCTCAACATTATTTCGGGCCTAACAACACCAGTGCCAATATATCCTCCAAACACCGGTTTCTTTGGCATTATCACTTAATTAATTCACATCGAAGTAGCCCATTTCACTGTTGTGTACAATTGAGACATTACTGAGCCGGACAAACTTCTCTCTTCAAGAGCCCAAACACATCCTAGTGTTTACCCAGATCAAGTATGCAGACATTTGCGCATTTTTAGTCAGAACAGAACGTTTTTCCCCCTGGTACCCACATGGCCTTCATTGATGTTTTCCTTACTAATGATAGCTTTGGACATGTGTGCGTTCCTATCAAAGTAAGTGCCTTATTACATTATCATTATAGTTTATGTATATCATGTTGTTGTTTATACTGTAGCACACTGTTTATGTATGGAGCATAATGCATTTACTGTTGTATTCACATGTTTTCAAGTACTGGTGGCAAATCATGCATTTTGGTTCTTGCATTCTTGTACACTTTTTTGAAGGTTGTACTGATTTATGATGAGCTAATGCTAAGCTATTTGCCAGCTATGTGTGGCACCATGTTTGTTGACATCAAACAATGCATTTTGGTTGTCACGTAAACGTCTGTCAGACTAAAGATGTTATAACAAAATGAGGCGAAGGGATAGTTCACTCGTCTTTCAAGTAAACTTCCCTAAGGGACTAAGTTATCACACCCACTTCAACATGCATACTGCAAACAGACCCAACTCATATTGCCACCTCTTATCTTTGGTTGACGGGGGGGAGGGAAAACATGGCGGCGCGCACAAACTACCCATTGTCAGATTACTTTCGACTTTTAGAAAGTGTTTTACTCAATTATTTTGATCACTAGTAAGCTCACCCGTGTTGTGATGAATTGTAAATAGTAATTGCTATTAACTAATTCATATTATGGTTTCTGTCAGGCGAGAGTTAGCTAAATATAACCGCTTGTGTTAGGTATTTCTTTCCTCAGCACTAGGACTAATGTGGCCTACATCTTCCGGTTTGGATGAGAATTGTGTTATGCCGTCACTACTTCTGTGAATGTCTGAACATTGCATCCCAAAATAAACTGCTCACATTGAGGACATAACATTGTAAAGACTGTGTTTGTGCAAAAATGTTTCTGTGAAAAAAGTGTGGTCAGCTCAAAGTCTGTCTGTTGCGTCAATCGAAACTGGACGTTCTAAAGAGATGTTCTAATCACATTGGTTTGAGCGTACGCTGCAGGGATCACTGTAGAATGATCACACCTGCGTGTTCGTACATATCAAAGAGGTAAAACAGGAACTTTGAAACGCACACAAGATACAGTAAAAAATTGTTGGATTGGACTGGGCCTGTATTCTATAGGTTCCCAGAAGTCAGTGGAATGAAAAACACAGTTTCACCCCCCCCCCCCCACCTTTTCTCTTTCTCTCGTGTCATTTTCTTTCTCTCCTGGTGTGTTCCTCCTCCCTTTTTTAAAATGGTAATGCTGCGGGAACATGTTAGAGCACCCTGGCCGAGAGTCGGCTCTACTCCTAAAAGCTTTCCTTTATGGACGCTCACGCAGGGTTTCCAAGGCATTGACCGCCATTTGCCGGGAATCTGGTCTCTGCTAAATCATTTTAGCGATGGCTCCAGGTTTTCACCACAACACTCAGGGTCTATGATTATTGTTATTGCAGTAATGAGGTGAAGGCTGAATAAAAACATGTGCACTGTGTTGTCCTCTCTGTGCACTCACCCCCATTTAGGAGATTCCAGATAAGCCATGAACATTATTCAGCTGATGCCTATGCAGCTTTCTGCTGGTATTGCCTTGACTAATGCCCAAACCATGACGAATGAAGCTGATGCAATTTTCTGTGGAGTAATATAAACAGCTTGAATCCTTGGATGACTCTTCCTTGTGGGTTCTGGATGGACTTTGCCAAAAGCCAACCATTTCGTGCTCTATCAAGTCTGGTCCCCTGAGGTAATTGGGTGGTGGCTTAACATTTGCACACACACAAAAACAGAGTGGAGGGAATAACTAATTTGCATGTAAATACACTCACATGTCTTATACACCCACACGCCATCTAAAACATACCAAGAGAAGCAAAGAATAATCCCAGCATTACAAGAAAACAATCACACACTAATGTGGAGGGAGGCACACACTAATGTGGAGGGAGGACAGCTTTTGAGGCTTGCTCTATTTGTGATTCATGTCCATTGAGTGTGTTTCATTCTCTATTACACACACACACACACACACACACACACACACACACACACACACACACACACACACACACACACACACACACACACACACACACACACACACAGATGAGGCAATGGCCATTGGCGCTGCTGGCGAGAGTACAGTTGAAACTGCTGACTGTCATGACCATGCACTGTCAGTGACCCTAATTGATATCCTAGACTTTTTCTTCAGATAACACTGTTCTGAATTTCCAGACCTTTCCAGGCCTCAGATCTTGAGAAAAATGCTCAGAGTAAACATTTCACCCTGTGGTTGTTTTCACTGGGTGACGATTGAGTGAGTGTGTGTGCCGGAGTACTGCTGGGGGTGCGTGCGTCAGTTGATTGCCCTGTGTGGACTTTGTGTGTGTGTGTGTATGCATGCATGCTTGTATGTGTGTATGACATCTTGGATTCTGCCAAATATCTTGAGTAACAAGCAAATGTAATGTGTCTAAAGACCAGGCCCTTACTTTCTCTTGCTATTCTACCTGTGGTGCTTTTCTCAGCTTTCCTGAAATATTCCTCCACTCCATGAACTGTTTAAAAGGCAGCCAAACACTTCAAAAGATATCCACTTGAAGCATGTCAGCCCCAGGTTGGCAGCTCTCTGAAATTATCTCCTCTTGTCCTAACCCTCTCATTACCCTCTTAAAAAAACTCAGCACAAGAGCTTTGTGTGTATCACTAATTTCAGCCATATTTCAATAATTAATGCGAAGGGTTAAGCAGCACTACTGCCGCATATTCATTTCTATGTATTTATTTTCCGGTAGGGCAGTCCATGGGGACGCAGGCTGGTTTGTCATGAAAGGGGCTCTATGTGACGGCTGATTTGTGCCACATATGCTGTTAAACCTCAGTCTGCTCTCCCATGGCGACAGGGCTCCTGCGCCGGTGTGTCACCACTACTGTATTTAAACACCGCTCCCCTGCGGGCTCCAGACTTGTGATCAAGAAGCCCAGCATGGCACCAAGCCTGAGCTTTCCCCCCTCCCTCCCTCTCTCCATCTTTTTTTTTATATTCAACAGTCATTACGGGTGCATAAATAAGTAATGCAGGATCAATCAGAAAGAACCTGGCCTGGAGGGAAGCTCAGGGACTGTATAATGGAGTTATTTGAATAAAGGGCCTTTGTTTTTTGGGGGCCTCATCAGAAAAGGCCCCCGCTTGTCCCACAATGGATCGGGCTCTTAATTGAACGCCTCCTGATGCAAATTGGTCATAATTTATGGATGGTTTGTGAAGGGACTGACAGAAATCCTTTTCTACTGTAAATTGTGCTCGCAAGTCTGACTCCAGAATTCAAGAGGCTGTGTTTATCGGACTCATTCACTGCTGCTCTCTGTCGCTCCCTCAGCAACTGTATCGGTCTCTTGGTTTTTCTTCTCTCCGACTCACTCCTCCAGCCCTTTCTCTATCTCTCTCATTTCTTTTCACTTCTCCCTCTATCCTCACATTGGCAACTGCCCGTTCCCAGCCTCTAAAGCGCTAATTGACTTTTCATCGGTGTATGCTATAATTGAGTTTTAATCACCGTTTTACATCATGTTTTGATATTTAAATCAGCCATGTCAGCCAAGAGATGGGGCTTTTAACCACGTTGCCATTCACTGAATTTGATGCTTAAAACACATTGAAGTTTGATTGCATGTTCAACATTAGCGCCTGGTTCTTGAGTGAGCCAAAACACCTGCAGACACTGTTTTTACAGGACCAGCTGAATGCCACCAAGAGCTGATTGATATTTATCTGAGATAGGGATAACTTTAACAGTCATTGGTTCTTGCTCATGGCCCTTTATACCAGTGTGGGCTAGGCAATGAAAAATGTATGTAAGCCAATTCGATTCAAAATTAGTAAAATTGTGACTACCAAGGGAAGAGAACAACCCTCAAAACAGAAAATGTGTGGACTCTCAGATACAGAAGAACATTGTCTTGCATATAGAGTGGTTTTCAGCGCCTGTGGGATCCGTTTGGGTAGAGCGAAAGACGAGACCAACTTGTAGAGTCAAATGATTCTGCTTCTGAGCAGTTAGCTGGCATGTCGATGCGAGGTTGAAGCACCGGTTGATCATTCCGGATCGTTCTACCACCCCTACTGAATGAATGGAAAGTTCCCACGTTCCTCACTGCTGGTGGAAGTGAGATGGAGATAAGCAGGGCTTTAGACTGAATCAAACTAAAGAAACCAAACCAAGCCTCCGCAACACCACAAACCCCTCATCAACTACAACAGCTAAATTAACTTTTGGAGACTTCTATAAACACTTGTCTTCTGTTTTCTTGTTATTTTTGTGTGCCTGGCTGGAATGGAAAACAGGTCCAATCCCTCGACATCTCCCAGCTTTGAAACCTGAACTCTACAGTCTTTTCTCAGATTATACCGCAAGCACCACATGAGGCACGGATTAGGATGCATGAGGCTCGCTCGCTCTCTCTGTCTCTGTCTCTCTGTCTCTTGTTCTCTCCCTTTCTCCCTCTCTGTTGGCTGAAAGATTGTGAGTGATGTTTAGCAAGTCTGCAGCCTTTGGGAAGGCTTTCGGAGTGGGCCCTCTCTTTTTAGCTTGTCCGTGACGGTCTCTAAACAAATTGTAACACTAAGACAAAACGCGAGCTGGCAGCCAGCGTGTAAACCATTGAAGCTCTGAGGAGTTGGACATTTTTTTTGTTCTTCCTTATAAGACTCATTCCCTATCTTTTCAGATGCTCCCCGTGACATTTTGTTGAGAATGTTAAAGCATTTTGTCGGTGTGTGTGTGAATTGCTGAGCTCCCTCTGTTGGGAGGGTTGGGAACATACCCCTGAGTCATTGCTTTGACAGGCTTTATACCTTTTACTCCACTCCTGTATTCACTTCATGAAAAGCCATTGCATACAATCTGGAAACTCACCTTTTTGGGATGAATTTGCTCCTTCAAAGTTTGTAAAAAATAAATGGTTTCCCCACCCAAGCATTAACCATCATGACAGCTAAATTGCCCTGCATCATTGCTATGAGTCAGTCAGTCTTTTCACCTCTGGTAAGGAATGGTTCATTTTTCAATCTTTTTGGTGCCTGTTTGATTAATTTGGTGGGAATTTAGAGGGAGGCAATTATTATTTCAAGTAATTTTTTGCATTGCTTAATTATTCAATGAGTACCCCAAGCTACTCTTGGGATACTGTGTCACTAGACATAACTCAGGAAAAGTAGCTCTATTACAAAGCAATGTCAAGGACAAAACCAGGAAATGAACGCAAATAGCCTACATATCCATGGACTGTGGTATTTTGTCGTGTATCCTCCGCGACATTGGCGTGTTTGGCTAGTTCATTCGCTGCATGTCAGCCCTTAGTGTTCCCCATCCATTAACGATGCTCCCTTTATCTTTGTCTCTGCCCTTCTGACGGTATGAAACCAGCTCGGTAACGAGGCCTGCCATTTAAAAGGCCGCTGCCGGCTGCATTCTTCAAGTGTCACCTCTCATTACAAACCCCTCTGATATGTGTTTCGTCTCTCCTCCCACCTTCTTCCATGGTCTCAGTTTTAAGCACTGTCTGGTCTGCAGGACACCTAATCGGAACCTCCACTTTTAAGTTCAATGCAACAGGACATGTTTTGGTAAGGAGAGAATACGGTACATCAGAAAGGGAAGGATTTCTAAAAGTGCTACTGCTGTCCATTCTTTCCCTTTTTTCCTCCTTTTTTTGGCTAGATCTGTCTCGTTTCCGCACAATTGCACAGATTGTAATCTCATTCTGGCAAAAAAGCCCAACTTGAAATGAAGCCATACATCAGAGTAAACAGCAGAACGGAGAGTGAGAGAAGCAGCGAGAGAGAGTGAGCTGAAAGAGCAAGCTGAAAGAGCGATTCGGAGGGAAAGGCGGGGATGGGGAGCATGAATTGCCAAGGGAAAGGTAAATAAACACTGGCATCAATCAGTTCACAGAAGTCAATCTAACTCGCCGCCATCCCCATTCTCCTCACAAGGATGTGACATTTAAGAGAGCTATGTCCTGTTTTTCAAGGCCTAATTAAACATTCCACGTTGTGCCAAGAGACAGAGGCACCCAGCCTGCAAGTCCTTCCCCTGTAGTTGTCCATTTCCCCTAAAAGAGCATTCGGGCAACTTCCTGAAAGTACTAACCTTAACTGGCATTCCCTGAATGGCATTAGAAGGGCGATTCTGGTGCCCTCTAGCTTTTTGTGTGTGAAGACCCTTAGCGTGTTTGGCAGTGCCCTCCCATGTGCCCCATTGTGGTCAGTCTATTTGCCAGCAGCGTCAAGCAGTAGTAACTATGGTGACTGTGCTCTGAATAGCTAGAGGTTTCAGAGCCCCCAGGGAGTACCACTGAGCTATCTGAATCTGGGCGCGTAGCAGCCCTTGTTTCCTTGCAAGGACTTTTTTAAAGGGTCATAGAGATGTAAGAAAAATGTCAATAGAAAATACATTTTCATCTCATATTTGCTAGTCTGGACAAAGATTGAGGTAACGGAACACTGTCTGCACTGACAAAAGCACACAATACAGGGAAGATTAGCGGTGTGGTAGCACGTTTATCCTTCTGTGCTATGCTAATTGTGTCTGCATGTGCTTTCAACAGTGACAGAAGTGAGAGTGCCTGCATATCTGACCTGCTCACTGTCCAAGGGACACTAATTATACCTACAATGAGATTACCAATAGGTTAAACAAAATGAACATTTTCAGATGCTCTACTCTCTCCCAACTGTCCTTATATCCCCTTCGCATGATTTTTGCAATAACACGGGAAGCTTTAGCCTGAGAGGTCACTCAAGCAGGCTTGAAATTCTGGGCTGCTACAAAGAAAAGCCATATTCCCTGTCCTCAGGGCTTGAATCAAAATGCTCGGCTTGGGTTATATGGAACAAATAGGCGCCCTCCCTGTGACTGCATGTGCTGTATTCTGCCTCGACTAGCACCTGTCTGCTTATCAGTGCGGCAGGCAGGTATTGAGCTTTTGCAGATGACAGAATTGCCGGGTTCCATCTCTGAGCCTTGAACAAAAGAATGAGACTGGAGGGGAGGGAGGGGGGATGTAATTTCTGTGAAAGATGGATGTCACACAGAGGCTGAAAGTAGGACAGCTCTCAGAAGGACAGTGGAGTGACAGCGCCAGGGCAGGAATGATACCTAATGGCAGACAGCTCTTTCTTAAGTCGTGGGGAATCCTGACCTGAGCACACCTGCACAGACATGTTTATTCATCAGTCTCCTGCACTCTGGGGTGTTGCGTCTGCAATGTTTTTCTGTTTTGATAAAGAATTATTGGAAGTGTTTCTGATGCGGTGCACCTTGAGTAAAAATCTCATCCCTCAAGTTCAGCTGTGCATTCGCTTCAAATACAACCTTTACTGTTGATTAGCAGATCCTGAAACCATTGTTTTTGTTTCTATAACCGTGGATGCACACATATAGATAGATGGATATACACTGCTCAAAAAAATAAAGGGAACACTTAAACAACACAATGTAACTCCAAGTCAATCACACTTCTGTGAAATCAAACTGTCCACTTAGGAAGCAACACTGATTGACAATACATTTCACATGCTGTTGTGCAAATGGAATAGACAACAGGTGGAAATTATAGGCAATTAGCAAGACACCCCCAATAAAGGAGTGGTTCTGCAGGTGGTGACCACAGACCACTTCTCAGTTCCTATGCTTCCTGGCTGATGTTTTGGTCACTTTTGAATGCTGGCAGTGGTTTCACTCTAGTGGTAGCATGAGACGGAGTCTACAACCCACACAAGTAGCTCAAGTAGTGCAGCTCATCCAGGATGGCACATCAATGCGAGCTGTGGCAAGAAGGTTTGCTGTGTCTGTCAGCGTAGTGTCCAGAGCATGGAGGCGCTACCAGGAGACAGGCCAGTACATCAGGAGACGTGGAGGAGGGCGTAGGAGATCAGCAACCCAGCAGCAGGACCGCTACTTCCGCCTTTGTGCAAGGAGGAGCAGGAGGAGCACTGCCAGAGCCCTGCAAAATGACCTCCAGCAGGCCACAAATGTGCATGTGTCTGCTCAAACTGCCTGACTGCCATTAGGTAACGAGATGAGATCCTCAGACCCCATGTGAGAGCATATGCTGGTGCGGTTGGCCCTGGGTTCCTCCTAATGCAAGACAATGCTAGACCTCATGTGGCTGGAGTGTGTCAACAGTTCCTGCAAGAGGAAGGCATTGATGCTATGGACTGGCCCGCCCGTTCCCCAGACCTGAATCCAATTGAGCACATCTGGGACATCATGTCTCGCTCCATCCACCAATGCCACGTTGCACCACAGACTGTCCAGGAGTTGGTGGATGCTTTAGTCCAGGTCTGGGAGGAGATCCCTCAGGAGACCATCCGCCACCTCATCAGGAGCATGCCCAGGCATTGTAGGGAGGTCATACAGGCACGTGGAGGCCACACACACTACTGAGCCTCATTTTGACTTGTTTTAAGGACATTACATCAAAGTTGGATCAGCCTGTAGTGTGGTTTTCCACTTTTAATTTTGAGTGTGACTCCAAATCCAGACCTCCATGGGTTGATAAATTTGATTTACATTGATAATATTTGTGTGATTCTGTTGTCAGCACATTCAACTATGTAAAGAAAATAGTATTTAATAAGAATATTTCATTCATTCAGATCCTGGATGTGTTATTTTAGTGTTCCCTTTATTATTTTGAGCAGTGTGTATATATATATATCTATGTATGTATATAAATATATCTATCTCTCTATCTCTCTCGATCTCTATCTCTCTCTCTATCTATGTATCGTCTGTCAGCTCAGGTCTCTACTGTCTCGACTGATCAATTCCTCAGCCCATCTGTCGGCCAAGCTTACTCACAGGGCAGCGCAGTCGCAGCCCTCCACCTCATCCTCCCACACTCCCCAGGCCTGGCCAAAGTTAATGAGAAGATATGATCCCCTTGAAACCCTCCCCCTCATCCCCAGCACCTTATCACCACCAATGTTTTTCTCTCACGGCTGCTTGAATCATGGCTGTAGGGGTAGTGGCTGGTTAGCCACCGCCCAGCCTTCTTTAGCTTTGTCTCATTCCTGCTGTTTACTCTGAAGGAGTGGTAAGGAGTGGAAACTGGCTGCAGGGGGTTGTGTGGGGAGAGAACGGTGTGGATCGGTTGTTTTCCCAGCGAAATGGATTTGCAGTGATGGATTGCATCAGTTGAGCCCTACAGGACGCTGCCTGTAGCTGAATCATAGCTTTAAACAAATTACGTGGGCATAGCTGAGCCGTTGTGCTCCTTGCTCAAACTCAAGACCTGGCTCGTCGAGTGCACTGCCAGGGCATGCATGCCAATTACCCCTGCTGACTTGCCAAGAACAATGAAAGAGAGAAAAAAATAGAGCTATTTGCTCACTTGCTGAGGCAAACACATTTCTAAAGCACCATTTCTATTCACTAAATGAGTCAAAAGAAACAGTCACGCAATGTAATGACCATGTTTTTTCGTGGCAGGTTATGGACTGCATCCATAGGCCAAGCCACATGTGAAAGAAACAAAGCCTAACTGCGTAAGGCTGGCAGTTTATGTTCTGTGCTCTCTGGGATCCTTGGAATGTCACTACCCCCCATTGAAGTGAAAATTGTTTAGGGTAGGGGTGATGGTTAGGATTTAGGGTAAGGACAACCCAAATATATCCCAGACTGCACTGACCAGCAGTTTACCCTCAGAGTTAGAGAGCTGAGACTTCCTCTTTTTGGGCTGGTAGGGTTTTTCTTACCTCACCCTGGATAGCAGGATTCACTGTAGTGTGTAGTCACACCATATTACCCTCTATCTGCCGGTGAGTATTTGGATCAGGATTCACTTGCAATTGTGGAAGTCTATTTGGGGAGGTTGACAGTTCTGTGTATAGTGTGGCGGTGGTAAAAAGTAGAGTTATTGGCAGATGTTGGATGGGAAAGTTCCTTGCAGTCTGGGTGGTCCTGAGGGATGAATAGGTCTCTATTGCAATGACCCCTCATCACTACCCTCGGGCGGTGTAGGCCTGTCTTCATATAGATTGGAGGGACTGCCATAGGAATATGTAGAGAGCACAGGATCTGAGTATTCATTTTGTTGTTTGTATTGTCTCCATCTTTTTCTTGACCCAGAAAAATGCATACACACTTTGAGCTGTCTTAAGACCGCTCAGAGTGGCAGTACATAACAAGGTTAAACTCCTTTTAATAGCCCCGCCAACCCCTCCCCAACCCGAGCAGGGAGGTTGAGGCAGGGCTGCATGACCTGGGCCCTTGCTTTTGGGTCTGGCGTGAATTAAGACGAATGGAGCCATCCGACTGCCAGATGATGAATTGCAGTCTGTGGGAGAGCCTCTCCTTTTATGTAAAAGAGGCACTCGCAGACATGGCACTTTCATCAATCAGACGGGGCCCACTGTAATTTCATTACAACGGCAGAAAGAGGAGCCAGTGTGCCGATGCAGCAGACAGACTCCTTGACAGACCGCTGTTTTCCTTTTGCTGTTTGGAGACTTAACCCTCTCTGGGTCTATGGCTGTGACTGGGGATGAGACACTTTCAGTTTATTTGGAAGCAAAAGCTATTCGCCCCACTATCTTAGTAAGGTTAAACATTGTTGCAAAGTTAAAATGTCCACCCACAATTCAGTTGTATTGCTCCTACAGCAATGTCTCAGTCTCAATTAAAGTGACACCTGGGCCTCACATTCACACCTTCCACAAAGTCCAGGACAGCTTCCCGACAGCGGCCCCCCATGCTTAGTCAACACTCCACAGGCTCCGGAGATGAGTTTGGCACAGAGCGCTGTCCCAAATGGAATTCCCGAGCGTTCCGGATGTGTTACATTGGAACTATATTGAAATGGCAGCAGAGGAGGTGGAACGAGCCATGAGTGAACAGCGGAACGAGGCTAGTGTAATCTCCAGGTGAGGGAGCGCAAAAAGTAGAGCAAAAGTGTGATTCCTCCCACCTAGTTTTCCAATTTCCTCTTTTTTTATACTACTTTCTCCTCCTTTCTCCCCCCCCCCCCTGTCTGTCTCTCTGTGTGGGGTCGTTCAGTCGCGGCGGTGCTCACAGCTGGGGATACGGAGCACTCCAGCTGTTTTGGCAGATAAGCCGCTGCCTGCCCGCCCGGCTTCCTGCCGCTCGTCAGTCGAACGGGACTCGCACTGTCACCGTTATTCACCTGGGACGGGCAGGTTTCTACTGCGATGGAGCCCCCATCGCCTAATCCCCTGTCCCAGAGAGTGAGATGGTGAGAGTCCAAATCAACAGAGCAGCTCCTTCTCCTACTACACAGATGGTGACGCTAATGGAAATAATGAACTGAAAATAGAAAACCCTTGTCCACATGGCTGAAGATCCTATGCATCACAGCGATGGTATGTTCGAAGTAGCTTGTGTTGCTAAGATAGTCTTTAAACAATAGGACAAACTTTTTGAATTATAATATTTCAGTCATTTATTTGGACGCGCTCGTACAAGTGTTGCTGTCAACTGTCAAACCAAAAACTTGTTGCCATAACTTTGCCTAAAAGTTGACGCTGAGAATGGGTGATGCTGAAACGCTGTAGTTCTAAAATTTGGAAAGTTCTATCCTATTGTTATTTTTTAATTATTGTTATTTATTATAAAAGATTCAGTATCCCATAGACCAGGAAGTAGATTGCAATTTCACAACGTCATAATATGCAATGTTGACATTCAACCCATAAATGAATGATGTGTGTTCCTATGGCAATCAAAGGGACATGATATGAGTACTCAAACAGTGTGCGCTGCATTCAGACATTGTCTCTCAGACCCCCTTGTGTATGGAGCCTTTCAGCTCCATTATTACACTTAATTGATTTGTTATTCCACTAATTATTGCGATATGATATCTCATTGTCACCCATGATGGTGTGACAGCTGGCAGTACTGAGACGTACAGTCCCGTAGGTGCTCGCAGCCCAACATCCCTGACGTACCCTGATGTGAATGGAGAATCAGGGTTAGCAGCTCCATCCAACTGGAAGGTGGCGAGTTTACAGCCGAGGGCAGAGGCCTTAGATTATATTTCTGTACCTGGAGCAGGGAACTGATTGCCTGATGAAAGCCCATGCAAAAGGTCAATAAACAGCGGCCCAGTTATTGTGTGGCAGATTGAGAAGGAAATAGTTTTGCTGTGCTGGGAGGTGTGGTCTGTGTGTGCAGCCTTGTGCCTGGATCTTTCCGCTGTGGGTTTCTCTTGGCAGCGAGTCTTCCAGCTGACCTGTCCATGTTAGTCAGTCTGTGGGACTGTGAAATGGCCCACCACGGGGCACACTCGGGGCCCCACAACCTCTCTAGCTCTCTCCTTTTATTTCTCCTTAGCTTGCTCCCTCTCTTGCACTCATGTTTCTCCGTCCCCCTTTCTCTTCACGAGAGGTTTCGTGCTTCCTGTTGGGATCCCGTTTGCCTGGCTTGAATACAGATCAGTCGAAAGAGACCAATTTTTCATAATGCGCAGGGAGCATAGCCTGTTCCGATTCTTGCCATCTCAACAGACCATCTTGTTTCCAGTTTTTGGGGCAGTGTCTGCTGTTGAAGTATCAGGTACGCGGTGAGTTTGTCAAGTTACTTTTCTCTTTGTATGTGGTTTACTTTGTGTTAGAACAGATTCTGCTGCAAGTCTCTTCCTCCATGTGCAATACATCCACACAAACTTTTGTGGACAGTATACTATTTCTATGCCCGTGTGTTTGTATTTTTGATCATTATGAGTGGGTGTGTGTTTGTGCAGTGCTGGCCAGCGGGACTGCAGTATTTTTCCTCTGGTGGAGCGATGGAAAGAGGCTGGTCCTTCTGGCACTCACATCAGTAGGGCCGACATTGGCAGCCCCAAACCCTGAGGACCATTAGCAGACCAGAGTACTCCTGTAGCGGGCCTGCCTGGCGGCCCGTGTCCCACTGGTTTCCATGAGTCTCCTTCCAGAACACAGGCTTGTGCCAGGCCACGACATGTCAGTGTGTATGGGCACCCCTTGCCCCCTGGCCCTCACTGCATCCATTCATCCAAACAGGATGTTGACATAGAGTAGTGTAGTCATTATGTGCACCCTCCAATGGTTCAAGAACAGGAGGGCCAGTTTATTTTATTTTTTGTAGTATTGTATTTTCTGAAACATTTCACGAGTAATGGTTTATAGTGGCTGTCAAAAAATAATTTATTATTTTGTTTAAAAAAATGTCATCTATATTTTTTGGGCTCCTGAGTGGCGCAACGGTCTAAATCACTACATCTCAGTGCTGGAGGCGTCACTACAGACCCTGGTTCGGTTCCAGGCTATATCACAACTGGCCGTGATTGGTCCCATAGGGTGGCGCACAAATGGCCCAGCATCGTCCGGGTTAGGGTTTGGCGGGGGTATGCTGTCATTGTAAATAAGAATTTGTTCTTAACTGACTTGCCTCGTAAAATAAACTACAACAGCTATTGAAACACGAGGCATCTCCATATCCAAGGCTGGGGAAATGTAATTTCTGAGAAATCTCAGAGCATTTTAGTGTCATCATGTCCTACATTGGAAACATGCTCCTTTTCCAACTGGATGTGTGACAATTTGTGTTGATTTGATTTTGAGTAAGAATTTCACTGCTCAGCAAGTCCTCTTTCTTTTTAACTCTTTCTCTACTGGGTGAGAGGTTAGCTTGCCTGTGTTAATTAACCAAGTTCGGTAAAGAAACATTGTGTTGTTCTGAATGTCAGCATGTGTTTTTCCTCTTTGTTTGAGCAGCTGCTTTTGTTGAGGAACAGATCCCTATTTTTTTTGTTCAAATATAACTAATGAGTCAGTTATGGGGAGAGAAACATGAGCTAATCCAACCCTGCTGCCAGAAATAGAAGTCTGTCTCTGCTACAGTAACTGTTAAATTAGCAGTGCATTAACCCCCAATGGATGTTTTGAAGGGATGAAGTGTATGAAGTGGCCTAATGACTTTTTGGGACTGTAGATGAAGTTACACACACCCTTGGGTTTAGTAGAACTTCCCTTTGTAAAAGTTTTTTAAACTCAACATAGGTTGAGTAAATATTGAGAAAGTCCATACTAGTTATTCCTGTTTGACCTTTTTTTTAAAGTCATGTTTAATTCACAAGGTGAAGGCAGTTAGAAGTAATAATCACTTAAGCAATGAATATACGAAAAGCTAGTCTGAAAAATGCTCTGTCATGCATATGAAGGCTTAAGAGAAGCTGAGTTAAAAAGTAGAGCATTAGCCTGAGTCATGAGGACGTTTTGTGTTACCTAGAGGTTGAAAATGCTGAAAAGCTCAACCTGTAAATGTTTCTCTGAACCGTAATACCAACACATCACACGCATTTCATTCTACATACATTTAAAGACATTTTGTTAGTCACGGCACACCGCCTACATCACGAGGAAACACAACTTTTCAGTTTGTCTGAATTAAAAGTTTTTGTTTTGGAGTGTGGTTGACACCATGTTGTTACGTGGGCATGGAGCAGAATGCTCCCCCACAGGAAATGTCATGCTATACTGTGTCTTCTCAAGTGGAGTGATGAACCTAAGAGGGCTTGAAGCAAAACCAGAAAGTCAACCACTTCTTCTAACCAGAAACCAACCTCCATAATTACAAGCCAATGTGCTCTTCCCTTTGATGTATGACTTTAGGGAAGTTGGTTGGATACCGCCCTATAGCGATAATTGTGTGGTGAGCTTACTGGTGTAAACTGGCTGTAGTGAGTCACCCAATTGAGGACGAGAGAATTTTTGTTGCTCGGGTTCGATCCACCCAATATAAAGGGCTGTTAAATACTCCGATATAAAACACCCCATCCATTGTCATTGTTATTGCCAGGTTTGATGGCTTTGAGATCTGAGATCTTTTTTTCTCCTCTCGAGGAGCATTTTACATTATCCCCTTATAATCATCATCTGCGTGGAAGTAATCAAATCAAATTGAATTTGTCACATGCGCCGAATACAACAGGTTCACCTTACAGTAAAATGTTTACTAACAAGCCCTTAACCAACAATGCTTTAAGAAGTTTTAAGAAAAATACGTGTTAAATAGAAAATGAAAGTAACAAATATTTAAACAGCAGCAGTAAAATAACAGTAGCGAGGCTAAATACAGGGGGTACCTGTACAGAGTCCGTGTGCGGGGCCACAGGTTAGTCGAGGTAATTGAGGTAACATGTACATGTGGGTAGAGTTAAAGTGACTGCATAGATAATAAACAGAGAGTAGCAGCAGCGTAGAAGAGGGGTCTGGGTAGCCCTTTGATTAGCTGTTCAGTCTTATGGCTTGGGATAGAAGCTGTTAAAAAGCCAATCTACACACGTACTTATGCAGCCAGGGTATGCATGCTCCATTCCTGGTTTCCAATCAGAGATTGAGGGATTTCAGACAATATGAAATCTCATCTGCCTCCTGGATCCCCATGATTACAAAAGAGCCTGGTGTGGAGGGAATGGCCAAATGGGAGCTTAGAGCACGGTGGTAGAAAGGATAGCGTTGACAAGGCAACTAGAGCTCATTATTCCTCCATCTATGCAGGGGCACGGCGCTCCGTTGATGGGCACCAGAGGAGAGGATGGAAGGATGGATGAGGTTACGCCCACGTCTAAAGGGCATCCAGGATATGACACGTCTGGACTGTAATCCAGGATTACCTGTCCGATTCTGTCGTCTGTGTCAACGATCCACGTCAGCAGAGATAACGACACCGGCCAAGACTTTGACTCACTGTGTGAGTGTTTTTCTCTGTGATATGGCTCTGCAACATCTGCACAGCAGCAGCAGTTGGTTGTGAGTTGCCCAGCAAGCCCAGACTGCACAGTGCCCAGGTTTCCACGGTGGGTCTGGGAGGATGTGTGGTATTGACACAGGTGAGGAGGCTGCTGTCTGGGTATCTGCTGGCAGAGAGACTGAGGGTGTCTGGTTCTGAAGCATAGCAGGGTGTAATAAAGATCTACACTGTAGCTCTGTGTGTGAGAGAGGTCCTCTGAGACTTGTCTCTTGTGGTTTAGAACTACAGGTCATATTACAGTGAAATGGATTACAGAAAAACCCAAGAACACCTCTGACTCTTGTCTTTGTTGTCTTCTTGTCTTTGTCTTTGGGGGGGGGGGGGTAGGAATTTGGGAGGTTTCTCCTTTCGGGAATTTGCACTATTTTGGTTGAGTACTGAGACAGGCAGTGAAAGCTGCATTTTTCATTTTGTTGGTTCATACATCACTCGGTGATCTTAAGCAGTTTTAGCTTTCTCAACCAAAGTTGGTTCAACTCTGTGAGGGTTGGTAAAGGTACAATAAGCTCGATTTTCCCCATTGAGCGATGGATCTAGTGTCTTGACAAAGATTCAGTGAGTCATTCCTGTGAACTTTGAAGAGAAAGCTTTCGTAGATAGAAAGAGCACAGAATAGCTGTGCATTTGTTACCAAAATCATTGTCGTCTCCTCAAAATGTTAATGTTTTTAAAATAGGCCTGCTGGTCCTTCAGGTTCAATAAGCTAGACCTGTGGGTTGGCTTATAATTGCCTGTTCATTTAGTTTTATTACGTCAATGTTCTCTCTCCATTTTGGATGTGCTATGTTGTAATTTCTCTGTGTGACAGTGCTATAATTATATTTAAGAAGGAAAGGAGAGAGCCTAAGATGGCTATCTTAGACCCTGCATTGCTACTGTTTGTCAGAATCCATGTTTACATTGGCATTTTCCAATGAAGTTGTCAAAATGACTGAAAGGAAACGAATGCATGCATGGACCCACACAGGCAGCCAGGCAAAAACCTACTGTGTGCATTTCTGAACATACAAACACGCACGCATGCACTGAAATGTGCTTCTTGACTACAGCCATCACTCTAGAATTCATCACCCTCCCCTCTCAGTTCGCAGGTCATACATTTACACGGCATGTATGGCATCTCTGTGTGTTTGTGTGTGTTAACGTTCTTGTGTGTGTGTACAGGATGTATGCTTTTCCAATGGAGGATAGTTGGAGGAAAGGGGGGGCTCTCCCCCGTATAATGTGGTCTTTAATAAAGACACAGGTTGCCAGATTGGAAGTGTCAGTGTGTTGCAGCATGCAGTCTCTCAGGGTGATTTATGACAGTGCTGCGAGGCTATTAGATTATGGGTTCCAGCTCTGCTCCGTGTGGGTGATAAGAACAGCCTACAGCCATGGGAAAACTCCCCGTTCACGCGCCTCATTTCAGGGGGACATTGCAGTTTTTTTCACAAGGTGCCGTCTGAAGGAAATTGTATCCAAGCACATTTGCCTGTCTTGTGGGTATATCAGCGTTCCCATTTAATGTTTTATCCTTTATCCTTTCGGGAGTCTTGCTAACAAAGGGGAAGTAGTGAATTATTATCATCAGAACTCAAAGTATTTTAACATCACTGTCTCATTTTCACCTCTTGGGCTGCTGGCTCCAATAAATGGACCATAATCAAAATAACTTAATCCACTTACATGTGATTCTGTCTAATTTTGACAAACCGTTCTTACCTTAGAAGCAGAACAACAACCAAATCTGCAACTCTGCAGTTTCTCCATTTCATCACCATGGGCCTGAAAAGGGGCTGTGGGGAGAGAGAGGGGTTAGGTCGCGAGGACAGAGCTCTGCGCTCAGAGTTTGCGCTGCAGCGCGCCATGGCTAAAAGGACAGTTGTCAACTGCTGGTGAAAGAAAACAATGGGGCATCGGCTGGAGCGCCTGGGGGGGAAAAGGACGAGTCAGGGTCGCTTTCAATTAGCGCAGCGGGCCATCTCTGCTAGCCACAGGGGCCGGGAGGAGGTGGCGGTGAGGGGTGGGTGAAGGGGATAGGGGAGCAGGTGCAGCACAGCGCGAAAGAGAGAGACAGAGAGCGAGAGAGTCGTGCTTGTCCCTGACTGCCCAAGGAATAACGCTTTTGCCTGGAAGGAAGCAAAGGGTGTGTGTGTGTGTGTGTGTGTGTGTGTGTGTGTGTGTGTGTGTGTGTGTGTGTGTGTGTGTGTGCGCGCTTCGGGAGTGAAATGTAGAGATAGGCTTACTGTTTGAAACCATGACGGAATCCTGACAACACCTCGTTGGGAAGAAAGCGTAATGACATCTCATACTGTCAAAAATCCTGATGAGGGTCTTCTAAGGATTCATAAGACTTGAGAGTAGAAGAGCAAGGATCAGACAAAGGACCTCTTCTGTAAATCCCATTATAGTAGTCTATCACTCTGACATACTATACTGGGGATTTTTGTTTCGTTTTTTACTTAACCTTTACTTAACTAGGCAAGTCAGTTAAGAACAAATTCTTATTTACAATGACGGCCTACCCCAGCCAAACCCAGACGACCAATTGTGCGCTGCCCTATGGGACTCCCAATCACGGCCGGATGTGATACAGCCTGGGAAAGGAAGAGGCAGTCCGGCTGTACAGTATTCAGGAATAATGAGTTGCCTTTGTGATTTCTGGATTGGCCAATAAATCGTATTTTCCCTTCAAAATAACCTGATGAGTTTGGAAGTAGGACACTACAGTATGTTGTTTCACACACTGTACACACACTCCTGAGGTTTCTGTGCTCCAGCTGGCAGGATATGACTTGCTATGCTTTCATGTGGATGCTCGCATACACACACCCACAATGATATGTTTCGGACCATGCATAAGTGGATTCGTTTCTATTGTGGGTATTGGCGTGTGGTAAAAACATACAGTATACACACACAAACTCCCAGCGTGTGCACACATGAGTTTTTCCAACCATGATCTATGCCTGACCACCAGTTACCAAGGGCAACACGTAAGGCGGACACTTACAAACACATAAGCACAGCATTGGACGCATTAATATGCACATACATGCAAACATTGCACCGTAGGGCTCTCCAGAGGGTGGTACGGTCAGCCCAATGCATCATCAGGGGAAACTCTGCCTCCCCTCCAGGACATCTACAGCAACCGGTGTCACAGGAAGGCCAAGAAGATCATCAAGGTCCTTAGCCGCCTAAACCTCGCCCTGTTCACCCCGCTACCATCGAGAACCCGGAGACAGTACAGGTGCATCAAAGCTGGGACCAAGAGACTGATAAGAAGCTGTTTATCTCCAGGCCATCAGACTGTTAAACAGTCACCACTAGCTGGCCTCTGCCCATTACCATGCCCTGATTCTTAGATACTGTCACAAGCCGGCTACCACCCGGTAGTCTACCCTGCAACTTAGAGACTGCTGCTGTACGTAGTCATTGAACACTGGTCACTTTAATAATATTTACATATTGTTTAACCCACTTTAAATGTACAGTATATACTGTATTTTAGTCATGGCTCATCCTATATAACTAATTTTCTATTCACATACTGTCCCAACTGTCTATACACACCATTTACATACGTACACTCTCTTGATAGTTTATTAGATAAACCCACCTGATTCCAGATAGCAAGTCACATGGCCATGGCTTGCTATATAAAGCAGGCAGACAGGCATTGAGGCATTCAGTTACTGTTCGATTAAATGTTAGAATGGGCAAAACTAGTGACCTAAGTGACTGAGCGTGGTATGATCGTCCTTGCCAGGTGTGCCGGTTTCAGTATCTCAGAATCGGACGGCGCCCTGGGATCTTCATGCACGACAGTGTCTAGGGTTTACCGAGAATGGTGCGACAAACAAAAAGCATCCAGTCAGCGGCAGTCCTGTGGGCAACAACAGCTCGTTGATGAGGTCGAAGGAGAATGGCAAGAATGGTGCAAGCAAACAGGCGGTTCACAAACAGACAAGTAACAGTGCAGAACGGCATCTTGGGATGCACAATTCGTCAGTCCTTGTCACTGATGGGCTATTGCAGCAGATGACTACACTGGGTTCCACTCCTATCAGCTAAAAACAAGAGAGGCTCCAGTAGGCACGCAATCACTGACACTGGACAATTGAGGAGTGGAAAAGCATTGCTTGGTCCGACGAATCCCAGTTCCTGTTGCGTCATGCTGTGTCAGGATTTGCCGTAAGCAGCATGAGTCCATGGGCCCCATCCTTTCTGGTGTCAATGGTACAGGCTGTTCGCGGAGGTGTAATGGTTGTCCTGGCACACATTAGGTCCCTTGATACCAATTGAGTAACGTTAAGGGGGGTCCAACCCAGTACTAGTGTGTGTGTGTGTGTGTGTGTGTGTGTGTGTGTGTGTGTGTGTGTGTGTGTGTATTTACGGAATTTAATATATCCACTGCTGTACATATCATTCTTAGTATATACAGTTGAAGTCTGAAGTTTACATACACCTTAGCCAAGTACATTTAAACTCAGTTTTTCACAATTCCTGACATTTAATCCTTGTAATAATTCCCTGTTTTAGGTCAGTTAGGATCACCACTTCATTTTAAGAATGTTAAATGTCAGAATAATAGTAGAGAATCTTTTATTTCTTTCATCACATTCCAAGTCCGTCAGAAGTTTACATACACTAAATTAGTATCTGGTTGCATTGCCTTTTACATTTTTTAACTTGGGTCAAACATTTCGGGTAGCCTTCCACAAGCTTTCCACAATAATTTGGCTGCATTTTGGCCCATTCCTCCTGACAGAGCTGGTGTAACTGAGCCAGGTTTGTAGGCCTCCTTGCTCGCACACGCTTTTTCAGTTCTGTCCACATATATTCTATGGGATTGATGTCAGGGCTTTGTGATTGCCACTCCAATACCTTGACTTTGTTTTCCTTAAGCTATTTTGTCACAACTTTATGAAGTATGTTTGGGGTCATTGTCCATTTGGAAGACACATTTGAGACCAAACTTTAACTTCCTGGCTGTTTCTTAAGATGTTGTTTCAATATAGCCACATAATTTTCCTTCCTCATGAAGCCATCTATTTTGTGAAGTGCAGCAGTCCCTCCTGCAGCATAATTCTGCCATGCTTCACGGTTGGGATGGTGTTCTTCGGCTTGCATGCCCTTTTTCCTCAAAACATAATGATGGTCATTATGGCCAAACAGTTCCATTTTTGTTTCATCAGACCAGAGGACTTTTCTCCAAAAAGTATGACCTTTGTCTCCATGTGCAGTTGCAAACCGTAGTCTGGCTTTTTAATGGCGGTTTTGGAGCAGTGGCATCTTCCTTGCTGAGCAGCCTTCCAGGTTATGTGGATATAGGACTCATTTTACTGTGGATATAGATACTTTTGTACTGGTTTCCTCCAGCATCTTCACAAGGGCCTTTGCTGCTCTTCTGGGGTTGATTTGCACTTTTCGCACCAGAGTACGTTCATCTCTAGGAGACGGAATGCGTCTCCTTCCTGAGCGGTATGACAGCTGCACGGTCCCATGGTGTTTATACTTACATACTATTGTTTATACAGATGAACGTGGGATCTTCAGGCATTTGGAGATTGCTCCCAAGGATGAACTAGACTTTTTGAGGTCTACAATTGTTTTTTCTGAGGTCTTGGCTGATTTCTTTTGATTTTCCCATGATGTCAAGCAAAGAGGCACTGAGTTTGAAGGTAGGCCTTGAAATACATTCACAGGTACACCTCCAATTGACTCAAATGATGTCAATTAGCCTATCAGAAGCTTCTAAAGCCAGGACATTTCTGGAATTGTCCAATTTGTTTACATAGACTAAGTTGACTGTGCCTTTAAACTTCTGACCCACTAAATTGTGATACAGTGAATTATAAGTGAAATAATCTGTCTGTAAGTAATTGTTGGAACAATTACTTGTCATGCACAAACTAGATGTCCTAACCGACTTGCCAAAACTATAGTTTGTTAACAAGACATTTGTGGAGTGGTTGAAAAACTATTTTTAATGACTCCAGCCTAAGTGTATGTAGTCTTTCGACTTCAACTGTATTGTGTAAATTCATCGGGTATACACTGAGCATACCAAAATTCACACCTTCCTAATATTGAGTTGCACCCCACCCCTTTTCCCCCCTGAACTGCCTCAATTCATCAGGTCATGAACTCTACAAGGTGTCGAAAGCGTTCACCATGTTGACTTCCCACAGTTGTCAAGTTGGCTGGATGTCCTTTGGGTGGTGGACCATTCTTGATACACACAGGAAACTATTGCGTGTGAAAAACCCAGTAGAGTTGCAGTTCTTGACACAAACTGGTGCACCTGGTACCTACTATCATACCCCATACAAATATTTTGTCTTGCCCATTCACCCTCTGAATGGCACATACACAATCCATGTCTCAATTGTCTCACGACTAGAAAATTATTTTTAACCTGTTTTCCTCCCCTCCATCTACACTGATTTGAAGTGGATTTAACAAGTTACATCAATGAGGGATCATAGCATTCACCTAGATTCACCTATTCAGTCTGTGTCATGGAAAGAACAGGTGCTCTTAATGTTTTGTACACTCAGTGTATCTACGTATGGATTACATTTGACGTACTGTTACAGGCTATTTGTGTTGTTAATTGGATTTGGACATTTTGGACATTTCTTATTTGTTTGATTATATGTGTATTTTTTGACATTTCACTGCATTGTTAGGCACTAGTAAATTAAGCATTTTGTTTCACCCGCTATAACATCTGCTAAACTGAATGCGACCAATAAACTTTGATTTGCACATGTCTGCGATCAGTGCGATGGATAGGTCAACAATTAGACTCCTATACGGAAAGGCATTGACATGACTGCATGTTTTAGGCTTTTCCAAAGTGTTGAATGGGCCCTTCTGGAGAATACAGATCTCAGTGTGCCATGGCTGTAATGAGGTTTATTAACTTTATCTCAAAGGAAGGTTAGAAGATTACAGAAAGTGTTGTCCATCAGAAACAATCATTGCACATTTACCTAATCTACATCTCTGTCTTATCAAAGTGTGTAGCTAGATGTCGATGGCTAAGAAGATACCTCCAAAGGAAATGGGAGGAAAGACCTAGTAAATGATAGTAACGATATCATCAGGATGGGTGATTTGGTGTACAGGGCGTTGAGTTAATTTCGTTCAGCAGACACACACTGTGCAATAATGGAAAACACCTCTATTGAGAAGCTGCTTGATCAATTCCTCGTTTCTACCAAGTGCATGTTGCACAAATGTTCCTGTATCTCAAATGACACCCTCTCAACCCTGGCGTCAACCAAAGAAACTGAACAGGCAACCCCAGTCGTCTACCCAACCCCCTCACAGTTTACGCTACCCGTTTCAGCATTCGGTATCCCTATCTCTGAATGCCAGCATATCAAATGCACTCCCCTATCAGTTGCCAGCTAGGTCTCCAGACTACTACATTCTCCTCCCCTAAAAGACTGCAATTAATCCAATTAGTAATCAATCAGCCATCCGGGCCCCATGTCTCCCCCAAGCTAATGGAGGATATGACAGCTGGGCCCTGCATTATTAATACCTGCATTTCAGGAGCCCAGGGGCCCCGAGGCGCCAGGGGCCATTGATCACCTCTGCAGCAGAGCGAACCAGCGCAATGCCTAGAGGGAGATATCTGGAGGGAAGAATGATCTGAGATATGGAGGGAGGATGTGGAGGAGGGAGGGAGGGTTTGCAAAGACTTTTTTAAGGAGGACACTGAAGAGGTTTTTTGGAAGGCGGGAGGAATTGCACATAAATGGTAGGAGGTGAAGGTTGGAAGTGGTAGAGATAAAGAAAGGAGGCAAGAGGTGAGTAGCCTGCAAGGGAAGGAGGAGGGATTTGAGGGCAGAGATGAACTGGGCATGAGGGGGGTAGTGCCTTTTTTTAAACCTGGTTTGCATTCGCCCTTTTGCAGGTTTTAATATTATAATTTCTTCCATTCTAGCCACATGTCCTCATTCACTTGCATGCGCCTCCCCTACTGGAAGTCAAGGTCTTTTGGTACTTCCCACGTTAACTATACCACATAGGTCAATAGTCTACCAGTCTGTCTATCCTGTAGGTGGATTGTTTGTTAGTTTGCATATTGCAGATCTGGACAATCATACTACATGTAAAATCATTCAAAGCTGCACCAATTTTCAATATAAGTGGAAAGAACAGTGATGACATGAGACACACAGCTCCCTTATTGCTCTTTAGGAACAGTACAAGTATCCTGCCTAGATTAACCTACAACACAACATTACAATGAATAATTTCAATATTGTTTTCAAGTGAGTACAACATTCTACTCTAGGCTGTAAACTGCAGTGCAAATATCATTTGAATAACAGTGCCCTGTGATTTGAATATTTCATTCCATTTGGATTAGGGGGTCTACTGAACAGTGTATAAGGCATTGAAAGGCACAGTAGCAAGCCAGTCTGGCTGTATTTTAAGTTGTGATACTGAGATGCGCTGTCTGCTGTGGATCATCATTCTCTCAAGTCATCCTATGAAAATGTGGCCACATATGCTCCCAGCAGGCCCAGTTATTCAGGAAAGCTTAACGTGTGGTCTGCCTCCTCTCTGATATTCCTTACGCACGTAGAACCAATAAAGCTTTAATATACCCTAAATATTTGTCATTTAACTTTTAAAATGTATTACCTTTCATGTGTGGCATAAACACAACCATTCACAATTAGGGGACTGGACTATACCAGTATCGCGATACTCGTTATTATCGTGGCAAGGAGACAAAACACAAAGTGGATTTAACTTCTTTATGAAATCTGCCCTAATGTTGGAAACAAATATCGCACTGGGGAAAAAACGGGTGGAATCAACATTGTTTCCATTAGGGATGGGAATGAGTATTCGAATGGACGTCAAAGCTCCATCTTGAACCAGAGATTATTTGGTGGAATGTGCTTTGTGGATGCCCAAAATGGCAAGTGAAATTCTTCACAAAGTTCTTGTGCATTTGCGGGGCACAACCAAGAAGAAACCAAGTCAAGCATCACACAGTCCTTCTCCCTAAATTCCCTTTCCCCTCCCGGTCTCATTCGCTCAGTTGTGTTCTGACCGCTCCCTAAACACATGCATGCTGATTGCACACACATGCTCCTGTTAGGTTTACAAAAATAAATGCCTATAATAACGGATCTAATTCATGGAATACACAAGCTACATTCCTTGCCAAATGACAAAAGTTTTATCACAAATTCAAAATGGACTGGTTGATTGAAGTAGGAAAATACACTGAGTGTACCAAACATTTCCATGACGTAGACTGATCAGGTGAAAGCCATGATCCATTTTAGAATTGGTTAGCCTAAACATAGACGGGTTTCACACTGAAAATACACAAACCTGCTCACCAAACAGATGCCATGGCCATACGTTATCACCATGCAGTATTCAATGTGGAATTGTTAATCCATTGAGGAAAATCCAAAGAACAGGTTGAATATTCTAAATGGAACGTCTGTATATTGAAAGATAGATCTCGGTTTGTAACCCTGAAAAAAAATATTTCAACTCCCCGTATCGAGCCCCGTTTCAAATGATCACTCTTTGAGAATAGCTGTTCCAGACCTGAGATGCACATCACTTCGCACTGGCATTATGTTCTATTTTATGCTGTTATTTTACATGTTTTTAAAAGAACGTATTACTATGAGATAGGTGTCTTGACTGTGATAAGGGCTCAGGAGATAAGGCCTGCTATATTAACAAAGCAAAGCTATGCCATTGCCGCCATAGGCTTCTACAAGCAAGCCCCACTGCTGAGGTTACTACTTTTTTGAAGATTGTGTTCCACAATATAATATCACCAGTTGACGTACACCAAAAAAAATGATGCGAGTACTTGAACAGTAATAAAATGTTAAATGCCCATCCCTAGTGTCCATATCATTTCAACCAAGAACATCAATGTGATCAAATAAAATGAATTTGTCACATGCTTAGTAAACAACCGTTGTAGACTAACAGTGAAATGCTTACTTACGGGTCATTTTACAACAATGCAGTTAAAAGGGATGACGTTGAATCAATGTGGAAAACTGATTGGATTTGCAAAAAGTAATCAATCTAAGAGCATTTTGTCTTATTGTTTTACCTGACTTTTAACCTAAAACCATATTTGTTGTTGAATTCATGTTAACTCAACCAAATGTAAATCAAAACTACATTTTGAACTGACATCTGTGCCCAGTGGGATCATTATGATGTCATCCAGAGTCACGTTTTATTTATTTTTCAAGATATAGCACACAATAGTTTACATACAGTAGGTGTTTTAAGGACCAAAGAGTTTGGGCTGCTTTATGTTTTCATTTTTGCCATGGAAGAAATATTGCGATACTGGTATTGTCACAGCCCTAGTCGCAATGTTTTCATCTGATTAGACTACTTCAGAAATCTCCTGTTGGTTACCTGTGCACATTTGTCCAAAATATAATTCCAGTCTCCAAACTGTGCAGATTGTGGTGTTGAAATCGCAAACCGTGACATTAACGCGGCGAAAGTCGGTATGCTTTGCTTATTGGTTGTGATGTGTTGGCACAGAAACCTGTTGGTGGAACATTTGTTGCATATATTTTATATGATTATAAATATAGCATCAAAATGTTGAAAATCTGATTTCCACTTAGCTGATCATTATCTGCAGCCAGCTATGATTGTAGTGTAGGTGTAATGAGAATGGCAGGGGGAGTGGCTCGTCCATTGTGGTCGGCGAACCCTTAACCTTCTGGCCCGTAGCCTGATTGCATCGACTGAGTCACAAAAGCATGCTGATGTGACAAAGTCAATATCCACATTAATAAATATTGTTTTACAGTTCAAAGGGAGGTTCATGTGAAAATATTTGTAATTTTCTTTTGGGGGGTGACACCAAGTTGGACTAGCTGTCCTTAAGGCAGGGGAAACGGAGGCTCAGTGCAGCCAATCCAATAAGATTAGAAATTATTGGACAAAATCTGAATACTAAAAACATGATGAATGATTTATATTCTCCATATTTATGTGTGCACCAAAACCAATTCTCTCAACTTCGGTTTCAGGGCATGGTATGGTTTGTTTTAAGAAAAAAAAAGTAAAGACCACGTCTAGAAGTTTTCATTTCGTGAAATCTATACTGCAAGTCAATCCATGTTGGGCTGGGGAAAACAAACAAACAAGCAAGCACAAACAACAAAACGCCTTGCTCATACCTTCTCTTGGTCTCTACTCTGAAAAGACACATTGTGTGCCAACGAAATCAGCTGACCATATTTTGAGCTATCCTATGTGCCAGAGGCTGCTAAATTAGCTATTCCACAGATGTTGACAGGGCCTCTGATGGTTTAGTGTCACTCCAAAATGGCTGCTCTGTGCCAAATGTGACCACTGTGGTCTTAACTATATGAAAAGGGAAATCAGTTGTAGAGGGTATTTGTAGTTGAGCACTGACATCAATCCTGTACAGCAAACTTCTATTTCCCATGATTGGGAACCTATGTCATTTGGCATGTAGACCAACACGCATCCACTTACCAACCTACACCGTGTGAGGGAAGGTTCGCGTACCCCTCTTCACCACATAGGTTTAGTCACTGTGGGTCGTTATGCCAAGGAACCCACGCTAGCCTAGTTAATGTGGAGAATGCTGGGGTGGTTCTGGGTTTATAGCCTTATTCATGGGGGCATTAGACCACTGTTGGTTAGGCTCCTGAGTCACTCTGCAGTCTATAGCAGCTGCAGTCAGCTGGGTTAATATCCAGGGGGGTCAGAGAGATTGATGTCCTCCATCCGCTGGGCTGTGTGAGTCAGTTCAGTGAGTGGACATACTTTAGTAATCACAGGATATAAGGGAGAGCTCCAGGGTCACGACCTGCAATCCGCAGCCATTTGTGTGCGATCCTGTGCGCATGAATGGATGTGTGGCGGGGGCGTATTTGTGGGCGCAAGACGCATCGACCACATGACATTAGTCAGCGCTGGTTGTTAGCGATGGGTGCAAGAGTCATCGACCACATGCCATTCGTCTGGAATGGATTGAAGGGAAATTCATCTGTCACGGGTTCCCATCACTGCAAGGGGGTTTCTTTAGGAGAGATGGTAAAACCATGATGATACAGTTAGCTGACAAGGCCGGTTATAATTCAATCTCCCAGATGGTTCTGAAGCTCATAAACAAGCTTCAGTGGAATAGCCATTTGTAACACAGAGTTGTTAGCAGCAACTTTATATGAAGTACCAGTAGGTTGTTAGTGTTACTACGTAACAAACAACCTTAGATGATTGACAGCTCTTTTTTCCATTAGTGTCTATATTCCACATACATTGTAGGCTGTTTGAATAATCTAAACAATTTGAGACTATGGGGAAATGGATAAGTATAGAGAAGTTCTCACACTATACTGTAGCTCTGCAGCTTCTCTGTCGCCTCACCGCCTCAACCCCTGTGGAGCCCCACGCATCTGGTTCTATTTAGAGCTCATCTGCTTGTGTTATGCTGCTATGTTATGACAGTAAAGCGACTGAGGAGATTATGCTAAGAGGATGTTTGCCCCCCTCCGCACGTCTTCCTCAGTCATGGGTCAGCGGCCCGTTGCAGTATCCTGCCGAGGCTGTTCGTTGAAAAGGCAGAGGTTATTAGCCTGTGTGTTTGCAGCTCAGCTGTGCTCTCCCTCCCGTTGTTTACATACTGGACCATCACTGCTGCAGCGCACCGCTCATGTTGTTCGTCTCTTGTTTTTTTTTCTCTCACAGGAAGTTTGCTGAGGATTGCAAAACTAATTGTGAAAATATCTGAGGGGGGTTTCAACCCCCTGACCCTCCCCCAACTGCACAACCCCTCCGTACTTATCGGATCGGACCCTCTGAATTCTTCACCTCTGTTGGGAGGAACCAAAGATCGACTGGGCCATTTGACGGTGTAACCAATAACCATCCATCTGTACTGATACAGAAAGTGAGTACTATCACCATTATTCTTCCCTCTTCATGTCTACATTTCAGACATAGAATCTTGGCTTGGAAACAGGATCCAACGTAGTCTAACCCATGGGTTTAGATGGAGTATGACGTCAAACATGCTGGCTGTAATAAAGGCTGACTCGTATCTAATTGGTGTTCTATAGCTCAAGGGTCACCGGGTGTGCTATGATGCCTGCAGTTGATGTTTCAATGTCCTTCCGGATAACACCAGTAGCTGACTACGTGAGCCCTCACATCATGAAGTGATAGTTGTCCACAGTGGAAATGAGCCCTTCAGGACTTTCATTTGAAACCTTATCTGTATAGGCCCGGCTTTGATGGATAACCGCCCTCAATGCTTTATATAACAACACAGCTGCAATTCTGTCTCTGTCACCCTTTTCACTCCCTGTTGCCCGTATTTTCAGCCTTTTGACGGGATGAGGGTTCACATTGGACACCTGCGTTCATACCCCTTGATGTGCATTGGCTTCGTACTGATAGCCCTCTTTTGGCCGGCTATGTATACAAACACCACGGGCCATTGTGTAGCGTTGTGCATCAATCAAAGTTAGTGCATGCCAGCCACTTCCATTGTTGTCAAATATGTTAGCGGGCAAACAATGCATTAGGGTTTGGTGTGCAGGCCATGTAGAAAGAGGATATAGGTGTTGTGCTCAATTGGTCACTGGCAGAGTAGTTGGGTGTCTACAGCTGGCTCTGATATGGTTGGCCATTTTCTGCTTTTCATTATGGCTGCCACAAACGGTAAAATGGGAAGGAACACCAGTCAGTGGGAGCATAGGCATGTAATGTGATCAGACTGGCGGGACTTGTCACAGCAAACTGTGTGTGTGTGTATATGAGAGGACTGTGTCTCACATTGCTTTCATACCTTGTCACCCACTCATTTCGCAATAAAGCACTGTCCCCGTCCCACTGGCCTCACACACTGGCACAAATGTGTGATATTCTATTCATATCTTCCATGCATCGCTGCAAAGGTTGTTTCACTGCTTTTTCTAGTGAAAGATGGTAAGAAATAAGCTCTGATTTCTAGTGTACACTCCTTTAATGCCTTGGTTGGCACCAGTTTATTGCCCTGTCCCAAACCTCACTACTCTCTAACAGCTCATATAAGACATTCAGCCAACCTTTTCCATTGCCACTGGAGGGTCTTCACTGATCTGTCTGATAACTTGAGAACACTAATTTCATCCTCAAACTGAACCCCCTTTCATCCTTAAGGCTCAGTTAATCTTACCAATCTTACCAAACACTATAAACCCGTAGCTGATATTGATGTTTTTTTCATGAAAGTCTTTACCTAATTCTACATAAAGCTAAAGGTGTTTTGTGGTTGTAGAATCAGTATGAAAATCGAAAATGTGCACAAAAATTTGCTAGCTAACTAGCGACCTGCTTTCTGGCTGAAATCAAATTGTATTGGTCACATACACATTTAGCAGATGTTATTGCAGGTGTAGGAAAATGCTTCTGTTACTAGCTTCAACAGTGCATAAATATTTGTAACAATTCACAACAACACACACAAATCTTAAAGTAAAATAATGGAATAATTAATGGAATTAAGAAATATCTAAATATTAGGACGAGCAATGTCAGTGGCATTAAATAGAATAGGGCAAATACATATGAGATGAGTTGGGCCGACTCTTTTCTCTGTATACGTCAATGATGTCGCTCTTGAGGCTGGTGATTCTCTGATCCACCTCTACGCAGAAGACACCATTCTGTATACTTCTAGCCCTTCTTTGGACACTGTGTTAATTAACCTCCAGACGAGCTTCAATGCCATACAACTGCTCTTAAATGCAAGTAAAACTAAATGCATGCTCTTCAACCGATTGCTGCCCGCACCTGCCCGCCCGCCTAGCATCACTACCCAGGACGGGTCTGACTTAGAATATGTGGACAACTACCTATGTGTCTGGTTCGACTGCAAACTCTCCTTCCAGACTCATATTAAGAATCCAAAATGAAATCTAGAATCAGCTTCCTATTTCGCAACAAAGCATCCTTCACTCATGCTGACAAACAAACTCTTGTAAAACTGACTATCCTACCGATCCCTGACTTCGGCAATGTCATTTACAAAATAGCCTCCAACACTCTACTCAGCAAATGGGGTGCAGTCTATGTCAGTGCCATCCGTTTTGTCACCAAAGCCCCATATACTACCAACCACTGCGACCTGTATGCTCTCGTTGGCTGGCCCTCACTACATATTCGTTGCCAAACCCACTGGCTCCAGGTAATCTTCAAGTCTCTGCTAGGTAAAGCCCCGCCTTATCTCAGCTCACTGGTCACCATAGCAGCACCCACACGTAGCAAGCGCTCCAGCAGTTGTACATATCCCATCTGTAAATAGTCCATCCAACTACCACATCCCCATATTGTTATTTATTTTATTTATATATTTTTGCTACTTGCACATTCATCTTCTGCACATCCATCACTCCTGTGTTTATTTGCTGAAATGTTATTATTTCGCCACTACGGCCTATTTATTGCCTTACCTCCCTACTCTTACGTCATTTGCACACACTATATGGACGTTTCTATTGTATTATTGACTGTATGTACGTTTGTTTATTCCATGCGTAACTCTGTGTTGGTTTTTGTCGCACTGCTTTGCTTTATCTTGGCCAGGTTGCAGTTGTAAATGAGAACTTGTTCTCAACTGGACTACCTGGTTAAATAAAGGTGAAATAAAAATCTATTTATAAAAGCAGTATGTAAACATTATTAAAGTGACCAGTGATTCCATGTCTAGGGTTGAGTAACTGGGGGTAGCAGGCTAGTGATGGCTATCTAACAGTCTGATGGCCTTGAGATTGAAGTTGTTTTTCAGTCTCTTGGTCCCAGCTTTGGTGCACCTGTACTGACCATGCCTTCTGGAGGATAGCGGGGTGAACAGGCCGTGACTCGGTGGTTGATGATCTTTTTGCCTTCCTGTGACATCACTCTAGGTGTCTTGGAGGGCAGGCAGTGGGCCCCTGGTGATGCGTTGGGCAGACCGCACCACCCTCTGGAGAGCTCTGTTGTTGCAGGCGATGCAGTTGCCGTAACAGGCGGTGATACAGCCCGACAGAATGCTCTCAATTGCGCATCTGTAAAAGTTTGTGAAGTTCATAGGGGCCAAGCCAAATTCCTTCAGCCTCCTGAGGTTGAAGTGGTGCTGTTGCGCCTTCTTCACCACGCTGTCTGTGTTGGGTGCACAATTTCAGATCCTCAATAACGTGTACGACGAGGAACTTGAAGCTTTCCACCTTCTCCACTGCGGTCCCTTTGATGTGGATAGGGGGGGCTCCCTTCGCTTTTTCCTGAAGTCCACGATCAGCTCCTTCGTTTTGTTGACGTTCTGATGATGATGAGCTTGGAGTGTACTATGGTGTTGAAGGCTGAGCTATAGTTAATGAACAGCATTCTTGCATAGGTATTCCTCTTGTCCAGAGGTGATAGGTCAGTGTGCAGTGCAATGGCGATTGCATCGTCTGTGGATCTATTGGGGCGGTAAGCAAATTGAAGTGGGTCTAGGATGTCATATTATAATAACAATATAAGAAATAACACACAGAAAATACAAAATACTGTGAAGTTCCTTAGGAGATAGAAGCAGAGCTGCCGTGTCTGTCGGCGCCATCTTTCCAGTCTCAAAATCAATCTACATGAAGTTAAAGAGCTTCCAACAAGTTCACACACTCAGTGCTGAATACTCCCGTTAGATAGTGTAGTGAAATTCTAGCTAATAGCACTAGTGAGTTTTCATGATAAGGCAGTTTCTGTTCTGCCGTGACTAGTGGGCTGAGTTCTGCAGCACAGCTGACCACTATTTCGCAGCGTTATGGCATTGGCCAAATGTTACAAAGTAGCAAGGCACAGTGCCAGCTGTCAGTCAGACACATGCTGATTTCTTAAAACAGTCCCATAACTTTGGTGCCGTACAACTTCATCAGCAAGCTGGCAAACTACCTACTCTAATGGCCATTCACTGGTTGGCTCAGCTGATCGAGCATTGTTTGCCGTAGTAGCCAGTGCATCATAGCTACGGAGAGTGGAGAATTAGGAACTAGTGTTAGGCCATCATGTTCACCTCAATTAGGTCATTCTAATTCAGTTGGGTGCGAACTAAGTTCTGACACCAATCCAAACCAGTAGTACCTCATTAAGTGTGCTGCCAGTGCTATTTTCCCCTTCCTCCTTTCTTTACTTCCTTCCTTCCTTTCTTCTTTTCCCCACAGCCATCTTCCTCAATGTTAAAGGAGGGCATCACCACACATGTGCTGTGACAAATTGGCTTGGGGACAAGGCAGATGGTGACTGGGAGGGGACTGGTTGTCATGCCGTTTGGTGACATAAATTGATCTCGCGGAGCGGAACTCATGCTCCGCTTGTGTAATCCTGACTTGCTAACCCCCCTGCATACACACTTTCTCACACACACCCTCCCTGCCTACTTCACCCCCCCCCCCATTACTATCAATGATATGTGCAGTGGATGCGCGCGTAACCTGCGCTCCGCTCCGCTACCCTGGAGAAGAAGGGACACGGAGGGATTTGACATAGACGAGTCAGACTAATGGTAGGTCTAGGAGACTCAGGGTTTACAGCAATATGGGCACTGTACATGTCAGAATGTCAACAACGAGATGTTCTGTTTACACAGTTGCCGTTGTCGACATTTGAGCAACGAGTTTGTGTCTGAATGTCCGAAGTCCCTGTGGACATTTCAAATAAATCCAGTTCCTTTGTTTCAACGCACGTTGATGCATGTTGCTTACTTTTGAGTCATGCGTCAATATTTTGCTTACAGATGCAGCTTTCGTATTTTGTAATTCGACAGACTCCTGCCTCAAAGTAGTTTTTCCTCTGTTCATTGGTACGATTTGCATTTATCATCTCAAACCGTAGCGTGGTGGGTGGGTGGCTGGCTGGCTTAGGATAATTGTGGGCTTTGGCTCTTTTCACCTGGAGCGTGATGGGATAACTTTCCCACGATGACTTAATATTCTGTGAACACAATGCGTTAAGCTCCGGATATTGATCCACCGATCATTGCATCCTGTGGGACTTTCCCCTGAGCATCTGTGGGATCTTCTGTGTGGGAATGCTAATGCACCCCAACCTCGGCTGGTCCTTAGAGACCATGGGAGGCAATACAGTGGAGGTGAGTGAGAAAGAAACGAGCTAGGCTGGAGAAGCGTTCACAATATCTCCTCTGTGTGTTCTTCCTCTCAAGGAATTAAATAGTGACGAAGCGAAAACTTTCAACTATTGTTTTCATTTTGATTGCATTTTAATGTAGGCCTATAGGGAAGATAGGCCATGTGGAGATGTTCATATTGCAACATATCCTCTTTTTATGTTCCTAACTTGTTTGATAAGATTAGTACAGATTTTCTCATGGGACCCCTCATGGGACCCCACATGGGACCCTGACCCCAAGTTTGGGAACAAATCCAATACAACTTATTACTGAGTACCACTCTCCATATTTTCAAACATAGTGATGGCTGCATCATGTTATTGTTATGCTTGTAATCGTTAAGGACTGGGGAGTTTTTCATGATAAAATAGAAATGGAATGCAGCTAAGCACAGGCAGGATCCTAGAGGAAAACCTGGTTCAGTCTGCTTTCCACCAGACAGGTGGAGTTGAATTCACCTTTCAGCAGGACAATAAACTAAAAGGCCAAATTTTCACTGGAGTTGCTTACCAAAAAGACAATGAGTGTTCCTGAATGGCAGAGTTAAAGTTTTGACTAAATCTGCTTGAAAATCCATGGCAAGACCTTAGTGGTTGTCTAGCTCTTAGAGACCTACCCAGAAAGACTTAGAGCCTTAATCGCTGCCAACGGTGCTTCTACAAAGTATTTACTTAGGGGTGTGAATACTTGTGTAAATGAGGTAATTGTCTTTCATTTTCAATAAATTGGTTAAAATTTGAAAAAATGTCACTTTCATTATGGGTTATTGTGTGTAAGTTTTGAATTCTGGCTGTAACACAACAAAATGTGGAATAAGTAAAATGACTCGGCCCTCGGCCTGTGCCGAAAAGGCAAATCTGGGAGGCAAATCAGGGGGATGCAGGTTATCATAACGAACAAACCACTGTTCACAATTCCACTTGTTCGCAAAGGCAGGCGCGATTAGAATGTTCAAATAAATTATTCTTCTGAATGCTTTGATGAATGCCAGGAACAATATTTAGATGTTGACCCATAATTGATCCATAATTTATTTTCTTTATTGTGTACATTTTTTTTTTTTTTTATTACAAAAAATTGAGGTCCAACCCTTGGTGTCCTCATATATATAGTTACGGACATGCTCTGCTTTTGTACTTTGCTGAGTTCGAAGTAACTTGGCGGCCATTTTCCTTCCACATGGAATGTTAAAGGGGCCAAAACTTCACACAGCATGGAATTTTTTATGAGGTGTCCTCTCAGACACTCCATGCTGTAGGGTTCGATCCAAACCTCTCTCTCTCACACTCACTCACACACACACACGCACACACACACACACACCCTTAAGTACTTAAGCTGTGAAGAGACAAGCAGCACTCCCTCTGTGATAGCAACTCTACTGTCAACAAGACTATCTGCAGACCTTACTCCCCCAAAACCTAGGACTCGCTCACTCCGTAAAATCTTGCCAAATGAAAGCTGCAGGCAGAGACATGTAAATAAATCCTCTCACCAAAGTGGAAGAGAAATGCCTCTACAACCACAGAATGAGTTCTACAATGTCAACAGCAGGGCTGGTTATGTATGGCCTATCTGACCTCCACTACCCTCTGTCCTACTCTCTCTCCTCTTCTCCTTTCCTCCTCTCCCCACGGTCAGGTCTGGATGAAGACATCAGTCAGGTAGGAGATTCAGGTTTCCTGATTGTGTTTTGCTATACCCCACTAAACCACCTCCCAGGGTGATTCTTTGCCAGGTCTAAATAAATACTGAAAGTGCTCTCATTTCAGAAGGTGCTTATTGGCTCTAAAAGTAGGAGTCCTGGTTTTGTTGCAGATTTAGAAAGTCCTAAACTAATGAATGAAAGAAAATTCAGTAGGTTAATGAATGCAGGTTTGCCTTTAACTATGTACTGTAAGGTAATGGGACTTGCTTGTTTTTGCCATTTGACTTAAGACATGTACTGAGCTTTCTTGGAATATATCTTCATGTATGCAAATGTGTTCAGCTATTGAATAATGTTCACTTTGAGGGAAAGCATCTAAATTAATTTAATCATCCTAAAGTTCATATTTGCTTATTAAAATTACATCACTTTCACCCTTTAGATAACTCCTGAACAAATTCAAATTGATTTACTTGGACAGTTGGCTGTCATCCAAAATAGCTACTTTAGTTTTAATAGGAAGTCCTTTTTTAGCTTTTGGCTGTTTGCACTTGTCATCTTGACATTGCCCCTTGTCTGTGCTTTTTCAGTGCAGGGCATCGAGGTGAACCTAGAATGCTTTTAAAATCTACATAATTGGTGGGTGCACATGCATGCACACGTGCGCGCACTGTCCTTAAAGTACAGTACATTCTGAGAGAGTAGGAATTCTGATTTGATGTTGAACATTAGAACATGAGTCTGCCATCTGCATTATCATGTCATTATTGTCAACATTAAATCGCATCAGCCTGTTTCACATCTGACCTTTCTTGATTGACTTGACTACATACACCCTTGGCTTGACTGCCTAAGGGGCTAGAGAATGGTTAAAAAATAAATAATAATAATAATCTTTTGTTGGACATAAGACTAACAACCAGGAAATCAGCTACAAGTGACTTTAATTTTAGAAATCTGTTCCCAAGCATTCCTACGCATAATAGAGAAACACGTGATCATATATAAATGTACGCAAGGTTTGAAATTATTGTTTTAGTCAAACATTATGCATTATATACCCACAACTGTATGTGGACACCCCTTGAAATTAGTGGATTCGGCTATTTCAGCCACACCCGTTGCTGACAGGTGTATAAAATTAAGCAAACAGCCATCTTCAGAGACCAACATTTGGCAGTAGAATGGCCTCACTGAAGAGACTTTCAACATGGCACCGTCATAGGATGCCACCTTTCAAACAAGTCAGTTCATCAAATGTCTGCCCTGCTAGAGTTGCCCGGTCAACTGTAAGTGCTGTTATTGTGAAGTGGAAATATCTAGGAGCAACAACTGCTCAGCCGCAAAATGGTAGGCCACACAAACTCACAATGGGACCGCTGAATGCTGAAGCACATAGCCTGTAAAAATTGTCTGTCCTTAGTTGCAACACTCACTACCGAGTTCCAAACTGCCTCTGGAAGTAACGTCAGCACAAGGACTATTTGTCAGGAGCTTCATTACATGGGTTTCCATGGCCACACAGCCGCACACAAGTCTAAGATCACCATGCACAATGCCAAGCGTTAGCTGGAGTGGTGTAAAACTCGCCGCCATTGGATTCTGGAGCAGTGGAAATGCGTTTTCCGGAGTGATGATTCACACTTCACCATCTGGCAGAACGCTACCTGCCCGACTGTATAGTTCCAACTTTAAAGTTTGGTGAAGGAGGAATAATGGTCTGGGCTGTTTTTCATGTTTCGGTCTAGGTCCCTTAGCTCCACTGAAGGGAAATCTTAATGCTACAGCATACAATGACATTCTAGATGATTCTGTGCTTCCAACTTTGTGGCAACAGTTTGGGAAAGGCCCTCTCCTGTTTCAGCATGACAATGCACCCGTGCGCAAAGCGAGGTCCATAAAGAAATTATTTGTTGAGATCGTTGTGGAAGATCTTGACTGGCCTGCACATAGCCCTGACCTCAACCCCATCGAACATCTTTGGGATGAATTGGAAAGTTGACTGCGAGCCAGGCTTAATTGCCCAACATCCATGCCCGACCTCACAAATGCTCTTGTGGCTGAATGGAAGCAAGTCCCCACAACAATGTTCCAACATCTGGTAGAATACCTTCCCAGAAGAGTGGAGGCTGTTATAGCAGTGAAGGGGAGACCAACTCCATATTAATGTACGTCATTTTGAAATGAGATGTTCGACGAGCAGGTGTCCACATACTTTTGGTCATGTAGTGTATCTGTTTGGGCTTCTTGCGGTCAATTTGCTGTCTACAAATGATTTGTATTTATGTTCCGGCCCCCTGACCATCCGCTAGTTGATGTTCCCTGGGCTATAGGGCTGGAAGACTAAAAGATGTAAATATAATGAGACTCCTATGGGTCACAGTAACTCACAGTTATTAACTTTTTGCTACCCAGGAATGTGTGTGATGAAGCTCAGTACTGGATGCAGGCAGCCAACCGGCTCAGAGCACGGCTGTATCAGTCTAGGACTCAAAGCTTCGGGTCTAAAGGGCACAATGTGGTCCATCACTGAGCTCTGATTTAAAAGTGTGCGTGTCATGGACAGGGCAGTGGTGACATATGGCTGTTGAGCTTTAGCACACCTGCCAATCCCAGGAATGAAGAAAAAATAACAGAGATTAAAGTGTATCTCTACCCAGGAGAGAGACTAAATCCATGAGCATGGCTAATTTTAGATGGCACAGGGATGTAAGGTAATGGAAGGTAGTCGTCACTATTGCTACTTCCAGACTTTAATTGACATGGCATTTCAACACAAAGGAAGCTACTTTTGCCTTTTTACTGTATATTTAGTAATTTAATAGGATAGACTCAAATGTAATTGTTACCTCTCCCAAAATAAATAATATTGCTTTAGTTTCTACTCTGGAAGACACTTTCAACATTGGATAATTTTTATTTGTGCTGTAACTATACCTGGGCCTTGTTAGAGATGTCAGTCTGTTTCGATTGAAAGTGAACTATCGTAGGGTTATGGTGTAAGAGACCCGACTTGCAAAGTCAACCTTCGCTTTACAAGGCATCACTTGCTATTTGGGGATTTTATGAACCCGAACGCCCAGGCGTAGCACTGCATGGAATGTTTTGACGGGTCATTTTAAAAGTGTGTGTGTGTGTGTGTGTGTGTGTGTGTGTGTGTGTGTGTGTGTGTGTGTGCACAGTTTCAAATGGATTTGAATTGGATGAATGTCAGACAACAAATTTGAAATATTTAAGAGGGAAAAAATGGGTGCAGTGATGATATGTACATTTTATTGCGTGTTTACACATTTTGACTTTGCGCTAATGTAGTCTGTGTGGCAGATTTGTGTAAATAAACAATAAAACTATCAGAAGGAGCTGTTTTATAGCATGTAGAGTTGAGTTATTTTCAAAGTGATATTGACCATCCAAATAATTAGTAGCATGTTATCTTGGTAAGTCAATGTAAGACCTGGGTCAGATTGAGAAGTAAACCATGAAAATTATATTTAGAAAGTTATTTCAAGTACACAATCCATTAAAAGCTATTTTGATGTCGCCTTAATGACAACTTCAAAATCTAATATCCTGGCACACCTTATTTGGAACACCTATTTAGGAAAAGTTCATTTGTACCCCAGTACCATATTGGTTCATTTGACTCCTTAGACATCCACAATCACCAAGCAGGGACCTGTTTATAGAGTGTCGTCTTATAGCTTTAAAAATATCTCACTTCATTTAGATTTAGCTAGTTAATTTTCTACCGTGATGATTTGTAGAGCAGATACTGCAAAGGGCATCTATTTTAAAAACTCTTCTCATATCCTTCTTAGTTGTGCGGAATGCGTCGCACCACTTTCTATTGCAGTACAATGCTGTCTCCATTCCGGAGGACTTTTCCTATTCAAAAATAAATTAAATTCAAAACATGATGCAATTCAACATCAAGGTCAAGATAGCAGTATAGCGTTGCCACATTTCACATGAGGGAGGAAAGTCGACCTCTAAGTGAGCAAATGCGGTCGGTGTTGAGGCAGCCCAGGAATAGTTTGACAAACCCTATCACCCGAGACAAATTAAAAGTGTCACTGACCTGTACGTGGCTGTTCTCACATTTCCTGTGATGTTCTATGATAAGCCAGAGCTGATATGAACAACTGCCAACAAAGGGCTGCCTGCCTGTCCGTTGAGCAGGGGGGAGAGGAGGCTTAGGGAGGACAGGGTAACAGGACACCTCCAAGTATTGATTGGAGCAGAGCAGACGTCCAGACGACCCACAGGTCGTTCTGCAGCTGGCTGCTGCTATAGCTGTGGCTGTCTGTACCTTGAAGGGAGCATTTGAGAAACCTGACACAACACACAAAGCAAAAACACACGTTCACTTCCTACATACACTGAGTAAACCAAACATTGAGAACACCTTCCTAATAATGAGTTGCCCCTGCTTTTGCTCTCAGAACAGTCTCAATTCGTTGGGCATGGACTCTAAATGGTGTCGAAAGAGTTCCACAGGGATGTTGGCCCATGTTGACTCCAATACTTTCCATAGTTGTCAATTTGGCTGGATATCCTTTGGGTGGTGGACCATTCTTGATACACATGGGGAAACATCTGAGTGTGAAAAATCCAGCAGCGTTGCAGTTCTTGACACAAACAGGTGCGCATGGCACCTACTACCATACCCCATTGAAAGGCACTTACATTTTTTGTCTTGCCCATTCGCCCTCTGAATGGGACGCGTACACAATCCATGTCTCAACGCTTAAAAATCCTTCCTTAACCTGTCTTCTCCCCTTCTTCTACACTGATTTGAATTGGATTTAACAAGTGACATCAATAAGGGATCATAGCAGTTAGTCTGTCATGGAAAGAGCAGGTGTTCTTGTATACTCACTGTATGTACACACCTACAGAGCATTTCACCATGACACAGAAGGAGATTATTATCAAACTCTTTTACACACCCTCACAGTTGTACATTTGCCACACACGTTCCCTTTGTACACACGTCCAGTACACAACAAAACACAGACAATAGATACAGACACACACTCTGCGCGGTGTCACCACAGCCACAAGAGTAATAGCCTCCGGTTCCCTCCTGCACACAGACTAATGAGAATCTCAAATACGACAAGCAGAGTGCATTTATCACGCACTCACACTTAATGACACCATCGCCCAGGCTTAACGGCACCCATACACCACTATCTAGCCTGTTATAGATGGGCCTGTTGGTCTCTTATCTTTTCCATTACGGCTGCCTGCTCATACCTTCCCACCAGTGGAGGCTACTGAGGGGAGGACGGCGCATAATAATGACTTGAAAGGAGCAAATGGATTGGCATGTATTTAATACCATTCCACTAATTCTGCTCCAGCCATTACCACGAGCTCGTCCTCCCCAATTAAGGGGGGGGGGGGTGTAAGTCGGGGGGACGCTGGAAGCAACAGACAGCTTTTGTTTTTCTCCAACTCTCTCACTCTCTCTGTTTTTCTGTCCATCTTTCATTCTCGCCCTCGCCCTGTGGATTTGTCTTGTCTCTTTGTGCCTGCCGCGTTTCGCTTTTTGACTTCAGGACAACAAATGCAGATGCGTGTTTGTGCCTGGACGGAGGAGCAGCGGGAGGCTCGACAGACAAATACTACATACGGCACTTTGATCCACACTGTGACTGTTGTGGGCAGCGTTCTATACAACGGCTCTCACCTCATCTCGACTCTAACGGAATGTCTGTCAAGAATGACCAGGCTGGTTTATTGTTTTCTATACATTTGAAATAAAGGGTTGCTGCATTGTACAGTATTTAGCGAGTTTGATAACTCATTGAACGTGCTTTGTGAACTGTAGACATATTAGGTTATTTTATGGCTGGTTGTGACATCTACATAAGTGTCAAAACCCACATTTATTCAATAGTTTTTTTCCCTCCCTTTTTTTAAGTCTGTTGTTGGTGTCGTGAATTATTTTGTCCATTTTTTCCGCCATCATATTTTAGACAACTTGTAGAAAATACACTTTATGCCACTGTCAAGAAGCATTATGACCATCATAATCATATGAGCCAGATAGACCTATCACGTACATGCCCTTATGTCAGTCATCAGTCAAAAAGAGGGTGTCTTGTCCTGCTCCTGAAATCTGTTTATGCATTCATCCCAGTCATTAGCAACAGAGCATTGGGCTCGGTGCACGTCGGATTTGTGTGCAATCACAATGATAATTTAATATGGTCAATATCTGAAAATTGTATGTAACATACTGTGGACAAGTAGGCTATGGTGTAATGGAATGTTTTTGCCTTATGTAGGTGTCATAACCAGCCACAAAATAATGCTATATATGTCACAACTGGTCTGAATATGTGTAATGACAGTGTTATGTCCATATTATGACAAGTTATGTCAGCTGTTATGACATGGTTATGGCCGTGTCATTACATGTTATGACGCTAGGTGTCATGTAAAGTGTTACTGAAAATGATTTGAACTCTAATTAGTTGGACTTCTAAGCAACTCCGGAGCCCCTTTAACGACTTTTGGGATTTAGCCCAAAAGATAAGAGCTTATCCTCCCTAAGGGCTGCAGGATCTACAGTATCTGCACTGTGATCAGAGACTCTCTTTAACAGCTCAGAGACACACTTACACACACACACACACACACACACACACTCCAACCCTCAGTCTCCATGCCCATACTTAACCTTAGTCAACAATCTGTAGACTAGAGAAAGCATTGTTGGTACCAACTAGTAGCGCCGGGACGATACCAGCATCGTAATATTTTTTCCATGGCAAAAATGAAAACACCAAGCAGACAAAAACACTTTGATCCTTTAAAATCCTGCTGTATTTAAATCCTGCTGTATGTAAATATTGTGTTGTAGCTTGGGAAATGAATAAATGTGACTCTGGATGACAACAACATAATGTTTGTTTCCAACATTAGGACTGTTTTCCTGAAGAAGTTACATCCTCTTCATGTTTTGTTTCCTTGCCACGATACTGCTCTTCAATGACTCCTTTCTCTTCTAGTGCACCTCTAGCTCTGGTCTGGTGCCCTTCTAGCTCTGGTCTGGGTTCGAGTCATGAGATCCATTGTTTACTGTAATACACTATCCAGAAATAAAATATGTCCTAAAATAAAAATCATGAATAGTGTTATTCTAGTGTGCCTGTTTTGTTAGCTGTTTTTGCACCTTAACCCCTCAATGTTGTGTGGAGCTGTCAGTACATCTGCTGAACTGAGATTGAGTGGGAGGATTGATTGCCTGGCTGATTCAAGATCAGTGCACTGCGAGGTCACAGACATCATCCTCATTTACAGCGACTGGTTCTTTCTCAGCACAACAGGGCTAGACTACATGTCCCCAGGACATAGTCTTGTCAGACAGGCCTGCGCTACCAACCCAAGCATTTTGATAGTACTTCAGACTGACACAATGTAGCCTTCAGCACACCGAGAAGAGCCTCACTTCACATTCTGTGTATGAGCAGCCAATGGTCATGGACTTTCTTGAGCTGAGAAAGAAGTGCCACAGCAATAACATGAGATATATGGAGCAAAAAGCCCCTGGGGTCTCGGGGATGCCTCTCGATGATGTCATCAGTTGTGAGAAGGCGTTAATGATGTCCGGTTCATCCACTGAGGCCATAACCCCGAACGTAGGGACGCCCTGATAACCCTATGCTCTCTCGCTCGCTCGCTCTCGCACTCTCTTTCTCTCCTGACTCTCCCTCAGGCAGTGTGTGATGGTGTTGTTAAGAGTGGCAGCCTGGTGGATCTGAATGGGAAGGGGTTTGATTATGGGATGCATGTTGGGAATGGGGACTGTTTGTAGCCAAGACAATGATAAAGTGTTTAATCTCCACAGGAACAGTGAAGCACGCAGGCATGATAATACCATTACAGTGAGGAGCATTCTCCAGAACCCCTCCGCCGCTCCTCACCTGATTTATATGTCCCTTCATCAGCATCGACTTCTCAGATTGGAAAATCTTTCATTTATTAAAGAGGTCGGCCATTTTGTGCGCCAGCTGCTTAAGAACATACTGTTGTCACCAACCCGTCTTGCGTGCCCACTTCTTTTTTTTAATTGATTATATTTTCGGGTAATGTGACAAGGATGGATCTGGTAGGTGACGGCAGCGTGATTTCGGACGCTGTTTATCTTCCTTTCACAACTACTCTGTCTCTAATGTTACGCCTGAGTCCTTGACTAGGTGCTTTCTACATGTTTTCATACGTATCATTGTGTGCTTGTCCTGTATCCTAAGGGCTCTATCTATGGCTCTGACAAACATGGTACAGGTCCTTCAAACAGAATGAAAGATATATATTAAATTGGCACAATGCGCCTGAGATGAGTAAATTGAGGGGTTTGATTCATCTTTCTTCACTACCTCTAAAGTTCACTCGCAAATTAAACCTCCGGAACACCGTGACACTCAAAATTCACTTCGATAATTCATGTGTCTTCCAACTTTCAGAATTGGAATGCAGAGATTGAAGTGCAAACAGTGCACCCATCTAATTGGTGCCTGGGGAGGATCCATTTGCTGGAGAGCATAGAGAAAGATGGAGATCAAAGAGCTTTCTGTTAATAGAGATGTCGCATTCTCTCATTGTTCCCCACCTTAAATACGGAGACGGATACAAAGGCATCATGAGAGCATCATCACAGCAGTCCTCAGCTCAAGCACCATTCAGTGCCTTAAAGAAAGGTTGCTCTCATACATGTTTTAAAACATTTTATTTACTTAATTGACCCCATTTCTAAGGGGCTCAGTCTCAATACCTCTCCTTGTAATGCCATGGTATAGAAAGGTAGAAAGAAAATAGCAAAGAACACTCTGTCTCCTTCATGAATTGTTACTTTCGTTATGTTAGAACATTAGTTATTAAACCTACTGTAAGATTGCCAATAACCGTAAACTTTGTTTCTTCTATTTCTCATCGCTCTCCAGTGAGCATAATTATTGTTGTCCTTCAGAATCAGCCTGGCACCGATGCGCTGATAGACAGGCTTTATTTCTGCACTGGCAGCAGAACGAGGGCTCGCCAAGCCAGAGAACCACCGCAGTGCCTAATCAGAGCCGTGTGATGAGGGGGATCAGCACCACACACACACACACACACACACACACACACACACACACACACACACACACACACACACACACACACACACACACACTCTCACTCTCAACGAGCCCAAATCTAATCACAGGGAGGCAGACCAGCCGCTTAGCTCGGTCACCCCGCCCATTAGCTTGCACCGCCACTCAAGGGGCCCTGGCACCAGCAGGAAGACACATCTCCACCCTGCTGCTGCTCTGTACTGTACCACCAAGGCTGAACTCAGGGGTCCTAAGTGATAGGAGGGTCCAGGGCTAGACCCCCCTTGGAGGTAATAAAGAACCACTGGAGAACGCTGAGCGATCAGCAACCTGATGAGCACTGACAGCGCTGCTTATTCACCTCATCCTCTCCTCCCGTTCTACTCTCTCTCGCTTATATTGGTGTGGCGCGTTTCATCTTTCCCAACAGGAGTGTTTTTTGAATAGCATCTTCATCTGGCTGCTCTCTCTCCTCCACCCTCCTCTCCCCTCCGGGCGGTCGGCAGTTCTGGTGAAATAATGATAGGCTCCGCTGGTACTATAGTCTACAAAGCGTAGTGGGAGGGAGCACTATCTCTTCCTATTGTTGACCTGTCAGAGGAGAGGACACTGCACGACAGCAGCGTTGAGTTTGCCATATTTGTATATTGTGCATACAAGCGAGGCCTTGAATACCGCTGACGTTGATGTTGAAGATAAGTTTAGTGTCAATACTGACGGTTTTGCTATTGTTTAAACTTAATTTAGCTCTATGACTGTGTCTTTTTTTGTTCTACCACCCGCATCAACACTGAAATATTAAAGCTGTTGACATACTGCATGTTATGATACAATTGTATGTCATACTGGTGAGCCTGTTATTTTTAAGCATGTACTGTGGGAGTTAAACTGTTGCTTTGTGAAATCAAGCTCTCCAGAATTTTAACCTTCTCAAAAGCTGTCACTCCTGCTTGCAATACAACTCTCTTCACCTTTTGACTTCTGCCAAACAACTGCCCTCTCCAGGTTTGAGAAAGTGCACTACTGCAATTGATAAAGAGCTTCACTGCCCTTCCCAATATGACTCATCCACAATCCCTCCACAATCCTTTCTCCACGGTGCTAGATAACCAAACACTTTCCCACCCACCTTTAAAACACCCCTGAGGGGAATGTTTCTGAAGACTGGCCAGGTCACTCTGTGCACGGGATGGCTCCTGCTGTGTGCTGTTGGTTCTGGAGGCGGTTGGTTTGGAGTACTGAAATAAATATGTAAAAATAGAAACAAACACACACACAATGACACCTCAACAAAGAAATGTAAACACAGACTCCTGTTCCCCCGCCTGGGTCTGCTGCAGCAGACTTTGAGGATCCAATTATGATGCCCTTGAGGGAATGACAGTGCTGGAGTTTCTGTCAATAGAGGTTCAGGTAGTGTTTCTCAAGAACACTTTGAATTATTGATGATGGGGAGATTGAGAGGAGGTAGATAACATTCAGTTTTAGTTATGAGGTGGAGACGACGGGAGGAGGGTCGAGGAGGGAGCTTGAACGACATCTGCATTTTCCTGCCAGTAGGTCTGATGAGGTGACCCGGGGTTACACTCATCCGAAGATGTCACACTAGAAACAGTAGAGGAATATTGAGATAGCTAGATAGATGGATACTGTGGCTGGATGGATACTGTAGATGGATGGATACTGTAGATGAATAGATACTGTAGATGGATAGACAGAGAGAGGGGTTTTCCAGTGAATTACAGGGCTTGTCTGAAGATAAAAAAATAAATAATGAATATGAGGCAGACAAATGAAGAGGATAACCTTAGTGTGTGTCTGATCCGTCTCTCGCTGATAGCCTTTGGTGCTTTTTTTCATCTCAAGTAGACAGAAAGACGATGGATGACGCTCTCAGCGGTTCTCCCGGTCGATCGGACGACCGTCTCAGTGTCTGTGTCTCACATAGATCCCTGTCTAAAGTCTGGCCAGCTCAACCCTCTGTGGCGGGATGCCTTACAGGTTTAGGCCCAGACTGGTGGCAGAGGCACTTTTCTCAGAGATTGATACCAGTAAACAGAAAGTAATGGGTGCCAGTTATTTTCTATGTATCACTGCTGTAGTGTGTTTGAGTTGTCAACATCTCTCGGGTCCTTGAACATTGGTGAGATATTTCAAACCAATGTTTAGATGCTCCCTTTCAGTCTCATTTTTAGAGAGCCCTCAGCCCACGGTTACTGAACCTTTGCATGGACTTTGTACAGTATCACTTCTTCCTGTCGTACAACTTCAGTTGACTCTCGCTGTCAACTTGATTCAGCCCAACATCATTCCTAGAGAGAGGAGCTGGTGGGGATGAGTTGGAGGTTTGATGCGCTGCCCGTGGCTGACAAACGGGCTTTAATCTGTGGGGACTCTTCCATGTGGAAGGCGTAGAGCACGCTGACGTAGGGTGACAATAGATGGCCCATCTCACAGGACAACCCGTCACTTTGTCTAAACCCTATGGGTGAGGAGGCCATCACAGCATCCCTTTTGGGCAAGTTGAGTGGCAGTGATGGCAGGGAGGGTCCTGACCTCCACTGACAGACACATCTCACCCTGGATGCCATGGTGCCCCGTATCTCCGCTCCCCTCTCCCAAACTCTTTCCTCCTGCCCATGCAACTGTCAGATAAAGACTATAAGGAGAGATTCCACGACACTGCCACCATCCGTTTGAAATGCAGATTCCAGAACTAAGGGACTATAGGGACCAAAAGGAAAGCAGCCAGCCGTCATTCCCTCTTGACCCAGCATGCTAATAGGGCTTTCAGAATGTTGTCACTGAGGCCTCCCTTGAGCCGCTCTCATGTTGCTACTGCAGGGCCTCTGAAATTCCCCATCAACTTCAACTGACATGTTGTTATTCAACAGCAAGTTAAAGTTTCTGACCCTCATCTAGATCAAGTGTTGACTTCATTCACAGGACTTGGCCTGTCAAAGCCTGCCGATATTGCAACTCTGACACTGACATCCAACATTGTTGCACTCTGCCCCAACTGAAAGTGGAATTCAGAAGTAACTGATAAAGAAGTGTTTAAAACTACTGTGAAAGTAGTTAAACCAGCAGAGGCTATAAACGTCCTGAAGCCTGCTGGCCTTGCTGGATGTGGTTGAACTTGTAGAGGTGCTTTCAAAGACTCCAGTAAGTTAATTTATGAGCAACAGTAGGATGAACTCCAAGCACCACCAGCATGTAGCAGTCATCTGAAAATCACCCATAGAAATCTCCTCTGTATCCTGCGGGAGCTGTTCCCCAATTATTGTCCAATGCTCCTTGATCCCAATTCCAATTTGCCTCGGCGGCGTCTGTGTGGTTAGCCATTGGAAATCTAATTAGCGAAGTTCCTCTTTCTGAGGGGCTCATGTAGAGAGTTGAAAGGGCCCTCGGGCAGAAGAGGGGCTTGTTGAGAAGTAGCATCTAACACAAAGTCTACAGAGAGGCGGAGAGTTGAGAATTCAGAGTGATAGGAGGAGCATCATAGTTCCTGAAAACCGTAGGTGACTCATCAGCTGCATACAGTGCTGCCACACTGAGCACTCTGTAGGGGAGTGGATGTCTTGGGGTAAGAGGAGAGTTGTCTGTGACTAGAAAACGGTCTCTATTCAGCAGCTAATTGTCAGCCTTGTGATGGTGCCTTATGGGACAGTGTTCAGGTATCAACAGTCAGATGAACTCTCAGAGAGTAGGGTAAGGATGATGTTGCCCAGGCTTAACGACGGAATCTTCTGTCGTAAGGTCACTCACAAGATGCATGCCTCGGATGAGTTTTCTTCCAATTAATTTTTTTGCACAACAGAAAATGTATAAGGTGTTGGTCAAACTTTGTCAGAATGAAAAGAAAACTGAGTGCCATTTCCTGAGGTAACCACAGTTTTGAATAAACAATGTGCTTCCTAAGCTATGAGTTGTGAAGTTACCCTGTTGTCATTTCATTAATCACTCTATTGAGTAACTTCTAATGTGAGAAATTATAACAGCATCCTGCTTCTATCAACTTGTAGATTTTCACACAGAACTGCTATTGATCAATGAATGTGCTGTACTATGTACTCCATGCACTTGGATGACTTTCTGGTTCTTTATCAAGCAGAACAATGGCCATTACACAGTCTTAATCATTGGATCACTGAAAGTAAACCGACCAGAGAAAAGTCACGATGGCTAGGGGATACATGGTTAGAGAGCTAAACAGGATTCGCAGTGTTCCCTTTCCCAAATGAGTTAGACACACATCGACAAAGGCCTACACACTCCGACCACACACACATTCTGCGGCAGATCATCTGGCCCCCTGTCCCTGCTCATCGCCATGGTGATGTGATAGTCCCCAGCAGAGCCCTGGGTGGGTAATGGTCCATGAAGAGCAGGGGGTAATGTGCCTAATCGTGTCTGAAATGACAGAGGCCAGGGACATGCACCCTCATTATGTAGGCCCATGTATACTGGGGGTGGACTCATTCAATTCCTACTTCTCTGGGGCCCTGTGGCGTCCTGAGGCGGGGGGTGGATGTTGGCTAGCTATCCCCCTGTTATCCAAAACCGTGAAAGGATTCGCCTCCCCCCCAGTGAAACTGCAGCGGTGTTCAGTTTGTGAGGTCACAGCATATCAGAGGGGGTGGGTCTGCATTAGGATAATGCGCCTCTATTTAGCTTGTACGACAGGTGTTGGCAGAAAATAAACATCCCTGGAGCAGACAGGTGCATAAAGCGGTTGATTGAGGATAAAATTGGCATTTATTCTAATTGCGTCTTTTTATGGAACTGTGGTCCCTGGCCAAACTGAAGCTGGGTCATAAAGATTGACTTGTTAAGGTTTATGTATGAATTAAAATGGATCCTTTTAAAAGATGACACCTTGGCCTCATCCACCCCTCATAAAGTCTCCCATTTTCTCATCATTAAGTTTCATTTTCGCACAGTGCTGTGAAAAAGCCCTCAAACCACCAGACTGAAGACATCTCTTCAAACCACAGAACCATCACTGTGGTCTAATCCAAATGAATGTCAGATAATCAATGTGCGGCATCAGCGGCCCTCAATTCCTTGCCCTACAAAGAGGCCCAACTGCCAGTATCTCCCAGATGGCTTGACAAGTCCAGTTCATTAAAAACAAAACGATCCCATACATCCCATCCAAAACAGAACACAGAGAGAGTGTGGGTCGGGATAAGCAGTGGCTTTATATCCCATCAACAGCTGTCAGCTCATCAGCCTGCCTCTCCATTCACTCTGTAAAAAGCAATTGATTAGATAAAGAAAACGGACAGCAACAAATTCCTAAAGGGTGCTGCATGATTTACATGTTTATGGGGAGGGTGTGGTGTGTTTGTGTTTGTGACATGGCAAGTTTTGGCGGGCGGCATTCGGTGTGGCGGTAGCAGCTGGACCCTGGTATCGGGTTCTAGATCATGCCCCTGTCACTATGGAAATATCCTATTTAGAAGAAGCTGAAGAATTTACTGGTTGAGGCGATAAACAACATGAACACAATAGATGCTCCACAAGCAGGGCAATTTGAAGGCAGACCCCAAATATAGTTGTAAAATCACATCTTAAAAGACTGTTAAATCAAGCCATTGGCTTTATGGGGCTTGGGCATAGTGAGTCTCTTGAGTTTAAGAAGAAGTTGACTTTGTCACGGTGGAATGTCTATGCATGTCTTTTAAAGAGGCGGAAGTCGGCCCCTGCTCTCGCAGTGATGCTTACCATCACATCAGTCACTCACTCAGCATGAAAGACTGGACGTGCCTCACATGCAGTACGTTTCAAGTCTACATGATAGGGTTTTTTCTACCGTGTCACTGTCATCAAGCCCTAGATAAAGGCCTCTTGCCAAATCCCCACCACCAGCACCCATCTGGAAGTGAACCCCAGGACAACAGTGTATGCATCAGATCAAAGGGACTTATGCTGGTTTATATTACATTACTGTAGCTAGGATTTAATTGGATTACGTTGGGCATTTCGTCATAGCATTTTCCACTTGCACAAGCTCCACATCCATCCCCAACTGTGAGGCTCGTCAACGTGTGGAGAACTTCACAAACAGGAACCGCAACTATTCAGGGTGCTGCTGATAAACACGCCAAGAAGCTCATCCACTCAGTGCCTTTTGTGTGGAAATCTGTGGAAGGTCCAGAAGCCTCAGAGGGTCTGTAGGGTCAGTGTATATGTTGGTCTGTCTTGCATAAGCTCCTGCAGGCACTGTGCTTGTCTTGCTGTGAGTCATCTTTGCATTTTCTTGGCTTTATAGCCATTGGATAAATACTTTGCACTTGTCGATATTTGATCTCTGCCCCATCTCCATAACCTTTGATTTTCACACTCTACATGTTTATGATCGTCGGTCTAGTCTATGCATATTAATGGGAGCAGACAGACAGTTATGCAAATAATTTCGTAGTTTTATTGAGTTTATTTAGCATGTTTTAAACTGAGACTTTACCAAGTTTTTTTAACTTCAAGATCCCTCAAGCATTTGCATAATCAGTATAAATGTGAGCATACTCTTTTAACTTGAGGCCATTGCTCAACCTTCAGAGCATTTACAAAGATATTGGATCATCAATGATATATTCAGATTAGATGGGTGACAGTGGTGTTTTGGGGACATGCTGTTTGGCCTGCTCAGGCAGGAAGCCACCGCATCATATCCTGTTTGCTCAAGCTGTCTACCTCCTCTGAGAAGCCGAAAAGCCTGTGAGTTAATCCATTGGGAGTAATGTCCTCATATATCGCCCAGGCAGGACACGCGGGAGGCAGTAATTCATGAAGTAAACAGGAGCAGACACCGCCTCCCCTCGATTTATGACACTGTGATCATCGCTTGACCTCATCGCTAAATGCAACCGTCTCTTCTGAATCAGAATGAGGCAGCCTGTTATCAATATTGATGGGGTTCATATCTCTGTTGACTTTATTTTCAGCTCCCCATTTAAGAGTTGTGTGGCAGGATCGCATTGGTGAACTACATCAATCAGGGCTGTGCTGAGTTGAAACCCTTAGAGGACACGCTGCCCTTATTAAGTTGGTGCCAAAACACAGGTCACAGCATTCTGTAGATTTAGTTGAACAAATCCCTGCGCAATCCGCATCCATCTGTCCCGGTCTCTCATCCCAGAAATCAAGCAGATGTGGAAATTAGCATTTCGAGACAATTCAGATCTGACACATAGCTTACCTGAGTGATTAATAATGCAGAGAGTAAACTTTGCTCAAACTTGAATCGTCTGATTGTCTTACAGGAGCCACTCGTTTTTCCCATCTAGTCAAACAATTTATAGTTTATTTTGTTGTATATTAGGTGAAAGTGGGTACCTGTCACCTCCCCCTTGGGCCTGTTGTCTTGGTGCAGACAGTGGGGGTCGCGTTCCCATATGGGGGCGGTGGTTAATTGTGTGAAGTCACCTGTGAAAGACTGAAGGCTGGGAGTAAATGAGCCAGGTGTCCCAGTAAGGGGCCCTTGTGGCCTCACCTCTCTCTGTTCCTGTCCCTCTCCCTCTCTCTCTGTGTTCAGGCTGCCATCACAGTTCAGCTAACACTCAATCACAATGCCGCACTGGCAGTGAGCATCGCATGCTAATGAGAGCTTAGCATCCAAACTCAAAGTTCCAACAGCTACTGTAGAACTTGATAGCAGAATTATAGTGAGCATTATGAAGCCAGCACTGCTGTTGTAGTCATTCACATTAGCCTGTGACTGTTTTAACAGATTATGGTACAGCTGACTTTGGTTGTAGCTATGTTAACCTGTGTCTCACTCTCTCCTCTTCTAGGTGGTGGTGTGCCCGCTGTTGGCCATGCTGTTCTGGTGAGGTGTGGTAAACCCCTGCCAACATGAGGCTGGTGCCCGGGTCGCCTCGGCCCCTCCCCCTTCTGGCGGTGGTCCTGGCTCTAGCCCTCACAGCACTCTTACCTCACCTGACCATGGGAGTCACACCCTTCCCCCAGGACCTGGAGCCAATCAGCATTGGGGGGAGAGAACGTAAGTGCAAGCCCGTCATGATGCAATGTTGCTCCTTAGTTCAGGGGGGCATGAAGTTCTGATGTACCGTTAAAGGGCAGCATCATGTCTAGTTGTATGTACACATATTTTGTCAGTTGTCTTACAGATCTATGTCAGTAATAGGATGACGACTTCAAATACATACTTGCCACTATCGAAATAAAATTGCTATACATTTTAGCTATATGACATAATACAGTGTCTGATTGGGCCACACGTACAGCCCGTCAGTGGCACGTGTGGTCAGGAGGTCCTGGCCAGCCCCATTTATTTAAGAGGTGACAGAGACTGAGACCTGGCGCTTTAGTTTATCTATCTGGAGGAGTGGAACATTAGCATAAATAGCCACGCTAATAGATCTATATTTGGAGCCCATCTCAGGTGTAATGAGGGCCATTTATCAGCAGGTCTGTAGGTAACTGGGCGTCAGAACCCCTCACAACTCCCCAGGATGTCCATTATGTATGGTAATACATCCAGCACCCAGCTCCACCTCCGGAATCATCTCCCTCACAGAGGCTAATTGGAGGAACTGGGTTATTGGTTTCCATGGCGACGCGGCGGCGGAAACTTTAAAGGAAGTGAATGTGCTGAGGAGTAATTAAAGAACGAGCGAGCGTTCGCCGGGGTGGACTTATCCCACTCCCTTTCTGCCCCACAGTGAATCACTGCTCTGCTTGACCCAATCGCCCCGGAGTTAAAATCTTTAAACATTCGAGCCGGACTTGCTTAGTTGGGGGAAAGATGCTTCCCCTGAGGAGATTTAAAATGGGACACTATCTGAAATTACAAAGGTTAAGTTGGGCGGGAAGGCCTCAGCCAGAGGTGTCGATCTCATTTTTCCCAGGGATCACATTCGGTCTTCATCGAGGTCCGGAGGGCTGCACTGATAATCCTTTCCGTCAAAATGTGCTAGAAATTGCTCCCTGACTATCTAGTGATTTTTAGCGAGCTGGACAATCAAGAAACTGTATGAATATATGTCCATCATTTGTACACCGTTTAGAATTTTTGTTTTGTAATTTCAAAGTATATTGAGTTCATTTCTCAAAGTATATTGAGCGTGGGGCCTAGGATGGAGCCTTGGGGTACTCCCTTGGTGACAGGCATTGGCTGAGACAGCAGATGTTCTGACTTTATACACTGCAATCTTTGAGAGAGGTGGTTAGCAAACCAGTCCAAAGACCTCTCAGACACCAATACTCCTTTGCCGGACTACAAGAACTACAAGAATGGAAGAATAAATAACTACAAGAATAAAAATAGCAGCACACCATTGCTTAGAATCAAGGGCAATGGTGACAACATTGAGGACCTTTGAGGTTGCAGTGACACGTCCATAACCTGAGCGGGAACCAGATTGCGTACTAGAGATAATACTGTAGATATCAAGAAAACCAGTCAGTTGATTATTGACAAAAAATGTTCCAACACTTTTGATGAATAAGGCAAAATAGAAATAGGCCTATAACAGTTAGGATCAGCTTGATCTCCCCTTTTAAATAAAGGACGAACCGTGGCTGCCTTCCAAGCAATGGGAACCTCCCCAGAAAGGAGAGACAGGCTTGGCGATGATAGGAGAAGCAACCTTAAAGACCCAGATGGTTTTTTGGGGTCAAGTTTAAGGAGCTCCTTTAGCACCTCGTGACTGCCTGCAGGGAGAAACTTTGTAGCGGGGCAGGGGAAAAAAAGGGAGGAGTGTCAGGGCTAGTCGCATGAGAAGGGGTGGGAGATGAGGAAATTTTGGACAGGCAAGGAGGCATGGCTGAGTCAAATAGGAATCCTGACTTAATGAAGTGGTGATTTAAAGAGCTCAGCCATGTGCTTCTTGTCAGTAACAACCACATTATCAACATGAAGGGACATGTGCAGCTATGAGGAGGAGGGTTTTTTCTCCAGGTCTTTAACCCTTTTCCAGAACTTTTTTGTGGTTATACCCACAGAGAGAGAACTGCTCCTTAAAGTAACTAACTTTGGCCTTCCGGATAGCCTGAGTGCACTTATTTCTCATTTGCCTGAACGAGAGCCAGTCAGCCTGAGTATGCAATTCTTGAGGTGGAGTAAGATCATGGTCGAACCAGGGGCTGAGCCAGGGGCTGGTTTGTTAATAATACCACTGAAAATATCTTCGACAGAGGGGGCGGGATCAAGCTGATTCTATTCTATATGGCTTACTCATTAACGTTTTTTAGCAAGCGTCTATGACAAATCAGGACAGGTCCGTTTCACTGAGCAGCCATTACGAACACAGGCTGTAAAACAGTGATCACTACGGTCAACACACAAAACACCAGACTCATACCGATCAGGATTATTTGTGAGGATAACATAGAGGAGAGTTGCATTTTCTGGGTGTTTGGAGTCATCCCTTGTGGGATTGGTAATAATCTGAGAAAGATTTAGGGAGTCCCATTTGCTTTAGTACTTGGTCAGGTGGTTTAAGCATGCCCCAGTTGTTGCAGTGTTTTTGTTTTGTCCAGCTCTTGTGATAAACTTAGGGTCTGACGATGCTTCCCACTCCCCCCTCTTATTTTACACAGTTAAGTGTATTATCTCTAGCAGCACAGAATAGAGTCATGGGATAGCCCACAATAACAACCACCTGACAGTTAAAACAAATTGCAATCTGGGCATCTGCAGCAAATGTGGGGCAAAGGAAAAGCATACAAAATAGAAACTGAGAAACACATACTGCAATCAGAGGGTTTTATCAAGTCAACAACCTATTTTCTCTCTCTCTCTCTCTTGTACTCAAACAATCTCTATTTTTGTGCTTGAATTCACCCTATTTTCGGATTCACACACTTGATTTCTTTAGTGCCTGGTTTGTCGTTATGGAGATGTTTTTTTCCCCAGATGAACACTGTCACTGAACTGAGCTTGCTACTCTTTCCCCCCCCCCCCATGCAGACTCCTACCTGTACCCAAGCTTCCAGGGCCTCATGTCAGACAACGATACAGTACGACTGGGCCTGGACTTCCAGAGGATGCTCCGGATCAACCACATGCTCTACATCGCAGCCAGGTCAGTCAACACACCTCTCAGTATTGTTCACCGAACTTTAATGCACTGTACTGCCTTACATTATCCCTGTATTGACAGCTCTTCATTGAATCCCTTTGTATTATTTCTGTCATTGTATCAGTCAACTGTATTAGATAGCTCCCGTTACGTTCATATTGTCATACAGTAGGTTCATTATCTAAAAGGTTCCTCAGGCTCAGCAAGAAGCCATTTTACATCAATAAGCCTGCATTAAAGAGCTTTGTGACTGACCTTAATCAATCTAATTTAGGCTAAGAACAGGCAGCTTGGGTGTGGTGTGGTGTGGTGTGGTGGGATTGGGTTTCAGGGCAGAGAGGAGACGGCTTTAAATGTTTTCTGACCTTTGACCTCTTACAGGGATCATGTGTTTGCTGTCAGTCTCAGCGCCTCCTCTGAGCAGATCGTCCCACAACAGGTAAGCCTTATGTTGTCTTACAAACACATCGTTTACATGAGTTATGACCTCATGGGTCATAGACTAGTGTATCATTGCAGCTGGCTGGACATAAGAGTGGTTCAATGGCTCCTACTTTTCTGCTCATCTTTTAAATATAGTTTATTTGTGTTGTTTTCTTCTTACTCAGCCAATCTCTTCATTCATGCAGATATGAAGCCATTTCACTTCAGACAGATATCCAATAGAAGTCATGTCGTGCTCTCCTGGTTTTGAAGTGCTGTGCTCTCTCTCTCCCATCTGAATCGCATTTGTCAAACATGATTGCACTTAAATAAAAATCACTTTAAGGCTTGTGTTTGCTTGTGCCTATCGTATTTAGATTCATTTACAGCATGAGTCATCCCTATAAGGGACCCACTCAACATCAATGAGATCTAACGTTATTGATGTACATGATTGCAGTGGAAATACATGAGAGGAATGATGTGTAGTGCAGAGAATTGTCGGAAGAGAAAGTATGAATTTTAAAGGAAGTTAGGAGAACTAAGAATATGTACATTGCATAGTACATAGTTCATTGGTCATCAGCCATATTACCAACCTGGCTTTTACACTTTCCCATGCTTCTTATCGGTCTCAGTGAGCTCATTAGTGTGCGGCTGAGTCATAATCAAAAACCTAGGGTCTGCTTCATCATGGATCTATTCCTTTTCTATGGCCCAGTTTCAGTTCTAATCCCCAGTCTCCTCACCAGACCCTTCATGATCCCCCACTTAGAGATACTGTATTTCAAAGGCCTGGATGGGTATAAGCAATAAATAGCTAACTCCACCTCACTCTGCCAGAGGTCTAGGGGGAACTATTAGCATATTGCTGACGTCTATCCTATTTATCCTATCATATTGGATCTTCAATAGGGAAGTGAGAAGAGCCTTGGGGGAAACATTTCACTCCACTTTAAGGCCCAGAAGGGTAGCCGTTGAGTCTTGAGCCAAAAGGGGGATTTCACTTTAGTCTCTGGAGAAATCTTATTTCCCAGCATGCCCCATGGTGATGAGTTTGGCGCTCCTGCAGGGAGGACAGCGGGGTCAGTAAATCACCCTTCCAGTCAGTCGGCAGTGGAATAGTGGATCTGCACTGGTGGGCAGTGCATTAAACCCCCTTCAACCAGGCAACCTTGTTAACAAGTTGATGGATTTCTTCCTATTCACTCCACTAGCGGGGGGTCAATGCTAGGAGATAAGGACATCCAGGAGGACCATAGATAGCTAGTATCAGGGCAATCTGCTTCCAATAGGAATGCATTGCAGATTCCTTTCTGATTCCTTGATCTTCTTGTTGGTCGAATTATCCATATAGATATCTTGTTGTTAAGAAGTACAGGTGGTTTGTGATGGATTGTATGGGAGATGGGTTGTAAGAGGAACAATAGTCTTTAGTTGCACGCTGACAAAGTTAGACACAGCTCCTCAGGTGTTTCAGATGTTTGTCTGTCTGATTGTTTGTTTGTCAGAAGCTTTTTTTCATCACAGCTGTCTCCTAATAGCATTTGAATGGCTGGGTGAAAAAAGGGTCTCTTTCTTGCTCTGACAGTTGGTTGTCTGTGTGTTGCAGAAATTGACTTGGAAGACAAAGGACGTGGATAAATGCACAGTGAGGGGGAAGAACAGCGTGAGTATCTCTCTCCCTTTCTTTCTCCCTTTCTTTCTTTCTTTTTCTCTCTCTGTTTCTCGCTCTCCAACTGTCTGTTATTTGATGTTGGAGGGTAGCACTAACAATAGCATAGATTGCTTATCAAAATCGGCACCACAGGTATCTGTAGTTCCAGAACCAGTCTGTGGCACAAGCAGCGTCAGCCTCCCAGAGCTCTAGTGAAACCATAGAGATCAGCACAGGGATTAAGGGAATGACAAGAATAGGAACAGAAGTATGACTGAGAGGGTGTGCGTGTGTACACTTAGAAATATGCAATTCAGTGCATAATAAGCTGTGCAATGACACTGCATGTGGGGTGATAACACCAGCAGCCAGTAGTCACATTGCCGTCCTCTGAAACCCAGCCGTTTCCCTTTGACAGGATGAGTGCTACAACTACATCAAAGTTCTGGTCCCACGCAATGACGAGACGCTATTTGCCTGCGGTACCAACGCATTTAACCCCACCTGCCGCAACTACAAGGTAGGACACTACACCTCAGTCACCTTTCGATCTAAAGCCCCCAGCTCCATACCCAGCACTGTTCTGAAACCTAACAGATGGGGTAAATAAGCTTAGTTTAAAAAATTGTTGAACCAATGTCAAAGTGATCTTTTCCGTAGCATGGGGTGGTTTAGCGGTTAAGGGCGCTGCATTCAGAGCATATGCCTACAGGTGTTGACATAATGACTTTCTCCTAACTTTTTGGGAGAAAAAAAAAGTGTCCTCCCTATCTACAGTATAAAATCATCAAATCAACGTTGTCGTGCACAGAAAGGGCTCCAGATTGCATAAACACTTCAAAGGAGTGCTGCTATCCTGGATGTTGATGGAGAAACATGTTGACTCAACCAAGGTTGGCAGCGGTCTGTTGACTGAACACAGATCCAGGATGATAATAACAGTCTTTATTTACACATCTGAGGAATAAACTGCAACCGCAGATTTGAGATCATGTCATCCTCCGAGGGACAGAGTGGGGGAAAGAGAGGGAGGGAGAGAGCGAGAGAAGGGAGTGGAGAGAGAAAACAAAACTTGTCTGAAAACTGGAGTCAGAATCCCAGGAGAGCCACTACTTTTGTTCCAAAAGAACTCACGCCACCTAGTCTCTATGGCTATCTGACTGCTCAAATGATTAACAACCCAAAGTGTGCAAGAGCGAGATCTCGGCTAAGTGGAAACATACAAAGGAAAATAGCGATACGTTAATCGTGACCATGGTGCGTAGATGGACTCATACTCCCCAGGATGTCTACCAATACAAAAGAAGTCTGGTTGAGCTGAGATGACTTCACGGTTCTGGGCAATGATTCACGGTGTGTTTTTTGGAAGAGGGGATGTAACGTCTACAGTCTGAGAAGTCCAATGGGGAGCTGGCTAAATCCATACAGACCACTGCAGAGGATTTACCTTTTCCGCCATAGACTCCCAATGGAAGACGTTGATTTACACTTTATCCAGAACAAATTCCTCTCCCTGTCTCCCTCCCGGCTTTGAGAAACCGGGAGCGAGGACGACCCGGAGAACTGGGAATAGTGTGCTGAAGTGGAAATCATATAATACAATCTGTCTGCAGTATTCCTTGGAAAGACTGAGAATTGCAGTGGGGTCAGGAGTGGGTCTGTTAGGGTGAAGGGGATTGGATTGTTGGTGTGGACGGGTGGAAGATGTTTTCTTTTGCACAGAGTGCATTTTCCATGTAAATTGATCGCCACAAAACACTCTGCCCAATGAGCCAGCTGGATCAAAGACAGAGGTTGTGTGACCAGGTGGTAGTTAGACCAGGAAGTGAAAACCTGTAGCCTCTAGTCTAAATCACACTGTATTGAAGCCCCAGAACCATGGTTTAGCAGACATATTAGAGATATAACAGCCACAGTAGCATTGGTGGATTTGTCACTTGGAGAGTGTACCCATAGGGAACACTGAGCAATGACACAGCATTAAATATAAACACACATGTTGACGGCTGTCACTGTGTGTGTTTGTGAAGGCTGGTGTGCTGGAGCTGCCGAGAATGACCTCTCCTCCGGGTCGCATTCTGCCACTCCCTCCCCCCACCGCAGCGGGATTCACACGTACTGTCTGAGCCGAGGTTTACGACCTTGTTAACGGTGGGGCAGGAATAGCTGCTAAAGATCTGTGGTTAGGAGATACTGTCTCCTCACAGTGCTGCCAGAGTAGCAGCCATAGAGCAGGCTGACAGGAGTGTCACTCCTGACCTTTTGACTTTACTGTTGTTACAATGCAGTGTAAAACGTACTAAATAAAAGGCATCTTTATGACACGTGTTCCTATTTATTCATCAGGATTGACTGGAGGCTCATTCTGTCCATGACTTTAAGGGGTCGGCAGTTAGCCGTAAAGCTAACCTGGTATAAAACAGAACAATACTCAAGTTTGGACTGAATCGATTTTTCAGTAAGGGGGAAATATTAAACTTAACAACTGCAAACAATGACCTAGTTATTTTAGTTGAGGTTTTTCAATATAAGCTCCGTGGAGTATTTCTTTTTAGTTACACTCCTATAAATAGCTTTATGAAGTCCCCTCTTCTCTTTCGTCCCTCTCTCTCCCAGATGTCCACACTGGAACAGGACGGTGAGGAAGTGGTGGGTCAGGCCCGCTGTCCCTTTGAGTCTCGCCAATCCAACGTCGGCCTCTTTGCTGGTGAGTTGCTCTGGACAGAGAGACATGGCAGCTGGGGGCAGCAACTTGATCAGTAAACCTGCCCTCAATCTTGCCAATTTGCCAGTGACATTTAGACATAGTTTACACAGTGTTATTGAGAGCAGCATAGCCCCTACATGAAATGTAGCCAAGAGATGAAAATACACATTGGGAGGCATGGGTTTCTAGTATTCACTGCAATTGTGTTCATTTGAAAAAAAGCATGCCTTTCTTAAATTAGTTATTTTGTTCCTCTCAGGTGGCGATTTCTACTCGGCCACCATGACAGACTTCCTGGCGAGTGATGCGGTAATTTACCGTAGTCTGGGAGAGAGCAGCCCGGTGCTTCGTACCGTGAAGTACGACTCCAAATGGCTACGAGGTGAGCATCTGGCTTTGGCCTCAGGTCTTAATTTGAAACAACTTGTGAATTTACCTTCCTCAATCTTCCTGAATCTTCCTTCTGAATTCTTCTCAGTTTTGCATTGCCACGTATCATGAAATATTTGTATGCAGTACATTACATATTAGAGTGGTATTTCATTCTAAATCAATGTGTGGTATCCACTTGAGTGATGTTTCCTACCAAAACACTGACTGCCTAATGCATTATTATTGTGAATACCAAGTAGTACAGTCAGTGCTACTGTTTCATATTTCTCCCGTTTGTCTCCTCAGAGCCTCATTTCCTCCATGCCATTGAGTACGGGAACTATGTGTACTTCTTCTTCAGTGAGATTGCTGTGGAGTACACCACACTTGGCAAGGTACGACAGTTGTAATTCAAGGGTCTGAATATTTATGTAAATAATATATCTTATTTTTTATTTTAAAAAATTGATCCAAATTCAGAAACTGTTTTCGGCTTTTTCATTATGGGGTATTGTGTGTAGATTGATGAGGATTTTTTATTTAACCCATTTTAGAATAAGGCCGTAACGTAACAAAATGTGGAAAAAAGTGAAGTGGTCTGAATAGTTTAGTGCCACAAATAAGGGGTCAAATATATATATTTTTTTAAATATAAAATAGTTTCCTGATGTTTTTTATCCCCCTCAGATATAGGACAGAAAATAAACTTCCTTTTTGATATTTTTGGGGGGACTATCTGTTGTTCCATGTAGAGAATCTGCTATTCAATGCATTTGTATGGGCTAATAGCAGTAAGCCAAATTACATTTTTCACCAAATAATTTTTGTGTATATTTCTTTGATACTTCAAGGTGTCTAGATAAATGATCCTTCGTATGACCTTAAAACAATTCCATATGGCTTAGTAGAATCCCCCCTTGTTTCAACTGTATGTGTGATATGTGCTGTCTGGAGGGGTTGAGAACACAAAACTTCTTCTTTTGTAACATATGGACAATAACGTTGGATTGTATTGGATAGGCTGCAATGTAATGTCAAATGTGACACTGTGTTCTGTTACTGAATGAACACAAAAGGAATTAAAATCTGTGGAAAATCCTATAAAGATATTCTAACCCCCCCCCCCCCAATCAGGTTGTGTTCTCCAGAGTGGCTCGTGTATGTAAGAACGACAACGGAGGTTCTCCCAGGGTTCTAGAGCGTTACTGGACATCGTTCCTCAAAGCGCGGCTCAACTGCTCGGTGCCAGGCGATTCCTTCTTCTACTTTGACGTTCTGCAGTCGCTGACCAACGTGCTACAGATCAATCACAGACCAGCCGTGCTGGGGGTCTTCACTACACAGGCCAACAGGTCAGTCACAGTACCAAGCAGCAACATGACAGACGGCCATACAGATATACAGTACATACTCATACAATGAGTATAATGAGGTTTTACTGTACCTCTTTTTATAGAAAATATAAATTTTTAAAAAGCCAAATGCTTTCACAGAAAATAATGCTCACATTTGCAAAATCCTACCCCTTGATATTGTATATTTTTAAAAGCCTATTTTATAAGATTGTTGTTTAATGTCCTATACAACCTTGGGCAGCAGTCTTGAATGTTTTTATAATTGTACAATCCATTATAACCTGGGTTAATATGTGCCTTTCCCATTTTTTAAAATGTTTTTTTATTTCACCTTTATTTAAACAGGTAGGCAAGTTGAGAACAAGTTCTCATTTACAATTGCGACCTGGCCAAGATGATAAAGCAAAGCAGTTTGACACATACAACAACATAGAGTTACACACATAGAGTAAAACAAACATACAGTCAATAATACAGTAGAAAAATAAGTCTAAATACGATGTGAGCAAATGAGATAAGGGAGGTAAAGGCAAAAAAAGGCCATGGTGGCGAAGTAAATACAATATAGCAAGTAAAACACTGGAATGGTAGATTTGCAGTTGAAGAATGTGCAAAGTAGAAATAAAAATAATGGGGTGCAAAGGAGCAAAATAAATGAATACAGTAGGGGAAGAGGTAGTTGTTTGGGCTAAATTATAGATGGGCTATGTACAGGTGCAGTAATCTGTGAGCTGCTCTGACAGCTGGTGCTTAAAGCTAGCGAGGGAGATAAGTGTTTCCAGTTTCAGAGATTTTTGTAGTTCGTTCCAGTCATTGGCAGCAGAGAACTGGAAGGAGAGGCGGCCAAAGGAAGAATTGGTTTTGGGGGTGACCAGAGAGATATACAGTGCCTTGCGAAAGTATTCATCCCCCTTGAACTTTGCGACCTTTTACCACATTTCAGGCTTCAAACATAAAGATATAAAACTGTATTTTTTTGTGAAGAATCAACAACAAGTGGGACACAATCATGAAGTGGAACGACATTTATTGGATATTTCAAACTTTTTTAACAAATCAAAAACTGAAAAATTGGGCGTGCAAAATACTTTGTAGCGCCACCTTTTGCTGCGATTACAGCTGTAAGTCGCTTGGGGTATGCCTCTATCAGTTTTGCACATCGAGAGACTGAATTTTTTTCCCATTCTTCCTTGCAAAACAGCTCGAGCTCAGTGAGGTTGGATGGAGAGCATTTGTGAACAGCAGTCTTCAGTTCTTTCCACAGATTCTTGATTGGATTCAGGTCTGGACTTTGACTTGGCCATTCTAACACCTGGATATGTTTATTTTTGAACCATTCCATTGTAGATTTTGCTTTATGTTTTGGATCATTGTCTTGTTGGAAGACAAATCTCCGTCCCAGTTTCAGGTCTTTTGCAGACTCCATCAGGTTTTCTTCCAGAATGGTCCTGTATTTGGCTCCATCCATCTTCCCATCAATTTTAACCATCTTCCCTATCCCTGCTGAAGAAAAGCAGGCCCAAACCATGATGCTGCCACCACCATGTTTGACAGTGGGGATGGTGTGTTCATGGTGATGAGCTGTGTTGCTTTTACGCCAAACATAACGTTTTGCATTGTTGCCAAAAAGTTCAATTTTGGTTTCATCTGACCAGAGCACCTTCTTCCACGTGTTTGGTGTGTCTCCCAGGTGGCTTGTGGCAAACTTTAAACAACACTTTTTATGGATATCTTTAAGAAATGGCTTTCTTCTTGCCACTCTTCCATAAAGGCCAGATTTGTGCAATATACGACTGATTGTTGTCCTATGGACAGAGTCTCCCACCTCAGCTGTAGATCTCTGCAGTTCATCCAGAGTGATCATGGGCCTCTTGGCTGCATCTCTGATCAGTCTTCTCCTTGTATGAGCTGAAAGTTTGGAGGGACGGCCAGGTCTTGGTAGATTTGCAGTGTTCTGATACTCCTTCCATTTCAATATTATCGCTTGCACAGTGCTCCTTGGGATGTTTAAAGCTTGGGAAATCTTTTTGTATCCAAATCCGGCTTTAAACTTCTTCACAACAGTATCTCGGACCTGCCTGGTGTGTTCCTTGTTCTTCATGATGCTCTCTGCGCTTTTAACGGACCTCTGAGACTATCACAGTGCAGGTGCATTTATACGGAGACTTGTATTTATCATCATTAGTCATTTAGGTCAACATTGGATCATTCAGAGATCCTCACTGAACTTCTGGAGAGAGTTTGCTGCACTGAAAGTAAAGGGGTTGAATAATTTTGCACGCCCAATTTTTCAGTTTTTGATTTGTTAAAAAAGTTTGAAATATCCAATAAATGTCGTTCCACTTCATGATTGTGTCCCACTTGTTGTTGATTCTTCACAAAAAAATACAGTTTTATATCTTTATGTTTGAAGCCTGAAATGTGGCAAAAGGTTGCAAAGTTCAAGGGGGCCGAATACTTTCGCAAGGCACTGTACCTGCTGGAGCGCGTGCTACAGGTGGGTGCTGTCCATGACAGATGTCTCTGTTGTTTTCCTCATCAGTATCACAGGCTCAGCAGTATGTGCATTCTACATGGACGACATTGAGAAGGCTTTCAACGGGAAGTTCAAGGAGCAGAGGAACAGTGAGTCAGCCTGGACACCCGTGCCTGAGGAGCAGGTACCCAAACCCAGGTAAGACCAACACATGTGAGTGGGAACTTTGACAGCCTCCGTCCAGACATATTTACTTTATTCCAGTGTTAACACTGTCAACAAAAGTTTGCATCTACAATATTATATTCCCTCACTGTGAGTTCTTTGTAAATCTAGCCCACTGACTTTGAAACTCCTCTGACTAACTTCTGCCCCTCCTCTCGGTCTCACAGACCAGGCTGCTGTTCCGGCGACGGCTCTGCCGCTGCCTACAAGTCGTCCACGACCTTCCCCGACGACACCCTGACCTTCATCAAGAACCACCCCCTGATGGACGAGGCTGTTCCCTCCGTCAACCACCGGCCCTACTTCACACGCACAACCAGCAGGTAGCTACAGCAACAGGGTGGATGGAGGGATGAAAAGATGGATAGATAAAAGGGAAAATTGATGGGTAGAAAACTTGGTCTCTTGTCTCAACATGAAAAGCCCATTAAATATAAAAGTTTGACGCAGTCGGGATGAGGCCTTCCATAACACCACATCAAAGATGGACCCAAAAAGGATAGGGCCTCCTATCCTCCTATTATAGATCCAACCGGAAGGGGTCTGTGAAAAGCTGAAAAGCACATCATTGAAAGACACCGTCCGGGTGTGGTCTACCAGACTAACACAGGAAATAGCGCCAGTGGCTCATTAGAAGCCCAGCCATGTAGTGGTGCTGAATGTAGAATGGGTGTCAGAGGGCTGTCAGACAGCCACCTAGCTCGGTCCCCTGCTGTGACTTACATGGTAAAGCCGAGCCAGTCTGACAGACAACCAGGCGTCTTCACACAGCGGAGGGAAGGCACGCTGTCTGTCTCACATCTGCCTCCAAACGTCACATCTGCTTCAGAACTCTCCCGAGACGAGCTGAACAACAGAACTTTAACGATGAATACCTCACGTTGTTGAGTCATTTAGCTAGCGTAGTGCCAGTCAGTGTGATGTTCTGAGTAAACAACATGTCATCAACTTGTGTGGGACTGAAGGAAAGTTGAGAGCAGCTGTACAGTGGTTTTACTTACAATAGTGTCCTGCGTATTCTTACACAGTGTTGTCACTTTGCAGTGCATGCACACACTCCGACAATAATCTTTAAATGCAGATGCTTTGTCTCTTCGGCGGTATCATTATGTTAACCCCGAACCACAACCCTGTTGTTGTGTCCACCCAGGTTCAAGTTGACCCAGCTAGCAGTGGATACTTCAGCTGGGCCCTATAAGAACCACACGGTGCTGTTCCTGGGGAGCGAGGACGGCAGGGTACTAAAGATCCTGGCCAGCACCCAGCTCAACGCCTCCTTCAGCACACAGCTACTGGAGGACATCGATGTGTACAACCCCACCAAGTCAGCCTCCCTTTCTCCGTTCTTCTTCATCTACATGATGCAAACGATCTGTTTTATAATATAGTGCACTCTCATAATGTTCACTTTTATTGGGTCAGCAACAAACAGAAGTCATTTTTTTGCCCTCTGTAAGAGGATAGTTATTGTATGTGATGCTTCCAAGCAGTCCACTGTAATAAGACAGTGATATGCATTGTGGTGCTGTTAGTACGTGTCCTGTACAGCTTTTCAACTCCACTCTCATTTGCATACAGTCTCCCAGGGTGCTGTAGATGTCGCCATCCATCAGCATAAATTTCGGAAATAATGAGACGTGTTTGTCGTTTCCCCTTTCCTAGATGTAAGGTGCGCGGAGAGGACAGACGGGTTCTGGGATTGGAGCTGGACAGGGAACATCACGCCCTGTTTGTGGCCTTCTCCAGCTGTGTGGTCCGAGTACCTCTGAGCCGCTGCAATGACTACGGCTCCTGCAAGAAGTGAGTGATACCCCGTCCATTATATACAGCTAGTACTGCACTGTTAACAGTTGCCAAGTGTGTGTTAATATTGCTGTGGAATTCCAATTTTCATGCGTTTGCCGCTATAGAGGCTTCCTTCCCCCAGTGCTGCTATGGTGATGTGACGTTACATGTGTGACATACAATCAATCATGTCTCTATTGTGTTATTGACTGTATGTTTGTTAATACCATGTGTAAATCTGTGTTGTTTTTGTCACACTGTTTTGCTTTATCTTGGCCAGGTCGCAGTTGTAAATGAGAACTTGTTTTCAACTGACCTACCTGGTTAAATAAAGGTGAAATAGATCTAAATTTAAAAAATGTTGCTGCTATCGTTTATGTCAAATTGTGAATATGCTGTATGCAACAGACTATATTCACATTATGAATCACCAAGAGTTTAGAAGCCGTTGCTATGAGGGCAGTGAAAAGGACTTCCTTGCAGTCAGAGCAACTGCTGGAGGGGATTTGTTTTGTCAGGGATGTTTTGTCCGAGCTAGTATACTCAACAATCTTGTGTCCTATTTTGGGGTTGTGGAGGAATGTTCCCCCCCCCCGCCTCTACCCAACCCCCCAAGAAAAAGATTTGTATTAAATTTGATACAGGGACGTAGCATGCTAAACCCTCATTGTTAGCCTTAGAGAAGTTAGAGAAGTGCTCAACAGCATTTACGCACAAATTGGAACCAGCTGATTGGCTGCAGGCCAACCCACGTCCAGGGTTTCAACGCGACAACGAGGAGAAGGATAGGGCCTGTCTCACTTTAGAGGGCTTGAAGCCCCTCCATCGCTGGATCACTCCGAAACAGCCCAGCGCACCTCAACCAGGGATTAGGGGCCCCTTAAGCCCAATGATGCTTTGCAGGGGTCAGGTGTCAGGCCCATATCCTCCTCTCCACACTCTCCCCATCTGTCTGCCTCCAAATTAGGTTTGGTTGGTTTGGTCTGTCTCTCCATCTTACTATAGCCTCTATCCTGGCACAAAGCAAAACGGTTTTTCTATCTCTCGCTTCTCGCTGCAGCTGCTGTTTCTATTAAATTTCAACAATGGATATGATTCAGACAGCAGAAACACATTGAATGAAATATATAGAGAAAAGAGATTTAGTGAAAAAGATGGCAAAGGGATATCAAAAGTTGTGTGAAAGTCTCAACCCTCTGACCCACACAATGTTCATAACATTTTCATTTCCCCCCTTTTTAGTTATTAAAACACAGTTACCAAAATGTTGTCACATTTGCAACTGTTTTGCCTCAGTGCTAGGTTAATGAGAACCCCCAGAAAAGGTCAGCTGTAACCCCACAGACCCGGGGTGATATTCTCAGTAAAGAACAGTAAGACAGCAAAACTGACAAGCCACAGGTAGGAAGGAGACATCGTGAATTTACACCATTGAGAGAAGAGAGATTAGACATGGTGGACCTTCCTTCCAGATATACATTTTCTAATGAGTGGTTCCCATACAGAGCTATAGATATATACATAGCTCTAGTGATCCATAGGTGAGAGGAACACCTGTGTCTTCATCATGTCCTGACAGGCACAGAGAAAAGGAGCCAGCAGGAATGCTTCAAGTCTCCCTTACAGATAGGGGTCATTACCTTTTAACTCTGACATGTTGTCAATACCGGTCTGGTGGAGACTCCTCCACTCTCCCGCTCTACACGACCCTCTGTGTTGTAAACCATGTTGAGCATGACTGACCTAACTCTCAGTCCTCATCTCTGGCTCCCGACATCTCTTCTACGTACTGGCCTGTTAGTTGGGCTGTGTCACTGAGTCCATGTCCAAGACTGCCTCTGGCTACCAGACACCCAGGGAGCTCCAGACACCCAGGGGGCTCTCACCAAACACTGCTGTCTGCAGCCTCACAGACCAACAGCCAGTCACACTACGTTGACCATCTCTCATATTCATCTCTGCCTCTTTCTGAGCTCCTAGATAGGAGAGTTACAAGCTAGTCTCACTCTGCAGTTAAAAAATTGAAATGGCAGGTTTTTTCTGTGAGGTAAAATGACACCCTTGCCTGATCTGTTTTACTTTGTCTGGTGTGACTGTGGCCTGTGATGTTAATGAGACACTCCAGAATATGGGGGTGTTGTTAGGTGAATAGATATCACATGTCACTTCAGGTCATGCCTCACAAAAGAGTCTTCATTAAAATATGTATTTGGTCTCTTACTTTTTGATAGTGTTCACACACCGAACTCTGACTGTCTGTCTGTCTCATAGGAGCTGTCTGTCCTCGAGGGACCCTTACTGCGTGTGGCAGAGGACTGGGAGCTGTGTCACAGTGGTGCCCAGATTGAGGTGAGTCACAGATGTTGCGTAAGGACCACCTCACCACGCAGCCAATTATATGACAGCAGGTTAATAGGCCAAGTACCAAACCCATCCCTAGCCCCTACTCCTTGTTTTGTTGAGTACTATGTGTCAAATATTAGTGTTGAGTCTTCGATCAGAAAAATGTAGCATTACTGACAATTTATCATCATAAATGGCCATAGACATGACCTTGCATGAAACATACAGTAAATGAAGGAAGTAGCAGTAACTTCATAGTACTCTGCAATCTACTTCCTTGTATGCTTTCAATAATCGATACCTAATCTGGAGTTTGACTTGCCCAGATTGTCAACGTGATGAATACGGCCTCTAAATTCCAGTAAAAACATTGGTCTGTCGGCTCCATTTCACATATAGGACGAGCATCCATCTTGTTTATTTCTATGTGGCGGACATACATCACGTCTGCAATCACTCGGAAATGAAACCCCAGATACCTGCTTGGAGGGGCCGTGCGTCACTTGGGGTGGGACTGAAAGGCATCGATCAAAATGACCTCAATGTAATTTACTGATCCATTCTGATGAACTGGAAGGAAGCCATTTGACACTTAGAGCTATCGACTGGCTCAGCGTCAGCACCAAGCAGGGTGTGTGTGTGCAAACAAAAAGCCAATCAATTCCTCGGTCTGAGACTCCCTCCTGACCCACTGTCTTTTTCTTTCTGCATTGTAGCATGGAATCGAAAGTAATGCTCAGCTGGGTGGATTTCAATCATGTCGTGTGTACCTCACTGTCTTCCGAACGGAGGGAGGGAAGGAGAGAGGTAGAGGAGGAGAGGCAGTAGAACACACTATTTCACCTTCTATGTTGCCTCCTGACACTCAGGGACTGGGCTGTCGCTGTTCCTCTGATTTTCAGTGTGGCCTTAAATCACTTGCTGTAGGTATTCGCCTCTGCAAACATGAGCTGTAAACTTAGTGTGGATGGGTGGACAGGCATCACACTAAAGGCAGCTGCCACTATCCTAATAGTCATATGGACTGCTTCAAATGGATTATTCTGCTGGGGGTCGACTTATTGCATATCCTGTGATTGGCCACCCATGGGTTTTATTTGCCATAGCTTCACAGCCAGACGTTAATGTAATATTCCAAAGGTGTGTATGTGTGTGTACGCGTGCGTGCGGCGGTGTGTACGTGCTGGGCAGGTAATCAGAATTGGACTGAGGCTTGATTTATCAAATTTTTAACCAGCGGGACAGTGCAAGCCAATGGAGTGGAACCAAAGAGATTGGCAAATATTATACATGCAGTCAGTAGAGCTATTATGTTGTGACTGCTCTGTCCACGTCAGAGAGAGAGAGTGATATGGTGTGAAATAGTCAGAACCCGGGCATGGCCATGCCTCCAGAACAGATGCAACAACTCATAAAGGCTGTAATGGGGCTGGACCGGAGAGCAACAGGGGACACATCCCCCTTTACTCTCTCCTCCCTTACTCTCTCGCTCCAGAGGTGGCATAAATTCTGCCGGCTGCTTTTGGGGGGGGGAGAGGTGAATTGTTTCCATGGTTTCCTGTCTCTCACTGTCAGCGCTTGGGGACGGCGTGCCAAAGAGGCCAGTCTAGGACTCTCTCCGTGGCTCTTTCTCTCAAACTCTCAGAATAAATAAATACATGAATAAAACAAACAGAAAGGGAATGGAGGCAAACAGTAATACTAGTTCCTAGTTGTGGTCCACATACACGGACACACAATCACGCAGAATTCCCCCAGGCCGACCTATTCACTCACAAGCAAACCCACTCTGCTGTGGTAATACAACTAATGCTATCGGCTGTCAGTGGGCCCACTGCTGAGCATGGAAAGATAAGTGAAGTTATTATTTCTTAGAGTTTATTATTTCTCCCCTCTGAATTCCCTGTTGTATTTTTTCACTCTTGATTTGCTCACTGGGTCTGTATTGACTCATCTAGGCCTGCTTCTCATTTAGATGTAATTTGTTTTTTTGCCGCGCCTGGAACGTCTGTTTTGTGTAGATGTGTGTTTGATTGCCTGCGCGAGCAAGTGTGTGAGCGCGTGTTTGCGTGTGTGTGACTGTTCATGAGTATTTACATCTGCTCTTTCTTTGATTGCCTGCTCAGTCGATACTGCATCGTAGAACATCCAGTGTCATTGATGTTATGTTCTGCTTGACTAAGGGGCCACTCACTCCACTGTGCATCAACGCAATCACATTACTCACCAGGGGGAATGTATGATTTCTGAATGTGTACAAGCCTTTGATTCATCGAAGAAAGATGTCCAAGAAAGTGTCCAATGCACTGGAGCTCAACCAAATGTAAATACATACTAGAGGTACTAAATGTGTTGCAAGAATGCAATGTTTCTTTTGCTGTATAAGTGGAACCAGAGAACAGAGTATCATCATGGATGCAACTGGTGGGGAAACATTATTCTTGCCAGGTGATAGCACCTCGACACATCCATTTGAATTTGGACATTAACAAAACAGTCAGCCTGACCTTGCAGAGACAAAACCAATGAAATGGTTTTCTTTTGCAGCACCATTTATTTAAGTCTTTGTCTTCATTTTGGAAAGCTTGACAATGTACCCAATTAATGAAAGCGGAGGTTGTGTTTAAATGGTGAAAGAGGAATGACACACACACGCTGACAGGCCGTTTTGTCCTCTTTTGTTTTTCCTCAGGGGCGGATTTGAGCAGGATGTGGAGAACGGCTACCCTCACTACCCCGACAGCTGCCACGGTAAGGTGGACCAATCATCTGTTCTTAATGGCTCTCCACTAGATGCACAGAGCCATCATAAAAGCTCTTTCATAACAAGCGAAGCTTATCAAGTGCATTTAATTGTCCAAAATGATACAGAAAAAGTGAATGCCATACTTGGAGAGTGATAGTACAATGAAATGAATCAGCAACTCGGTACAAGTTGAAGTAGCCTGTCATTTCCTAGCTGAAGAGTACCCCGGTGGGAATTTTGCTCTCAATTGTCCCTTGCAGATGGGCACGTTAAACAAGCAGTCAATTATACATTTAACTAAGCACAGTTTGAGTATTTAACCACTACTCAGACTTACACAATGTACTGTTCTGTCAATATGTCTGTTGCTTTCCCTTCTCTTCTCTAGACGTCCTGGCGACCACACGCAAGCAAAACACTCTTGCTGATTCAGCATATGGTCAGTTGACATTTCTTTATCCTCTATTTTTAAAACTTGTCCGAACTGTCTGAGGTTGTTAGCGAACAGGCTAACGCTAGCAAAGCCTTGTAAGCAACATCTATATTCCCCTTTTTTGGACTTGTTATGCAACACGAGTAGTTCAGGAGAGTTTGTTGCGTAGAACAGCAAAACCACCTCTCTCACCTCAACAGCTATTTTTAACATTGGAGCTATTGTCCAACTCTAGTCGCGGCAGCAGCGCCAGCATGGATGTTTGACAGGCTAGCAGCGCCAGCATGGATGTTTGACAGGCTAGTAGCACTAGCATGGATGTTTGACAGGCTAGCAGCACCAGCATGGATGTTTGACAGGCTAGCAGCACCAGCATGGATGTTTGACAGGCTAGCAGCACCAGTTGCCAAGCTGCCCACTTCCCTTTATCAAGGAGAATCATCATCCCTGTAACGCTCCGATACTCCCCACTGCTTTCCCATAGAGCAGGGTGGCTACAGAGCTCAGCGGCTGGCAGCAAGCACATTGCTAGCTCTCAGCTGAGATGTAGTCTAACGTAGCATTAATAAACAATTACTGTGGAATTATCTTTGAATTATGATAGTGACATCCCTGGGCCATGACTTAATGATGTTAATTAATAATAATGTTTTTTTTTGTCAGAGAGCAGAATTGTTTACTGCTCTTATTTACGTAGCTCTGGTTTTCGGTTAGTGGGTTAATTAGTTAAATAGTCAGGTAGTTAGTGATACAATTGGTGAACTTATTCAGGCTCACTTCTCTCAAACTTACTTGTCAGTCTAATTCAATTGGGAATCCACCATTTTCCCCAAAAGGAGTTTTATATATATATATATATATATATATATATATATCCCTTTGTCAAATTATCCATGGGTACTGATGGTGGCTGCTTTTCCCTAGAAGTGATAAACACAGCATTGAGACCATCTTAGTGAGAGTTACTGGCCATTATATCTCAACAATACCATCCATCCAGGGTCCAGTCCAGCCTCTCTATCTACTTCAGAACACAAGCAATACTTAGCCTCAGACCTCCACATTCCCACAATGCCTTTGTTCTCTGTATCCTCTCTGCTGGAGGAAGTGCCGCTCAGTGGGCATTGGGACTAGATGAGCGACCCCACTGGCTAATTCCGCCAGGCGATTACTCCATCCATGCCTCTGTACTCTGTTTGAAGTACTTCACACACTGCCAGACTTCAGACTCAGACTTGCAGAATGACAAAAGCCTTTGATGAGTCCAAACTGAAGAACAAGGTTTCCCCACAATAGAACACCCCATAATGTTGAACAATGCCATTCTCGCTGGTGTGCATTGGTTCCTAAGTCCTCTTTCTTACTATTCCCCAGAATGGAACAATCCCATCCCATAGAGAAAGCAGCGAGAGACAAACACCCAGCAGTGTGGACAGTCAAATCATTCCCCATTTGCATATTGTGCTTTTCTCCTTTCTTTTCTCTCTGGAAAGGAGAAAGCAATGTACACACACAATGTTGATAAATTGAACTAATAATGCAGCCCTGGAGCTGTTGTCTGGCATCCCAAGGCTTAACTCCCCCGGTGTGCCGTTTTAATTTGCCTGGCGCAGTTGGTACTCTGACAGGGCACCTTATTCAGAGTGAAAACTATCAACTGGCATCGAGAGCGGGCCTTTCACTTTCAATCTGGGCTGGCACCCTCCAGTATGCTAACATTATGGCCGGCTTATTAGCGAAACATCCACATCAATAGCGGCGTGCTGCACACAAGGCCTCAAGGACATCCACTGTCAGAGAATTAGGAAGACACTCATGATGGTTGTTGTGATGATGACAGTGCTTTCTTCTTCCTGGTCTCTCACAAGACAGACCCGTATTGGATCCACAGACTCAGACACTGCATAACCCCACAGTACCAGTACAGATCCTAATTGGATATGTTGACATTGTCACATTTTCCATAAACATTGTCACATTTTCCATAGACGATTCCCTATGTAGGTTAGACGGTAACTACCTGTAAAACAGTTTAGTGAAGCAGAGAACCAAAAGTTGCTGTAAGTCATTATCTACCATTACCTCAGCTACTAGTATCTATTTCAACTCATCTGTCAAACTACTTAGTAAAGAAAATCGGACGTGAAAGGTAACTGTATATCAAAGTTTGTATGTGCTGGAAGAGTCCATGCACCAGCTGGTAGCATCCACAACAACAGGGTTTTGCTGTGTAGAATGTGCTGCAGTGCCAGGTGCAAGAGATTCCTCACTGGTTCAGTAACAAAGGTAGCCGGTTTGGAAATCTTAAGGCCGGCACTGCTGCCAACTCATGACCATATTGGCCCTGAGTGTTTTTCTCCAATGTCTCGTAATTTCTGCAACGCCTGAATGTTTTATCTATTAAGGGCATTAAACAGTGGGAAAAATGTTGGTTCTAAAGCGCTGAGTCATGTTGCACCTATGGAGGAGTGCTTTACGTGTGATGTATAGGCTACCTACTTCATTTATTGCAGTCATGGATTCAGTTGAATTCTCTTCAAAGCGCTCTTTATGTTAATGTCCTCATTGTCATCATCAGCTTAATAGTAATTATGACAGTAATCTTTTTTTCATGCTGGATTTACATATCTTTTTCTCCAAGGTACAAAGAATCCTTCCTTTGTCATAAAACAACATTATATTTAGGTGTTTTTGTGTGCTGCATTTCCATTTCACTAACGGGTCACTTTGTTACCCCTCCCCCACCTGCACAACAACAGGGAAGACCACACCCACAACAACCGCCAGCACAACCAATCAGGTGGCCCTATTCCCTAAGGTGGCAGGTGACTCTGAAAGAGGTACAGGTCCTGATGGCAGTCCTCCAGTCCCAGTTGGGGACCAGGGGTCACCTGACTCGGAAGCAATCAGTGTGGAGATGGAGGGTAAGGAGGTGGGGTGCCTGTCTGCTGAACTTTGACCTGCACTGGATTGCATTGATGGGCCCTGAAGCTTCACTGCACACTACTAACCAAGATGAGCACTAACACTCTAATATCTGTGTGTAAGACACTAGACATTTAACCATATATCCACTCAATTAATGAAGCAACCATGAGTTAGAGAGGCTTAATCACTTAAATAGATACTGCATTGGATCCAATTAACTCTTCCAAACAATGTCCTAACAAAATGACTCGTGCATGCCTCCTCTCATCTCTTATTTAGTCCATCTACTAGGGTAGCTTACTCTCCGCTCTCCAGCGGGACACACTTTAACAGTCACACACGACCAAGCACTTCTTCTCTTCTCACGCTGTCTATAGCGCTGCTTCCTGAATGTCATTCCCAGATTACTCCCAATAGGAAACCAACGAGAGCTCCTAATATTCAGCAGGATGGGAAGACTGTTCGTTGATGCTATTTCCTTTAGCCCAGGCTCTCCTTGCTGCGCTCCTCTGGCGCCTTGTCAGGAGTCTATAAATCCTTGCTAGTGATGGGTTCCATTCAGACCGACAGAGTCTCCGGCTGCAATGATGAGCCACTCAGGCTCAAATGAGAAAAGCCTGTAACAAATAAATAACCAGCAGCTGGCAAGCGTACAAGGGGAAACCGTAATAGAAACTTGGGCAACGCAATCTATTTCAGCATGGGCTAGTGTCGCCTGGCTGCCGGTTCAATCAAAAGCACGGGGACCTGGCTGATAAGGCGAGAGAGGAACTGTTCTGGAAGTAACAGCTTGGCAGTTCCAAGGAAGGCCTTTCTCTCTCTCTGATGCACCAACACACTGTACTAGCTATAGGACACACATATGTGTATATACAGTGGGGCAAAACGTATTTAGTCAGCCACCAATTGTGCAAGTTCTCCCACTTAAAAAGATGAGAGAGGCCTATAATTTTCATCATAGGTACACTTCAACTATGACAGACAAAATGAAGAAAAATTCCAGAAAATCACATTGTAGGATTTTTAATGAATTTATTTCCAAATTATGGTGGAAAATAAGTATTTGGTCAATAACAAAAGTGTATCTCAATACTTTGTTATATACCCTTTGTTGGCAATGACAGAGGTCAAACGTTTTCTGTAAGTCTTCACAAGGTTTTCACACACTGTTGCTAGTATTTTGGCCCATTCCTCCATGCAGATCTCCTCTAGAGCAGTGATTTTTTTGGGGAGGGGGACTGTTGTTGGGCAACACGGACTTTCAACTCCCTCCAAAGATTTTCTATGGGGTTGAGATCTGGAGACTGGCTAGGCCACTCCAGGACCTTGAAATGCTTCTTACGAAGCCGCTCCTTCGCCACTCCTTCGCCCGGGCGGTGTGTTTGGGATCATTGTCATGCTGAAAGAGCCAGCCACGTTTCATCTTCAATGCCCTTGCTGATGGAAGGAGGTTTTTTACATTACATTTACATTTAAGTCATTTAGCAGACGCTCTTATCCAGAGCGACTTACAAATTGGTGAATTCACCTTCTGACATCCAGTGGAACAGCCACTTTACAATAGTGCATCTAAATCATTTAAGGGGGGGTGAGAAGGATTACTTATCCTATCCTAGGTATTCCTTGAAGAGGTGGGGTTTCAGGTGTCTCCGGAAGGTGGTGATTGACTCTGCTGTCCTGGCGTCGTGAGGGAGTTTGTTCCACCATTGGGGGGCCAGAGCAGCGAACAGTTTTGACTGGGCTGAGCGGGAACTGTACTTCCTCAGTGGTAGGGAGGCGAGCAGGCCAGAGGTGGATGAACGCAGTGCCCTTGTTTGGGTGTAGGGCCTGATCAGAGCCTGGAGGTACTGCGGTGCCGTTCCCCTCACAGCTCCGTAGGCAAGCACCATGGTCTTGTAGCGGATGCGAGCTTCAACTGGAAGCCAGTGGAGAGAGCGGAGGAGCGGGGTGACGTGAGAGAACTTGGGAAGGTTGAACACCAGACGGGCTGCGGCGTTCTGGATGAGTTGTAGGGGTTTAATGGCACAGGCAGGGAGCCCAGCCAACAGCGAGTTGCAGTAATCCAGACGGGAGATGACAAGTGCCTGGATTAGGACCTGCGCTGCTTCCTGTGTGAGGCAGGGTCGTACTCTGCGGATGTTGTAGAGCATGAACCTACAGGAACGGGCCACCGCCATGATGTTGGTTGAGAACGACAGGGTGTTGTCCAGGATCACGCCAAGGTTCTTAGTGCTCTGGGAGGAGGACACAATGGAGTTGTCAACCGTGATGGCGAGATCATGGAACGGGCAGTCCTTCCCCGGGAGGAAGAGCAGCTCCGTCTTGCCGAGGTTCAGCTTGAGGTGGTGATCCGTCATCCACACTGATATGTCTGCCAGACATGCAGAGATGCGATTCGCCACCTGGTCATCAGAAGGGGGAAAGGAGAAGATTAATTGTGTGTCGTCTGCATAGCAATGATAGGAGAGACCATGTGAGGTTATGACAGAGCCAAGTGACTTGGTGTATAGCGAGAATAGGAGAGGGCCTAGAACAGAGCCCTGGGGGACACCAGTGGTGAGAGCGCGTGGTGAGGAGACAGATTCTCGCCACGCCACCTGGTAGGAGCGACCTGTCAGGTAGGACGCAATCCAAGCGTGGGCCGCGCCGGAGATGCCCAACTCGGAGAGGGTGGAGAGGAGGATCTGATGGTTCACAGTATCGAAGGCAGCCAATAGGTCTAGAAGGATGAGAGCAGAGGAGAGAGAGTTAGCTTTAGCAGTGCGGAGCGCCTCCGTGATACAGAGAAGAGCAGTCTCAGTTGAATGACTAGTCTTGAAACCTGACTGATTTGGATCAAGAAGGTCATTCTGAGAGAGATAGCGGGAGAGCTGGCCAAGGACGGCACGTTCAAGAGTTTTGGAGAGAAAAGAAAGAAGGGATACTGGTCTGTAGTTGTTGACATCGGAGGGATCGAGTGTAGGTTTTTTCAGAAGGGGTGCAACTCTCGCTCTCTTGAAGACGGAAGGTTTTCACTCAAAATCTCACGATACATGGCCCCATTCATTCTTTCCTTTACACGGATCAGTCGTCCTGGTCCCTTTGCAGAAAAACAGCCCCAAAGCATGATGTTTCCACCCCCATGCTTCACAGTAGGTATGGTGTTCTTTGGATGCAACTCAGCATTCTTTGTCCTCCAAACACGACAAGTTTTTACCAAAAAGTTCATCTGACCATATGACATTCTCCCAATCTTCTTCTGGATCATCCAAATGCTCTCTAGCAAACTTCAGACGGGCCTGGACATGTACTGGCTTAAGCAGGGGGACACGTCTGGCACTGCAGGATTTGAGTCCCTGGCGGCCTAGGATGTTACTGATGGTAGGCTTTGTTACTTTGGTCCTAGCTCTCTGCAGGTCATTCACTAGGTCCCCCCGTGTGGCTCTGGGATTTTTGCTCACCGTTCTTGTGATCATTTTGACCCCACGGGGTGAGATCTTGCTTGGAGCCCCAGATCGAGGGAGATTATCAGTGGTCTTGTATGTCTTCCATTTCCTAATAATTGCTCCCACAGTTGATTTCTTCAAACCAAGCTGCTTACCTATTGCAGATTCAGTCTTCCCAGCCTGGTGCAGGTCTACAATTTTGTTTCTGGTGTCCTTTGACAGCTCTTTGGTCTTGGCCATAGTGGAGTTTGGAGTGTGACTGTTTGATGTTGTGGACAGGTCTTTTATACTGATAACAAGTTCAAACAGGTGCCATTAATACAGGTAACGAGTGGAGGACAGAGGAGCCTCTTAAAGAAGTTGTTACAGGTCTGTGAGAGCCAGAAATATTGCTTGTTTGTAGGTGACCAAATACTTATTTTCCACCATAATTTGCAAATAAATTCATTAAAAATCCTACAATGTGATTTTCTGGATTTTTTCCCTCATTTTGTCTGTCATAGTTGAAGTGTACCTATGATGAAAATTACAGGCCTCATCTTTTTAAGTGGGAGAACTTGCACAATTGGTGGCTGACTAAATACTTTTTTGCCTCACTGTATGTGTGTGCGTATATATAATGCTATTGGTTTCAGTTAAGGAACATCATGGAAACTTCAGAAGAGATGCAGCATAGGTAGGGGTCAAGAAACTCTGGTCCTGGAGGGCAGCTGTGGGTGCAGGCTTTTGTTCTAGCTCAGCACCAACGTAAACTGAGGTTAATTTGAGGAGAGTCTAGTTAGCTCTGATGTAAGTTTAAGGCTCGCCTTGAAGCAGGTTTGAAACATCTTTGGCACAATAAACAAACTATTTACCTACCACAAGCTACAGTAATAGCAATTCTGAAGCACTCTAGAATTGCATCCCAACTGCTTTTGTTTATATTTTATGTAAGGCCTACACAGACGCAAATACAAGGTGACATGATTCATCCAGCTACGGATAGAAGCAATGTATTATATAAAGACTGACTGACCAAAATTCAAGTACAAGCACCCCTTTTGAGACCTCGCTGTTATGAACATTTCCAGTGATCATCTAGCTGCGGTTCGATCCTATGTTTCCATCAAGGGAGAACGCCTACCTCCCTACAGTGTCAGAATGCTTCAACCTACGCAAACACACATTATTTAGACCCAGCTTTTAGACCTCCATATTGTTTGTTTTCCCAGTGTTACTTCCTGCTTAGCTTATTTTAAACAGACCTTCTCCGGGGTCGTCCGCATATTCAAATTCACCTGTGTGGGTATGGTGAAAAAACCCTTGCTAGCAGCTAATTTAGCCAACAAGTACAGGGAGACAACTCGATAATAGAGGCAAGCAGGCAGGGCTCTGAAACTCATTAAAGCACAAGGAGAAAAGCAGAGAATGAACTCGGGCTGAACTTCTCTTTGCTGATGAAGAAGGGTTGGTGTCAGTTCCTTACTCTTATTTATATCTCAGTGGATCGAGGAATATAGACTTCCCGTCAAGCCATAAATACAACTCAACTCTCATATCACCTCTCTTCTTGATTACGACAACATCAGTCATCCTATGTCGCTAAATTCATTTTAATTTGTGCATTATAAACTCAAAAAACATGGATAGTTTAGGCATATCAACAATCCTATGCAGCATTCTCCTACATTAAGCTATTCATCATAACCAGGAAAATGTTGCCCACCTCACTAAAGTGCCTCAGTCACAGCTGTTGCAGCCAATTTAGCATCACTACTTAGTCATGTGCTAATGACACTAAATACAGGTCACTTTACCTAGATCACTGTTTCCTTTAATTCCTCTGCCTGAATTACTTGCTCTTTATGAAGGCTATAATTGACATCAGGTTTGACTATGAAAACACACACTGTAGAGCTCTGTACTGTACACCTCCCCACTGGTCATATACAGTACATACACAATACTACATCTTTCCATACGCAGCTAAATGAACACCTCAAAACATGCACTATACTGAAGTTATTCACATCATGTTCTTGCCTGTCTGTCAACATTAGGGGCTAGTTTCCCATTCACAGATTAACCCGAGTCCTGGACAAAAAAAGCTGATGGTGATTCTCCATTGAGCATGCTTTTAAATCCAGCACTAGGCTTAATCTGTGTCTGGGGAAACTTCCTATATGTTTACTGTCACCCTCAGGTTCAGAGTGCTTAGTGTCACCATGACATTTTTATTATCATGATAACACAATGGAGACCAGAGTGTTAGTCAATGTTGAGTGTCCCAGTGACATTTGGGCCCACAGTGTACAGATCCACACACGCAGTTGTCCTGACTCCTAACCCTGACCCCTTACCCCTTTCTGTCTCCTCGACCCCTGGGGAATAGTTCTCTATTAACCTGCTTGTTTTTCGGTTGGACTAACCCTTATCTGCCTCCTTTGTTGAATCCTCCTCGCCTTCTCGTCCCCTTTTCCCCATATGACCTCTTTACCCAGTTTCAAAGCCTATGACTGAAACTTGGCTTTGTGTGTTTTTGTTGCCTACAAGCAGTTGTTTCTCTGTGGCTTTAGGCGTGGGTTTCAGGCCACTGTTTGGTAAAGCTATGGTTCTTCCAGAGCTGCTTTTCTATTCAGACAGTTAATTTGTTTGTTATGGGAGTTATGTTAGGGATTGGCTCTGGAATACAGTAGCTTTACCAGGTGCTGAATGGTGAATGCCCTCTTTATCTCTTTATTTAATTCCAGATGCAATTGCATGTAAAAATGTGTCCCACAATGCATGTAGTGCCATGCTTGATTGTGGATGATGTACTTGAACTATGTCTGTTCCAAAGCTGTTTGAAATGGAAAATGTGTCTTTGAACTGTATTATTGCTCATGTTTTGACAGAAATATCTTGGTTTTCAAAGTCAGTGTTGAGTGATGTACTGTACTGAGATATTATGGCAAATTGGTCTCTACTTGCCAGGTTCTAAGTTATTGTACGTTATTTGTAATGCAGGATACCTGGAGAAAATGGATGGCCTTCCCTTCAGTAAAATATATATTTATCCGACCCTCCCTGAATGCTTGGAGAAAAACCAAACAAGAGACCCTCCGCAATACCCCAAATAATAATTAAAATATTAAGTGGATATCAAGAAACATGCCTAGCGTTTACCCTCACTCCAAAGACAGACGAGAGCCTTAGATACTGTATGCAGTTATAGAAACTGTTCTTCATTTCATAAGCATCACAATGCAAAGTAGCCAGAAGGTTGTGGATTTGGGGAGGGGGTGAAAAGATATTCATTATAATAAAAGCACTACATAAATCTATCCTCTTATTTGCGGTCTGCGAAGAAAATTGCCTTTTATAATGCATTTCTATGCAATTCTACGAAAATGACCAGAGACCAGCAGAATATTTTTTTTTATACCACCATTGAGCATGACAACGAATGAGCACATGCTGCAGCACCGGATTTCTATTCAGGCTATTGTTAAAAAATAGGATATATTGGCCTCCCGAGTGGCGCAGTGTCTAAGGCTTGAAGCATCACTACAGCCCCGGGTTCGATCCCAGGCTGTGTCACAGCCGGCTGTGACCAGGAGACCCATGAGGCGGCGCACAATTGGCCCAGCATCGTCCGGGTTATAGGAGGGTTTGGCCAGCTGGGATTCCCTTGGCCCATCACGCACTAGCGACTCCTTGTGGTGGGCCAGGTGCCTGCAAGCTGACTATAGTCTCCAGTTGGATGGTGTTTCCTCCGACGCATTGGTGCGGCTGGCTTCCGGGTTAAGCGAGCCGTGTGTCAAGAAGCATTGCGGCTTGTTTTGTAGGATGCATGGCTTCGCCTCTTCCGAGTCCGTAGGGGAGTTGCAGAGATGGGACAAGACTGTAACTACCAATTTGGATATCATGAAAAACGGGTAAAAGTACCACAAAAAAAGAGGATAGTCTAAGTTTGGAACAATGCTAAAGTATATCAACTCTTCAAATGTATTGCAACAGAACCAGATACAACTGAAGTATCTGATCATTAATGAATAAGAGAAAAAGCCATTCATTGTTTCATTGTTTATACCTGCTACATAACAGGTAGGCCTATATGCACTTGTAAAAATAATAATAATCTTCATTTGGGAAACTATCATTTACTAATTTATTGTATTTTATTCCATGATATTGTTGTTACACTAAACCCTCCTGACTGAAATTGAAAAAGCATGACGCTCCCCCATTTTCTTCCAGGTAACTATTGTGTACATTTCGATCTCTCCATTCGTGCCATTTTTATTTTTTATTTTTACCAGTATTCACCACAAGTCTCCTCAGTGAAACCTATTGATGCTCTACATGCATCAGCACACTTCTAATACAATGCCATGTTCATTAGCACTATTTTTCAATTGGAGTGAACCAGTTACATTACAGCGTATCATATTACCTTGTGTGTGCATAAATCAAGCTGCATCCAATTGGTTGGGCACTGATGTGTAATATTATGCATATTCTTAATAATGAGAATACATGATTGAACTCATTCACACGATCACCCAGACCCCCTCTCGCACACACTCACACACCACACACGAACACAGAGCGTTAACTCTGTTCATCATTACCCAAGCATCAGCTATTTGAACTGTCAAAGTACTCCGAATTTTAGTTAGCAGACTCCTGTTCGTGTCTAATTTTGAAAACGCTCTCAGTGCTTGGAGTGTTGCAGCCGATGATTTGTTGTTGTGTTTTCCATGGCAGAAAATACATCTCTGGCATTAGTTGGGGTTAATGGTTGCCTGCGAAGCCTGGGGCCATTTTGACTCATTGCGGCACTATGGAATGAAGTACCCTTTAATGGAACTATTACATTCTCCCCTCAGCTGTAGAGAAACAGAAACTAATTAGGCTATTTTGAAACATCTTTACTTGACGCAGATATAGAACTCAGGAGTCGTTTTCCATGCTTAGCTACAGTGCCTTCAGAATGTATTCACACCCCTTGACTTTTTCAACATTTTGTTGTGTTACAGCCTGATTTTTCAAATGGATTAAATTTAGACTTTTGGTTCTGTGTCAGTGGAATTGTGTTTTTAGAAATGTTTACAAATTCCTACATTTTAAAGCTTTTCATCTTTAAGAACTGGGGAGTTTTTCAGGATAAAAATGAAACGGAATGGAGCTAAGCAAGGCAAAATTCTAGAGAAAAACCTGGTTCAGTCTGCTTTCCACCAGACACTGGGAGATTAATTCACCTTTCAGCAGGACAATAACCTGAAACATAAGGCCAAATCTACACTGGAGTTGCTTACCAAGAAGACAGTGAATATTCCTGAGTGGTCACGCTACTGTTTTGACTTAAATCTACTTGACAATCTATGGCAAGACCTGACAATTGTTGTCTTGCAACAATCAACATACAATTTGACAGAGCTTGAAGAATTATGAAAACAATTATGGGCAAATGTTGCACAATCTAGGTGTGGAAAGCTCTTAGAGACTTACCCAGAAAGACTCACATCTGTAATCGCTGTCAAAGGTGCTTCTACAAAGTATTGACTCAGGGGTGTGAATACTAAATAAATTAGATATTTCTGTTTTTCATTTTCAATTCATTTTGCACACTTCTAAAAACATGTTTCCACTTTGTCATTTTGGGGTATTGTGTGTAGATGGATAAGAAAAAGAATACGTTTGATCAATTTTGAATTCCGGCTATAACACAACATTCAAAAGGCACTCGCACATCTGAGCAATCTTTTTTGCAGGTGCATGGTAACAGTTGAACAAGATGAAGGAAAAAGGAAATAGCAGAGCTCTGACGAAGACCGTGAGGCAGATACGTAAGATTATTAAAGATCAGTGATACTATCAAGAGCAGTGTGCGGTTTCCTTTTTCCTTCAGGCTATAACACAACAACATGTGGAATAAGTCCATCGGTAGCAGTACTTTCTGAAGGCGCTGTAAGTGTGATCTTGAGCAGTGAACTTTTCCATTGTGTCAGTAATCTTTAACGGGATAGTTCACTCTGAAAACAACATTGGAATTGTCCCAAAGTCGAGCTGTCTATATCCCCACACAATAGTTAGGCATCAGTAATCAGGATTACCATAAACACTTTAGTATCCCAGTTCAATAATCAGTTTATCCAAAATCACTGATGCTCAAGACCATCCATTTGGCCATCAACACTGCAGATGGCTAGCTGATTTTATGGTGCACATGCTGTAGAATAAAAACACAGCTAGACTCTGAAACACTGCTTAGGTATGTACAGTAGTACTTCAGTTGGAGCTAAATGATGATTTAAAAAAAAAATGCTTTTATATAACTATCGGTTTTAAGCATCTCAGAGAAGGGTTAGACTTGAGTCAAAGGTGAAAACTTCTGTTTTCCTTGTTTGTGTTTCACTTCTTTTGTTTTTGTTTGTTTTGGAGCCATTTAATCACCTGCTGAAATAGCACTTCACACTCCAGAATCGACACGTTCTCAACTTTGGCTCCTCGCGCAACCCATACCTAATTAGTGAAACGCAGAACAGACTCCAGGTTGCATATAGCTTTAGCTTGGTTACATAATGCACATCCTTGTCTATTTTTACCATTATGGATATAATCGCTCAGTGTTTCTCTCATGCAGGGCTATGAGAGCGTCAAGCGGGGGCCTTCTACGTACCAAAACACAGCTGCTTCTGAGAGCGAGGCTTCAAAACCCACCAGGCTGACAATCTGTCACTCACTTTGACACATCTCTCTCTCCATCATCATCTCCCAGCCTCCCCCTTACAATCTGCTCCCTGCACATTCTTTCTCACACTCTATTTCTGTCACTTTTTGTCCCCAGCTTTCTGCCACATTCTATATCATTTTATTTTCTCTAGTTCTCTTCCTCATCTTTTTTCTGTCCTGTTCTGCTCTCTCTCTTTTCTGTTGCCTGGCAGTTTCTTACTGAAGTTATATTTTCTCTCCCTACTGTATCTTTCTCTCTCTGTCTCTCGTCCTGTTGAGCATGAATACATCCAGCTGCCCCCTCCTTTTCTGTCACCATTTCTCTCCTCCTTCCCTCCTGTCCACTCTCAACCATATGTGTGTTAACCTTTTAGAAGACCTGAGAGTTCTTAATGTGTGTGTTCCTGTTCTTCACGCATTACACGTACAGTAGGCCTCTGTTCAACAGAGATCATGCTGAACCCACACTTTGGCTAAAGATAGTGTGACAACTGAGAAAAACAAACATGGAAAAACACTCAGTTATTAACATTATATAAACCATTGAGAGGAGGTTGTTATTGTTGCTTTGAGTAGCTTCAATTATCCTGCGGCACCACATATCTTTATATAACACACCTATATTTTACTAAAATTTTTATGCAACCTCTACCACTACACAGGTGCAGGTAACTCCAATTAATGGTCACATGTTACATTAAAGCAAAGCTCTCGAACCTTTTTGACTCACCTCTTTATCAGAGGTGTCATACAATATTGGGTCATAAAATGATTCATTTGACCCTTTTTGAAGGTATTTTCTTTCAACACTGTATTGAGGCAATGCATTATACTGTTTGCCTGCATGATATGCCTCCTGTGTGCCATCTAGCAGCACACCAGTCTCCCACATGCCATGATTCAGTGGGTATTAATTTCACTGTGACCATTCCACCATATGTCACGCAGACGGCCCGATTGAGTCATCCACTCCAGCCCCAAACATGTTGTGACAGGTTGTGCGTGGGGTTGGAGATCTGTGTACCTCCGCTGTGCATTTCCCCACTGTGGCTCTTGACTCATAGCTCCTCGGCCATGTGGAACCCTTCAATAGTCATAGGGTCCTGGTCAGGGGGCCCAGATGAGTCATAGAACTGGGAGCCACAGGGAGGCTGGGGGAATCCACACAGACACATGGGCATCCTGACCTGTATTATTCATAAAACCCCCATACTGCCTCGGCTCACTGACACACTGGCCTAGGACAGATAGGATAAATGAAGCACCGCCATGCCAAATTGGATGCAGCCTATCACAGTGCCATCCGTTTTGTCACCAAAGCCCCATATACTACCCACCATTGCGACCTGTGAACTCTCGTTGACTGGCCCATGCTTCATACTCATCACCAAACCCACTGGCTCCCGGTCATCTATAAGTCCTTGCTAGGTAAAGCCCCGCCTTATCTCAGCTCACTGGTCACCATAGCAGCACCCACCTGTAGCACGCGCTCCAGCAGGTATATCTCACTAGTCACCCCCAAAGCCAATTCCTCCTTTGGCCGCCTTTCCTTCCAGTTCTCTGCAGCCAATGACTGGAACAAACTGCAAAAATCACTGAAGCTGGGGACTCATATCTCCCTCACTAGCTTTAAGCACCAGCTGTCAGAGCAGCTCACAGATCACTGCACCTGTACATAGCCCATCTGTAAATAGCCCATCCAACTACCTCATCCCCATACCCTATTTATTTATTTATCTTGCTCCTTTGCACCCCAGTATCTCAACTTGCACATGCATCTTCTGCACATCAATCACTCCCATGTTTAATTGGTATATTGTAATCACTTCGCCACCATGGCCTATTTATTGCCTTACCTCCCTTACCTCATTTGCACACACTGGCATATAGACTTTTTCTACTGTATTATTGAATGTATGTTTGTTTATTCCATGTGTAACTCTGTGTTGTTGTATGTGTCAAACTGCTTTGCTTTATTCTTGGCCAGGTTGCAGTTGTAAATGAGAACTTGTTCTCAACTAGCCTACCTGGTTAAATAAAGGTGAACATTTAAATAAATAAAAAATAACGCCATAGAAATACAATGGATATAGCACTTGAATGGATAGAACTTACGATTTCAAAGCAGCACATCAAACATATTCTGTGAATTTAACATTATCGCCAGGAGAATGTGATAGTACAGTATATTGCATCTCTTTATAGGGGAATGGCACCCAGTATTCTACTTACTGATGTAGAGCAAATTGCCCAATTGATAGTGAAAGAGAGCTTTGCAGTGCTCGAAAAGCCTTTACTTCCTGATAGCGCTGGGAGAGAGACAGGGAGCAGACACTTTTCCTGTAACTTTGTGACCTACATATAACTTTCCATCAACGCCAGGTAACGAGACACTCGTGTCGGCAGCTACTTCAAGACCGAGGAACGAAGTCTTGTTTGATGCTAATTCTGCCACATATTCTCTCTGTTTGTATTAAGAGGCTGTCAGAGAAAAACGGTAATGGTGACAAGTACCCTTTAGAGTTACGAGCAGAGTGCCAGGAGCTTCAAGGCTGATGCCTGTGCTCCTCTATTGACACATCGAGGTTTTCCCTGTTGTGCTTTTGTTACTTTTATAGATTCATGATGAGTTTGTGCTTGAAGCTGCAGTGGAGCTTTGTTACTCATTTCCTCAGCCTACAATGTGTGCACTGCATACCTGTTCTCCACATACAGTATATACCTAAAGACATACTGTGTGTGCACCTGTTCTCCACATACAGTATATACCTAAAGACATACTATGTGTGAACCTGTTCTCCACATACAGTATATACCTAAAGACATACTGTGTGTGTACCTGTTCTCCACATACAGTATATACCTAAAGATATACTGTGTGTGTACCTGTTCTCCACATACAGTATATACCTAAAGACATACTGTGTGTGTACCTGTTCTCCACATACAGTATATACCTAAAGACATACTGTGTGTGTACCTGTTCTCCACATACAGTATATACCTAAAGACATACTGTGTGTGTACCTGTTCTCCACATACAGTATATACCTAAAGACATACTGTGTGTGTACCTGTTCTCCACATACAGTATATACCTAAAGACATACTGTGTGTGTACCTGTTCTCCACATACAGTATATACCTAAAGATATACTGTGTGTGTACCTGTTCTCCACATACAGTATATACCTAAAGACATACTGTGTGTGTACCTGTTCTCCACATACATTCCTAAAGACAAACGCACACACTTGACCTAAGAGCATTTAAAAAAAAAAATATCCAAGGACATTCCGTTTTGTGTTCTGCGTGTGCTGTAGATTAATGCGAGTTATTATTCACATCTCCCTTTCCCTTATAAATTAATGAATATCTTTCCTTCAAATGGTTTTGGTATGCTGCCTGCATTTACCCTCACAGACTCCAGTTTTCGGCCCAGCAATGTTTTCCTTATTCAGACAGAATCATGTATTGGCAACCTATTTGAACAAAACCCATTTAAAGAAATTATGAAGTGACACTGCTGTCATTGAAATTGTTGTACGAGATGTTTGATTCCACTAAACGCCTAATTGTAAATTCCCTCAGTGAAATTCCCTTCTAATCAAGTGCCCTCACTCTGTTAAAGCTGAAGCATGTGGCAGCTCTTTGTAATTTCATCGAAAGAGAAAAACCCTTGACAAGTCTCTCTTAGGCCCAATCACTTAAATCCTCCTCCTCATCATCATCTTCAACATCCCAGCACCACCATTACGTCTAAAGCTGGTACTATCATTGCCCATTACTGGTTAACCTGAGCTCTCATTACGGGATGAAATTAGCCTGTTTGGAACACCTGTATTTCTGCTCCTGGGTGGCCCAAACCGACTCCCCAGACTCCCCCGACTCCCCAATTTCACAGAGACTATCATTAAGGTTGGAGAAGGGCCTGACACCACAGATGGCAGCAGCCTTTGTAAATTAGCTCTGATTGCGAGAAAGGTGGCTAGTACCACTCCTCCTGTTGAATCTCAGATGACATTAGGCAAATATAGTGGCAGGGTCACACCATCCGAGGGCGTTTTCATAGTGTTGAGATAACCTTGAGATTTTGAGGCGCTTAGTTGGGGCGGTTCAGATGGTTTCCCAGACAACCATTTGAATCAGTCAGACTCTCGTTCAATTAAAGAGCGACTTATTCTATGATTGGTCGAGTGGTTATTCTTATTCTATGGTTGGTCGAGTTGGTTATTTTTGTCAAGTTCATTGCAGATGCAGTCACCCTGATCCATGCATTTGAAAGCACAGCCAGTGTGAATGACATCAGACTCCTGCCAGTGCACCCATCAATATTTAAAACCCAAACTCATTTTGGAGTTGATTTCTCACTGACTGGGGAGCTCTTGCGCTCTGCCACTCTTTGCAGTTGGCGACGAAAGCGGAGGTTTTGGCAAGAAATACTTTATTGATTCATTAACAGAGAGGGAGGCAAGCCAAGAGGCTTGTTCCAACACCTCTGCAATGCTGCTTTCCACATAGTAGAGCTTCTGTAAACACAACCAGTCTTTTCCAGCTGCTGCCTGCTTGACCTTATAGAAATTATAGTCTCTTCTAGGTCTCTGGTTTTATTACACTAAAGACCATTTTGTTCTCGCTCTCTTTTTCTGTGAAGGTGTCCGACGGCCTCCCGAGATGGAGAAGACCAACCACAGTGTCCACTACACCCTGCTGATTGCCTGTGTGCTGGTGGCCTTTGTCCTTGGAGCCTTCCTCTCAGGCTTTCTGGTCTCCTGCTACTGCAACCACACTGGCCACAAGAACAAGAGGCTGGCCAAGGACCCAGAGGCCCCCATTCCTCACGCCCTATCCCTACGCAGCCTGGCTAAGCTCAATGGCCTGCTGGAATGCCAGAACAAGGAGGATAAGATGGAGGTGTCCTCGCCCAAGCTCTACAACTCCTTCTTCCAGAACGGGAAGGAGCATCATCAAGGAGCACCCAGACGGAACGGTGGTCACCACCCAGGAATGTCCATGGGAGACCAGGTCCACCCCCATCACCTACACCACTCTTCGGAGCTCTCGGGTCTGCCCACCCCAGACTCCACCCCTGAACTGCCCATCAAGAACATGAAGGCTTTCAAGAACCAGTGGGAGAAGAACCAGAACTGCAACAATGCCAAGGAGCCCAAGTCCCACAACATGGGACAAGGGACCAGGCCAAGCTCAGGCCAGCTCCACCAGCAGATCTACCCCTACTCTCACAGTTTCTCCAATGGGCAAGCTCTGGCCAATGGGCATGCCTTAGTCGGTGGACCCCAGCACCTGGAGGAACGCAAGATCCACAATACCGAGCGCATGTTGGTCCAGCAGCCTTACCCCTGCTACTCACAGAAGGTGATGGAGGTCACGTCGCTGGATGAGCTGCTCAAACACATCCACGAGGCCAACGCCAGCAAGAACGCCCAGGTCATGACCTCATCCGGCCTGTCAGCCAGCGGCGGGTGCCATGGGGGTCAACTAGCATTTTCCAACCGTGTCCAGCCGCACATCCCCGAGACGGAGTCTGCACCCTACTACAGCTCATCCACCCTGCCCCGAGACAGCCTGTCCCGCCGCATGGACGTACCTCCAGACATGCCCCATCACCACCAGTCCACCCTGGAGCGGAGACACTCTTCCCAGAGACACTCACTGATTACCGCTGCCACTAAGATTGCCAACGGAGGGGGTGGTGGAGGGATGGTCCACCGACAGCAAAGCTTCAGCCAGCGTAACGGCCACCAGCACCAACCGCCCGCTATGCTGGCTCGAATGAACTCCACCGGCAGCGCCTGCGAGATCCACTACCCGCTCATCCCCAACGGGTACCTGACACGCCAGCAGAGCTACAACGGAGAGCAACAGGAGGATACCGGAGGATACCTCCACCGGGGGGCCATAGTCCGCCGGACCACCTCCCTCAAACCCGACGTCCCTCCCAAACCCCTCTTCATCCCTGCCTCCTCTCCCGTCACCCAACAGGGAAACTTCAACTACTGAGGAGAAAGAGGAGAGGAGAACAGGACAAGAGCCTGTGCCTCGTCCTCTCCTCTCAATGGGTGAAAAGTGAAAGACCTTTATGAGAAGACGTGCCCTGGATAATGTGGCAGCCATTCTTGCTGTCGACAAACCTCAAACAAACTTGTTATTTCCCCCTTTTTGTCCAATGAATATCTTTGTACCATATTGGTATTGCTCAGCTACTTGCTTATAGAAGGTGAGGGACTGGGGTTGGTGAAACGCGACCCCCTTACATTATGCTGCCAATGTCCTCAGTGTGGATTTACCATGCAACTTAGTTATGGAAGGGTTTGCCATCAAACATCGGACAGCTTAAGATTCAATCTAGAGCTTCTTGCGATACCTATGAAACTTGCTTTTGCTTAACTTTTCTTATGTAGTGTTGACAAACAGTCCTGATCCCCCTAACGTGTTTCTATATATGCATGTGTGTGTATATATATGTGTGTTTTATATCTACACCGTATATGTATACATATACATATGCAGTATATGTATCCTGTGGAGCGACATCAACAAAACTCCTTTTAAAGGTAGCTCTGTCTTTTTGCCTTACTTTGAAACTGAACCCATTATGTTGAAATTCATTTACTGGTTACTGGTTACTGGTTGCTGTTTGGCATCTCAAATATAAGTTCTCGAAATGAGGCAAGGCCCTGCCTGCCCCTGTTTCAGCATGGTTAGTATGTGGACTAGGGGAATAAGTAATAATTTACCATATTAACAAGTTCATGGTGAATTTGCTACTCACATTCAAAAAGAGAGCCAAGCTGGTGGATACTGACAAGCAAAGGAAACTACTCAAAGCAACTATGCTAGGCATTTCTCTTTTTTGAAAATGGATACCAAGGCCTGCCAAGGCCTGAGAAGCCGATGAAAGGCATTAATACAGCGGGTCTATGAAGTAGGGCCTACTACAATTCCTAAAGAATGTTTTCACACATTGGTGCTTAGTTGATCCTCATGAATTCTAATATAACTATCATGTATCACACCCAAAGAGGACCAGACACTCAACCCCCAATGTATCAGGATCAAGATCAGACCATCCGCCCCCAAGAAACACAACATGGTACAGACTGCAGTTATTATAATTATTCACTTTGTGGCTATTGGTTGTAAATAAAGGAATAATACTAGCCAAATGTTAATTGTATGTGTAAATGTGTGCCTTATTTAATATAGTATGTGGTATGGGGTAGGGGTAAATGCAAGGCGCCAAGATGCTATATAATAGGTGTTAGATTATTATTATTTTTTATGGTTGTCGGAATGTGTCATATCTATTGTAGATTTGTATTTCTAACTAGGGTTTTTGATATCCCTGAACTGTGAGCCTGCCAGCCCTGGCATAGCGACTACCACAGCTTGAGGCTGCATCTTTTTTGTTTGCCTCCTTTTCATGTGTTTTCACTGGGTTGGCTTTTTCTCTGATTGCTAACTTTACCTTTTGATTGTTTGTAGCATAGCAGGCTACTCAATAGATTAAAAGGGGGAGGGATATCAGTCCCTCAGATGTTAAGATTTTTCAGGCTCTCTGACACTCCCTACATATCACTTGGTCTCAACCTCAACACCACAGGAACACCACAGGTAGCGGAAAAAATCTGAAGGGTGGGATTTGGTGTTTTCTTTGTCTGATCAGAAGATGTTGAAATGGTTTTAGGTAGAAATGGAATGGACTCCCTGATCGATGAGCGTAGACCGGAAGGGACCGGAAGCGTCTGCCAGGCGTTCTCCTCAGGGAGAGAGAGGGAAAGCAGTCAGATCGGCCTCAGAAATACCACTCCCACTGGAACTCTGTTGTTGCACTTTCTGGGCTACTTCATGGGTTGCTGGATTCATGATCAATTATTTGAGAGAGAAAAACACTTGTGTCTGAAAAGAGTATTTATGCCCTAGATTCCTGAAGCTGGTCTGACCCCCAGTTCACCCTTCACACTTGAATTCACCTTTGGACTGACCGATATATACATGAGCTAAAACTACAACATTTGTTATAGATGGCTACATTCTTGTGTTTTAGGCAAACTAGTTGTTTGGATGCAACACACGCATAAGTAGAATCCTCACAGACATTATGGATCACTCCCATTACACATGAAACCAGTATTTGATTTGAATGTGACCATATCTCATAACAGGAAAAGGGCAGCTACAGTACTTATTGGTGAGTTGAAGTGAAGTTTATTTGAGTTTGCTTTGAGATTGTATGGGAAAGGGAATGGTCTATTTGACTTTTAATAGCTATCAGTATTGCACAGAGTGTAAATACATTCTCTTGGGGGGAGGGCTCGTTGATTCATGATGTTTTCATTCTTTGGGGCGCTTATGAATTTGGTTTCACAAAATACCATTGTATGTCTCTTATAATAGAAATAAATGAAAATACATTGCAAGTGTGTCACTGACTTTGATATGTGTCACATTATTCTCACATAGAAGTTACCTGTTTTATGACAAAAATATTGAACTTTATAAACCATTGTCAAGAGTAGGGTTGAATTGCGGGAACAGATTTACCGAGACTTCCCGCCCAAACCCACTTCCTTTTCCCCGCGAGAACACAGTAAATTGTAATAAATCATTTCTATCAACAGCATGAAGTGAAATTGAACTGTTACATTATATCTGGCTAAATCTGGCTTCTCACTGGCCTTCTCTCTGCTATCTGTATGATCAAGCATCAATGCTCAGGGTTGGGACCGAGCGCATCTCAGTAGGCTATGGAGCGCAGTCCACGGAGCGCAGTCCACAATGCATTATCTCATCATGGTAACTTATTTTTCTTGTGACAGGTAGGTCTACATTTACTGCAGCATAGCCTATGCCACAGTAGGAAAATATAAGGACTTAATGCACATCTAATTTACACATCTCCATATTTCGGGTTTCACTTTTTAATTGTAACAATACATTTTTATATATTTGAAGCTGCAGTTTTTTAGCAGCCTATCACTCTAATATAATTGCTTTAAATCAGTGTATACTTGAGCACTCGGTTTCCCCCATCTCCATCAATTTAATTCAAATTGCTCATTGTTCAAGACTTATATGTACTGAACAAAAATGTACGCAACATGTAACAATTTCAATGATTTTAATGAGTTCCAAGACATTCAAGTAAATCAGCCTATTGAATTAAATGAATTACCCCCTAATCTATGGATTTCACATGACTGGGAATACAGATATGCATCTGTTGGTCGAAGATACATGTACCTCACAATTGGCCCAGCGTCGTCTGGGTTAGGGAGGGTTTGGCCGGCAGGGATATCCTTGTCTCATCGCGCACTAGCGACTCCTGTGTCGGGCTGGGCGCAGTGCACGCTGATCAGGTCACCATTGTGTCAAGATGCAGTGCGACTACGCTGGGTTGTGTTTCGGAGGATGCGTGGCTCTCGACCTTCGCCTCTCCTGAGTCTGTACGGGAGTTGCAGCGATGAGACAAGACTATAACTACCAATTGGATACCGCAAAAAGGGGTAGAAAAAAAGAAGATCCATGTACCTTTAAAAAAAATGTTTTTAAAGGGATGGGCGTGGATCAGAAAATCTCCTTCGTATATAGAGTTGATCAGGCTGTTGATTGTGGACGGTGGAATGGTGTCCCGCTCCTCTTCAATGGCTATTGCGAAGTTGCTAGATATTGTCTGGAACTGGAACATGCTGTCATACCTGTCGCTCCAAAGCATCCCAAACATACTCAACGGGTGACATGTCTGGAGAGTATGCAGGTCATGGAAGAACTGGGACTTTTTCAGCTTCCAGGAATTGTGTACAGATCCCTGAGACATGGGGCCGTGCATTATCATTCTGAAAAATGAGGTGATGGCGGCGGATGAATGGCACGACAATGGGCCTCAGGATCTCGTCACGGTATCTCTGTGCATTCAAATTGCCATTGATAAAATGCAATTGTGTTCATTGTCCATAGCTTATGCCTGCCCATACAATAACCCCACCACCACCATGGGGCACTCTGTTCACAACGTTGACATCAGCAAACCCCTTGGCAACATGACACCATACACATGGTTTGTGGTTGTGATGCTGGTTGGACGTACTGACAAATTCTCTAAAATAACGTTTGAGGTGGCTTATGGTAGAGAAATGAACATTCAATTATCTGGCAACAGCTCTGGTGGACATTCCGACAGTCAGCATGCCATTTTCACGCTCCCTCAACTTGAGGCATCTGTGGCATTGTGTTGTGTGACACAACTGCACATTTTAGAGTGGCCTTTTATTGCCCCCAGCACAAGGTGCACCTGTGTAATAATCATGATGTTTAATCAGCTTCTTGATATGCCAAACCTGTCAGTTGGATGGATTATCTTGGCAAAGGAGAAATGCTCACTAACAGAGATGTAAACAAATGTGGAAAAGTCAATACTTTCCGAAGGCACTGTATATAGTTAGATTAATAGATGTCCTAGCCTACCTTTTTCAGGTAATAAATTCAGTGTAGAGTAGCCTTTTAGCTAATGAATGAATGATGGATTATGCATAAGTTTCTCATTTATAGCCTCTTGCTCAATACACACCTGCGCTCTGCTGGCCTCTATCCTTAAACACTCCTTAGTTCTTGGAGTCCCAGGAAAAGCTAGACTAGAATTGCTTGAGGGGTTTATTTTTATACTTTTTTTGCATTTCTTATACTACTAGACTATTCGAAGAAGAATGCAAGCTCTTGTTTGTTGAATGTTAAATACAGCAGCCTATAGAAAGAAAATAAGAGATTGTGATGGTGGTTGGCTATAGCAGTTACTTATTCACCATTCATTCTTGAAGTGAATGAAAGCCATCTGCATTTTATTCTAGTCCTATATTATTCAAGCATGTCATAGCAATGTTAAGGACAGCTAAAAGTATGTAACTGTCAAAAGCTAGGAAGCAATGAAGCAATAGAGAAAAAGAGGACATAGGCGAATACACTCCTTGCGTCAGCCTACTATTTAAAAAAAGTCAAATAGACCCTATTCTATTTCAAAATCAAACTCGCTAGCCTATAATTGTAACTTGTAGACTGCATGCACTGCATGTTCTCTCCCATCTTCATGCTTTGAACAAGTGTGTAATTCCAGTCCGTATAATACAATTCAGTACAGTAATACAGTCCACACTCAAAAAGAGTAGCCTTCTGGAGCTTGTTTAATGTATTTACCCAAGACAGAATAGCTACACTGGGGCCCCACAAGGGTGCGTTCTGAGCCCTCTCCTGTACTCCCTGTTCACCCACGACTGCGTGGCCACGCACACCTCCAACTCAATCATCAAGTTTGGGGACGACACAACAGTGGTAGGCTTGATTACCAACAACGGCGAGACGGCCTACAGGGAGGAGGTGAGAGTCCTCGGAGTGTGGTGTCAGGAAAATAACCTCACACTCAACGTCAACAAAACTAAGGAGATGATTGTGGACTTCAGGAAACAGCAGAGGGAACACCCCCCTATCCACATCGATGGAACAGTAGTGGAGAGGGTAGTAAGTTTTAAGTTCCTCGGCGTACACATCACAGACAAACTGAATTGGTCCACCCACACAGACAGCATTGTAAAGAAGGCGCAGCAGCGCCTCTTCAACCTCAGGAGGCTGAAGAAATTTGGCTTGTCACCAAAAGCACTCACAAACTTCTACAGATGCACAATCGAGAGCATCCTGGCGGGCTGTATCACCGCCTGGTACGGCAACTGCTCCGCCCACAACCGTAAGGCTCTCCAGAGGGTAGTGAGGTATGCACAATGCATCACCGGGGACAAACTACCTGCCCTCCAGGACACCTACACCACCCGATGTCACAGGAAGGCCATAAAGATCATCAAGGACAACAACCACCCGAGCCACTGCCTGTTCACCCCGCTATCATCCAGAAGGCGAGGTCAGTACAGGTGCATCAAAGCTGGGACCGAGAGACTGAAAAACAGCTTCTATCTCAATGCCATCAGACTGTTAAACAGCAACCACCAACATTGAGTGGCTGCTGCCAACACACTGACTCAACTCCAACCACTTTAATGATGGGAATTGATGTAAAATATATCACTAGCCACTTTAAACAATGCTACTTAATATAATGTTTACATACCCTACATTATTTATCTCATATGTATACGTATATACTGTACTCTATCATCTACTGCATCTTTATGTAATACATGTATCACTAGCCACTTTAAACTATGCCACTTTGTTTACATACTCATCTCATATGTATATACTGTACTCGATACCATCTACTGCATCTTGCCTATGCCGCTCTGTACCATCACTCATTCATATATCTTTATGTACAAATTCTTTATCCCTTTACACTTGTGCGTATAAGGTAGTAGTTTTGGAATTGTTAGCTAGATTACTCGTTGGTTATTACTGCATTGTCGGAACTAGAAGCACAAGCATTTTGCTACACTCGCATTAACATCTGCTAACCATGTGTATGTGACAAATAAAATTTGATTTGATTTGATCTATGGGCTTTTATGTTTTCTGTCGTGCGTAATGTGAGGTAACCTATATATTTTATTTTACCTTTATATAAGCAGGAAGTCACCATAGGTCATGTATTGGATGACTGCACAGTCATTTAGGCTTCTTTGGGCTTGGGCTCATAAAATGTATTTAATGTAGGGCTAATAAAATGTCTGTAGTGTATGGCACATCCGGATTTAATTTTCATGCCAATCGAAGCTCGAATCAAATCCAGACATACCGAATGTGTATGCTTTAGAATTACTCTTCTGTTTTTGTCAGGAAATGCTGGGTCACCCAGAAGAAAAGTGATTTATTTTAGGGATAGAACATTTGCAAAATACCGGGAAAATATTCAACCCTAGTCACAGGACTGTTTACATGTGTTGATGTGACCTGGGATTGATGTCTTGGCTGTTACCTTCTCCATTTTGTTGATGAGGTACAATACTGTTGTGCTGAAAATGTTTGACTTTGGCTCCTCCTAACAAGCCTGTATTGATTAACGTACATAATTATCCTCAGTGCCTGTTGGGTAATCATGACTGCATTAGCATGTGGGTAGTGGTGGGAGGGAATAGGGAGTCAAAAGGCCCCACTCACACAGAGGTGAGGCATTAATGTATTTAATAGGAGTCTACTTCTGTGGTCAAATAACTTTTGGCCCTGACTGTACTTTTGAGAATGACACAAATATACATTTTCACAAAGTCTGCTGCCTCAGTTTGTATGATGGCAATTTGCATATACTCCAGAATGTTATGAAGAGTGATCAGATGAATTGGAATTCATTGCAAAGTCCCTTTTTGACATTCAAATGAACTGAATCCCCAAAAAAACATTTCCACTGCATTTCAGCCCTGCCACAAAAGGACCAGCGGACATCATGTCAGTGATTCTCTCATTAACATAGGTGTGAGTGTTGACGCGGACAAGGCTGGAGATCACTCTGTCATGCTGATTGAGTTCGAATAACAGACTGGAAGCTTGAAAAGGAGGGTGGTGCTTGGAATCATTGTTCTTCCTCTGTCAAACATGGTTACCTGCAAGGAAACACGTGCCGTCATCATTGCTTTGCATAAAAAGGGCTTCACAGGCAAGGATATGGCTGCCAGTAAGATTGCACCTAAATCAACCATTTATCGGATCATCTAGAACTTCAAGGAGAGCGGTTCAATTGTTGTGAAGAAGGCTTCAGGGCGCCCAAGAAAGTCCTACAAGTGCCAGGACCTTCTCCTAAAGTTGATTCAGCTGCGGAATCGGGCACCACCAGTACAGAGCTTGCTCAGGAATGGCAGCAGGCAGGTGTGAGTGCATCTGCACGCACAGTGAGGTGAAGACTTTTGAAGGATGGCCTGGTGTCAAGAAGGGCAGCAAAGAAGCCACTTCTTTCCAGGAAAAACATCAGGGACAGACTGATATTCTGCACAAGGTAGAGGGATTGGACTGATGAGGACTGGGGTAAAATAATTTTCTCTGATGAAACCCCTTTCATATTTTTTGGGGCATCCGGAAAAATGCTTGTCCGGAGAAAACAAGGTGAGCGCTACCATCAGTCCTGTGCCATGCCAACAGTAAAGCATCCTGAGACCATTTATGTGTGGGGTTGCTTCTCAGCCAAGGGAGTGGGCTCACTCACAAGTTTGCCTAAGAACACAGCCATGAATAAAGAATGGTACCAACACATCCTCCGAGAGCAACTTCTCCCAACCACCCAGGAACAGTTTGATGACAAACAATGCATTTTCCAGCATGATTGAGCACCTTGCCATAAGGCAAAAGTGATAACTAAGTGGCTCGGGGAACAAAACATCGATATTTTGGGTCCATGGCCAGGAAACTCCCCAAACCTTAATCCCATTGAGAACTTGTGGTCAAGCCTCAAGAGACGGGTGGACAAACAAAAACCCACAAATTCTGACAAACTCCAAGCATTGATTATGCAAGAATGGGCTGCCATCAGTCAGGATGTGGCCCAGAAGTTAATTGACAGCATGCCAGGGCGGATTGCAGAGGTCCTGAAAAAGAAGGGTCAAATATTCAAATATTGACTATCAACTTCATGTAATTGTCAATAAAAGCCTTTGACACTTATGAAATGCTTGTAATTATACTTCAGTATTCCATAGTAACATCTGACAAAAATATCTCAAGACACTGAAGCAGCAAACTTTGTGAAAATTAATATTTGTGTCATTCTCAAAACTTTTGGCCACGACTGTAGACGGCCCTTGAAATAACTTATGATGGCTTATCAGAGACATATCACTTAAACCACTTTGCACCTTAATGAAAGAGCTGTCCTTTTAAATGTATAAACCTTATTTTGGTGCTTTTAACTGCAAAGCTAGTTTATCTGATGCAAAGCAGGCCTACACCTGTGTGACTTGAATTCATATGGGAAGACTTTGAATTGAGGTGTATGAGAAAGCCTTCTGGCCTCAAATAAAGGAATTTCACCCCTGGAAGTTCATGTGAAACTAATTCGATCAGAACACCACCTACACTTGTTCTCCTGATGAGAAAAATCAAACGCCCCAAAATAAGTCACTGTCTGGCAAATTCCAGAACTAGATTGGTCCTTCAACTTTCTACATCGAAGAAAAACTAATAGAATACCGATGTAAGAACACCACGTATGATTGACAGAAAAATACATTTTCCAATTACCTTGCATGGTCCCACACCTCCCTTAATCCGCCTGACTGTTGACTTCACAAGCCATGTATTTTTCTCCTTCTAAATAGGTTTATATGCTGTCAGCTATTCCATTGTGACCTACCTGCACCCCCTCCCCCCAACCATTCCACTCCCCTCAACCCACCCCTTCCCCCTCCCCTAAGAAATACAGCTCCAGTGGAATCATGGAATCGCCTTAAAATTACTTCCTATTCCCGACGTGTCCACCCTAGCGACAGCACACTGACAGCTGGCATCAGAATTCATTACGTGTCTCCCAACGGAACGCCTGAAAGGCTGGGCAGACGCAGTCACCATTTCTTTTAACCAGCGAGACCTGTCAGTGGAATAATCACTGTCACTGAAAAGTTGACAGGGTTTTGCCCGGGGAAAAAAGACGATGCTGAGAACATTGATCCAGGTTTCAGGACACGTGTAATGCTGCTTGTCCCTTCCTTGTTTTCATACTTTTCCCTCCATCAACCTTTCTTGTGTTTTTCTGTGGCGGATTCATATAGTCCCATTCATCACTGTCACTGGCCTTAAACAAAGAAGGTGGCCTCACTGCACCTGACTGTCACTATGCAGACCACAGCATTGTTGTTTGACAATCCAGACAACCAATAGGACCACAGAATAAAGAAATACGGCTGAGTCTTTTCCCACTGCGAACATTTGATTGAGTTGTCAACTAATGTGAATCCAGACTTGACCAAATTAACCCACTTTATTTGACTGCACATTATTTGATGAATGATGAATCCTGTGAAAGCTCTGGCCTCAAAGTTCCTCATTTTATTTTCACAGTCGGCGCATGTGTGCTTCAACTAAGAGATGTAGGCACGCCAGCCTTCTGAGGGCAAATTCAACATTATGCTTTTTCTAGAGAGTAGAATGCAAGGACTCCGTTTATGAATGCCCCCATGGAAACGATCGGAGGAAGCTCCTCATTAAACTGGATATTGATTGGAGCTTGTTTTATACTCCACCACCAAGACTTCCATCTCATTTGGTGACAGAAACATCTTGCTGAAGTTGACCGTAAAGTTTTCACTCAAAAGTCATCGTCATACTATCTTCGGTCAGCATGTATCACAAGGGGATGAGGAAACCAAGGTTAGGTTTTTTTTCCCAAGTCAGTTTTGAATGAACTTTGGCATGCTTTGAAGGGCATTAGTACACATCTGATAAGATAGGGGGTTATTGAAATGACTACTTTGGTCCAGTACACTATGATGCTTATTATACGTTGGTCTGGGATGCAAACGTTCCTTACAGACTCTCAGTGCATTTGGTCAAGATGGCTTCAAATCATAGTTAATCATGTTCCTCTTTGATAAGAACAGGGACACATCCTCAAATATCTTGTTTTGGTCTTGTGCTTGAGCATGTGCAATAGATCCCCTGAGAATGATTTCCTTCTGAAAAATGGAAACATTTATTGACCAGATAATTGCTAAGCTCCGTAGAAGCTACACTCAATGAAATAAAAATGGATGCCAGAACGATGGAAGCGCTTACAGACATATAAGCCAAAATCTCTATCCACAAGACTAGTGTCCATAACTCAGACTCCTCACTATTTCTGCAGTATTTGTTTTTACAGTAGGCCCAGTTTGGCCTCGCTCCCAGCGAGGAATTGGGAAGGACTCGTAAGCCACAAACCGCAGTGCATTTGGAGCCTTTTAAATGGCCCATAAACACTGGTGGAGAAACACAAGGCTTCACCCAGCGCACAGAGACAAGCAGCCTCTAGTCTCCTTTCTACTAGGGTGAATACCATTTCATTTTCCTGAAAATTGCAGTATAAAAAATATTAAATTTCTCTTTCATGCTCTCCTTCCTTTATTGCCTTTCATGAAAGACCCTTTCATTCTGAAAAGAATGTGGGAGAAAATGTCTGTAATAGTATTTCTTCTACACCACATGGATATTATAGGATCCATTCTATGATCAAAGTTCATTTTCGCCAACACAAATGTGTCATGCGATGGTAATTGACAGGCATACCTATTATGGATTACGGGTGAAATCCTCTCAGGCTATAGGTCTCACGGGGTGAGGCTTTTTACACTAATACTAACCATATAGTGGCCTCTTTTGGCCCCTGTTCAGCATTGATCTGACTCTGGACCCATGCATATCTTACAGTAGCTTGGCCAACACGATCAAACTGAACTTGTCCTCCCTTACCCTCTGTCCTCCTACCACTGCAAAGCAGTCAACCACGTACCATCAAGTCTCCCTCTGAGATGTATTGGTTTACCAGACAGTTTCTCTGTTTCTCTTCTGCATGTTTTGTGATTGATTGGATAATTCTCTTCAGGGCTTTCTAAATTGCTTTCCTTTTTTGTCTGTCCACAATTCTGACCTCAAGGACTATTTCAACATTTTCAACTATTGCCTAAAACAAAATCCTATTTCCTCGACCTAGAACATACAGTATATACAGTACATTTAAAATGGGCTTAGCTAAACATAGTAACTTTCCTGTAAGCTAATTTTATTCAAGTACACTGGCTTTTTCATTAATCCTTTGTGAGCTAGCCATTGAGAAAGCCACAGACTGTGTATGTTGTTCCATGGGGAATGTGAAGCATATGCCCACATCAACAGTGCTACAATCTCTGTTCCAGCTACGTGGCCTTTACACTGTGGGGTGAGGCTTGTCGCGCTGGGCTCAGCCACAATCAGGGTTTATGTCAGTAGAGAGTCTTGCTGTATGGTTGGCATGCCTGGCACGTCTGGCGCCCGTGGACCGTAGCACACCCCCAATGCTACAGTTGGCGGAGGGGGCGGGGACCGGTTCAATCCGGCCCATTCTGGCACAGTAGAGGTCTCGACTCAGCACTTCTGACACTTTCACCCGGAGACAAGAAGCCACCTGTGCTTGTCTGTTTCTGACAAGTCTCCTCTGCCCCTCCCCTCCTTCACCACCCACTCCTCACCCTTCGTGCCCCTCCCATTTCTTCCCATTTCCCTGCCTGTCTCAACCTGTTCACCCTGCACCTGTCCAGACCAGGACATCCCGCCCCAGTTACAACCCCCAACACACACCACTTGCTGGCCTCAGACCTGCCAGAGTGTTGTCAGCCAACTGGAAGTCCCACAGCACAACCAGTCTAAACAGCCTTCATCCAGTCCAGTCCAGTCCACACTGATACCTATCAAACAAAAACACACATAACATACAACCCCAACCACAGCTGCCCGGAACCTACTCCTATATTTAGACTGTGTCCTCAGACAAACCCAAGGCTTTCTGTTGTAAGCAAGAGCGGACCAAAATCGATGATCCCAATACCAAGACATCAACTATTGATGTCTTCAGGGAGGGTATGTTGACAGTCTTTCCTCATCATGTGGTGAACACCTCCTGGTTTGACACCTTACAGGGTGATTATTGTTTGTTTGGTTGGTTCTGTGGTGCCCCATTAAAGCCTCTGTTCTGTGCTGTGAATGGCCGGGGAGCATAAACAGAGAGCCAGAGGAAACAGGAAGTGACAGGTTGAGTGTTCTCATCATGGGCTGTTAGTGGTGGTCACAGCGAGCCCCGTTATCCTAGTGCTAAACAGAGGCCGTTCTCAACTTGTCTCTGAAGATGATAGGTGCAATAACAGGCTCACCCTCTGCACTGAAATCCTGAATGCAGAGATATACAGTTGAAGTCGAAAGTTTACATAAACCTTAGCCAAATACATTTAAACTCAGTTTTTCACAATTCCTGATTTAATCCTAGTAAAAGTCCCAGTTAGGATCACCACTTTATTTTAAGAATGTGAAATGTCAGAATAATAGTAGAGAGTGATTTATTTCAGCTGTTATTTCTTTCATCACATTCCCAGTGGGTCAGAAGTCTATATACACTCAATTAGTATTTGGTAGCATTGCCTTTAAATTGTTTGACTTGGGTCAAACGTTTCGGGTAGCCTTCCACAAGCTTCCCACAGTAAGTTGGCTGAATTTTTACCCATTCCTCCTGACAGAGCTGGTATAACTGAGTCATGTTTGTAGGCCTCCTTGCTCACACATGCTTTTTCAGTTCTGCCCACAAATTTTCTATAGGATTGAGGTCAGGAATTTGTGATGGCCACTCCAATACCTTGACTTTGTTGTCCTTAAGCCATTTTGCCACAACTTTGGAAGTATGCTTGGGGTCATTGTCCATTTGGAAGACACATTTGCGACAAAGCTTTAACATCCTGACCGATGTCTTGAGATGTTGCTTCAATATATGCACATAATGCCTCATGATGCCATCTATTTTGTGAAGTGCACCAGTCCCTCCTGCTGCAAGCACCCCACAACATGATGCTGCCACAACCGTGCTTCAAGGTTGCAATGGTGTTCTTCAGCTTGCAAGCCTCCCCCTTTATCCTCCAAACATAATGATGGTCATTATGGCCAAACAGTTCTATTTTTGTTTCATCAGACCAGAGGACATTTCTCCAAAAAGTACGATCTTTGTCCCCATGTGCAGTTGCAAACCGTAATCTGTCTTTTTTATGGCGGTTTTGGGAGCAGTGGCTTCTTCCTTGCTGAATGGCCTTTCAGGTTATGACGATATAGGACTCGTTTTACTGTGGATATAGATTATTTTGTACCTGTTTCCTTCAGCATCTTCACAAGGTCCTTTGCTGTTGTTCTGGGATTGATTTGCACTTTTCGCACCAAAGTACGTTCATCTCTAGGAGACAGAACGTGTCTCCTTCATAAGTGGTATGACGGCTGCGTGGTCCCATGGTGTTTATACTTGCATACTATTGTTTGTACAGATGAATGTGGTACGTTCAGGCATTTGGAAATTGCTCCCAAGGATGAACCAGACTTGTGGTGGTCTTGGCTGATTTATTTTGATTTTCCCATGATGTCAAGCAAAGAGGCACTGAGTTTGAAGGTCGGCCTTGAAATACATCCACAGATACACCTCCAATTGACTGAAATTATGTCAATTAGCCTATCAGAAGCTTCTAAAGCCATGACACCATTTTCTGGAATTTTCCAAGCTGTTTAAAGGCACAGTCAACTTAGTGTATATACATTTCTGACCCACTGGAATTGTGATATAATTCACTGTAAGTGAAATAATCTGTTTGTAAACAATTGTTGGAAAAATGACTTGTCATGCTCAAAGTAGATGTCCTAACCGACTTGCCAAAACTATAGTTTGTTAACAAGAAATTTGTGGAGTGGTTGAAACATGAGTTTTAACAACCCCAACCTAAGTGTATGTAAACTTCCGACTTCAACTGTAGGCCCTGTCCAGCTGTGGATGATGAAGTGAAATGGATGATGAAATTGGTTTCAACTTCCAGCTCAGTGGGTAACTTGTCTTGCAGCTATGTGATTATAGCACTTGAGGAATACCACAATTTCTAAATTCTTGACATAAAAAAAGGGTGGGTATATCAACTTCACGTGAAGTTCACTGAGTTATGTAAATGGCTTATGTGACTTGCAGGATGTGAAGCAAGGGAATGATATCGTTATTATCCTAAAAGTGAAGATCTACAACTAACAAAGATGGAAGCTCCTCCACCCCTGTGTGGGATTCTGCGAGACTCTGCAAGGAGGGAAGAGCCTGATAAAGCATTCAACCACTTCACTTTGTTCCAGTGTCTGAGAAAGGCGGTGTGACCTGGATTCTAAAGTCATTGTTGAAATGAACAAGATCAAACAGAACGGGGAGTGTAGTGTGACAATAGACAATTTTTCCACTTCCTTACACATCTTCAAGTGTTTGTACATTGTAATTAAATTACTTAACTCAGCAGTACGTGTACCTAACCTCACTTAACACGCCATACACTCCCTCGCTCTGCCTTTCATGACCTTTTATGCCGCTCATCGGCTGAACCGGCTCAAAGTCGCCCCTATTAAACTGCACTGATTACTCGTGCCTGGAAGTGGGGCTTCGTTTTCCTAGCTTTACAGCCGCCCACCTGGTTATGCTGACGCCGGCGCTTTGATTCCGACCAAACGATGGCTCACCCGGACACTCAATTAGTCCGGTAACAGCGGCACTTCCACAGAGCTAATGATTCGGAACCTCTTCCCATCCTTCCCCGAGACATCATTCCTTATTTCTTTTTCACCCTCCCCCAAACAAATTGTTTCCTTAAATTGCACAGCCTAAGGATCATTACTGTCTTTGGGAGATTGAGGAGGTGACAGTTTGGAGAAATGCTGATTTTCTTTCCAGGCAGTAACATTTTAGTCTTTGTCATTTTAAATGTGTTGGGCTATTTTCTGGATGCTCTACAGTTCCATCAGGTAGAAAAACAGAAAATGAGAGGGGGAAAATTGAAGACTAGAAGCACTGCCTAAGAATTGATCATGAAACCTTAGCTCATTGATTTTTAAACTTGTTTTTGTGAAGAAGGAATGTACATTGTCCATCGTGCGTAGTGCGAGGCTGCTGATAACGCGGAGGTGTGTATCGTGTAATTACGAATTTCTCACTTTCACAAAAAAATCAAACAAAGAAATCCGTCATTCATCTGGCAATGGATATTACATACAGTAGATTTTCCCCAAACTACAAGAACACAAAATAGAGTTGGGCCACAGAACAGAGGAATCTTAGTGTGATGAAGAATCCTCACCAATAGGGATTCTGTCTGAGAGACCGATAGTTCCTGTTGTATTTCATTTCTGTTTTCACACCATATGTATCTGCGCTCTACCTCATTTAATTAAAATGATGTGATACATCATAGAATTCTGTTGTGGCAATCGAAAGGTTGATTACTCAGGGTAATAAACAGCAAACTATATGTTTTAAAAGCGCTTGTGATCCCCTTAATTTGCATTATAAACAGAGCAGGATCAAGTCAAAAGCATCCAGACATTATCAGCTCCACATCACCACTAAAGATGAGTGTAGTGATTTCTACATTGATTTATATGGAAGAGCAGCAAACATACTGTAATAACTCCGAGAGAGCGTGCGAGCGAGCGATTTGGGACTTTGATATTTTTAGTGGTTTACTCTACAGTTGTATACAGTGGGCCTGCTCTGCTGCAGAGCTGCGATGAGCATAGAGGCCACAACTCTCCCAGACAGTCACTTCAGGAAATTAAACACTTGTCAACCTTCCTGTACAGTACATGCACAATATTTTCCAGGCACAAAAGCCACTTTCAGGGCTGCTGTTGTGAATTAATCAAATTTAAAGAGCAGCAAATTCCATGTTCGACAGGATCTAGGCAATGATCAATAATTTTAGATGTTTATTTACTGCTATATGGATGAATGGCGTCTGACTAAAGATTATTTTTGGATTATGTACATGAGATGTATAATAGTATACTGCCCTCTTGTGGATAGAAACATATACAACCATTAATCCATTTGTGACATCCTTCCATGCCCTTATATGAACTCTTTGATGGACAAATGCTATCTTAACTGTTGCAGGAACTGTCAATAATGAATTATCTTTATTTTGACATTCGTGTTCAAGACTCAAGGGTTTACTTCACTTTTCTTCACTACACATTAAATAGACCACATGTTTACTGACAGATCAACAACATATCATATTACTACAATACACACATGAAATCAGTCAGACTACTGAGACGTGGAGTTACCCATGTTTCCGAATAGAATATATGTTCGTCACACCTAGTCCATTCAGGCCCCAACGCCACTAAACGGTATATGCACGCATACGTACACATTCACTATATATACAAACGTATCGGAAATTTTAGCAACACCCTTTGATGACAGGCATATAATATCGAGCAGACAGCCGAACGAGACAGAACGTGACCGCCAAGTGCTGAAGCGCATAGAGCGTTAAAATCGACTGTCCTCGGTTGCAACACTCACTACCAAGTTCCAAACGGCCTCTGGAAGTGACGTCAGTACAAGAACTGAACTGATCATCGGGAAATCCAATGCCAAGTGTAGACATGAGTGGCGTAAAGCTCTTTACCATTGGACTCTGGAGCAGTGGAAAAGTGTTATCTGGAGTGATGAATCAAGCTTCACCATCTGGCAGTCTGAAGGACAAATCTGCGGATGCAAGGAGAATGCTACCGCCCGAATGCATAGTGCAAACTGTAAAGTTTGGTGGAGGAGGAATAATGGTCTGGGGCTGTTTTTTTTATGATTCCAGCGAAGGGAAATCTTAACGCTACAGCATGCAATGATATTCTAGACGATTCTGTGCTTCCAACTTTGTGGCAACAGTTTGGGGAAGGCCCTTTGCTGTTTCAGCATGACAATGCCCCTGTGCATGAAGCGAGGTCCATACAGAAATGGTTTGTCGAGATCGGTGTGGAAAAACTTGACTGGCCTGCACAGAGCCCTGACCTGAACCCCATCAAACACCTTTGTGATGAATTGGAATGCTAACAGCGAGCCAGGCCTAATTGCCCAACATCAGTGCCCGAACTCACTAATGCTCTTGTGGCTGAATGGAAGTAAGTCCCCACAGCAATATTCCAACATCTAGTGGAAAGCATTCCCAGAAGAGTGGGGACCGTTATAGCCGAGAAGAGGGGATCAACTCCATATTAATGCCCATGATTTTGGAATGAGATGTTCGACGAGCAGGTGACCATATACTTTTGGGCAGGTAGTATACATACATTCATACAAAAATAATGAAAGGAAATCAATTTCAGCCCACAAATAAATAAATAAATGTAATGGCCATTCTTCTGAGGCTGTGCCTGATGAATAGTTAGGAAAATCGTGCTTTCACATGAGAGGATATGTCTGATTTTGTCAAGAGAGAGAGAGAGTGTGTGTGTGTTTAACTATACAAGAATAGTAAACCAACAAACATTGTCCAACTGGGGACATTTTGTTAGTCCCCACAAGGTCAAATGCTACTTCTAGGGTTAGGAGCTAGAGTTAGGTTTAGGGTTAAGGTTGCACTTAGGTTAGGAGTTAGGGAAAATAGGATTTTGAATGGAACTTAATTGTGTGTCCCCACAAGGTTAGTTGTGAGTGTGTGTGTCTCACAGGAAGTTGTTAGCACCTTTTTTTTGCGCTTTGGTACTATTTTCACAAGTATGTGGTGAATTTTCGGAACTCTACACTGGTAACACTTGTCACACAGCCAGTCTTACATTCTAAACCTTTCATTGTGCATTAATTTAGTTTATATACATCTTTGACCACACAACCATTGATTCAAAATGTAAGTTTACTGTGAAATATAATGAGTACATGTGGTTTAATCACCAAAACAAAACATATTGATATCTTCACAATTTTTGTTGTTGTTGTTAATTACAGTACATGACACTTTTTCACATTTGGCAAAACACTTGTACTACCCATTAAAATTGACTGAACATCACATTTACATAATTTCTGTCCCATGTGTGATCAAAGGTGTCATCATTCAAGACAACTTTCACAATGTAATCAAATTAAATAAATGAAAGAAGCAATGTTTAGCAGGCAACATTGCATCAAGCATGTTTTGAGCATTTTTGCCATAGGTTCATAGATTCTCATCAACATCACAGTAAATGTAGTTGGGGAAAAACCTTTTGGCATGGCTAATCCAAGCCTGACTGGTCTGGATTGAAATCATTGCATCCTCATCACCCATGGCCTGAAGGAGAGAGGTACGCTCATGGGGATGGAAGTCATACTTCTTCCACCTGAATTGTAATCGTATGTTGTATTTTACAGTATTGTACATATGTATTGTAGTGGTCCTGTACGTGTCTCAGTTCATAAGAGCACGTCATTAGCAACACCAGAGCAGTGGGTTCGATTCCCACTGGGGTCAAATACCAAAATGTGTGGACTGTTGTCACTTTGGATAAAAGTGTCTTCTACGTAAATGGTTTATATTCCGGTATACAGTACTGAATTGTGTATTGATATTGTATTAATGCACTGTAGGAGCTAGAAACACAAACATTTTGCTGCACCTGCTGTAACATCTGCTAATCTCTATACACAACCAATAAAGTTTAATTTGATTGGATTTGTTGCATACTGTACATCTATGATCTTGTCAATATCATTTTTTGAAAACTTACTCTGAAGTAAAATCACCTGTTAGCCTGTAAGTCACCCTTTAGCCTATAGTGGTTCATTCCAGTACATATCATACTTTTTATGTTTCTACTTTATCGACACATTTTCATGATGTCGTTCTCAAAATCTGCGGTAGACAAACCTATATGTCAAATCTATAGGTTAATCAAACGTTTAAGTGATCATCAATAAAGAGCAGTCGGATGAAGTAAAATCATATCAAAAGTAATGTGAGATTTGCATTGTAAAAGGCAATTACTTTATATGAACATGTGTTGCTCATATAAATGTGAAACATTTACAGTGGGGCAAAAAAGTATTTAGTCAGCCACCAATTGTGCAAGTTCTCTCACTTAAAAAGATGAGAGAGGCCTGTAATTTTCATCATAGGTACACTTCAACTATGACAGACAAAATGAGAAATAAAAATCCAGAAAATCACATTGTAGGATTTTTAATGAATTTATTTGCAAATTATGGTGGAAGATAAGTTTTTGGTCACCTACAAACAAGCAATATTTCTGGCTCTCACAGACCTATAACTTCTTCTTGAAGAGGCTCCTCTGTCCTCCAGTATAAAAGACACCTGTCCACAACCTCAAACAGTCACACTCCAAACTCCACTATGGCCAAGACCAAAGAGCTGTCAAAGGACACCAGAAACAAAATTGTAGACCTGCACCAGGCTGGGAAGACTGAATCTACAATAGGTAAGCAGCTTGGTTTGAAGAAATCAACTGTGGGAGCAATTATTAGGAAATGGAAGACATACAAGACCACTGATAATCTCCCTCGATCTGGGGCTCCACGCAAGATCTCACCCCGTGGGATCAAAATGATCACAAGGACGGTGAGCAAAAATCTCAGAACCACACGGGGGGACCTAGTGAATGACCTGCAGAGAGCTGGGACCAAAGTAACAAAGCCTACCATCAGTAACACACTACGCCGCTAGGCACTCAAATCCTGCAGTGCCAGACGTGTCCCCCTGCTTAAGACAGTACATGTCCAGGCCCGTCTGAAGTTAGAGAGCATGCTAGAGAGCTATGCTAGAGAGCATTTGGATGATCCAGAAGAAGATTGGGATAATGTCATATGGTCAGATGAAACCAAAATATAACTTTTTGGTAAAAACTCAACTTGTCATGTTTGGAGGACAAAGAATGCTGAGTTGCATCCAAAGAACACCATACCTACTGTGAAGCATGGGTGTGGAAACATCATGCTTTGGGGCTGTTTTTCTGCAAAGGGACCAGGACGACTGATCCGTGTAAAGGAAAGAATGAATGGGGCCATGTATCGTGAGATTTTGAATGAAAACCTCCTTTCATCAGCAAGGGCATTGAAGATTAAACGTGGCTGGGTCTTTCAGCATGACAATGATCCCAAACACACCGCCCGGGCAACGAAGGAGTGGCTTTGTAAGAAGCATTTCAAGGCACCAGCCCCAAAACATCACTGCTCTAGAGGAGATCTGCATGGAGGAATGGGCCAAAATACCAGCAACAGTGTGTGAAAACCTTGTGAAGACTTACAGAAAATGTTTGACCTCTGTCATTGCCAACAAAGGGTATATAACAAAGTATTGAGATAAACTTTTGTTATTGACCAAATACTTATTTTCCACCATTTGCAAATAAATTCATTAAAAATCCTACAATGTGATTTTCTGGATTTTTTCCTCATTTTGTCTGTCATAGTTGAAATGTACCTATGATGAAAATTACAGGCCTCTCATCTTTTTAAGTGGGAGAACTTGCACAATTGGTGGCTGACTAAAAACTTTTTTGCCCCACTGTATTTCTGAAACACTGATAAAGTTTGGTGAAAAAGTGACTATGATTTTGTGTGTTGTTGTTCAATCAGATGTCAGTCGGGAGGGGTAGGCCTACAACTTTGTGACTGATCAAGAGGTTTGCTCACAGATTTCGACATCTCCAATGCAGTTACACCTCCGACACAGCCAAAACATCAGCTTTGGCTATTGCCAGTTGACGCATGATCTAATCAAATCTAGGCCTTATTCAATTGAAAATGTGCTTAGAGATTTGAAACGACTGCCTTTTTGATGATCTATTTTCAGTTTTGTACTAAGAGTTGTAAAAATGTACCACATACTTGTGAAAATTGCACCAAAGGGATTAAAAAAACGAATTGTGGAGGATGGGCTCATAGTAACAGCTGGCACGGAATAAATGGAATGGTATTGAACTCATCGAAAACATGTATGATACCATTCCATTCACTTGAATCCAGCCGTTATGAGCCATCCTCCCCTCAGCAGCCTCCTGTGGTTTGTGTGTTTCACATGAAAGGGTATGTGTGTGCACATGTGCCCACTCATTTATCAGTAGAAATGTGACTTAAAAGCTCCGTAAACTATGTAGCCAACATGAAAAGCATCTATCAAGGGATGGTGTGAGTGCATGTTTGAATATTGTTTCATCTGTTCTGTAACCACATACCCCCTGGGTAAAATATATTTATTATGCTCCTCTTTCAAATGTAAATTCATATGGGTTTGATTTTGGTGTGTGAACTAAAGTGTTATGGTCAAATGTAGCCAGCTTCTTGAGTATATAGCTTCTTGAATGAACTATGCAAATGGTGTTTGATATGAACGGTGTTCATTTCAATTCATTTCCATAAAAGAACATGAAGTGAAAATGTCTCCTAATTAGGAGGGTAGCTAATCAAAGACTGTGTTTTCAGTTCTCTATTGGAAAGAAAGCAAAAACCAGTCAGCGGCTACAGAAGTGTTAACAGTAGAACTTCCATAGGAATCAACAAATGAGTAAATCTTTGATTCTTACTTGCACATAAACTATTGTTTGCCTGTATGTGTATTGTTTTGCATAATAATAGCCTGCATGCGGTGAGGGTGTAGATTTATTGAGATTCAGCTTCCCTTTGAGCCAATGACAGCACTGGTATCGGCCCATCGCTGTCCAGTAACTAAACGCCTGAGGCTCAATACCAGGTTATACAGTATATTCTTATACACTGAGTGTACAAAACATTAGGAACGCCTTCCTAATATTGAGTTGCATCCCCTTTTGCAGTCAGAACAGCCTCAATTCATCTGGCATGGACTCTACAAAGTGTTGAAAGCGTTCCACAGGGATGTTGTCCCATGTTGACTAATGCCTCCCACAGTTTTGTCAAGTTGGCTGGATGTCCTTTGTGTGGTGGACCGTTCTTGATACACAAGGGAAATTGTTGAGCGTGAAAAACCCAGCAGTGTTGCAGTTCTTGACACACTTAAACCGGTGCACCTGGCACCTACTACCATACCCCGTTCAAAGGCGCTTAAATATTTTGTCTTGCCCATTCACCCTCTGAATGGCACACGTACACAATCAATGTCTCAAGGTTTAAAAATCCTTCTTTGACCTGTCTCCTTCCCTTCCTCCTACACTGATTGAAGTGGATTTAATAGTTGAGATCAATAGGGGATCATAGCTTTCACCTGGATTCACCTGGTCAGTATATGCCATGTAAAGAGCAAGGGTTCCTGTTTTATACATTCAGCCTGCGTCACCGTTGTGTGCTTTAAACCGCAATGCACAAAATAACCACCAGAGAGCTCTGTGGGGCTTTGTATGCCAGGCCCATCAGTGAGTTTTAGATTAGTGAACAACTTCAACGGGGATTTGTTTTTTTCAAGCAGTCTGACCCATCATTCTTAAATGTGGAAGACTAACTGCTTGACGTCTGGCTCAGAGCAAATCATGCTCATCGAACACTGAGGTCAAATAACCCACTCTCTGTGACCCAAAACAGTATTGGTCTGCTTATATTATGAATCAAGTAATTCAATCACATCTTACCAGTGAGGTATGTCTAATATAGTCTATTACTCACAGACCATTGAGAAACTGACTTGCATGGTCATCATTGTTTATTTATGAAAAATAATTTGGGTATTAGGCAATAGTTTGGTAGCCTGGACTATTGGGGGACTCGGGGAATGGGATATGAGTCAAAACCAAGATACTAGTCTGTGCAAAGGTTCTCTACATGTTTCTTGCAGCGAAGTTAAAAATATATATATATCAAGGCCAGAATTAAGTGTTTTCGATGTGTTATCTCTCTATTTATAGAGATAATCTGCACATTTTACAATTATCTAACAATAAGGTTGTGGAAGAACCAGTTATTCGTATGTCTCAAACAGAAGCTTATCAATTTGCTATGTCATGAAACACACAGACATAACCACACCTTGCTTTCTCTCGTGCACTTACACCTGTAAGGATGGATTACTATGGCAACAGGTTGCCACTGGCAACGAGATAGCCTACCACATCACTTTGGTGGGAGTGAGTGAGGGGGACGACAAAAGCTCTGGGTGGATGAGCAGGCAGAAATATTAACAGCTTGAAAGAAAGAGATTGAAAATGGAGAGCAGGGTATGTTTAGATAAAATGCTTGTTTTTGTTTTTCTCGCAAAATACTGAAAAATGTGAGGCTATTTATAAATGTATTGCCTTTGGTGCGCGCGCTGACGGAATTTCCCGCGCTCTTCTGATACAACAGGTAAGCGTCACGCCATCTTCTCACTAGTCTAAAGTAGGCCTAATACATTAATTATTTTGAGTAATGTTTTGGTCATTTATTTTAGCGTTTCAATGCCATGCTGACAGAGAAAAACTTGCCTATTTTGTGTATTGTCATTTTGGCACCTGCGCACAGGCGAGAGAATGCCTTGAATTTTCCTTTTAATTTCCCAATGTTGCCCTGATACAATAACACTCTATCAGAAAATAATTCTAATAGTCTATAAACTCTTATAAAACATATTAAAATAAACATTTATTTAAGGGTGTGTCCTGTTTTCTAAAAATAGCTTGTTTTCTATTTTCAAAATGGTGTGGCTTGTCAATGCGCAACAAGTGCCATTCTGTCACATTATTTCAGAAGTCAGTCGATCCCAGGCAATTATGTGTTTGTTATGAGATATAGCCGAGAATATGCATTCTCGACACTGTAGAATCAATAACAAACGTATGGAACCCATCATACAATAGTATTATTCTCTCCAGTTTGACTAATAAAAATATATATTTAATTAATGCTGTTCACAGCCCACCCTACAAAATGACACTAGAAGTCAGCTGTAGAATTGAATAGTAAGTCATAAATCAAACCAAAACTCATTCTCTTGCCACTTTGATAGTCAACTCTGTCCATGTCTACACAGGCATGAACAATCATATTCTTTAATGTGTCAACTGCCTCCCTGATTTTTTGTAACTGAGGATTCCGTAATGCAACGACAATGCAAAATGGTCAAGTAAATGTGAGGAGACTTGATTTTATATTGCCTAAAAATGCAGTTGCTAGACTTAATTGCTCAACAATAGTATCTTGTAGGGACAGAATTAAAGAACTGAAGAAGGTAGCCTATATCAAAAGCACTGCTTAAACATGTTCTCTCTTTTTTGTAGTCTAAATTATTAATTTCATCATAGTAAGACATGGATATTAGCTTAAATTCATCAACAATTATATTGTATTAACTAATATCGATTTACATCAGACTGAATTTTTGTTTACCGTAAACCAGACATTCGTTTTGGTTCCTTTTCAGCTGTGCTTACTGCCACATCATCTGTCACTTTCCTCTAGCAACACAATAAGTCAGCAGGGTGAAATATCATTCTTGAGTTCTAAGTGTGATGGATTACAGGATGTTCATCCTCTGCCCGTCACAGAGAAGCAGGGTTGAAGGCTTCTCTCCCGAGAGTCATTGGCAGAGATATGTCTAGAACAACGGGCTCTTTCGTCTTCCTCCTCACCATAAGCCATCACATAACACTACCAGCTTTGCCTGTCATCCCCTCCCAGGTGACGTTCTCAATCTCTGTGACAACGCTTAATGCTTACAGAACCATGAGGCCTAAATCCAGCCCAAATAGCCTCTTAAAGCTCACAATCGAGAGAGCAAAACATTCAAACACAATGTTGCTGCTTGGAGCCTGAACTATTCAAAGCATGTAAATCTTGGTCGGGTGAAATTAAGAGGTGAAAAATAGACCATATGCCAATAGAAGTTTTGTTATATGGGCTACTAACAGCTTACTACACAACATATACATATGTATACTGTAGCAAGGAAAGTAATACTATCTCCCTGGCATATTAAATAATTTATGCAGCATCATACAAGACATTTTTGGACTCACCTTGTGATGTGCTCACTTGAACAATTTTGTCATCAGTCTGTCATCCTCTGGATTTATTGTGCTTTCAAGACTGGAAACTCTGTGTGAAAAAATGGTTGAATCTTGTTGATGTCTGTGATCTTAAGGTTGTAGCTCTAGATACAGGCTCAAATTCCGGATTTACATTTCCGAGTTGGATGAAAGTTAAAAATGTATTTTACCCGAGTTCCCAATTGTCTTGAACTCACTAAAGTCAGATTTTGCAGTCTTGCTTCAATAACAGCATGGCCAATGTTAAATGTTTATAATTTTAAACTAGGAAAAGACACCCTTAATCTTAGACTTGGGACCACACAGCCACAGCCACTCCAATGAATTGCAGGCTAATGATTGCTTTCCAGTACTTCCAGTTAGCCGCTGATTCCTTTCAAACCACTCATTGTTGAATTTGCGATTTCCAACTTGTTCTGTAATGTTTATGTCCAATGGGCGATGGGCGATGAGCACCGATGCGTTCTATCTATAATTTCTCTTCATTATTTCTCTTCATATGACAAGGGTTTAAAAGGATTTGCCTGTAGATTGTCGACTTGATTCATGATGATGACTGCTAGCTAATATTTTGAAAGTATGATGTTGACATGATCAGTTCATTCAAAGCTACTGTATAATGGGACTTGATGTCATTTTATCTGTGACCAATGACCTTGAGCCTTCTTGGATGGGCACTTCTAATGTAACTCTATGGCAGCACCCAAGGGGATAGAATTTTCGATGTCTACCCTTAGTCTTGGTGGTGACGTAGTGTCTCTATGAGTGACAGAACACTAAGCCAATCACGGTACAATGCTCCGTATTTTCTGGCTTGCCCCACCACCACAGAAAGCACTTGTAACGGCGTTCTTCGTTTGTCGAAAGAGAGTCGGACCGAAATGCAGCGTGTTGGTTACTCATGTTTTTTAATGAAACAAATTACGAATACATGAAAATAACTGAGACAAATACAAAACAACAAAACGGAACGTGAAACCTAATTACAGCCTATCTGGTGAAACTACACAGAGACAGGAACAATCACCCACGAAATACACAGTGAAACCCAGGCTACCTAAATACGGTTCCCTATCAGAGACAACAAGAATCACCTGACTCTGATTGAGAACCGCCTCAGGCAGCCAAACCTAAACTAAACACACCCCTAATCAACCACAATCCCAATGCCTACAAAAACCCCAATACGACAACACAATAACATAAACCCATGTCACACCCTGGCCTGACCAACTAATTAACTAAAAACACAAAATACTAAGACCAAGACAGAACCCCCCCCTAAGGTGCGGACTCCCGGATGCACCTCAAAACCATAGGGAGGGTCCGGGTGGGCGTCTGTCCATGGTGGCGGTTCCGGCTCGGGACGTGGACCCCACTCCATTATTGTCATAGTTCCTCCCCTACGCGTCCTGGGATAATCCACCCTCGCTGCCGACCATGGCCTAGTAGTCCTCACCCAGAACCCCACTGGACTGAGGGGTAGTTTGAGACAGAGGGGCAGCTCGGGACAGAAGGGCAGCTCGAGATAGAGGGGCAGCTTGGAACAGAGGAAGCCCAGCACTGAGAGGAAGCCCAGCCAGGCAGTTGATTCCGGCAGATCCTGGCTGGCTGGCAGTTCTGGCAGATCCTGGCTGACTGGCGGATCTGGAAGAGTCTGGCTGACTGGCAGATCTGGAAGAGTCTGGCTGACTGGCAGATCTGGAAGAGTCTGGCTGACTGGCAGATCTGGAAGAGTCTGGCTGACTGGCAGATCTGGAAGAGTCTGGCTGACTGGCGGATCTGGAAGAGTCTGGCTGACTGGCGGATCTGGAAGAGTCTGGCTGACTTGCGGATCTGGAAGAGTCTGGCTGACTGCCGGATCCGGAAGAGTCTGGCTGACTGGCGGATCCTGGCAGACTGACGGCTCTGGCTGCTCCATGCTGACTGGCGGCTCTGGCTGCTCCATGCAGATTGACAGCTCTGGCGGCTTCTTGCAGACTGACAGCTCTGACTGTTCCATGCAGACTAACAGCTTTGGAGGCTCCTTGCAGACTGGCAACTCCATACAGACTGGCAACTCCATACAGACTGGCAACTCCATACAGACTGGCAGCTCCTTGCAGACTGGCAGCTCCTTGCAGACTGGCAGCTCCTTGCAGACTGGCAGCTCCTTGCAGACTGGCAGCTCCTTACAGACTGGCAGCTCCTTAAAGACTGGCAGCTCCATGCAGACTGGCAGCTCCATGCAGACTGGCAGCTCTGGCTGCTCCAAGCAGACTGACAGCTCTGGCTGCTCCATGCAGACTGGCAGCTCTAGCTGCTCCATGCAGACTGGCAGCTCTGGCTGCTCCATGCAGACTGGCAGCTCCTTGCAGACTGGCAGCTCCTTGCAGACTGGCAGCTCCTTGCAGATTGGCAGCTCCATGCAGACTGGCACCTCTAGCTGCTCCATGCAGACTAGCAGCTCTAGCTGCTCCATGCAGACTGGCAGCTCTGGCTGCTCCATGCAGACTGGCAGCTCAGGCTGCTCCGAACAGGCAGGAGGCTCCGGCAGCGCTGGAGAGGAGAAAGGCTCTGATAGCGCTGAACAGACAGGAGACTCCAGCAGCGCTGTAGAGGAGGAAGGCTCCGACAGCGCAGGAGAAGCAAGGCGCACTGTAGGCCTGATGCGTGGTGCTGGCACTGGTGGTATTGGGCCGAAGACACGCACAGGAAACCTGGTGCGGGGAGCTGCTACCGGAGGGCTGGGGTGTGGAGGTGGTACTGGATAGACCGGACCGTGCAGGCGCACTGGAGCTCTTGAGCACTGGGCCTGCCCAACCTTACCCGTTGAATACTCTCGGTCGCCCTGCCAGTGCGGCGAGGTGGAATAGCCCGCACTGGGCTATGTAGGCGAACCGGAGACACCGAGCGCAAGGCTGGTGCCATGTAAGCCGGCCCAAGGAGACGCACTGGGGACCAGATGCATAGAGCCGGCTTCATGGCATTTGGCTCGACGCTCAATATAGCCCGGCCGATACGCGGAGCTGAAATATACCGCACAGGGCTATGCACCCGCACTGGGGACACCGTGCGCACCACTGCATAACACGGTGCCTGCCCGGTCTCTCTAGCCCCCCGGTAAGCACAGGGAGTTTGCGCAGGTCTCCTACCTGGCGTAGCCAGCCCCCCCCCCAATACATTTTTGGGGCTGATTCCCGGGCTTCCATCCACGTCGCCGTGCTGCCTCCTCATACCAGCGCCTCTCCGCTTTAGCCGCCTCTAGTTCCTCCTTGGGGCGGCGATATTCACCAGGCTGAGCCCAGGGTCCTTTTCCGTCCAGTTCTTCCTCCCATGTCCAATTCTCCAAGTGGTGCAGCCTCTCCCACTGAAGCTGCTTCTGTTGCCTCTCCTGTGGCTCCTGCCTGTTAACACGCTGCTCGGTCCGAGTGTGGTGGGTGATTCTGTAACGGCGTTCTTCGTTTGTCGAAAGAGAGTCGGACCGAAATGCAGCGTGTTGGTTACTCATGTCTTTTAATGAAACAAATGACGAATACATGAAAATAACTGAGACAAATACAAAACAACAAAACGGAACGTGAAACCTAATTACAGCCTATTTTTTTATTTTTATAAAAAATAATTTATTATCTTCAATACCATTCATTCTTTGCAGCTCATAATTTACATACATACTCAAATAATGGTATTTTAATTACACTAATTAAACTAAACATAAACCCCAAACAAAACCTCAGGGGAGCATCTTCCCTCCCCGTCACCCTACAAAATACCTTTCCCTATCTCCCCGTCCCTAATCTATCTTCTTACAAATCTAAATGACACCCAGCCCTAAACCCACCTTCCACCTCTCCCGAGCAGCATGCTGCCCCCACTTCCTCTCCTCCCTCTTCATCCTCCCCCTCAAATCTCCTTCCACCCTCCTCACTATCCCTTCCACCCCCCAATCTCTCCCTGTCTTCACCATGTTCTGCCTTGCTTCCCACAGCCCCCGTTTAAAGAGACTCATGAGAAGCCAGAGCAGAAACCTGTCCCTATCCGTCCCTCTCGCTCTCCCTACACCCTCTCTAACCTGGCCCACGTCAATACAAAATCCCCCTTTACCAAACCTAACAACACCCGTGCCCTACTCCATACTACTCCGGCAAAGGCACAGTCCCAAAAGACATGGCGCACAGTCTCCTCCCTGCCACAAGAGGATCTTGGACAGGTGGGGGATTGCACCAAACTATACCGGTATAAGATGGAACGTACCGGCAAACACTTATGAAGGCTCAACCAATTCAGGTCCTTGAGCCTGTTGTCCAGACCCCATGCCTGCACTCCCTCCCAGACCACTTCCGAGATGCCCACTACAGGCGCCGGACTCCCTGCCTTTCTGACCTCCTCGTACAGGTGCCTATGATCTAAACCTACTCGGGCAACTTCAACCTCAGGGTGCGCACGCAGCCACTTGGCCGCATGACCAAAGTGCCACGGCAGCTGTTCCGCCCGAGGACCCGTGTTAGACCACACCATTATGCTTCTCGCCTGATACGAGAAAAACACCCGCAGGAGGTAACCAGACGGGTGTATCACTGGCTGAGCAAGCTCCGTTAACAAGAAAGAAACAAAAATTGTGTCCAACTTGAGGGGGAAATGTGGTACCCCCCTACCTCTCTCCCCGATGGGACAGATCATGCGTGCCCTGGCGACCCACTCGCACCTGCCACTCCACATAAACTGAAACACAAGCCTCACTAGAGGCCTCCTCAGACAAGCCGGCAATGGGTAGATGTATGCCAAATACAAAAGAGACGGCAACACATCCACCTTTAGGACCAGGACTTTGCCCATAAAAGACAAATACCTAGCTTTCCACATTGCTAGCTTCCTCTGTACCACTGCGATACGCATGTTCCAGTTTAGTGTCGCTGAGCCGGAGGTCTCAAAATGGACCCAGAGAATCCTCAGGGCCCCCTCACAGAGAGAGAACCCCCCAGGCACATCCGTTCTACCGCGCCATCTTCCGAAAAACTTGACGGAAGACTTTGCATGGTTCAGAACTGCTCCCGACGCTCAGGTGAAATCCCCAAAGATGGCAAGGGACCTTGCCAGGCACGAGTCCTTGCACAACAGGAAGGAAGTGTCGTCGGCGTACTGCGTCATCTTAACACGCAGCCCACCACTTCCAGGGATCAGCAAACCTTCCACCCCTGTGTCTGCCCTAATGGCAGCCCCCAGAGGCTCCATGTACAGAACGAAGAGGAGAGCCGAGAGTGGGCACCCCTGCCTGACCCCAGACGAGAGGTCAAAAACGTCACCCAAGTGACTATTTACACTAACTCGGCACCCCGCTCCGACATATAATGTACGAATCCATCCTATAAACTTCTCCCCAAATCCTAATCGACCTAACACTCTGAATAAAAAGGATCTATTCACGCGATCAAAGGCTTTCACCTGATCTAGCGCTGCTACCATAAAAGGCAGTCCTCTATCTTCAACCCAAGCGATGGAGTCCCTGATTAACTGTAGGTTCCATCTAATAGAGCGGCCCTCTACCCCGCACGTCTGATCCTCATGAACGACGTAGGGAAGGGCTGTGCACAACCGGTCTGCTAAAACCTTTGCAAGTAGCTTGTAATCTACACACAGCATGGTCAACGGCCGCCAGTTGCCAAGGTCTGTTACTTCCCCTTCTTATATAAAAGTGACAGCACACCAACAGCCATTGATCCCCCCGTGACCCCCGTCTCAAGGATGGCCTTCAAGACTTCGAGGACCACTGGTCCAAGTATACCCCAAAACTTGAGATAAAACTCAGCCGGCAGCCCATCCATCCCAGGCACCTTCCCTTTTCCCATCCTCCTAAGAGCTCTCTCAACCTCTTCTAGTGAGATCTGGGCCTCCATCACTTCTCTAATGTCCTCCGGCAACCACCTGGACAAGTGTTCTAAAAACACATTTCCCTGCTCTACATCTATTTCCCTTTCCTTAAATAAACCGTGGAAATGATCAGTTGTCACCCTGACCATATCCTCTGGTTCTCTAACTATACTACCATTTTTTTCTCTAACACCATGCATTACCTTCCTACTCTCTCTTGCCCTAACCAACTTAAAGAACATAGCAGAACAAGTCTCATTATGTTCTAGAAAGCCACTATGTGCACGCTCCAGGAAAGCTCGAGCCTTCCTCTCCTGCAACTCCCTGAGCTGCGCCTTTAGGGTTGCGGATCTCTCCCAGTCAAACGACCCGCCGAGGTTGCCTGCATCGTATTCGAGTTCAATTAACCTTTGGATACGATCCACCTCCCTCCTCTCCTCCCTTTTTTTCCTCTTGCAATACCCTATTATAAAAGCCCTAATCCTCACCTTAACTAATTCCCACCACTCTAACACCCCCTCGCACATGGACCGGAGGCCCTCAAGCCTCCAAAAGAAACCTTAAAACCCGTCAACAAAAGCCTGCTCCTCCAGCACATCCCGATCTAGCTTCCAGTACCCCCTACCAAAGAGGCAGACTGGTGACCCCACTTGCAGGAGCACCCCGTCGTGATCCGAAAAGAAAACAGGCAACAGCCGCCCAGATAACTTACCCAAAGACCTGGGTACAAAAATATAGTCGAGCCTCCGCTCAACCCCCCTGGAGTTGCGCCATGTAGGACCGTCCATTTTCGGAGTAGTGTGCAGACCACCATCTACCAGACCATGGCAAGCCATTAGCCTGACAATGGCGCCTGCACTGCTATCCCCCCTCTTCCTAAATCTGTATTAAAATCCCCCCTATCACTAATTTCCTATTTGTGACACACAGGGGCATCAGACAGTCCACCATCTCCCTCCTGTCTGCCACCACCTGTGGCCCATACACCACCACTAATCTAAATTTACAATCCCTTATCGTGACATCCACCCCTATAACCCTCCCCTGCATTACCACAAAAGAATCCTCCACTTTTACCTCCCTGTGCCCACACAAAATCCCTACCCCCAATGAGTGCACCCCCCCAACACCCCAAACCGACTCCCCCTTGTCCCACTCCCTCTTAAACCTACTAACATCCCCTCCATCCCTCAGGTGAACCTCCTGTAAAAAACAAAAATCAAACCCCACACCCTCCAAATAACTAAAAACTGCCCTCCTCTTAACAAAATCCCTTAAACCCCTTACATTTAAACTAACAAAAGTAAAATTAGACTCCATGAAAAAATAAAAACATGTAATACACTCAAATTCTAAACCCAGACAGAAAAAAAAACAGGAGACTCACCCGATGCTCCCCTGCTCCATATCTACCGGTGAGAACACCATCCGTAATCCCGACATCCCCCCCTCTTCCTCCATCACACCATCCTAGGATGCAGGAATAGTGTTTGGCTCCGGGGTGCCCTGCACCCTGGGTCTACCCCCACAATCCTCCCCCTCCCCAGTGTTGCAGCTGGTTTGGAAAAAAATTAGGGAGGCTGAGTCCCCAAACAAAAAACTCCCCACCTCCTCCTGTACCCAGTCCTGAGTCTTGATAGGTGTGTCCCCACCCAACAGAAGTTGAGGGCCTGGGGAAACCAGCAGCAACCCAGAGGTTTCTCCCACCCCCATCACTCTCTTGGCCATCTCCTCTCCCTCACTGTCGGCCAATCGCACCCTCCTCTTCATTCTCTTCTTTGGTGATGGCGGCAGTGGAGAGATACCACCCTCCCCCCCGCCAGCTCCTCCACCATACCCCTCATCTCTTCCACCAGGGCACTTTCCCCCCAGTCCACTTGCTCTTCCACCATCTCCTTCTCCACCACTCCTCCCTCACTTTCTTCTCTCTCATGCTCCTCCACTCGGTTGCCTTCTTCCGCCGCTTTTCCTGATTCTCCTACTCCCGTGCCTTCCGTTTCCTTCTCTCTTCCATCCGCCGCTTCTTGCTCCTTTTCCTTCCTTGTGGCCTTCCCCTCTGGACCTGTACTCTGGTCATGAGGCGTGCTTCCTTCCCCTCCTCTTCTTCCCCCATCCCCCGCTCCTGCTCCCCCCCCAGCCGCAGACGCATATGACCTCTGACGGGCCGGGCACCCCCGCCACAGGTGTGCTGACGAGCCACACCCATGGCACGTCTTAGGCTTGTCACAATCCCTCGCCTCGTGATCCTCAGATGCACAAAATCTGCATTTTCTTGTACTGCACGAGGCGAATATGTGACCATAGGCCATACAGCGCCTGCAAAATGGGGGCTGACGTGCATAAAACAACGTCCCCCTGTCAGCCCCTAGGGAGAACATAGCAGGAGGATGGAGGTAGCCACCATGTCCCTTTGGGTCCTCTCTGAGGAGGGCCTGGAAGCCTCTCCTCCCATTCCAAAACCCAAGGGAGTCTTTGAGGTGCCTTGCTGAGGAGACGTTATCCATGTATCTCCCCAGAAAAGCCCTCACCTCTTCGTCCTTAACGTAAGGGTTGTAAATGTTGACAGTTACAACCCTAAAGTTATTCTTCACCAGGCTTGTTATTTCATAGTGGCACATCTGCCTCTCACCTCCCACTGCTCTTGCCCTTCTCAGGATATCATCGTGTTTTTCCTCTGTATATAGTGCCACGTCGTATGCTCCCTCCAACGAGTTGCCTTGGAAACAAAACACGTCCTTCACCGTCAGCTTTAGAATCCCCATCAATATTATCCTTCCAAAAGATTCCCGTCCTAAAGGCTCCAACTCCTTTTCTTTCCAAGCAAACTGAATCGTGTTGGCCAGCCCAATCCCAGGGACCGACCGTGTTGATGTATTTAGCACCATCTCCGCAAAGAGAATGGCGCTCGTTCTCTTCTCTTCCGAAACAAGTAAAAAAGAAAAACCAAAGTGACCGAGCCTATCTGGTGAAACTACACAGAGACAGGAACAATCACCCACGAAATACACAGTGAAACCCAGGCTACCTAAATACGGTTCCCTATCAGAGACAACAAGAATCACCTGACTCTGATTGAGAACCGCCTCAGGCAGCCAAACCTAAACTAAACACACCCCTAATCAACCACAATCCCAATGCCTACAAAAAACCCAATACGACAACACAATAACATAAACCCATGTCACACCCTGGCCTGACCAACTAATTAACTAAAAACACAAAATACTAAGACCAAGGCGTGACAGCACTAAGCTAAGCTGAGCTGAAGCACCTGCATTTTGGAGCTGCCTTACTCAAGAAAACAAAAAAGAGACCATGTTCGTATGCGGCTTAATTAATTCAATGATATTTTTTTGTTGCATTGTTTGCAAACTGATGTGTGACACGTATTAATGCCAAAATAACATGCAAAACAGGCAAGCCCCACCTGCCCTGAATGACAGGTCGCCACTGATTATATACATTGCATTTACTCATATTTGATTGGTTTGGCTTTCACTACAGGAGCCACCAGTGCTCCAGTATCTTACCACATCTGAAAGTGATTATCTGAGGAAGGCAGGAGGAGCAGTGACGAAATGGATGAGGGGTCCAGGATGGCTGAGGGGAAGGCTGCCTTTGTCTTTGTCCTCCTCCTCTTCATCGCCCTGGCCTTGCTCATCGTGCGCTGCTTCCGCATCCTACTGGACCCATACCGCAGCATGCCCTCCTCCAACTGGACAGACCACACGGAGAAGGACACGTTTGACTACCGCATTGTCTAAGGAGGACCTAAGGAGCTCCCTCGACACTGTATTGCAGTGTCCTTCTCCGTGTGGAGAAGGAGCTCCCTTGACACTGAAGCACTGTCAAATATTGCAATGCTTGAGAAGCAACTTTGTTTATCCATTTTGCCCAAGGACCACATGCCGTATGACTGCTGGTGCCAAACCACCAATGACACCTTTGGATTAGAGGCAGCCTTTGAGCATGCATAACCTAAGACCTTTCTTTGTCTGCTCTATTGTAACATGTTGTATCAATTGCTTCACCAATTACTGCAGTCATAAGCAGTAATTGCCAGCCCTTATTACCCTAATGACAACACATGCGAGTGATTCCATACGAAACCAGGACAAAAAAAGGCCATCATTTTGCAGATTAAAAAAAAGATTTTATCCATAGAATGGTCCTTTGTAAGAAAGATTGTTGAAATATATTTGACATTTGTATCTAAAAGCATAATTGAGAAATAATTGATCTAAGTTGTCATATTTATGACATTTTGGCCTTTCCCAGGAGTCCTTAAATTTGCATGATGTGCAATGATGCAAGTAAAAGGAGGGCTGTGATTGGTTACATTGCCTGCTGTGCCAATTTCTCAATATGAAACGGTCAATAAAATTAAAATTAGCAGGGATCACACCATGGAACTTTGATATGCCCCTAGAGTATATTATGTTCAACAATATATTGAAACATTTGTTTTTTTTTTTTCAATATTCATTTTTGTATTTATAAATATTTATAAATTAATGTACAAAAATGTTATTGAAATCATAATAATACTCATATTACAGAGCAAGCGTTAAAGTTTAATATGACATCAATTTTAGCTTTTTAACATCTACAGATGAAAGATTATGGAGTCTTACAGGAGGCCTGGGTAAGGCAAAAATGCCATAATATGGCAACTTTGATTCAGTAATTCTCAGTTATACTTTCCTCCAAAGGACCATTCTATGGATTAAATGTTGCGAAAATCCCTAAATCATGGTATTTTATTTGTTCTGGTTTCGTATGGAATTACTTATAAGGAACATCTTCTACCAAATGGCCAACACTTCTACCAAATGCCTAACACTATAGGCATCATCTAAGGTACCTGCTATCAAATCTAACTCCCGAAGACACACTCCAGGCACTCAACTCGTTGCCACTACTATTGCATTATTTCACTACCCCATCCCCTTAACCTTTTACTGCTAACCTAGGGTCACACAGAGTTTCTTAGTAGTCTTAAACAAATCTACTCAGAAAAAATGTATACACCTTACGCACATGGTTATGGGTTTAAAAAAATAAGACAATTTTACCAAATCAGATATAGAGTTGAAATGTATTCAATTTTGAGTTTGCATCCCAATATTACATTTTATATACATCACAGAATACTGAAATATAACACAACCATTTGACATAGCAACACTATTGCTTATTAATTATGAAACTATGATAAATATTAACAACATTCCATGAGACCACTTTTGGTCATTTGACTGCAGGAAAGGGCTACAGGTGCTCTATGCAACAGTTCCTCCTGCAAATAGGCCTACATTTCAATTGTGTACTTGTAGTAGTAAAGGAATAAAACTCCATGTAAGAACAAGGAAAACATTTTAATGCCGCTTGAAGCTATAAAGTTGCTTGTTTGCAGCAAGGTCCTCAGTGTATAAACAGTGTATCCTGTGGAATTTTTTACTTCAATTGTCCACTTTGGCCAAGGTACAAAATGGACAAACAATCAATCAAGCATCGCTCAAACAAAAATACACTTACACAGAAAAAACAAATGTAGTTACATTTATGCCAACCAGCGCCTTGTGCACTCACAAAGACCCTGACCCTCATTGAGCTGGTTGATACTTTTTGAAATTGGAAGACATATATTTCCTTTAACATCAGCCGGCTTATAACATAACATTGATATCCATATCTTTGTCACCCAAGTTCTTTGTTTTCTTGCCATCATGGAAAGAGAGGTAGACAATGTTTCAAAGTATCCTTTAAAGTGACTTCATTATTTTTTATGGAGGCTTCAATGGGCCTTAGATGTTTGATGTCAGCAGTGGGATAAGTGTTAACTATTCAATGTCTGCAATCAAAAAAATGACAAATCACTTTTAATGTAAAGGATCCAGAGTCATAAATCTGAATGACCAAATGAGGTTTATTGAAATGTTTACTGTGCCGTAACTTGTGCCTAATTATGAACATCTGGATGAGCATTTTAGGGAAATGAGTCAAAAGATTCATTCCAGTAGTTCTGTCGTAGATAGCATCTTGCTATAGTTCTATGTAATATCATTTTCATATCTGAAATAAAATAAAGCATATCACTGCCTACAGATGACATGTTAGCAGTGTGCTACATATGAACAGATTATCACACCTTGGACGATCCCTTTATGGACAATGTCTGTGGCTCTTATTTGGGCAACTCCTTTACTGTACGCCTTATAGAGTAGCATGTTTACAGATAGTCAATAGATGACAGAAAAATATGTTATGCACTTCAAGCAGATGTCATACACCTACCAAATGAGTGTGCTTTCACACTTTGACATGTGATGGTCTTGTGATATACTGTGGCCTTTTCCTATCACAATGTATCAGTTTAGTGGTACCTTTCTGTGCACAAGTGTCTTTGCATGTTTTTGCAAAGTTTCTCCTCCAAGCATGTTGAGTGCTTTACACATGTTGATGCTGCTGTTATTTAGTTGGTACAGTACAGTATTCACTGTCAACGTCAGAGCCTTCTTTTGAACATGTATTATGCTTGCCTTGAGCCTCTTTCCTTTCATAATAAAAGTATTTACGATGCATTGCCTTTTTAGTTTCTTGTTTTAAGAAGTCAAACAGATGAAAAGTTAAGGGGAAAAATAATAATTCTTCTTTATTATGCCCTCTCCAAGCTCATGATATGGGTACAAACGTGAACACTTTCTCTTTAACACATTCTCAGTTTGTGGCAGTGGTAGCTCGCAGCCGTCTGTATCGTTTGTGTGAACCCAGGCACTTTGTCTGGCTCTCATCAGGCCAATAGACACACCTGCTATTGCTCCAGCCGCAGGCAATGGCTGCTCTTTCGACCGAGACGGATCCAATACCATGCAGAATAACAATTCACTGTGACACACAAATGATGTGCCTTGATATGTATAATTATCGCATAGACAGACAGTGATGGGGAACCTATTTAATATTACATCTAAAAACATTTATGCACAATCATTTTGTGAAATATTAAACGCTTGTGTAAAGCAATAAGCAATTGTTATTGTGCCATTTAGTACAATGCTGTTACATATCTTTCAAAAAAGCTGTGGAGGTCTTCGGTAATTCATATTATCTATTTTTGATATTGACAACACTTCTCTTTGTCTGTTTTTTTAAAGATACACATACAGTAACATTGGAACATGGATACAAAGCCTTTGTGTGTCTTCCTGCTAGAAGCAGGCATTTCATTCCCATATTCACACAGTCTACTACAGTAATTTGACGTTCTCTGCACATGTTAAGTACATAAACCTGTGGTGATCAATAACTATCAATTATCAATAACTGATAAATGTACCCATTCATTACATGAGCATTTTAAATCATTGACGCACTTGATAAAGATTAGCAAAATCTTATAAAATAAATAATTTAAATATTGAGTTATATTGTATTCTACATTTTTTGGGGGAATGATATTATGGATACTAATACAATTACTCACCTCAAATGTTCTACTGCTTGAGCTCCTGTTCAAAGTATTGTGGCGCTCCTGCACCTAAATATAAACTGTACCGGCACCCAAAATGACTACCGGAACCAATTTCAGTCCAAGTCAAGCACTGTTAAGAAGTCATATATTTTCTTCTCAAAAAGGCTGGGGTCTAAATTATTCACACCCCTATTTTCAATACCTTTCCATACCTCACCATGCGAGGATAACGGCACTGAGGCTTTTTCTAAAATGTTTTATGAGTTGGAGAACACATTGGGAGGGATCTTAGACCATTCCTTCATGCAGAATCCTTTGACGGGGCTGCAGTGGAGCAGGTCGAGGGCTTCAAGATCCTCGGTGTCCAAATCAGTAAAGACTTAAAATGGTCCAAACGCAGTCAGGTGATTTGAGGGCATGGGCTCTCAAATCCACCAAAGGTTCTACAGCTGTACCATTGAGAGCATTTTGACTGGCTGCTTCACAGCCTGGTATGGCAATAGCACCACCCTCGATCGCATGGCGCTACAGAGGGTGGTGCAGACAACCCAGTACATCACTGGGGCCAAGCTGCCTGCCATGTAGGACATTTATAGTATATCAGGAGGTGTGTTAGGAAGGCCTGGAAAATTGTTAAAGACTCCAATCCAAGCCATAGACTATTCTCTCTGCTTCCACACTGCAAGCGGTATAGACCCTTAAATAGCCCCATAACATCAAAGATCCACCACCATATGTTACAGTAGTATGGGGTTGTTTTCTGCTCATGCATTCTCATTTCAGCACCAAACCCACCACTGGTGTGTGTGGCCAAATGTTGCAATGGCCAGCTGTCTCCGGACTTGAAACCCATTGAAAACCTGTGGATTGAATTGAAGAGGGCAGTCCATAAGCGTAGACGAAGGATATCAATGATCTGGAATTATTCTGTATGGAGGAATGGTCTAAGATCCCTACCAATGTGTCCTCCCCAATTGTTTTTAAAGGCTCAGTGCCATTATCCTCGCAAGGTGAGGTATTGAAAGGTATTGAAAATGGGTGTCAATAACCTTGAACGCTACCCTTTTGAGAAAAGAAATATTACTTGTTAAACACAATCTCTATCTCTGAGCAATTGTAATAGTATTATGTTTGCATTCAATATACCTCAGTTTTTAAATTATTTATTTTATACTTTCATTTTTGCTCATCTTTATCAAGGTTGTCAATAATTTCAGACCCCACTGTATATTTACACACTATAAGATTGGAATAATATTATGAAATTGTGAAAATTATGTTAAGGGCACTTTCATTGTACGAGCTGTTTGAAAGATGCAGGAAATGTCAGCCTGTCAGTGGGATGGAGTTTTGGCCTTCCATGGTGACATCACCATGCGGTAAATTAGTTAATAGATCAATAAGAAAGAGAGTTCCAAACCTCTGCCATGACAACTAATTTTCAGTTTCCCCCTCCCATACACCAATCAGTGTGTTCATTGGCTCTTTAAGGTCTACGACACACACTCAGCCACCTTACATACTGTTGAAGTCGGAAGTTTACATACACTTAGGTTGGAGTCATTAAAACTTGTTTTTCAACCACTCTACAAATGTCTTGTTAACAGACTATAGTTTTGGCAAGAAGGTTTGTGCATGACACAAGTCAATTTTTCCAACAATTGTTTACAGGCAGATTATTTCACTTATAATTCACTGTAACGCAATTCCAGTGGGTCAGAAGTTTACATACACTAAGTTGACTGTGCCTTTAAACAGCTTGGAAAATTCCAGAAATTGGTGGCATGGCTTTAGAAGCTTCCGATAGGCTAATTGACATAATTTGAGTCAATTGGAGGTGTACCTGTGGATGCATTTCAAGGCCTACCTTCAAACTCAGTGCCTCTTTGCTTGACATCATGGGAAAATCAAAAGAAATCAGCCAAGACCTCAGACATTTTTTTTGTAGAGAACCACAAGTCTGGTTCATCCTTGGGAGCAATTTCCAAACGCCTGAAGGTACCACCTTCATCTGTACAAACAATAGTAAGCAAGTATAAACACCATGGGACCACGCAGCCCTCATACCGCTCAGGAAGGAGACACGTTCTGTCTCCTAGAGATGAATGTACTTTGTTGCGAAAAGTGAAAATCAATCTCAGAACAACAGCAAAGGACCTTGTGAAGATGCTGGAGGAAACAGGTACAAAAGTATCTATATCCAAAGTAAAACGAGTCCTATATCGACATAACCTGAAAGGCCGCTCAGCAAGGAAGAAGCCACTGCTCCAAAACCGCCATAAAAAAAGCCAGACTACGGTTTGCAACTGCACATGGGGACAAAGATCGTATTTTGTGGAGAAATGTCCTCTGGTCTGATGAAACAAAAATAGAACTGTTTGGCCATAATGACCATCGTTATGTTTGGAGGAAAAAGGGGGAGGCTTGCAAGCTGAAGAACACCATCCCAACCGTGAAGCACGAGAGTGGCAACATCATGTTGTGGGGTGCTTTGCTGCAGGAGGGACTGGTGCACTTCACAAAATAGATGGCATCATGAGGGAGACAAATTATGTGGATATATTGAAGCAACATCTCAAGACATCAGTCAGGAAGTTAAAGCTTGGTCGCAAATGGGTCTTCCAAATGGACAATTACCCCAAGCATACTTACAAAGTTGTGGCAAAATGGCTTAAGGACAACAAAGTCAAGGTATTGGAGTGGCAATCACAAAGTCCTGACCTCAATCCCATTTCTAATTGGAAAAGTCAGTGCGAGCAAGGAGGCCCGCAAACCTGACTAAATTATACCTGCTCTGTCAGGAGGAATGGGCTAAAATTCACCCAACTTATTGTGGGAAGCTTGTGGAAGGCTACTCGAAACGTTTGACCCAAGTTAAACAATTTAAAGGCAATGCTAGCAAATACTAATTGAGTGAGTGTATGTAAACTTCTTACCCACTGGGAATGTGAAGAAAGAAATAAAAGTTTAAATAAATAATTCTCTCTACTATTATTCTTTTCAGACATTTCACATTCTAAAAATAAAGTGGTGATCCTAACTGACCTAAGACAGGGAATTCTTACTTGGATTAAATGTCAGTAATTGTGAAAAACTGAGTTTAAATGTATTTGGCTAAGGTGTATGTAAACGTCTGACTTCAACTTTATATGCACTGACTTCATTTCATTCCCAAAAGGGGCTGTTCATGTACAGCTAAGCACTTAAAACAATTGCTTGTAATTTTCTTGATTGGTCACCATTGTGAAATGCATGCTATAAATAGAAGTAAAGTTAGATTAACTTATTAAGCATTCCTCAAGAGAAAATATGAAATAAATAAAAACTCAGGCTCAACGAGGCAAGAAAGAAATGCTCTGTTTTAATAATTGCTTACAGAAGCTATATGGTGAACCTTATACAACCAAATAATTAATTAAAGCTACTCCGTCAGGACTAATTCAAAACATAAGATTTAGATTGTTTTATATGCCTGCAGGTATACATGGATGTACAAAACATTAGGAACACCTTAATATTGAGTTGCATACCCCTTTCGGGGCATGGACTGTACAAGGTGTCGAAAGCGTTCCACAGGGATGCTGGCCCATGTTGACCCCAATATTTCCTACAGTTTTGTCAAGTTGGTTGGATGTCCTTTGGGTGGTAGACCATTCTTGATACACATGGGAACCTACTACCATGCCCCGTTCAAAGGGCACTTAAATCTTTTGTCTTGACCATTCATCCTCTGAATGGGACACATTCACAATCCATGTCTCAAGACATAAAAATCATTATTTAACCTGTTTCCTCCCGTTCATCTCCACGGATTGAAGTGGATTTAAGAAGTGGCATCAGTAAGGGATCATAGCTTTCACCTGGATTCACCTGGTCAGTCTGTCACGAGCAAGTGTTCCTAATGTTTTGCACACTCAGTGTATGTAGATGCATTGTTTGTCGATGAACAATAGTCATATAATAAATCATCAAAAAGGACAAGTAACATGCATGGATAGAATAACAATAAGTGCTTATTTATTGAATTCTAAAAATACATTTGTTAAGAAAGGGGTATTCCACATAAAAAACAATCCAACATTTTCTCACTAACATTATTTTGTACCAAAATGTTTATTTATTTTTCTCCTAACCAACTGGAAGATAACCCCTGATAGTGTTTCTTTATGAACATTATAAAAACACATAGGAGAACATAGTGCCAAACTAACTAGCCATCAAAGAGAGCATATGTAAACAATATTTTTCTGAGAGTATTAGTTTAAACTGGACTGCGATGACAGATCAATGTCTATTGACAGACGCTGGTCTATACAGAGTGTAATGCTTTAAAATTACAAAAGGAACAAAAATAAGAGCTTAAGAATAACATTAACTTACACATTAACTCTAAAATCTAACAATACTTGGAACAAAAAATGAAAACCTACAGTATCTTAGTGTCTGAGTGGTCTGCAACTAAAATAGTACTAGAAGAGGATATTTAAGACTGAGATTTAAGAAAGCTGGCCAACTACCAAAGAAACACCGATATCTCACACATCGACCTCATCCACACATGCCCAAACACTCACACATTGAGGTACGCAAATAACTACAACTTAGCCAGCCTTGGACAACCTTTTCGGAAGAATCAGATACATTTGCTCAGTTAACACTATACACTTGAGCTAACTTGATTCTACCATTTTAAACATGACGCTGATGACAGGAACCAGAAATGCTGTGGATTGAATTTCCTTTTTAGAACGTGTTGCAAACCTTATTCTTAGGAGAATGAATGCAGTGCAATCAAACCCACATTGCAGTATTTACACTCCTATGCAAACATACCTTTTCTTACTTTCTATAAATTTACAGAATGGTTTGTACACTGTGGAGCCATCTGCATCCTTAACTCCTCCCACATGGCTCAGCGTTAGCTTACAAGAGCTCGCCAATGGCTTCAAAAGTATTGCAAGTAAATAAAATAATCTCAAAACTTAGTTACAAATACAAGTACAACATTATTGTTCTAAAATAACAAACAAGTAATAAATGTTTATATTAATATAAAAGCATAAAACAAGACATCATGAGAGAACACCAAGAGAACATAGGGACACTCGACTACCGCCTCCTCCCACGTCCTCGTCCCCTCCCTCTCCCCCGTTTGGGGGTTGTTGTGACCTTCGTTGAAGCCTTCTCCATTTCCTCGGTCTCATCCACTGTTATCTGTTCTCCCTCCCCTGAATCCAGCTCCTCCTCCACTTTAACCAGAATGGTGTCTTCCGGAAATGGGACGTCCTCCTCCCCTTCCACTTTGTCTTCCTCTACAACTCTCTCCTCTGTCTCATGTTGTTTTTCTATTTGGACCACCTCCTCCTCTACCTCCTGGACACCTGTGTAGGTAGAACCAGTAGCATTGCTGGTATTGTTGCTCTGTTGTTGCTCTATGGCCTCCTCTAGTCGGAGGCGGTACTGCTCAGCCTCCTGCTCCTTCTGTAGGAGCTGTGTGCGGTACTCCTGGGCCTTCCGGTTGGCCTCCTGCAACTGCTTCTGGAGCTGCTCCCGACTGCTGTCCCCTGACTTCGCTTTCTGAGAACGATGGACACATACAGTAAGAAGAGAGAGAGGATTTCAGAATATTATGCCAAGCAACAAACATGGGGACCATTGCTGACCTTTTCTTTGGGTCTGGTTAGGATGACTGCAGGCTCTATTCTCCTCTTGCGTGCCGGAGAGGGATAAGGCTCCTGTTCCACCACCTCCTCTGTGATCTGACCAGCCGGGACTGCCACCACTACAGAAACAAAACATAAGCTCATGAATGCATTCATTGTAATGGCTTGAAAAAGGCTGACATGAGCACAATGTAAACTAAATAAATATGCACTCAGTGGCCAGTTTATTGGGTACACCCATCTAGTACCGGGTCGGACACCCCTTTGCCTCCAGAACAGTCTGAATTCTTCAGAGCACGAATTCTATAAGTTGTGGCATTCAAATGTTGCTTAATTGGTATCAAGGGACCTATCAAGAGGCATTTTCTTGTTTTTATCTGATAGGAGTGGAACCCGGTGTGGTTGTCTGCAGCAATAGCCCATCCATAACAAGGATCGACGAGTTGTGAGTTCAGAGATGCCATTCTGCACACCATTTTTGTACTGTGCCGTTATTTGCCTGTTTGAGGCCTGCCTGTTAGCTTGCATGATTCTTGTCATTCTCCTTCGACCTCTCTCATCAACACATTTTTTTGCCCACAGGACTGCCACTGACTAGATGTTTTTTTTGTCGCACTATTCTCTGTAAATCCTAGATACTGTCGTGCTTAAAAGCACGGGAAAAGCCATTTCTGAAATACTGGAACCGGTGAGCCTGGCACCGACAATCATAACATGCTCAAAGTAGCATAGGTCATCTCAGCGTTCAACACCATAGTACCCTCAAAGCTCATCACTAAGCTAAGGAACCTGGGACTAAACACATCCCTTTGCAACTGGATCCTGGACTTCCTGATGGGTCGCCCTCAGGTGGTGAGGGTAGGTAGCAACACATCCGCCACGCTGATCCTCAACACTGGAGCTCCCCAGGGGTGCGTGCTCAGTCCCCTCCTGTACTCCCTGTTCCCACACGACTGATTGGCCAGGCAAGACTCCAACGCAATCATTAAGTTTGCAGACGACACAACAGTGGTAGGCCTGATCACTGACAACGACGAGATTGACCTCCTCTCTATAGGCTGAGACCTGGCCGGGTGGTGCCAGAATAACAACCTATCCCTCAACGTAACCAAGACTAAGGAGATGATTGTGGACTACAGGAAAAGGAGCACGCCCCCATCGACGGGGCTGTAGTGGAGCAGGTTGAGAGCTTCAAGTTCCTTGGTGTCCACATCAACAACAAACTAGAATGGTCCAAACACACCAAGACAGTCGTGAAGAGGACACAACAAAGCCTATTCCCCCTCAGGAAACTAAAAAGATTTGGCATGGGTCCTGAGACCCTCAAAAGGTTCTACAGCTGCAACATCGAGAGCATCCTGACCGGTTGCATCACTGACTGGTACGGCAATTGCTCAGCCTCCGACCGCAAGGCACTTCAGAGGGTAGTGTGTACAGCCCAATACATCACTGGGGCAAAGCTGCCTGCCATCCAGGACCACTACACCAGGCAGTGCCAGAGGAAGGCCCGAAAAATTGTCAAAGACCCCAGCCACACCCGGACGGTTCTCTCTACTACCGCATGGTAAGCGGTATCGGAGTGCCAAGTCTAGGACAAAAAGGCATCTCAACAGTTCACCCCCAAGCCATAAGACTCCTGAACAGGTAACCAAATGGTTACCCGGACTATTTTCATTGTGTGCCCCCCCTCCCCACCACTTCTTTTACCCTGCTGCTACTCTCTGTTCATCATATATGCATAGTCACTTTAACCATACCTACATGTACATACTACCTCAATAAGCCTGACTAACCAGTGTCTGTATATATCCTTGTTACTCTTATTTTCAAATGTCTTTGTACTGTTGTTTTTACTTACCTACACACACACACCTTTTTTTGCACTATTGGTTAGAGCATGGAAGTAAGCATTTCACTGTAAGGTTGTACAACACCTGTTGTATTTGGCGCACGTGACAAATAAACTTGAATTTGATAGGTCACGCATTTTATAGCAAGCCACGGCCACGTGACTCAATGTCTGTAGGAACCATTTGTGAAAGGGTGGTGTGCCTAATAAACTGGCTACCGAGTGTATAAATGGCTATATATGGCTGTGGTTTCCTACTTACTTTGCTGCCCCTGCATAGTGACAAAGAACTGCTGTCCAAGTCCCGCTGGCTGCAGGTTGCCGTGTTGGTCCGTCACTATGGTGATGACCCTCTGACCTCCATCGCCCACTACATGCTGAATGGCCGAGTCCACAGAATCTGCAGCGATCGCATCCTCAGATTTGCCTGTGGGAAAGATAGAGTATCGTGTTAGCCCTAACGCACAGAGAGTTATCATAATTTTATAGAATATGATATAGATCAAAGTACTATTAATTGTAACATGAGTAGCTCAGAGTAATTTATAGTGTTATCCTCATGGTTATGCATAGACATCACTTACCTGCATTGTTACCCATGGGACCGGAGGCTTCTGCCAGGGCTGCCAGTGTTGCCAGGACTGAGGTGGTAGAGACAGATTCTCCTGGGATAATAAGACAATGCAAAACCTCAATCAAGTCATCCCATTTAGAAGTGTCTTGGGTGAGGTCAGGTGGTAACTAAGATTCCCCCATTTATATCAATTATAAATGTCAGTGAGTTATATTATATTTGATGTACATCTACTTGCATTTGTACCTAACTTACTGTAACCAGTGCTCCAGTTGCCCATACCTGACTTGGCGGTGGTGTTGACGAGGTCAGAGAGGTTCACGACCCCAGCAGAGGAAATGATGAACTGGGGCTCTGGGTTCATGTTCACTTGGTTCTGCATGCCATCCTGTGTACATACACAAAACACACCTTGAAGATGTTATTTAACAATAACAGACACAGTTCCTCCCACAACAGTTCAACCTTCAGGGTCTCAACACGCGCTACATAAACCAGCGATAAGAACACATACTTGCATGTGTTTAGATCCCCCCTCCCCCTCCCGTGTTGGCTTCCCTTGTTATACAGACAAGGGCATTTTCGTGAAAACAAATGAACATCAGAGCCATATAAATACAAAACACACACACACACAGTCCCTTCACCTGTAACAGTATCATGAGCTCAGTATTGCTGGTGTCCATGGCAATGTCAAAGGGCGTCTTGTCAAACTTGCTGAGGGAGTGGACGTCTGCTCCATATTTGAGCAGCAGCTCTGCCACCTCTCTGTGACCGTGCTGGGCCGCCCAGTGCAGGGCTGTCATCTTCAGCATGTCCTTAGCGTTGATGTCCGCTCCGCTCTGCTAGGGAGTACAGCACGCCCCACAGTGGTGGAAAAGAGATAGGAAAATGAGACGGGTAGCCTAGATTCCAAAATGAGGGTGGTGAACATTCAACATGAATAAAATAATCAGTCACTTTACTAAAAATAGAACTGTTATATTTTTCATATAAACTGCTAAATACTGTCAGCTTAACATTTGGTTGCCCTTACACTGACTAGCAGCTCCACTATATTGGAGTGGCCCTCCGTGGCCGCCATGTGGAGTGGGGTCCTGTCCACTTTGGTCCGGGCATCCCTGCTAACGCCTGCTCGAAGGAGCACCTCAGCAGTGGAGTGGTGTCCGTACTGAGCCGCTAGATGGAGCGGGGATGTCCCCAGCTAGAACACACAGTTTGGTTTATGAGGACCCAGTCCCTACAACACTGTGTCTGGATTGTGTAAAAGAAGCCAGCACTGCAACATAGGTAGATTTGTGATGTACCGCAAGAGATCTGAGGAACAATATCTCTGTGTTAGGCTACATGAGGTGAGTGGATGTGAGTATCCCTACAGTGAGACCCTTACCCAATCAGTGGTGAAGGGAGCTCCATTGACCATGAGGGTCCTGACATCATCATCCAGCCCTGCCCGTGCAGCCTCCAGCAGCCGCTTCCCCAGGTCAACCAGTGACATCTACTGGGAGACAGAAAGAGTGCTTTTGCGTAAGTGTCAAAACAGTAAGACAACCCTCTTGAGTGAATATAAGCCAGGCATTGCTAAAAGTCTAGAGAATGTTTTTTGCTGCCAAAATAGTATTGTTTATGCTCTGCAAAACATGTTGCATCAATGTGTTTTATTGGTGTAATGTTGATGGTTGTATTGAAGGAAAAATTGCAGTACTAGGAAATATTCCGTTTTTGTAAATGTGAAGCAATCGTAGTCAGAGTCACATGCTAGCTGAAGAAACACTGACTGAATGATCGCACAGTTCATTTAGCTGGGCTTGAACTTTTCTCGTCAGCTAGTAATACATCTAATAAAGTAACAGTCAACACTATATGCTTTGATACTTGGTTGGTGTTATGTTCCGGTGGAAGTCGAATATGAAACTACGGATGTCAACGAAGTGGGCACCAAATCTGGCTACTTCCACATCCGCACTATCATTGCTAGCTAGCTAACGTTAGTTACTAGCATTCAGAACTGAAGGTGGCTTTGATTTTCACAAGACACATAATCAATAACATCTTAATAGTATTTCGCGTTGGCGTTTAAGGGTTTTCAGCTTCATTGCAAGATAGCTAGCTAGATAGACATCTAACAATGTCAATTACTTAGTCTTACAAGTAGCTAGCTCGTTAGCTTAACGTTAGATAGCTAGCTAAGTTGCAAAGCATTTCTACACGGTTTGTTATTTAGCTACAGCTAACTATGGATTCGACTTTCAAGTGTTGCTTACCTTAGAAAGTCGTTCGCTAAAAGTGCAAGTCTTCTAATTTGTGCCGCTGAATGTGTGTTTATTACACTTTCGTAACTTTGCTAGACAGCTAAACAAATATCATAATATTTATATTTTTTGCAGAATCAAATATGGCGGCCAGGCACACCGGAAGTGGTAATAGTATGTAGTGTGCAGCAAAAATGTTCCACAAATGTTCCCACGCTCGAACATGATGATAAAATACATTAGTATAACTTTACAAAATATATACTATTATGTCATGTAGTTAGTTATTGCCTAACCAAAGATACTGAATATAGCTAGATGTTTCAAATTCAAACCATCTATTGAAACAAGTAGTCTGATCTAATATAGTGAACTACATTTCCCATAAACATTTGCGCACTGGAACATTCCTTCTGGCGTCACGTCCCTTAGCGTCCATCGTTTCCTGTTGAAGTGTAAATGGAGACATGACACAGTTGTTTGGGGATTATAAGAAACAATATATAGAAATCCACTGAATTAAAACTGCTGTAGTGATATTTAAATTGAAGTCATTTTAACTCAGGCTCGGTGCAGTCGCTGGCCGCGATGGAGGCGGTCCCCCGTATGCCAATGATCTGGCTGGATCTGAAAGAGGCAGGGGAGTTCGAGTTCAGCCCGTCGGTGAGGCAGGTGAGATGGGTAGGGGAGTGGAGCAACAGGGCACTGCCGGGCGGTTGAGATCGGAAGTCAAGCAGACAAGGATTATGGAAGATAATCATACGTATCGAGCACATCTAGACAGTTATTAGTCTGACGCATCAAGTAAAGGTAGTTAACTAGCTCGTATCTGTTTAGCTGTGTCAGCCATGACAATCGCCTTTGTTTACAGTTAGTTAGCTAAATTGATAATTAGTTAGCTATTTACGTCAACATGTAGTTAATGTGTCAGATACCCCAGTCACAACAAATAAATAAGCTATAGTAGAACTAGCTGTCCTGGTTTCTGTGCAGGCCTGATAGTCTAGCTAGTTAGTCTATAAAATGATGTCATTGTCACATGCACCCTGGAATATTTTGCTTTGATGTAGAGGCAAGTCTGGTAGATTGGAATCCTATATGTTCACACCTTTGTCAGTGGTCATTAAGGGGGGGCGGGGGTCATCATAACATACTCCTGAGGAAATTCTTCCACACACCCACTACAATTGCGTCTAATGCGATCCAATCTCCTTTCTTCCTCCTCCACCTCATTCTCCAGATAGTACTAGAGGACCGTTGCCCTCTCTGGTCCTTCTTTTTTGCTGCCTTAGTCCCAGATCACTTTTCTAGCAACGTTTGTCCATGACATTCAATGAAGGTTACGATTTTTATCATAGCAGTGACAGATTGTTTATCTGGAAAGAAAATTAAGGATAACAGTCCATGGAGAAGTAATGGAAATGAGGAGAAAGAGAGCTGGGAGATGAATGGAGAGATAATAATAGTTTCTTTGTTTAGGCTAGCAGTGCAGCTGGAGTTTTGTAACAGGACAATCTCTGTCCTGTTGAAGCACAATACTGATAGACAACCGTGTGTTATTTATTTGGCTATGGCAGACAAATATATTTTGTTTAAGGCGGATATTATGTTGGAGATGTGGGTGGCTTGTAATTAATAAAGGACAAATAATGGTCTCCTTTACCTCCAGACTGTGGCTCCAGTGAGTCTGACTATAAGTAGCTGCTTATTAGAGAGGCTCATCACTGACAGGACAATACTTACCACAGCAGGGCATGATGGGATTGCTCCAGAGCCATTTGGAGGCCAAATCCTCCCAGTCCAGCCAAAAGGGTCATAGACAATCATGACAAGGGAATGTTGATAAGATTCAGGATTCAATGTTAAGACAGATTGATCATGTATTTGTCATCCAGGTTCAAATTTAGCAGATTACATGTGATGCAGGTACAGTGCATTCGGAAAGTATTCAGACCCCTTGACTTTTTCCACATTTTGTTAGCCTTACTCTAAAATGGATTAAAAAAATTCTTCACACAATACCCCAAAATTACAAAGCAAAAACAGGTTGACATTTTTGCAAATTTATGACAAAACTGAAATATTACATTTACATAGGTATTGAGACCCTTTACTCAGTACTTTGTTGAAGAACCTTTGGCAGCGATTACAGCCTCAATTCTTTTTGGGTATGACGCTACAAGCTTGGCACACCTGTATCTGGGACGTTTCTCCCATTCTTCTCTGCAGAGCCTCTCAAGATCTGTCAGGTTGGATGGGGAGCGTCGCTGCACAGTCATCTCCAGAGATGTTTGATCGGGTTGAAGTCCGGGTTCTGGCTGGGCCACTAAAGGACATTCAGAAACTTGTCTCAAAGCCACTCCTGCATTGTCTTGGCTGTGTGCTTAGGGTTGTTGTCCTGTTGGACGGTGAACCTTCACCCCAGCCGGAGGTCCTGAGCGCTCTGGAGCAGGTTTTCATCAAGAATCTCTCTGTACTTTGCTCAGTTCATCTTTCCCTCGGTCCTGACTAGTCTCCCAGTCCCTGCTGCTGAAAAACATCCCCACCATGCTAAACGGTAGGGTCGGTGCCAGGTTTCCTCCAGACGTGACGCTTGGCATTCGGGGCAAAAAGTTCAGTCTAGGTTTCATCAGACTAGATACTCTTGTTTGTCATGGTCTGAGAGTTCTTTAGGTGCTTTTTTGCAAACTCCAAGTGGCTTCCATCTGGCCACTCTACCATAAAGGCCAGATTGTTGGAGTGCTGCAGAGATGGTTGTCCTTCTTCTCCCATCTCCACAGAGGAACTCTGGAGCTGTGTCAGAGTGGCCATCGGGTTCTTGGTCAGCTCCCTGTCCAAGACCCTTCTCCCCTGTTTCTCAGTTTGGCCGGGCGGACAGCGTTAGGAAGAGTCTCGGTGGTTTCAAACTTCTTCCATTTAAGAATGATGGAAACAACTGTTCTTGGGGACCTTCAAGGCTGCAGAAAGGTTTTGGTACCCTTCCCCAGATCTGTGCTTTGACACAATCTTGCCTCAGCTCTCCTTACCATTCCTTCAACCTCATGGCTTGGTTTTTGCTCTAAAGTGCATTGTCAACTGTGGGACCTTATATAGACAGGTGTGTGCCTTTCCAAATCATGTCCAATCTCTTGAATTTACCACAGGTGGACTCCAATCAAGTTGTAGAAACATCTCAAGGATGATCAATGGAAACAGGATGCACCTGGGCTCAATTTTAAGTCTCATAGCAAAGGGTTTGAATACTTATGTAAATAAGGTATCTGTTTTTATTTTTATAAATTTGCAAAACATTCTAAAAACCTGTTTTTGCTTTGTCATTGTGGGGTATTGTGTGTAGATTGGTGAGGAAAGATTTCTCCAATCTCCAAAGACAAACATTGGCAATAGAATGGCTTTACTGAAGAGCTCAGTGACTTTAAACGTAGCACCGTCATAGGATGCCACCTTTTTCAAATTTCTCTCCTGCTTGAGCTGCCATGGTCAACTGTAATTGCTGTTATTGTGAAGAGAAAATGTCAAGGAGCAACAACGGCTCAGTCAACAGGTGGTAGGCCACACAAGCTCATAGAATGGGACCGCCGAGTGCTGAAGTGCGTAAAATCGCCTGTCCTCCGTTGCATCACTCACTACCGAGTTCCAAACTGCCTCTGGAAGCAAAGTCAGCACACAAATGCTCTTGTGGCTGAATGGAAGCAAGTCCCCGCAGCAATGTTCCAACATCTAGTGGAAAGCCTTCCCAGAAGAGTGGAGGCTGTTACAGCAGCAAAGGGGGGACCAACTCCATATTAATGCCCTTGATTTTGGAATGAGATGTATGACGAGCAGGTTTCCACATACATTTGGTCATGTAGCGTACATGAGTCAATACTATTCAAATTTTATCCACCACTAATCAGATTTGAATAAGTGTTTAATAATCCGCCTGAAAAAAATCTCTAAACTGATGACATCCTTCCAAAACTACACATCATTGATTATTAACATTTATCTACAGTACTGCTGTGTATGTATCATAACATTGGTCACCTTTGACTTCAATGGAAATAGAAACACAGTAGGGTAAATCCATTTAAATTCAATCACTTTTTGACAGCATTCCTTTTGGTTTAAACAAAACTTTCCATACGTTTGCCCATGGAAGAGGTTGTCAGAAAGTTTTTTTTTTTTTACCCGAATGCCAAAACATAAAAGATAAAGATAAAACTGTTCAAAGTACTCATGTTGCATACCCAACCATACCATGAGACAGCCATTGTCTTCATCACTGGAAAATATAAACTGTTGAGTTTGATATCATTTAAAAGCTTACAAACAGGGTTGTCAAATTATTTCATATTTTCGAGATATAAAGTAAAAACAGATTTGAACCTTTAACGTTAATTATCTAACTGCTTAAACTCAGGTATTTTTTTTCATATTCACATATGTTGTAATTTAGACCCTACTTTCCATTGTCTGTTTTGGTGTTGTGCCTGCCATCAGTTGACACAACATGCTCTTAAGTACAGGGTGAGTGACATTTGAATCATAGAAATACAATTCATAGAATGGACCTATCCCTTCAGACCACTGCAATTTATCTGGAACAGTGGGTACACCATTGAAATTGAATACAAATTTGAACTTCTAATTACTGCCACAAAGATGGCTGCCGGTCCACCCACCATTGAATCTCAACTTGGTCTCAAAATGGTCATGTTTATTCTATTATCTATAATTCCCTAAAACAGGAATCACCAGTGACTCGGGCAATAAGAAAGTGGTCAGATGAAGCAGATGCTAAGTTACAGGACTGTTTTGCTAGCACAGACTGGAATATTATCTGGGATTCTTCCAATGGCATTGAGGAGATCAAATCAAATTTTATTTGTCACATACACATGGTTAGCAGATGTTAATGCGAGTGTAGTGAAATGATTGTGCTTCTAGTTCCGACAATGCAGTAATAACCAACGAGTAATCTAACCTAACAATTCCACAACTACTACCTTATACACACAAGTTTGTACATAAAGATATATGAATGAGTGATGGTACAGAACGGCATAGGCCCAATTTGTCAGTTTTTGATTTGTTAAAAAAGTTTGAAATATCCAATAAATGCCGTTCCACTTCATGATTGTGTCCCACTTGTTGTTGATTCTTCACAAAAAAATACAGTTTTATATCTTTATGTTTGAAGCCTGAAATGTGGCAAAAGGTCGCAAAGTTCAAGGGGGCCGAATACTTTCGCAAGGCACTGTATTAAGTGGCATTGTTTAAAGTGGCTAGTGATACATTTTTTACATCAATTTACATTATTAAAGTGAGCTGGAGTTGAGTCAGTATGTTGGCAGCAGCCACTCATTTAACAGTCTGATGGCCTTGAGATAGAAGCTGTTTTTCAGTCTCTCAGTCCCTGCTTTGATGAACCTGTACTGACCTCACCTTCTGGATGATAGTGGGGTGAACAGGCAGTGGCTCAGGTGGTTGTTGTCCTTCATGATCTTTATGGCCTTCCTGTGACATCGGGTGGTGTAGGTGTCCTGGAGGGACATCCGGTGATGCGTTGTGCAGACCTCACTACCCTCTGGAGAAAAGTTTGTGAGTGCTTTTGGTGACAAGCCGAATTTCTTCAGCCTCCTGAGGTTGAAGAGGCGCTGCTGCGCCTTCTTCACAACGCTAGCTGTGTGGGTGGACCAATTCAGTTTGTCCGTGATGTGTACGCCGAGGAACTTAAAACTTACTACCCTCTCCACTACTGTCCCGTCGATGTGGATAGGGGGGTGCTCCCTCTGCTGTTTCCTGAAGTCCACAATCATCTCCTTTGTTTTGTTGACGTTGAGTGTGAGGTTATTTTCCTGACACCACACTCCTAGTACACCACATCAGTCACTGGCTTCATCAATAACTGCGTTGATGAGGTCGTCCCCACAGTGACCGCTCGCACATACCAGAAGCCATGGATTACAGGCAACATCCCTCATTGAGCTAAAGGGTTGAGCTGCCGCTTTCAAGGAGCGGGACACACCCGGAAGCTTATGAAATCCCGCTATGCCCTCCGACGAACTATCAAACAGGCAAAGAGTCAACACAGGACTAAGATTGAATCGTACTACACCGCCGGCTCCGACGCTTGTCGGATGTGGCAGGGCTTGCAAACTATTACAGACTACAAAGGGAAGCACAGCCGCGAGCTGCACAGTACACGAGCCTACCAGACAAGCTAAATTACTTCTATGCTCACTTCAAGGCAAGTAACACTGAAGCATGCATGAAAGCATCAGCTGTTCCGGACGACTGTGTGATCACGCGCTCAGCAGCCGATGTGAGTAAGACCTTTAAACAGGTCAACATTCACAAGGTCAAAGTGCCAGACGCATTATCAGGACGTGCACTCCGAGCATGTGCTGATCACTGACATTTTCAACCTCTCCCTGTCTAAGTCTGTAATACACAAGGCGCAGTGATGCCGAAACGTTGGTAAATTAAATTTCTGGGAGTTTATACATGGAGTGTGCGACTTTCTTTATTTTGATAGTCTGTAATACCAACATGTTTCAAGCAGATCACCATTGTCCCTGTGCCCAAGAACACTAAGGTAACCTGCCTAAATGACTGCCGACCCGTAGCACTCACTTCTGTAGCCATGAAGTGCTTTGAAAGGCTGGTCATGGCTCACATCAACACCATTCTCCCAGAAACCCTAGATCCTCTCCAATTTGCATACCGCCCCAAACGATCCACAGATGATGCCATCTCTATTGCACTCCACACTGCCCTGTCACACCTGGACAAAAGGAACACCTATGTGAGAATGCTATTAATTGACTACAGCTCAGCGTTCAACACCATAGTGCCCTCAAAGCTCATCACTAAGCTAAGGACCCTGGGACTAAACACCTCCCTCTGCAACTGGATCCTGGACTTCCTGATCGGCCGCCCCCAGGTGGTAAGGGTAGGTAACAACACATCCGCCACGCTGATCCTCAACACGGGGGCCCCTCTGGAGTGTGTGCTCAGTCCCCTGCTGTTCTCCCTGTTCACTCATGACTGCATGGCCAGGCACGACTCCAACACCATCATGAAGTTTGCCAATGACACAACAGTGGTAGGCCTGATCACCGACAACGATGAGACAGCTTATAGGGAGGAGGTCAGAGACCTGGCTGTGTGGTGCCAGGACAACAACCTCTTCCTCAATGTGATCAAGATAAAGGAGATGATTGAGGACTACAGGAAGAGGAGGACCGAGCACACCCCCATTCTCATCGACGGGACTCTAGTGGAGCAGGTTGAGAGCTTCGAGTTTCTTGGTGTCCACATCACCAACAAACTATCATGGTCCAAGCACACCAAGACAGTTGTGAAGAGGGCACGACAAGACATATTCCCCCTCAGGAGACTGAAAAGATTTGGCATGGGTCCTCAGATCCTCAAAGTACTACAGCTGCACCATTGAGAGCATCCTGACTGGTTCCATCACTGCCTGGTATGGCAACTGCTCTGCGCTCAATTACTCCACACATTGACTCTGTACCTGTACCCCCTGTATATAGCCTCACTATTGTTATTTTACTGCTGCTCTTTAATTATTTGTAACTTTTACTTCTTATTTATTGTATCTTTTCTTAACGGCATTGTTGGTTAAAACTTCTTATGGATTAGATCCCGCTAACGGGATCGATATGACAACAGCCAGTGAAAGTGCAGGGCGACAAATTCAAAACAACAGAAATCTCATAATCTCAAACTATTTTACACCATTTTAAAGATAAACTTGTTGTTAATCCCACCACAGTGTCTGATTTCAAAAAGGCTTTACGACGAAAGCACACCAAAGGATTATGTTAGGTCTGCACCGAGTAACAGAAAAACACAGCCATTTTTCCAGCCAAAGAGAGGAGTCACAAAAAGCAGAAATTGAGAGAAAAGGAATCACTAACCTTTGATAACCTTCATCAGATGACACTCATAGGACTTCATGTTACACAATACCTGTATGTTTTGTTTGATAAAGTTCATTTTTATATCCAAAAATCTCAGTTTACATTGGCGCATTACGTTCAGTAATGTTTTGCTTCCAAAACATCCGGTGATTTTACAGAATTACTCATCATAAATGTTGATGAAAATACAAGTGTTGTGCATGGAACTTTAGATAAAGTTCTCCTTAATGCAACCGCTGTGTCAGATTTCATAAAAGCTTTACCGAAAAAGCACACCATGCAATAATCTGAGTACAGCGCTCAGACAACAAAACAAGCCATACAGATATCCGCCATGTTGTGGAGTCAACAGAAGTCAGAAATAGCATTATAAATATTCACTTACCTTTGATGATCTTCATCAGAATGCACTCCCAGGAATCCCAGATCCACAATAAATGTTTGATTTGTTTGATAAAGTCCATAATTTATGTCCAAATACTCCCTTTTTGTTTGAGCGTTTAGTACACAATCCAAACTCACGAGGCGCGGGCAAGTCCAGGCGAAAGATCAGACGAAAAGTCATTTTCCAGTTCTGTAGAAACATGTCAAATTAAGTATAGAATCAATCTTTAGGATGTTTTTATCATAAATCTTCAATAATGTTTCAACCAGAGAATTCCTTTGTCTGTAGAAATGCAATCAAACGCAGCTAACTCTCACTTGAGCGCGTGATCAGCTCATGCCACTCTGCCAGACCCCTGACTCAATCAGCTCTCATTCCCCCATCCTTCACAGTAGAAGCCTCAAACAAGGTTCTAACGACTGTTGACATCTAGTGGAAGCTTTAGGACGTGCAATATGACCCCATAGATACTGTATATTTGATTGTCAATGACTTTAAAACCTACAAACCTCAGATTTCACACTTCCTGGTTGGATTTCTTCTCAGGTTTTGCCTGCCATATGAGTTCTGTTATACTCACAGACATCATTCAAACATTTTTAGAATCTTCAGAGTGTTTTCTATCCAAATCTACTAATAATATGCATACAGTGCCTTGCGAAAGTATATATATATACTTAGTATATAGATATAAAACTGTAATTTTTTGTGAAGAATCAACAAGTGGGACACAATCATGAAGTGGAACGAAATTTATTGGATATTTCAAACTTTTTTAACAAATCAAAAACTGAAAAATTGTGCGTGCAAAATTATTCAGGCCCTTTTACTTTCAGTGCAGCAAACTCTCTCCAGAAGTTCAATGAATTATCCAATGTTGACCTAAATGACTAATGATAATAAATACAATCCACCTGTGTGTAATCAAGTCTCCGTATAAATGCACCTGCACTGTGATAGTCTCAGAGGTCCGTTAAAAGCGCAGAGAGCATCATGAAGAACAAGGAACACACCAGGCAGGTCCGAGATACTGTTGTGAAGAAGTTTAAAGCCGGATTTGGATACAAAAATATTTCCCAAGCTTTAAACATCTCAAGGAGCACTGTGCAAGCGATAATATTGAAATGGATGGAGTATCAGACCACTGCAAATCTACCAAGACCTGGCTGTCCCTCTAAACTTTCAGCTGATACAAGGAGAAGACTGATCAGAGATGCAGCCAAGAGGCCCATGATCACTCTGGATGAACTGCAGAGATCTACAGCTGAGGTGGGAGACTCTGTCCATAGGACAACAATCAGTCGTATATTGCACAAATCTGGCCTTTTTGGAAGAGTGGCAAGAAGAAAGCCATTTCTTAAAGCTATCCATAAAAAGTGTTGTTTAAAGTTTGCCACAATCCACCTGGGAGACACACCAAACATGTGGAAGAAGGTGCTCTGGTCAGATGAAAACAAAATTGAACCTTTTGGCAACAATGCAAAACGTTATGTTTGGCGTAAAAGCAACACAGCTCATAACCCTGAGCCACCATTCGTGAATGTGTTGAGTAAATTCAATTGTGAAATTTGCGCACCAAAGGATAGAAAACGCCAGTAACACGCATTATAAGATTGTAAATTATACACTAAGCATGACTTTTCCATGTAATATGCTACAAATTGGTTTACGATATTTTAACATTATGATTAGCATATTATAGTTTATGGCTCTTTCATTATACTTGTGTCATGAAATTGATGATTATAGCTCACTCCCTGTAAAATACATAGGCGTACATGAATGGGTACTTTGGGTAAATGGAATCTGCAATTGACCATCTGATTTAGTTTCTATTCTAAGTAGAAAATTACAAACACTCCCCACACCATATTATTTTCATTTTTTTACACGTTTAATTAGCCTACAAGTTGCTAGCTCCTTATTTTCATGTAAAATACTGTACTTAAAATATAAGGGTTGGATTTGGAAAACAATTTCAGGTCAGAAGAATTGTTAAAAATCTGGCTCTGGTTAGCTTCATATACATTATCTACTGGTATCATTTTCAATTGGAGAGCTCACAACTGGACAAAAAGGTAACACAGACAAATTAGAGACAGATCCCGTTCACACCTTTTATTGCCGAATTGTGATCTGTGATGAATGAACATTGGCACTACTGTAGGTCATCTTGAATGATGTTTTTAAGTTAACAATTAAAACAAGTTTAAACACTTCACTTCAATGAATCAACATTGAATTAATCAAAATATAATTTCAAAAGTACAAATAATCTAACTTGTTTGTAAATGTTACACATCTTAGTAATTAGGCTATTATTACTAAAGCATCATTGCAGGTGTACAAAAAAGTCCATACCAGAGGTGGCCAACCTTGCTCCACTCTCTGATCTACTGGGTGAGCATGCTTCTATTCCAGCCCAGAAATAATACACATTATTATCAACTGATTAGGTTTGGTAAGTTAAATCAGGTGTGTTAGTACTGGGCTGAAACAGAAACCTGCACACCCAGTGTACCTCCAGGAGAAGGATTGGCCTACTACAGTTGTAATAAGTTTGTAGCCTTCATTGTGTGTAATTTTTAAATGTATTGTTGTATACAACATTTGCTAACATACCGTGCATTCGTTAAGTATTCAGACCCCTTGACTTTTTCCACTCTTTGTTACATTACCTTATTCTAAAATGGATTCAATTTTTTAAACATTCTCAATCTACACACAATAGCCCATAACGACAAAGCGAAAACAGGTTTTTTGACATTTTTGCAAAATACAGAAAATACCTTATTTACATAAGTATTCAGACCCTTTGCTATGAGACTTGAAATTGAGCTTAGGTGCATCCTGTTTCCATTGATCATCCTTGAGATGTTTCTACAACTTGATTGGAGTCCACCTGTAGTAAATTCAATTGATTGGACATGATTTGAAAAGGCACACACCTGTTTATATAAGGTCCCACAGTTGACAATGCATGTCAGAGCAAAAACCAAGCCATGAAGTCGAAGGAATTCTCTGTAGACCTCCGAGACAGGATTGTGTTGAGGCACAGATCTGGGAAAGGGTACCAAAACCTGTTTGCAGCATTGAAGGTCCCCAAGAACACAGTGGCCTCCGCCATTCTTAAATTGAAGAAGTTTGGAACCACCAAGACTCTTCCTAGAGCTGGCCAAACTGAGCAATCGGGGGAGAAAGGCCTTGGTCAGGGAGGTGACCAAGAACCCGACGGTCACTCTGACAGAGCCCCAGAGATCTTCTGTGGAGTTGGGAGAATCTTCCAGATGACAACCGTCTCTGCAGCACTCAACCAATCAGGCCTTTACGGAAGCCACTCCTCAGTAAAAACACATGACAGCCCACTTGGAGTTTGCAAAAAAAAGCACCTAAAGGACTCTGACAATGAGAAACAAGATTCTCTGGTCTGATGAAACCAAGATGGAACACTTTGGCCTGAATGCCAAGCGTCACATCTGGAGGAAACCTGTCACCATCCCTACGGTGAAACATGGTGGTGGCAGCATCATGCTGTGGGGATGTTTTTCAGTGGCAGGGACTGGGAGACTTGTCAGAATCAAGGGAAAGAGGAACGGAGCAAAGTACAGAGAAATCCTTGATGAAAACCTGCTCCAGAGCGCTCAGGACTTCAGGCTGGGGTGAAGGTTCACCTTCCAACAGGACAACAACCCTAAACATACAGCCAAGACAATGCAGGAGTGGTTTTGGGACAAGTTTCTGAATGTCTTTGAGTGGCCCAGCCAGAGCCTGGACTTGAACCCGATCGAACATCTCTGGAGAGACCTGAAGATAGCTGTGCAGTGACGCTCCCCATCCAACCTGACAGAGCTTGACAGGCTCTGCAGAGAAGAATGGGAGAAACTCCCCAAATACAGGTGTGCCAAGCTTGTAACGTCATACCCAAGAAGACTCGAGGCTGTAATCATTGCCAAAAGTGCTTCAACAAAGTACTGAGTAAAGGGTCTGAATACTTATGTAAACATGATATTTCAGATTTTGCTACAATTTCTAGAAATCCTTTTTTGCTTTGTCATAGTGCTGTGTTGTGTGTAGATAACTTTTTTTTGTTAATATTCCATTTTAGAACAAGGCTGTAATGTAACAAAACGTGGAAAAATGAAGGGGTCTGAATACTTTCCTAATGCACTGTATGTTTGGAAGACTTCAAATCATCAAAAGGGGTGCTGTCAAATAGTATTCAAATGGATTTAACCCTGTAGTCCTAGAAATGTTGCATTTTGATTCTCAATATCCAACTTTTAACTGAGTAAATGCTCCCAAGGAGTTTTATGTATTCCTAATGTCTGTAAAAATGTAATCAATAATGGACATGAGATAATCTCAGAATTCCCAGAGACTTCTATCGAGGACCAGCTGCTCGTTGGACCAGCTCCCTTTCTGCGCTTCTTTCACTTGCATGAGCTTACACACGTCTGACAGAACCCTAACAGTGTCAATGTAGCTCTGTGTCACCTCAAACATGTCTGTCTGCAGCACCAGCCGGGGGTTGACCACCATCTTGTAGGAGTTGGTGGCGTCCTCCTGAACAGGTTCTCTGTAGACGTAGTCGAGGAGATCCACCTCCAGCGCCCTCCTCCGTGTGGAATGGTCTGGAGTAATGGTACCGGCCGTGGCAGGGAAGTGATGCGTCTCCATCAAGAACACTGCTGCGTCTGGGTGCTGCCCCTGTAGGTCCTCCATGTGGGGTCGCAGAGCGATGTTTGAGGCCGGGACCAGGAGCTGGTCAAAGTCAGCCAGCAGCACGTACCGCGACCTGTACATATTCCTGTAGATACACTCTTTCTTGGTGGTCAGATGGCCGTTGAGGTGGATGTCCCCTTCCAGCTCCTGGGCCTCCTACCCAGTAGAGGGGTTGAGGAAGTGGTTGATGGGCCAGTCGATCACTTCCAGAGTGCCCTCTTCTGTGTAGTACTGGAGGACGGGGAAATCCTCCCATCTCTCCCTGTTCTGGATAGTCAGAAATGTCTGGTTGAGGGCCTCCTGGCTCTCTAGGTGTGTGGTGAGAGTGACGTGTGTGGCGTTGCATCCTGGTCCTTCAAGGCCGGGCATGTCTGCGGCCGCATACGGGTATCCATAGTGGACGCTGTGCATTACGACATCGGCTGGAGCGACCTGGGGGGCCTGTCCAGAGCAGCAAAACACACAGTACAGAGACGTGGTTCGGTCTTTGTTGACCATGGCAATGATGCGCATGGCTCCCCTTCCCCTGTGGTCCTTGTATGCAGACACCATTAGATGCGTTGAAACCTTGACTGGTGTTATAGTGTATTTGGCAGTGTGAACAGGGCAGCTAGAGTGGAAAGTGGGAGGAATGGAGCAAGCTTGAATAGAGTTGGTCCTGAAAGTCACAAATGGCCCTAGTGTGTCACACAGACACAGGATGATCAAACAGACTTTCCCTAACTGACTCCTTATTTGGTGCAGGTCAGCCACCGGATCTGTATGAGCATGTGTCCCAATCAACAATCATGACGATAACACAACATTGATAACAACAACCGTCATCATGATTGTTACAAAGACCCTCATCATCCCTGTCATAATCAAAACATTGACAGGAATTTTATCAGTGATGCAATGAACAATCAGACAGGGAAAATCAAGACATATGGGCTTTCAATCGTCTTAATCCATCTGGTCCACCGTCCCCAAACAACCATCTCCAGATTGGGAGATGGCAGATTAATTAGGGCCGATTTCAAGTTTTCATAACAATCGGAAATCGGTATTTTTTTAAACATATTTATTTAATCTTTATTTAACTAGGCATGTCAGTTAAGAAAACATTCTTATTTTCAATGACGGCCTAGGAATGGTGGGTTAACTGCCTCGTTCAGGGGCAGAACGACAGATTTTCACCTTGTCAGCTTGGGGGATCCAATCTTCCAACCTTACAGTTAACTTGTCCAACGCAATAACGACCTGCCTCTCGTTGCACTCCACAAGGAGACTGCCTATTACGCGAATGCAGTAAGCCAAGGTAAGTTGCTAGCTAGCATTAAACTTATCTTATAAAAAACAATCAATCATAATCACTAGTTAACTAGTGGTTGATGATATTACTAGATATTATCTAGCGTGTCCTGGTTGCATATAATCTGACTGAGCATACAAGTATCTAAGTATCCGACTGAGCGGTGGTAGGCAGAAGCAGGCACGTAAACATTCATTCAAACAGCACGTTCGTGCGTTTTGCCAGCAGCTCTTCGTTGTGCGTCAAGCATTGCGCTGTTTATGACTTCAAGCCTATCAACTCCCGAGATGAGGCTGGTGTAACCGAAGTGAAATGGCTAGCTAGTTAGCGCGCTCTGAGCCTTGCAGTGGTTGTTTCCCTTGCTCTGCATGGGTAACGCTGCTTCGAGGGTGGCTGTTGTCGTTGTGTTCCTGGTTCGAGCCCAGGGAGGAGCGAGGAGAGGGACGGAAGCTATACTGTTACACTGGCAATACTAAAGTGCCTATAAGAACATCCAATAGTCAAAGGTTAATGAAATACAAATGGTATAGAGGGAAATAGTCCTATAATTCCTATAATAACTACAACTTAAAACTTCTTACCTGGGAATATTAAAGACTCATGTTAAAAGGAACCACCAGCTTTCATATGATCTCATGTTCTGAGCAAGGAACTGAAACGTTAGCTTTCTTACAAAGCACATATTGCACTTTTACTTTCTTCTCCAACACTTTGTTTTTGCATTATTTAAACGAAATTGAACATGTTTCATTATTTACTTGAGGCTAAATTGATGTTATTGATGTATCATATTAAGTTAAAATAAGTGTTAATTCAGTATTGTTGTAATTGTCATTATTACAAATACATTTTTAAAATATCGTCTGATTAATCGGTATCGGCTTTTTTGGTCCTCCAATAATCGGTATTGGTATCGGCATTGAAAAATTATAATCGGTCGACCTCTACTCCAGATATCTCCATTATTACCTGTCGGCTGTGGGAACCTCCACATCCTGGTCAGTTTGTGGGGTCTCTCATCTCTCCGCTGTCAGAAGATTCAGGCTCGGATCCAGACGGCACTGCTGCTCTTCTTCTCAACATCTACAGGAGAATAAAGTGGGGTCTCTTGACGACCAAATTAAACAAGAGACGAGATTTAGGCCGGGATTCTATTCATAGAGCAGCGTGCTGGGAAGCTGACGCGGCTTTTATTGGCATTTTCCCACACATTCTCCATATATCATTCACATTAAAAGCTGTGCATGTGGCTCAATCGGGAATAACCTTTGTATGTCAACCGCGCTATAACCAGAGGAGGCTGGTGGGAGGAACTGTAGGAGGCCAGGCTCATTGTAATGGATTAAATGGAACGGTATCAAGCACATAAAATATATGGAAACCACATATTAGACTCCGTTCCACTATTCCATTTCAGCCATTACAATGAGCCCATCCTCCTATATCTCCTCCCACCAGCCTTTTGTGGCTATAACGTAGATTTAACATGGACCTAACGTGGATTGGAACAAATCCCAGCTTTCGGCTAACAAAGACCAATAAAATAAATAAAACACTGTCTGCGAGATTCAGATCAATTTCCTTTGTCCACACAATAGGTGCAGATCTAGTCGTTTTTTATTACATGGATTAATTGGATTGGATTATGGATTAATTATGAATGTCAGTGCTAAATTTGTGCTGGATCTTGCTGGAACAATGAGATGGTGGGGATGCAGGGCAGCATATTGAAGTTACTTAGGATGGCATATAGTTCCACAATGCTGTGGTAGCCATGCTGGTTAAGTGTGCCTTGAATTCTAAATAAATCACAGACCGTGTCACCAGCAAAGCAACATCACATCACCTTGTTCACGGTGGGATCCACAAAAGCTACTCTGCGTCTCACAAAGACACAGAGGTTGGAACCAAAAATCTCAAGTTTGGACTCATCAGACCAAAGTACAGATTTCCACCGGTCAAATAGGTCTATCTTCTGTAAACCACCCCTACCATGTCACAACAAAACTGATTGGCTCAAACGTATTTAAGAAGGACAGAAATTCCACAAATTAACTTTTAACAAGGCACACCTGTTAATTGAAATGCATTCCAGGTGACTACCTCATGAAGCTGGTTGAGAAAATTCCAAGAGTGTGCAAAGCTGTCATCAAGTCAAAGGGTGTCTATTTGAAGAATCTCAAATATAAAATATATTTTGATTTGTTTAACACTTTGTTTTGGTTACTACATGATTCCATATGTGTTATTTCATAGTGTTGATGTCTTCACTATTATTCTACAATGTAGAAAATAGTAATGATAAAGAAAAACCCAAACTTTTGACTGGTACTGTAAGTCTATTTCTGATTGAATGAATATACCTTATTGGTTAAGTAACGGTTATTTGCTGAGCTCCCAGTGGCCCCTCTTATCTGCTTTCCCTCTGTTCTTTTAGTTCATCCTGAAGAACTATGGGGAGAATCCAGACAGCTATAATGAACAACTGAAGAAGCTAGAGACACTGAGACAGGTATGAACTGGAACTGAGAGTGCTATGCAAATGTCATATGTTGTGATTTATTTGTTATGTCGGCCATATACTATACTGTACTGTCTTTCTATCCTATAATAAGTAAGTGTTTGTGGCAGGGTGCGGTGAATGTGACGCGGGACTTTGAGGGCTGCAGCATTTTGAGGAAGTACTTTGGGCAGCTGCACTACCTCCAGAGCCGTGTGCCTCTGGGGCCTGGGCAGGAAGCAGCAGTACCCATCTCATGGTATGAGGCAATGAAGTACACATAGGAGAGCCCTATATTTACACACTTACCCATGAGATCATTATCATACACACAGTTGCTTTCATACTCTTCCACAGACAGCTACGGAACGACCGGAAGAACACAAGCTAACACTTTATTTGGATAGTCTGTCGAGCATCTACAGATGGACTATCTACTAACCCTACCATTAACCCTCATCCTAACCCTAAACTTAACCCTAGCCCCAACCTTAACTCTACCCCAACCCTTATTCTAAACCCTCCCTAACAGGAACCTTAGCAAGCAGTTGCTTATCTGCAGATATCACTAGAGCATCCACAGAGCATCTACAGATGGACAATCTGAACTATCCAAATAAAGTGTGAGCAAACACACACACACACTTTCATAAGCTCTCCCTACCATACGTGTAGACACAGACCACACCCTCAGGTATGCAATACAGTGTGTCGCCAATTTCATTCTCTCTTACCAGGACAGAAATATTTTCTGGAGAAACAGTTACTGTGAAACAAAGATGAACGATAGTAAAAAGGTTTGGATCACCTTAAATACAGTTTTGTGCAAACTAAGTTCCATCAGTCATTGAATCAGATGGCTCATTCATCACAAAACCCACTGTTATTGCCAACTTCTTTAATAAATTTTTCATTGGCAAGATTAGCAAACTTTGACATGCCAACAACAAATTCTGAACCTCCACATCCATGCATAACTAACCAAATTATGAACGACAAGCATTGTAATTCTGTAAAGTGAGTGTGGCAGTGGTGAAACAAATATTGTTGTCTATCATCAATGACAAACCACCTGGTTCTGACAACTTGGATGGAAAATTACTGAGGGTGATAGTGGATGATATTGCCACTAATATTTGCCATCTTTTCAATCTAAGCCTACAGGAAAGTGTGTGTACTCAGACCTGGAGGGAAGCAAAAGTCATTCTGCTCCCCAAGAATAGCAAAGCAACCTGCTCAAACAGCCGACCAATCAGCCTGTTACCAACCCTTAGTAAACTTTTGGACAAAATAGTGTTTGACCAGATTTTCAAAACGCTTATAGGGATGGGCATTCAACATGTACGCCACTTACACAAATGACTGATGATTGGCTAACAAAATAATAATAATGAGTAAATAAAAGGATTGTGGGACCTGTTTTACATTTGGTCTTCAGTGCAACTTTTGACATTATCTATAGTAATCTGCTGCTGGAAAGGCATATGTGTAATGTAATGTTCCCTCAATTTTTTTCAGGCACTGAGCAAATTTCAGGTCTGCTTAACGTGACCTATGAACGTTGTGAAAATTCTGTGCAACTTCCAGCGTGCGTTTACTGTTAACCCGGAGTTTGTTAACCCGGAGTCAGTACCCACTTTACAGTTTTAGAGGTGGCCATGTAGGCTACTGTGGCTATTTGATCATAACGTAAGCCTACCAGAGTGGACTAACATCAAAACAATTGAGAAAATGCATCCCATAACATTTTAATGTGGAAACAGCTGTTCTATCATTCAGCCTAACGTAGCAACCAATGTGCGGTGTTTAATGTAGGCCTACATTCCATGAGACTTTTGAAAAAAACATGCAGGGCTTGACATTAACCTGTTTATCCACTTGTCCTTCAGACAAGGAGGTGACTGAAAATGTTGTTGGGTTGTATGATGCAAGAAACCACTTTACAAATGAAAATGCTTTATTATTCCCATACCATTATTACAGAGAATCAGCCAAATTATTCTACTCTTTACCTATTGGCTACTTAGCTTATTCAAGCCGGTCTCAAAATACAACACGGCCCCTTTAAGACATAAAAAAAACGCTCTTTGCCTGACTCACTTTTCAAAGACGTCTAGAGATGTATATGGTTTGTGCTCTTGTAGGAAGCAATCACTCCCCTATTGCTGACTATAACTGGGCTAATAACTCACTAAATAGCAAAGGACATGAACAAAATGTGCACAAAATGTGCACATGTGGCTACAGCAGCTCTTACTTTGACTTCAAATTAAGCGCATCTACTCACGACCGCTCATGCTGCAAACACAGTTCAGTTCAATGTAAATGGCAATGAGCTATTTGCATATAGGCCTACTGCAGCTCTGATTGTTTATACCGCACCAGGCTGAAGAATCCTACTCTGATCCTACTCTGATGCGTTCTGCCTACAACAAAATCTCTTGCATAGTTTGTTTTGTTTCAGTAAGGTTGATAGTGTTAACAGGGAAAACTCTAGAACACGGATCATCAACCTTGTCTGAGTCAAGATCACTGAGTCAAAATGCAAGCCGAGATCTACCGCTCAGATTTTTTTAACATGACTTTAAAAAACGTAAGCCTATGCAACAATCAATTAATAATAGTACTGTAGCAATGAGGTTTGTGCAGTAAGTCATAGGTCCAATACATTATCACTGCATATTGGCTTTGCTTTAATTGCCTTGCCAATGCATTGTTGTTTGGGCATTTCTTTTCAAATGACATTGTAACATTTGAGGTAGGCTATATGATCATGCCGGTAATAGATCCGTTGTTGTATTACTTGTGAAGCACAGCTGAATGACCATACATTTCAATAATTATGGGGGGGGGCAATGGTGCCTGCATCTGATGGTCAGTCTCAGTGGAGGGAGAGGGCAGCAGACTGAGGATCTGCCTCTCAACATCCCTCCGCTCTCCCTTTCCTCCACTAACACTGACCTAAAAGGGACACCATCTTCCAGCTGGCGAAACTCGACACGCACCGGATTATTTCTGCCTCATGCACAAAGTCATGTTGAACAGAAAAAGTGAAATATTCCTTGATATTAAAAAAGACCCAAGCCAGTAATAATAATAACAGTAACACAAGCCTACAGCTTTCCTACTTATTCATTACTGCTGCAGTGCTTGTTGTAGCGCTGAGTGGATATAGGAACAACGCGCATTTTATGCCTTATAAAAGTGTTGACAGTGCTGAGTAAGAACTTAAACATGAACTCAGTCATCAGCATCAGCATCTCTTTGCTGTATTTGTTGACAGTGTCTCTCTAGTCATGGTTTTGAACGTTTAGAAATCTCACAGTATCAACTTTCTGCAGCTTTCTTTTTTGCCACGCTACGTTACGGCAGACACAGTCATCTGAGCCATCTGATTGGCCAGGGGTAGGCCTATAGTGCACTTAATTTGCTCTTTGGGCCCGCAGGGAAGGCAGGGACTTACAATTGGCCCAGAACAGGGCAGCACGGCTGGCTCTTAAATGTACACGGAGACTTAACATTATGTCAGTCTCACCTGGCTCAAAGTAGAGGACAGATTGACTTCTTCACAACTTGTATTTGCGAGAAGCATTGACATGTTGAATGCACCAAGCTGTCTGTTTAAGCTATTAGCACACAGCTCGGACGTCCATGCATACCTCACAAGACATGCCACCAGAGGTCTCTTCACAGTCCCCAAGTCCAGAACAGATTATGGGAGGCGCACAGTACTACATAGAGCCATGGCTATATTGAACTCTATTCCACATCAAGTAACTCAAGCAAGCAGTAAAATCTGATTTAAAAGAAAACGGATAAAATACACCTTATGGAACAGCCGGGAATGTGAAGAGACACACACACTATAACATACTCACTATACACATACACATGTATTTTGTGTTGTAGATATGTGCTTGTAGAGTAGTGACCTGAGGGAACACACTTATTAATGTGTCATAAAAATCTGTTGTATTGTTTTTAAAATTGTATATAACTGCCTTAATTTTGCTGGACCCCAGGAAGATAAGCTGCTGCCTTGGCAGGAACTAATGGGGATCCATAATACATACAAATACAGACAGGCCCATACATGTAGACACACACCACACCCTCATGTATGCAAAACAGTGTGTCAACAATTTCCTTCTCTTATCAGGACAGAAATATTTTCTGGAAAAACAGTCACTCATGATGACATCAGCTATGAGCAAGCCTGCATCCTCTACAACCTGGGTGAGTTGAACCATTGAGTGGTGAAGTGTAAAACTGACCTTCGATCCGCACTGAGGGCCTAACCAGCCGTCAAACAGCTATTTCCTGATTGCCATGATGTTGTCTTCTCTGTAGGTGCTCTCCACTCCATGTTGGGAGCCATGGATAACAGGGTGTCAGAAGAGGTGAGCAGAAGCAACACGTTAACCTCTCTCTCCATGACATCTCACACGGACATTGTATTGTCCTCCTCTTTCTATCACTTACCTCCTCACTCCCTTCTGTCTCCCCTCTCTCTCTCTCTCTCCCTCTAGGGGATGAAGGTGTCATGTACACACTTCCAGTGCTCCGCGGGGGCCTTCTCCTACCTGAGGGACCACTTCAGCCACAACTTCAGCGTGGACATGAGTCACCAGATCCTTAACCTCAACATCAACCTCATGCTGGTAACTATCGCACACACACGTGCCCCACACACACGTGCCCCACATGCATGTGTTCTCACACGCATGAACACACACACTTCATCGTGGTTATTTGTCTCCATTCAGGGTCAGGCTCAGGAGTGTCTCCTGGAGAAGTCCATGCTGGACAACAGGAAGAGTTTCCTTGTAGCCCGCATCAGTGCTCAGGTAAATTTCCCTTCTCTCAACACAAGACGTAGTAGCAGGGCACGATTACACCCTCTAGACCTCAGTTGCCATAGAGCACTGTTGTTCTCAATAGGAATCAAACGGGGCGGGACTAACTGAACTTATCCAATAAGAAAATGCAAATTATTTTCTGTTGCAAAACGTTTCGCTACGGTGTGCCCTAATGAGTATGACCTAGGTGTGCGACTGTTCTGTTGTTGGCCTGGTCTAGGTGGTGGACTACTATAAGGAGGCGTGCAGGGCTCTGGAGAACTCTGACACAGCCTCCATGCTGGGTAAGATCCAGAAGGACTGGAAGAAACTGGTGCAAATGAAGATCTACTACTTTGCCTCCATCGCCCATGTGAGTTTGAGACAGGACAGTGAGTTGTGAGGGAGTGTATTGCGAATGTGTTCTCAATTTGGTTTACGGATACTCTTTTTTTTATTGAATAACATATTTTTTTCAGCTGCATATGGGGAAGCAGGCTGAGGAACAACAGAAATATGGAGAGCGGGTATGTCACCTTCTTGACTATCCCTACTCCCCCCGTGTATATTCCTCTGCATACCTCCATTCCTCTACATACTAATGTCTCTCCTTATACACCTGTTTTTCTAAAGCTGGCTTACCTGCAGAGCTCCTTAGACAAACTCAGTGAAGCCATCAAGTTGGCCAAGGTACAGTCACCTTCCAATTGACTCTTGTGTGTAACCTTTGTCATTTGCCATTCTGAAATGGATTCTTTTGCATCTGTTACAATAACAAAGGAACTGTCTTTATGCTCCTTCCCCTCAATGCCCTCTTCTCTCATTCTCTCTTGTTTGAACAGGGTCAGCCGGACAGTGTGCAGGAGGCCTTAAAGTTCACCATGGACGTGATAGGGGGAAAGTAAGCAGCTATAATCTCTACTGTATATTCACTTATGATTGTGGGTAGGTTGGTACAATCTTTACCCTTTGAGATTGGTAGACAGTCACACACATTCTTTCTGCTCCGTCTTCTCCTTTTATTTTGATATTCCTTATCCCCTGTCCCTTGTAGGTTCAACTCTGCCAAGAAAGACAATGACTTCATCTACCATGAGACTGTGCCCTCGTTGGAGACTCTTGCTTCCGTCAAAGGTCACATTGAACCCTGACCTCTGACCTATCCTCACACACAACCTCTCCTGCATTTCATGTACTATATTTGGATTTTCATTGTCATCATGTCCTCTCTAGGTGCCCCCCTGGTGAAGGCCTTGCCCGTGAACCCAACTGATCCCAGTGTCACAGGACCAGACCTGTTTGCCAAGCTGGTGCCCATGGCTGCCCACGAGGCCTCCTCTCTCTACAGTGAAGAGAAGGCCAAGTTGCTACGGGACATCATGGCCAAGATAGACAGCAGGAATGAGACTCTAGAGTGAGTAGGAGAGTCGGAGAGGCTGTGTGTGTATTTGTGTCGTCTAGGGACGCCTATTACGATTTAATATAGTGACTTTGTGTGGTTACTGACGTAGCTCTGGGTTTACAGGCAGTTTATGGACTCTCTGGGTCTGGAGCCAGACTCAGTAGATAACCTGGACATGTACAGTCACATCCCCCCCGTACTGATGGAGAAGTGTGCTGCGCTCAGTGTCAGACCAGACACCGTCAAGAGCCTCATTCAGTCCATGCAGGGTGAGTGGTTGGGCCTGGGACACACACGTACACATGTCACACACACACATACAGTGGGGCAAAAAAGTATTTAGTCAGCCACCAATTGTGCAAGTTCTCCCACTTAAAAAGATGAGAGAGGTGTAATTTTCATCATAGGTACACTTCAACTATGACAGACAAAATGAGGGGGAAAAAATCCAGAAAATCACATTGTAGGATTTTTAATGAATTTATTTGCAAATTATGGTGGAAAATAAGTATTATTATTATTATGCCTTTCGATACTATCCCTATGTCTCTCTCCCTCAGTCTTGTCTGGTGTATTCACGGACGTGGAGGCGTCTCTGAGGGAGATCCGGGACGTGCTGGAGGAGGACGAGGCCGGGGTGCGGGCGCTGCAAGAGGCGGTGGGAGGAGGCCCTGCGGCAGAGCTGCACCCCCAGGCACATGCCCAGACCCTGGCTGAGATCCGCAGAGACCTGGAGAAGTACATGGAGGCCCATGAGAAGGCCAGCTTCACCAACACCGAGCTGCACAGAGCCATGAACCTGCACATCAGTAACCTGAGGCTGCTGGGGGGACCACTGGATGCCCTGAGAGACGCCCTGCCGAGGCCCCAACTCAACCAGGGTGGGTATAGGAAAGTGGAAAAGAGTTGTGGTGTTTATGGTGTCATTTGGAGTGTGTTTCTAAATGTGAGTGTGTGTGTGTGTTCCTACAGAGGAGGTGGCGGGGCTGCAGTGCATGAAGAGGATCCTGGGTAAGGTGCAGGAGATGAGGGACCAGAGGAGCACCCTGGAAAAACAGCTGCGTGACCTCATCCAGCAGGACGACATCACTTCCTCCCTTGTCACTACCGAGCGCACTGACATGAAGGTACAAGACATTGTGTGCGTGTTTGATCTTCAGGAAATTCTAGACTAACGCATGCTTCTAAACACACTATATGTAACATTTGCCTCTCTCTTGCTCTCTCTCTCTCTCTCCCCTCCCTCTCTCTCTCCCTTCCTCCCTATAGAGGTTGTTTGAGGAGCAATTGAAGAAGTATGAGCAGGTAAAGGTGTACATCGACCAGAACCTGTCTGCCCAGGAGAACATCCTCAAGGCGCTGACGGAAGCCAACGTGCAATACGCCTCGGTCCGCAAGGGCCTCGCCGAGACGGAACACAAGTGAGCAAGGTCTTGGGAAGGGTTTTTGTGGGACACCAGTACTATTTGTCAAAGGACGCTGTTCCAGTCCAATGCAATAGGGACGGGGCCAATAAAGAGAATCAGAACACACAAACAAATCGGAGCAGACAAATGGAAACACGAGAAACATAAGCATTGTTACTGAAGAAGTTCTCACCTCTCCCTTTCTCTTCCTCTTCTCCTCCTTCCTTTCTCTCGCTCCAACTCTCAGGTGGAACGGCACGGTGCAGACCCTGGTGGCGTCCTACGAGGCTTACGAGGACCTGATGAAGAAGTCCCAGGAGGGGAAGGAGTTCTACGAGGACCTGGAGACCAAGTCCTCCCGCCTGCTGGAGAGAGCGAAGACTCTGTGTCAGGGCAGGGAGGAGGAGAGGAAGGCCGTGCTGGACAGGGAGACCCAGAAGAATCCCCCTTCTCGGCCCACTGCAGCCAAACCGTCCCTGGGGTCCAAGGGGGGCTCAGACGTGGACTCTGCCTGTTCTAGTCTTGAGGATGCTGAGCTAGCCCAGATCAACGCTGCTATACTGAGCCTGGGAGGAGACCTGCCTGATGAGCTCCGTAGTCTACCCCCCGACCACCCCTCCCTGCACTCTGCCCTTCGCCCGGGACCTGAGGCTTTCCTTCCTGGTGCCAATCTGGGTGGCAATGCTTCAATACCCTGGCCAGGGGCACCTGGGGCACCACTCTATACCCCTCAGTTCCCCCCAAACCTTCGCCCGCACCATTTCCCTGGCCCGCTCCCCGCCCAGGGTTTCCCTCGCGGACCCTTCACTCAGCTACCCCCCCAGCAGACCCCTGTTTCTGGCTATGGCCCTCCCCAGCCGCAAGCCCCCCAAACTGGGGGAGTCGGGCCTGCCCGTGCCCCTTTCCGTCCCTCCACTACTACAGTAGATAGTATCCAGACCCCCATCCTCAGTTATAACTCAGCCCCACGCCACCCTGTACCACATACTGTCTCTGCAGGCTACGCTGTTCCCCCACAGATGGGTGTGTACCCACAGTACATGACCCAGCCTGGGGTGCCCATGCAAGCGCCCAGCCAGGTATCACACCAACATCCACAGCAGCAGTACCAACACCCTCCTGGGCAGCTGCCCCCTGGCTACCAGTCTGCCCCAAGGGCTATGCCCGGGCCCCGACCCCAGGCCCAGCAGGGTTACCCACAGTACATGCCCCCCCAGCACCAGCCCCGACCACCCATGCCCCCCCAGTATCAACAACCATATCCTGGTCCGCCCCAGCCACAACCCCAGCATGGCTACCAGCCCCAGTTACCACAGGGCTATCAGCCTCAACACCCTCAGCAGGGCTACCCACCCCAACAGCCCCAACACATGATCCCAAGGGGCCCTCACCCACAGATGCCCCCACTGCCCAGCCCATGCCCCCTGTCTCCCAACCATACATGCAACCTGCCAACCAACAGATGCCCCCGCACCCTCATCAGCAGATGCTACCTTCCCAACAACAACAAATGCATCTCAACGCCCAGCAAATGCACCCTCATCCACAAATGCACCCTGGCCCTCATCAGCAGATGCCCGCTAACAGCCAGCTGATGCCCCCAGTTTCCCAGGCTTACCTGCCCCCCACCAGCCAGCCCATGCCCCCTGGCCTGCACCAGCAGATGCCCTCTGCTTCCCAGCCCCATCATGTCCACCTCCCTCAGGCTTACCTGCCCAGGGCCCCCCTCCCATCTCTGGGGCCTCAGATGCCCCACCCTGGTCAACCCCCCCAACATGTCTACCAGCCCCAGTTACCACAGGGCTACCAGCCTCCTATAATGCCTCATTCAGCCCCCCAACAGTCCCAGGCTCCCCAACCTGTAGCCCCCATGACCCCCACCATGTACGCTACTCCTTCAGGTGTGAACGGCTCTCCTGGGGCCCCACCACAGCCCACCTCTATGGGCCAACCGCGGCCTCCTCCCCAGCACATGATTCCACCAACTGCTGGAGCTCCTCCAGTGGCCCTCCCACCTAATGTCATCCTTCCCTCGCCCTCACCTTCCCCTTCTCCCTCCCCAGGCCCCTCTTCCCTAGGCCTGGCCCCCCAGAGGCCCTCCCCAGCCCCCACCCCTGGCGGTCCACCCTCTCTCCCTTCCTCCTCATCCCCCTCCACCTCCCTCTTCCCGCGCCAGAACTCCATCACAGACGACCTGCTCTCCTCCAGCCCAGAGAGCCAGCCCGGCGGCCCCAAGGCCCCGCCAACGTCCTCCAACCCACCAAGGCTGACCCTCAGGACGGGGAGCGCCGCAAGAAGAGCTCCCAGGGCATCCGGCTGATCCAGGGCGACCCGTACCAAGCCCCCGAACGCGTAGCCCGCCTCTGCGGCGAACTCGAACGCTTCCGGTTGGCCGTGGAGTCTCTGGAGCGCCCGTCGGTGGACGAAGGTGGCCTGTCGCCGCTGGATGCCCGCTGGAAGGAGCTCCAGGAGGGGCAGGAGAGGGACGCCAGGCAGCTGTCCATCGCCATCGCCCGCTGCTACACCATGAAGAACCGTCACCAGGACGTGATGCCCTACGACTGTAACCGCGTGCTGCTGCGCTCGGGCAAGGATGACTACATCAACGGCAGCTTTGTGGAGGAGCTGTCGCCCTACTGCCCGCGCCTCATCGCCACGCAGGCGCCACTGTCGGGCACGGCCGCCGACTTCTGGCTCATGGTGTGGGAGCAGAAGGTTTCGCTGGTTGTCATGCTGGTCTCAGAGCAGGAGTTAGATAAGGTATGAACACACACTCAGGGGAGAAGGAATGGGTCATTCTAGGGGTCGCTCATAAAGGCTTACTACTGTGGGTGGTAGATGTACCACCTGTTTGTTTTACCCAAGAAGGAATAAAAGGTAGGTAAGGAATTAGATAATGCAGGACTTTTATGAGATGGTTTATTTACTTCCAGACTAAACATTTGTGAAAACACATTTATTATTTAATTGGAAGTTATCGGTCCATATTTTGATTGACACATTGTCATTTATTGAGAGAACCCCAACTCCTAGTCGCTTCTTTACTGTGTTTCCGTAGGGAAAGGTTTTGCGATATTTCCCGACAGAACGCGGCCAGCAGCTTGCTCAGGGACCAATCACAGTCACCCTGACGACGCAGAAGACCACGCCCACCCACGTGGAGCGAATGATTGGCCTGCAATATCGTGACCAGAGCCTCAAACGCACCGTCATACACCTACAGTTCACCTCCTGGCCTGAGCTGTGAGTCCACACAGTAACAACTGAATAACCACTGTATGCATGAAAATTAATATCTGGCTATCGAATACCATTTCACTTCTTCTCTCTCTCCCCCCCTCCCCCTCCCCCTCCCAGGGGTCTTCCTGAGAGCAAGAGCAATCTAATCTGCTTCATCCAGGAGGTTCATGGATACTACCTGCACCAGAGGCCCTTACACACACCTATTGTTGTGCACTGCAGGTAACACACACATGCTATTTTATTAAGATCACCAAACATCATGATGATTAATCAAAACCAAGTGTTTGTGAGTATTGCCACGAACCCGGTCTCTCTCCGTGACCTCAGCTCTGGCGTGGGGCGTACCGGCGCCCTCTGTCTGCTGTATGCAGCGGTACAGGAGCTGGAGGCAGGGAACAGCATCCCTGACCTACCTCTACTGGTCAAGAAGATGAGGCAGCAGAGGAAGAACATGTTGCAGGAGAAGGTTAGAGAAACACACCTAACGACCTCATGCTTTACAAGGGGTTAAATGTGCAGTCTCGTAAGAGTGACGTCACATAGGCATGTTCTCTAGTAAAGCTCAAGCCCAGTGCATTGAGTCAGTGTTGTTTGTTGGTGTGATGGCTCTTCAAGTTGTCTCCTCTCTCTGGTGTCTGTCCACAGCTGCACCTGAAGTTCTGTTACGAGGCGGTGCTGAAACACGCTGAGCAGGTCCTCCAGAGACACGGCTACCTCCCTACCGCCCCTTGCAGCAAGACACCCAGCACTGCTGCCACCAAGGTAAGCCCAGTCTCTCACTGAGGCAGTTTTTGATCCTTTTGGCATTCAGGCTTCTGAATGGATAGTGAGTAGTGGTGATTGAAGTCGTAAATATGCTCCTATTGAAAATGTAATTGGAAAAATAATTTTATTTGCACTTCGACGTAAGCTAAAATTGAGAGGCCCTATAGATGGGTTAGCTGACAACGTCACGAAAACTATATGCACGCTTCAATGGGGCAGAAGTATATGAATTGTTGTAATTCTGGATGGTCAGCTAGCTAGCAACAATGACAAGAAACTTCCATGTGGGGAGTTGTTTCAGCTAGTTTTATCTTGTTTTCACTGATTTCATGTCAATGTCAATATGGCAAAAAATTTGCTAGCTAACCAACAACTGTAATGATGTATTTGAGAGACATTGTGCACATTTATGTTTTCAATAAACATTGGAGACAAAATATAGTTTACATGTTGTTGACAATCTAAGCCAACCCTGTCTGTTTTGTCCCATAGTTGCGCACGTTTTGCTACTGTTGCTTCACAACCAACCCGTCTATGCGACACTACTACTCACTCCTGTCTAAATATTGTCTGGTTGTCTTTTCCCTGTAGCCTTACTCTCGCCAGGAGTCGCAACAGGACATAGTTCTGGGAGGTGACATGACCATCAGCTCCATTCAGGCCACCATCGCCAAACTCAGCATCCGGCCTCCCAGTGCCACTGACCCAGCCCTCGACAGTGGCGCTTCCTCTGGTCTGGAGGACCAACCCTTCAACCCCCCCACCGACCTGCCCTTGGATAGAGAGCGAGAGCCAGCCACCGCCCCTACCCGGGACCCCTCTCCCAGCAAGACCCTACTCTCCTCCCCAGAGAAGGTTCAGTCCCCATCACCCAATGGTGTGGATGCCACCGCCCCCACAGCCAATAACCATGCAGTCCCAGAGGTGACCCCTGATCCAGCCCCTCCCTCTGGCCCGGCCCCAAACTCCCTGGAGCTGCTGGCCTCTCTGACTCCCGAGGCCTTCTCCATGGAGGGTGGTGGGTGCAAGGGCAAGCACCGTGTCACTAAGCAGAGCTTCCTGCAGCCTGCCGAGGGCCAGGGCCTCCACCAGGGGCCCAGCGAGGAGGGGGGAGACGACCCCCTGAGCAGCCTAGACCCGCTCTGGAGCCTCAACAAGAACTGAAACACAGGAGCCACGACGCCCTCTTTCTTTCTCACTTCATAGCCATGTGTCAAACTGACCTGTAGCCTTTAGTACTAGTTCTTCTTGATTCTCTGATTCTTAGTTAATGAACCAAAATGACTAGATTGGTGGAAACTCCAAGAATCACAACTAGAAGTGCTTAGTGGTAGGGGCTAGGGGTTGGTTTGAACCTGGGCCTTTGTTGCTTCAGGGGTCATACATTCCGCCTCCCATCACTGGTGGCCTGGCTGTGCTTCTGGGACCAAATCATGGAGCACTCGTCTTTTCTTTCCTTCTCTTTGTCTGTGTTTCTACCTGTACCAGATGGGACTGTTCTTCACTCCATGCTTCAGAGCTGGCCACTCGGCATCACTACAATCCCAGCACGCCCTCCTAGCAGCAGTTTCTATGGTCCCCTCGTACAGCTGGTCGCTCCAGGCACGGGGTTGGCTTGGGCTCTTCGTGTGGACTAAGATGATGACGGTAGTGACTGATATGGTTCCACTAAGGTGATGCAGACAGCGGCCAAAGGGTGGGGGAGGAGCCTGCAGACGAAGGTGTCGTTGTGGTAACCGCATGCATACATGAATCGGCACGTCTTAAGATTTTTTTCTTGTCTTTCATTAACTGTAAATATATCTTGAATAAATGTAGACTACCCTCATGGTTGACTACTGTATTTAAAAGACACACCCACAGCTTATGGAATGTTTGAATTGATGTATGGTTTATTTCTCAAGTGAGTATCCACTTTTCTACAAAAATCACAGACTAGACCACATGACAAGGTATCAAAGCCTCTTTATTTGGAAATTAGTACAAAGTTTTGCTCCCGTGTTAAAAATAGTCCAGAACATTTGCTACCGCCACTACAGTCTGTGTACCCTAGCCAACCGAAGGGCGGAGGGGGGCAGAGCAGGCCTATGATTCCACAAAAACAATATTTACACCGGTTTCTCTCTGCCCCTCCCTCTGTCAACTATTTTGTAGGACCAAAAGGAACATGGGCTGTGTTCCAATTATCTTAAATGCTTCCCTTCTCATCTCCTTTCATCACTACTGATAGTAGTACAGTGGCAGAACACTGGAAAACATATGTAAGAAAGGTCCTGTTTCATAAACATTCTAATGTTTGGAGCATAGTGCTCGCAACACCAGAGTTGTGCTGTTTAATTCCTGCATAGGCCACATTGTGACTGAATGTGTGTGAACTGCTGCAATGGATGGATGTCAAATAACTATAACATCATTATTTGCAAGCAAGGAGATAAGGAAAGGCAGCTTAAAAGGACTTGGAACACAACCATATTTTACTGCCCAACACAGGCAGCAGTTTATATCCTTCAACATTCATTCCTTAGAGACCCAAGTCATCATCATCAACCCCCACCCCCCACCACACTGCCAGAAAGAGACCATTTGGTCAGGAAGTAAAAAATGATCTTCAAATTATAAGTGAATCTAGACACTAAAGCATTTACCTATTATTTACACAAAATAAATTAGAAATGTTACAATAGAACATGGGAGCACAACTCCAGTCCGTCTGGGTTTTCGTTTGTCTTCAATTCATGTTATTGATAAACCAGGAGACGTCGCAACACTTGAGGACTAAAGCTGTCCACCCTGCATTCACAAGTCTGATGTGTGTGTTTCTGAATGTCTTTATGTTTCAGTGTGTGTGCATTTCAGAGGGTTAAGAGTAAGTGCACAAGTTAGTGTGTTATATTTCTGTATGTAGAAGTTGAGGGGATTTGCTTTTCAATATCAAGCGGACCTACATTCAGCTATGGGTGTAAGTAACCAGCTATGGGTGTAAGTAACCAAGTAGGCTAATGTCAAGCCCATTACACGCTCTCTGAATTTCGTGTGTCTGCAGGCTAGCGCTACGGTCACTCAGAGCTAAGGGGCTGGAAGAAAGGTTGAGTTAGTAGAGGGGTCCAAGCTAGAGGGTACCATCAAACTCCTCATATTCCTAGTCTGAGGCCCTCGCTGACTCCTTTGCTCACTTGAAAAGACTGGCTGGGCCAAGTTGGAGTTATTACTGGTACACTAACCCATCCTCTCCTGTTATGCCTGATAGGGTTCTCAAACTCACAGAGAATTACAGAGATAAGAAATAAGGGAAAGTAAAGAGACCGTTTCATTGTATTGGGAAAAAACATAGGAGACAGAGACACTCAGTTGTAAGATGTTTTTCAAGAGGAAGCCATTTTAGGCATTTAAAAAGTAACGTGATTTCCTCAATGGAACCTTTCGTCAGAGAACAAGACATATACAATGGTAGCATGACAATGTTACCAACGTAAAACAGTGCAATTGAATATATTCATAATCTCAAATGATCTGACATTTCTCCTGGGCCCAGTCAACATGGGAAGAGAGCAGCAAATGTAGAGCTACCACAACTTCAGATGCACATCTCAAATTCAAGCAGAAAGTGTAGAGGTATAGAGCCTCCTACAGCTAAAAGGGCTCTTAGGGGCCCAGATGGGTCCTCTTGCAGCAACAGTAGCCCTAAAATCAGAGCCTGAGGCTTGGTAAGGCTAGGAACCTCTCCCCCTCAATCTCCAACTACAAGAAAACACTTCAGTTCCAAAATATTCATATTACAAATATTCATCATAACCAATGTTTAAAAAAAATAAAAAAATCTAACCCTACATTTATGACATCTGCACATTATATTATGCACATCTCAAATTGTTACTTTAAAATGTATCACTAATAAATAGATTTAAACATAAAAACAACCCCCTCTCAAGGTGCATTTCATTACAGTAATCGTATCCAGTTCTCACACACAATAATGAAGGATTTTTGTCAGCAGTGTTTTCACCATAAAAAGGGACTGTTTCTTTCCCAGGACACAAAACACACACATGCTAGTAACTGCTTAGCTTAGCCCAACAGCCCTCAGACCTCATGACATGAGCCTGCCACACTGATTGGCTGGTGTGGTATCAAACACTCCACCAATGACAGCATCATAGAGTGCAGTGACAGACTGATTGTTGGATGGTAACCCCTTGGATACAAACCCCCTGAGCTACTAACAAGGGTCATCTTTCTGGTCAGACAGACCTCACCCTGTGGCAGGTTGACCACTTGTAAGTCTGTCTGTCTGTACATCTGTCTCTCCAACCAGACATTAGCTTTATAAAAAAAGTTATGTATTGCTATAGAAATGCCCTCCCACCTAATCGGGTGAAGTGCTAACGATCTAAAATAGCCAATCACGTCAACTCTTTCCAAGAAGATTGTCCAACTGCAGCGTAGTGTAGGGCCAAAATGAGTTGCGTTTGCAGGTATCCCCATTGTCAGTACTGACCATTTCATCTACTCCTCCAGGCCACTGTGTGGCGCCTGTCCTAGTTCTGCTTCTGCTCAGTCCAGCTTCTCCAGCACCGAAGGTACATAGACCAGGCTGAGCTCGGAGCCAAAGTCGCAGATGATGGCGGCGTTGTTCAGCACCACGAGCTGGCGGACCCCTTGGCCGTCGCTGCTCTGGCCCAGGTAGACCGTCTGGAGGAGGTCCCCGAAGTTCAGGTCCCAGAAGGACACACAGCCCTGGCCACCTGTCACCAGGAGAGACTCAGAGATGACCCCCAGACTAGCACCACAGCCCACCTCCTAGGGGAGAGGAAAAGAAAGGAAAATTGGGATTGAAGCAGATGAAGAGGCATAAACTATTGGTGAAAAAAAGGAGACTAGTTTTTATATATACACACACCTGCTGTATGGAGTAGAGCTTGATGCCCGTGCTGCGGTCCCAGATGCAGATGAGGTCGTCAAGGCCGCTGCTGATCACGCACGATGTGGTGCACACCAGCGAGGTCACGTCGCCGCGGTGACCGTACACGTGGCTCACCCGGCTGCCCGTCAGCACATCCCACAGACAGATTGCTCCGTCCTGCCCCCCACTGGCCAGAACCATGGTCTGCAACACGACAATGACAATGACTGATACTTCACATATTCATTAAGTACAAACAGAAAAAAGTGGACTGCTCTGGGGAGGGACAACCTGGAGTTGTTCATAAGAAAGCCACATTTTCCATTGCAAAATGTTTTGCTATGATGTGCCCTCCTAGTAAGGGGGGCTTACACTCAAATGGATTAGTGTAAAAAATATCAGAATTGGGCTGCCTGTGCCTTAGTGACTCATGCACACCCAGCAAGACTGGTACACAAGGTTCGGAAAAGGTGGCATTTTAGGAGCAAGGTGAGCCCATTGCAACATTGCATAACTATCCTTATGGGGGAAATTATTCAAGGGAGCAGGTTTTGGGTTGGAATGCAGTTAGACAAGAGTTTAGCCATTGGAACACAGCTTTGGGTTACAAGGCTGTACCATCGGTGGGGGGGGGGGATACAGACTGTGCCATTGACTAACCTGGTCTATGTAGATGGCAGTGATTCCCCCAGAGTGGCCCTGGAGCGTGAAGAGACAGCATGAGTCCTCCAGACGATATACCTGACACACACAGAAGGGTTTCAGTGTGTGTGAGTGAGTGTACATTTAATTCTGTTTTAGGTTGGTGAATGATATACACAAGAGTCCACATGCGTGTGTGTGTGTTTCTGTGTGCGTTTGTGTTCTCACTCACCCTGACCGTGTGATCCTGGCTGCCAGTGACCACTCTGCCGGCAGCGGCTCGCAGCACCGTGATGGGTTTCTGGTGGGCACACTGCACCGAGCGCGTCAGCTGGCATGAGATCACATCCTCACTGCTGTAGCAGGGCGAGGGCGGTATGTTACTACGCCCGGGAGGACCTGGCACGGACACACACACACAGTTAAAACGCTCCAAAAGTCGAGACGTCACAAAACGTCAAAAGTAACCATAGCCGGAGACACCTTACTTGATAATTAGTTAACTACCATTTGATAGCTACCGTAGTACTGCCCGGTCAATAACGTCTCCAAGAATGACCAGGTGACTCCAGTTGGTGACATTTTACCGCTCGACTTTCCAAGCATATTAGACATACTGAGTGTACAAAACATTAGGAACACCTTCCTAATATTGAGTTGCACCCCCAGTTGCCCTCAGAACAGCCTCAATTCATCAGGGTATGGACTGCAAGGTGTCGAAAGTGTTCCACAGGGATGCTGGCCCATGTTGACTAATGCTTCACACAGTTGTGTCATGTTGGCTGGATGTCCTTGGGTGGTGGACCATTCTTGATACACACAGGAAACTGTTAAGCGTGAAAAAACCCAGCAGTGTTGCAGTTCTTGACACAGTCAAACTGGTGCGCATGCCTGGCACCTACTACCATACCCCGTTCAAATGCACTTAAATATTGTGTCTTGCTCATTCACCCTCTGAATGGCACGCATACACAATCCATGTCTCAATTGGCTCAAGGCTTAAAAATCCTTCTTTAACCTGTCTCCACCCCTTCATCTTCACTGATTGAAGTGGATTTAACAAGTGATATCAATAAGGGATCATGGCTTTCACCTGGTCAGTCTATGTCAAGGAAAAAGCAGGTTCCTAATGTTTTGTGCACTCGGTGTATATTGACATCATTGGGTCGTTTGACAGTGTGTGTGACGCTCACCTCTGTACTGCAGTAAGCCCAGAGGCTTGTTGATGTCGACAGTGAAGAAGTCTAGAGAGCCGTTGAGTCTGGCCGCCACGATCCTGTTGTTGAGGAAGGCCAGGGCCGTGATCCCCGAGACGCCGTCTTCATTACTGCAGCGTAACGAGCCCTCCACTGCATCCCACAGCTAACCACATAACACATTAGTACACTTGCTCTGGCTTTCTCACTTTCCCTTTGCCAATTTCTCCTAGTCTGACTCTCCCTCCTCTTGCAAACATTGTTTCCTGCTTTCTCATTATGACTAACTCCTCTCTTTCCTCTTCTCATCTCATCCACTCCCTCTGCACCCATCCCGTTCTTTCTTTCTGTTCTACAAGGGAACATCATAAAGTGTCTAGTGACGGGGTAGGGGCTGGGGGGGGGGGCGTCGATTTGGGATTGGGTCTCACCTCCAGTTTGCCGCTGCTCCTCCCAGCAGCAATGAGGTTCCCCCGAAGCTCCATGGCCCACACGGCGCTTTCCCAGTCCGGGGTTCCCTGGCCCTGTGGAACAGGGGGCTGGATGTACCCCAGGCTGCGTCTCCTCTGGGGAGGGGGTCCCGATGGGGGGGAGGGGGAGGGATAGGAGGCAGTGAGGCCCGGCGAGGGAGGCTCGTGCTCTAGGTAGGCTCTCTCCACCAGCCCCCCGAAGTCAAAGCCATCCCTGGGCGGGGTGAGGAGGAGGTGGGAGGGGGGCTGGGAGTCGAAGTTGGTGTCGATGAGGGGGGTGAGGTCAGGTTGGTCCTCAAAGAGGGCCGGGCGTGGGGTGGTCCGCCGCCTGAGGGGGTAGCCCTCATCCTCATCGAAAACCCCGCCCCCTGGTTCTGTCCCGCCTCCCAGATTCTCGGGTTCGGCCACACCCACGGCGTCCCAGCCATCCCGTTGTTCCCAGCAGCCACTGCTACTACTCCGCCGCAGCCTGACAGAGAGACAGTTTAGTGTTCAGGGAAGGAGGCTGGATATGCATATAGGAGAACAGGAGGGAAGACTATGTTGGAAGAAATAAAGGACATGGGAATGGGAAGTAGGGTGAACACATACAAGTAGTTAATATTGTACATTTATTATTAAAATAATACAAGTTGTACTCCGAAGAGGTGGATGGTGCCAAGCCAAAAAATATAAACATTATGCATGAATACAAGCATGAACTGTCCATAGGTGTGTGTATGTAATCCTGTATTGGCCAAGGTGACCTTGTGTACATGGCACGTGTGCGTGTCTTACCCATGTTTAGGAATGACAGTGAGGCAGTCTCCAGTCTGAGCGTCCCACACACGGATCTGTCCTGCCAGACAACAACTGGCCAACAGCATGCCATCACTCGCCAGACACTCTATATCCTGGGGGGGGGGGTGAACGAAGAAAGAGAAACAGAGAGAGGAAGGAAGAGAGACAGGAGGGATACTTGTAAATATTCATGCAAATGAACAATGGTATGTGTGTGTGTGTGTGTGTGTGTGTGTGTGTGCTCAGTCTCTCACCATGCTGTGTCCACGCAGCAGCAGGGGGGAGATCTCGCTGATGGGTGGCGAGTAGCCGTAGTCGTCGCAGGGCAGGTCACCGCGGCGACGGCGTCCATGGGCCACTCCGTTCTGGCCGTAGTTGCGGGGACAGAGGACCCGGTAGAGACAGAAGAGCAGCAGCACCAGCAGAACCCCTGCCGCCAGGCCCAGAGCTGCTACCCTAGAGAGAGAGAGAGGGGGTAAATAACCTGTTTGCTGCCTTCTCCATACGTGCCAATAAAGCTGGTTTGGATTGCATTGAGAGAGAGCGAGTTAGAGACAGAGAGAGAGTACCAAGTCATCTCATGGCCCGCACAGAGCATCTTACAACGGAAAGACTTGAACCTTGAGAGAGGTGTGAACTACGCAATAGCGTACCGACATAAATCCTCAGCTCGTCAGAATGACATTCCATAACATGACCGACCGTTCATTGCCCCCCATGAGGAAAGCCTGGAAAGCAGAGCCGTATGTAATAGGTCCAGTGTGTCCCTCTAGTGGAGACGGTTGCAAAGGCAGAAGCCTAAAAAGCACCTGTCGTGTAGAATGAGTCACTGCCATGTCGCACGGGTGTGACCAGCTCGACGTGCAATACCAGTCCTGAAACCATGGCAGAATCTGATTGGTCCAGCACACGTCCTCTCTCACACATGCTCATGCATAGAGTCAGCGTGTACATACTGACTTTATTGTCACCTTAGGGAAAGATTATACCCATGTGGTGTGCACAAACTGGCTGCACATAGCACATGTTCAAGCCAACCACACCACTTCAGTGGAAGTATGCAAATGTGCACCGTTAAGAGCCAGGAACAAAATGGTTGTTTTTCCTCACCTTATGGTTGCACTTCCATTCACACTACAACAGAAAGCAGCCTTTCCTTTTGAGACTTGAAATTATGTTAGAAAATTATCATACTAATGTAATTCCATCACCGCCACAGGCCTAACATAATAAAATAGTGTCTAACATTGATTGGCAACCAGTTTATTTGTTTATGATTACCAGTATTATAAATCAGGCTGAGGGAGATTCTCTGACGTTTGCCTCAACGAAGTCTGTCCCCAAACAATAATGATTTGCTGGTTTTAAGCATTAAATGTTCAAATAGCTCTTTGCTGACTGTTGCTGGGTGCTATCGTCCTCCATCAGCACCGGCCTGTACCCTACCTGCACTAAGCTCTCTCCTGGCCCCAGACCGGACAAGTCGCGTGCGCGAGCATTGAAAAAGAAATTTAGAAATCCATGTTATTCAACTATTGCACCCACACTGCTCGCGCGCGCCAACGAGCGTCTGTGTTGCCAAGGGCTAAAATAGAACTCTTTTCTATTGCTGACGCAGATCGCACTGCAAGTCCTGCCTCTCCCATTTCCTCATTGGTTTATAGAAGCAGGTACCCACGTGCCATCGCCTCATTGGTTATATGCACGTGGGTGATTGAAAGACGAACTGTTTTGCAGGTCATCGTGGTAACGCTTTGAAAGTTTACCATATAAGTTCAAAGATGAAAAAGCCTGGAAGGAGGAGAGATGACTAGAAACGATATGGTTGACCATTTTATGTGTGGATTAATTGTCGGAGTAAAGGACCTTGTGCATTTCAGGTAAAATAACAACTCAATGTTTATATCCCAGGACAAATTAGCTAGCAACAGCAAGCTAGCTAAATAGGACAAATTAGCTAGCATGTGAAAGCTAGCTAAATAGGACAAATTAGCTGGCACGTGAAAGCTAGCTAAATAGGACAAATTAGCTAGCATGTGAAAGCTAGCTAGCTAAATTGCCATACATGATTAATGCTTTTTGACCTGTCCCCAATGTAATTGGTTCAGAGTTTAATGTAATTGGTTCAGAGTTTGCTTTGATATTTTAACCTGCGTGTTGTAATCGCGTTTGGTGTGGGGGGACAAAATAAATGTATGCCCGATGGCGCACGCACGCAGCCGGTTTGGGTTCCGTGTTACACTAAGTCTGAATTTGTCCTGCAAGGTGACCTAAACTTGGACATGCTTAAACCACCTGACCAAGTCCAAAAGCAATGGGACTCCGTAAATCTTTCTCAGATTATCACCAATCCCACAAGGGATGACTCCAAACACCCAGAAAAGGCTACTCTCCTCGATGTTATCCTCACAAATAATCCTGATGGTGTCAGTCTGGTGTTTTCTGTAATGACCTTAGTGATCACTGTTTTACAGCCTGTGTTCGTAATGGCTGCTCAGTGAAACGAACTGTCCTGATTTGTCATAGACGCTAAAAAAAAAACTTTAATGAGCAAGCCTTCCTTCATGAATTGGTCTTTGTAAAATGGTATAGAATCAGATTGATCCCCACTGTTGGAACTTATTAGTGGTATTGTTAAGGATGCTGCCCCTATCATCGCAAAGCCTGTCTCTCCTTTCTGGAGAGGTTCCCACTGCTTGGAAGGCAGCCACAGTTCATCCTTTATTTAAAGGGGAAATCAAGCTGATCCTAACTGTTATAGGCCTATTTCTATTTTGCCCTGTTAAAAAAACCTTGTCAATAATCAACTGACTGGCTTTCTTGATAGCTACATTATTATCTTTAGTATGCAATCTGGTTCCTGCTCAGGTTATGGATGTGTCACTGCAACCTTAAAGGTCCTCAATGTTGTCACCATTGCCTTTGAGTCTAAGAAATAGTGTGCTGCTATTTTTATTGACTTGGCCAAAGCTTTTGATACGGTAGACCATTCCATTCTTGTGGGCCGCTAAGGAGTATTGGTGTCTCTGAGGGGTCTTTGGCCTGGTTTGCTAACTACCTCTCTCAAAGAGTGCAGTGTATAAAGTCAGAACATCTGCTGTCTCAGCCATTGCCTGTCACCAAGGGAGTGCCCCAAGGCTCAATCCTAAGCCCACGCTCTTCTCAATTTACATCAACAACATAGCTCAGGCAGTAGGAAGCTCTCTCATCCATTTACATGCAGATGATACAGTCTTATACTCAGATGGCCCTTCCTTCGATTTTGTGTTAAATGCTCTACAACAAAGCTTTCTTAGTGTCTAACAAGCTTTCTCTACCCACAGGGGTTGTCTGTGGGGAGAATGTCCTTCTCCCCACAGGTGTGATTACTACCTCTGACTGTTTAGAGCTTGAGGTAGTCACCTCATACAAGTACTTAGGAGTATGGCTAGACGGTGCACTGTCCTTCTCTCAGCACATATCAAAGCTGCAGGCTAAAGTTAAATCTAGACTTGGTTTCCTCTATCGTAATCGCTCCTCTTTCACCCTAGCTGCCAAACTAACCTTGATTCAGATGACCATCCTACCCATGCTAGATTACGGAGACATAATTTATAGATCAGCAGGTAAGGGTGCTCTCGAGCGGCTAGATGTTCTTTACCATTCAGCCATCAGATTTGCCACCAATGCTCCTTATAGGACACATCACTGCACTCTATACTCTTCTGTAAACTGGTCATCTCTGTATACCATTGCAAGACCCGCTGGTTGATGCTTATTTATAAAACCCTTTTAGGCCTCACTCTCCCTATCTGAGATATCTACTGCAGCCCTCATTCTCCACATACAACACCCGTTCTTCCAGTCACATTCTGTTAAAGGTCCCCAAAGCACACACATCCTGGGTCGCTCCTGCTAGCGACGGGAACAAGCTGCAACAAACACTCAAGCTGGACAGTTTTATCTCAATCTCTTCATTCAAAGACTCAATCATGACAGCTGTGGCTGCTTTGTATGATGTATTCTTGACCTTTGTGCTGTTGACTTTGCCCAATAATGTTTGTACCATGTTTTTGTGCTGCTACCATGTTGTTGTCATGCTGTGTTGTCATGTTTTGCTGTTGTCTTAGGTCTCTCTTTATGTAGTGTTGTGTGTCTCTTGTTGTGATATGTGTTTTGTCCTATATTTATATTTTTAAGCCCAGGCCCCCGTCCCGCAGGAGGCCCTTTTGCCTTTTGGTAGGTCGTCATTGTAAATAAGAATTTGTTCTTAACTGACTTGCCTAGTTAAATAAAGGTTAAATAAAATAAAAGCAAGAGTTTCAAAGGATTCTGTCCTTGATTGGACAACCATAGAGATACGATAGATTCTACTTTATTCTGGGAGAACCATCCAGGCCCCTCCTCCTTGACTTGACCCAAAGATTCTAATAGATAAATCTCCATCTGTGCCTGCCCTGTATTCCAGAGATGAACTTCACCACTGTGACCTTTATCTCAGATATGAACCGTGAACACTGATCTGGATTTCACAGATGACCATGACCTGATGAATACGATTCAAACCTTCCACTTCAAATGAAAAACCTCCCTGGCGTTACACATCACAGTGGACACAGTTCCAATGTTGGATCCATTTTAATATGCTATTGGTCAAGGACGTAGTATACTGCAGGAAAAACACTAATGGTCTTAAGCAACACCGCACCCCCTCTGCCCAATTCTGTTTGTTCTAATAGAAACATTAACGTTGGCAGTACTGCCTGTTGCTTTGAGGAACCTTTGCCCCCTACTACCAACCAAATAGAACTGGGGAAAACAACAGTTGAGAGACCATTTCACTCAGTCTCAAAACCACACCAAACATCATCCACTCCACCATGACATCGTCAACCCACGGACATCTTACGAGTAACCTGACAGCCAATCAGATGAGACGGTAGACAGGAACAAAGTTTGTGAGTCAGTGAGGGGGTTAATTTTGCATGGCCCTGTGCCCCGGGTGGGTGGGGGCACCGATGCAAAACGAACCTCGCCCAATATCCAGTCAACTCAACTGTAGAGATAAGAGAAAAAACGATTTTCTCTTTCTTCCTACCGTTTTTGAGATAACCATTGACACAGTGACGGACTGTTTGGCTGTGTTTCGTTTACAAGGTTAGAAAGAGGAAGAAAAGAGAGGTGTGGGACAAGCGTTGCAAATCCTGGTTGGACAGTTCCGATTTTCCTGCTTACTCCTTCCTGATTCCGAGATTCTTCCAACCAGGATTTGGGGAAAACCATTGAATTTATTGAAAGTTTCCGGAATTTTGCAACCCTACGTGGGACAAATGCAAACATATTCTGTATGAGATGTGGGTTTGGACTGTGTGGATTATCACTGAATCTCTTGGCCTTGACACCATAAACGTTCACTATAACATTGATCTTTCCCCTGCACAAGAGCATTAGCATGGACTTTGAAGTGGTGTGCACTGTGCATGGGTGTGTGCGTGTGTGTGTGTGTGAAAAACATGAAGTGCATGGATTGTAGTAGGGGGAATGTTAGTCAATCTGTAGTTTGAAGGCGTTGGAAATGGAGGTTGGTGTGTGTGAGAGTGTGTCGGTACTGACTTGTAGAGCGTGAGGTCTGCGGGTAGGTCGTTAGTTTTGAGGCTGGGTGGCGGGGGGTGGCGTGTGTCCTGGGGGTGACGCGTCTCGATGGCCTCCCGGGGGCTCAGGTGAAGCGTAACGGGAATGACAGGCAGGATGCTGATGTATCTGTGGGACAGAAAGGTAACAAAATGACATTTCCTACATTAATCGATGAATTCGACCTTTCTTCCCTTCCATAACCCAAAAGCATGGTAAGTAGGGTCAACAGTGGCACAAACACTATGCACATACGCGCACACTCACACCCAAAAAACACACACAGTAACTCATTCCAACTCCCCTGACCTACCTTTTGGCCAGAGTAATATTATAGTAGCTGAAGAGCGAGGGCCAGTGTCTGAAAGACAGCCTCCTCCAGCCCTCCTCATCCTCCGCCCCCCAGCTGATCTGGGGCACCAGGGGTGGGGCCTGGGCCTGGTGGGGTACTCCTTCCCTGGGGGCCCCGTGGTGACCCTGGGACTGGTTCTCTGGAAGTGGGGTGGGTTCAGCGGGGGCAGGGAGGACACTGAGGGTGCTGGCGGGGTCCCCTCCTGGTCCAGGGAAGACCGAGGCTACTCCCAGGTGGGGGGGCAGACCCCCGGCCCCGCCCTCCCCCAGGGGGCTCTGTTCAGACACCTGGGCTGCCAGGTAGGTACGGAGGCCAGCGGGGTCCGTGTAGGCCAGGATGCCAATCCAGATCACTGTACCCACCTACAATAATACAGGGATAGAGGGACATGTCAATGCATCCCGAGAACTACTTCAAGGAAGTACTGTAAACGTTCACACAGTCATACAGAGACAGACAAATACTGACAGGCGAGACAGAAGGTAACACACGCAGACACGACGGCCCAACAGGCAGACTCTCTGTGAAAAGGCCTTGAGACAGTCACCCTCAAGGCTTTTTCACACTGCATGTTCTTAGCCCAGTGTTAACTCACCCTCCTTTCACACAAGCATTTGCTAACACTGGACTATATGAAACTGGGGTCGGAAGATTCCGGTAACTTTTCCTAAATTCCCAGAAAATCCAGTTGGGAAGATTCCCGGAATCAGATGGGAATAAGCAGGAAAAATCAGGAATCTTCCAATCCTAATTTCTGAAAAGCCTGTGCATTTAACAAAATAATCATGCAACCCTAACTTAAACTGTCTCTTCAGGAAGTGCCTCTAGCCAGTCTCACCATGATGAAGCGCTGGGCCAGTCGTGTGCGGGCCAGGAAGTAGACCACACGGAGCCTCTTGGGCAGACGCAGGTTCCTGAAGGCGGGCGTCTGCAGGGTGATGGTGTAGGGCGAGGGCCGTGGGGGAGGAGGCGCCTCCCGAGGGCGCAGGGGGCCCGGTTTGGGAGGGGGCATCCCCGCCTCGGCCGGTAGACGGCGGTTTAGATCGGCCAACTGTGTGTGTGAGAGGACAGTTTTAGGGTGCGCGGGTATGTGGGAGAGTAACATGTATGAGAGTACATGTGTATGGTACATGTGTATGGATTAGTGTTAGAGTATGCATGCATCTATGACTGTAACAGAGGAACAAGGTGGATAAGAGGAACAAAGGTGGATAAAGAAAGACTGTCAATATTTTACTGAGCACTAAACACTGAGGAAATGGACTCATGGATCAAGAGACCTCGCCATCACATGGCAAATGTGTGTGTGTGTGTGTCTATGACCTCACCTCCATGCTGTAAATTACTAAGGAAAGCACTGTTGACAGTGTGTGTGTGTGTTCACCTCCATGCGTCGGATGTCAATGGAAAGAACTGTGGTGAAGAAAAACATCTGAAGGAAGAAGTCAGACACCAGCCCCACCACAGCAAACAGACAGAACTCCTGGAAACACAGAAATAAACATCAGGCCGCTCATAACACGCACAGTAGAAGTGTGTGTGTGCATGTTGTGTGGCAGTACGATCTACTCTCTCTATGTGAATGAAAGTGTGCGTGTACCTGTGTTCATACGCCAGTGTGTGATAGATTGGTGTGTGTGTGTTACCTGGATAGCAGGCACCAGGGTGAAATATCCTATGAGGATGATGCAAAGCTCTGTGGCCATGTTCTTCATGATAGACCAGCTCTCATTACTAAGGCCTGGAGGGGGACAACACAATACCACATTAACAAATGCTTGGATTTCACGCACACACACATTTTGTTCTTATATCCTCGAGGGGATCTAAAATCAAATCCTATTTTCCCTATCCCTAAAACTTACCATAACGCAAATTATTTTTATGGTACTTTTTTACCCCTTTTTCTCCCCAATTTTGTGGTATCCAATTGGTAGTTAAAGTCTTGTCTCATCGCTACAACTCCCGTACGGACTCGGGAGAGGCGAAGGTTGAGAGGCATGCGTCCACCAGAAACACGACCCTGCCAATCCGCACTGCTTCTTGACACACTGCTCGTTTAACCCGGAAGCTAGCCGCACCAATGTGTCGGAAGACACGGCAAACAGCTGGCGACCGAAGTCAGCGTGCATGCACACAGCCTGTCACCAGGTGTCGCTTGTGACAGGCCGGGTGCATGGGTCGAAAAATGACCCGGAAATTGTAGTTTTTCTAGGTTTTTCTAGTTAAGCTTTATTTTGACATATTGCATGTGTATTTTCAAGAATGTTAAATATTTACAATTCTGTAGTTTGAATTTGTCGCCCTGCACATTCACTGGATGTGCGTCCCATCTAGCCTAGAGAGGCTAAACCGCTGCGCCTCTCAGGAGGCCCCCGTGCACTAATTCTAACCTTAAAATAGCCTTTGTCCTCATAGGAAATGTCCCTACAAGGGAGAATTTGCCTTGCTTTTACCATCTTCGTGGGGACTTTTGGGGATTGTAGGTCCCCACAAGGATAGAAGAACCAGCCCACACACACTCTTACCCTGAGCGATGCGTAGTTTGACCTCCAAGTCAACAGGGGTGGACACCACAGACTTGGTGAGAACCAGGACGTTCTCCAGCCCTATCACCACCACCAGATATGGGAAGATCTCACTAACAGAGAGAGAGACACAAGCAGAGACAACATGATTACAAGGCTGTTGTGAATAATACTTCATCATCTCATTTGAGTAACCAGTGCTCTCAGAGCGCTTATTTGTGGATCAGGTGATAGATGCAAGTTTGGATGTTAGGGTGGGAGAGAGGTCAGGTTTTTCAATTTGATAGTCGTCAAATTGTTGCACAAATAAAAAACAGGTTAAAAATAGAAAAGGGGATATTTAGTAGACAAGAGTACAGATGATGAAAGAGAGAAGGGCCGATTGAAGACAGACAAGGTTTGACAGACAGTAAACCAGAGATATCATATCATTACACGTGAAGATAAGGGTTGGAGGTCAGTACGTAACAAAACTACGCCACAGAAGATAAAGACCAAACACACGTGTTATTACTTCAACAGGCTTTATTGTGTGGCCATTGTGTCAATATGCACAACAGTGGGTATGTAGGTCTGTGTGCATGTGGACCCTGGAATCTTGATTGATGGTTGGTGAGATTTGGATGGTGTGAGATGGTCACGCCATCCTCTACATTCCAATAAGCTGGGTGTGATTGGCCAGGTACACCACATCAATATCTGTCCCCGCCCTCTTAAGAATCCCTCCTCCCCTTTGAGTCCACATCTGTTGCCCTTGGTAACACAGTCCCCTGTCACTCACTGTACATTAATGTCTGCAGTCCCACAGTAGTCCATACAGATCAATGAGCAGGAGAGGGTCAGGGGCTTTTAGGATATATGTAGAGTGTGTGTGTGTGTTTCTTACCCTCCATTGAGTGTGGGCGTCAGGCCGAACAGGGTGCAGAGCCCCACAGACATAAGCAGAGAGCTGAGCACTGTTACCACGGCAGCCAGCGCCAAGCCCCATTTTGACTTCACCATGTCAATCTTACCTGGAGAGAGGAAGAAGTAGAGTTAGTATAGACATAGTTTACACACACTGGGAGGAAAGAGTGAGCATAGACAGAGTTTACACACACTGGAAGGAAAGAGTTAGCATAGAGTCTACATACACTGGGAGGAAAGAGTTAACATAGACAGAGGCTACATACACTGGGAGGAAAGAGTTAACATAGACAGAGGCTACATACACTGGGAGGAAAGAGTTAGCATAGAGTCTACATACACTGGGAGGAAAGAGTTAGCATAGAGTCTACATACACTGGGAGGAAAGAGTTAGCATAGAGTCTACATACACTGGGAGGAAAGAGTTAGCATAGAGTCTACATACACTGGGAGGAAAGAGTTAGCATAGAGTCTACATACACTGGGAGGAAAGAGTTAACATAGACAGAGGCTACATACACTGGGAGGAAAGAGTTAGCATAGAGTCTACATACACTGGGAGGAAAGTTAGCATAGAGTCTACATACACTGGGAGGAAAGAGTTAGCATAGAGGCTACATACACTGGGAGGAAAGAGTTAGCATAGACAGAGGCTACATACACTGGGAGGAAAGAGTTAACATAGAGTCTACATACACTGGGAGGAAAGTTAGCATAGAGTCTACATACACTGGGAGGAAAGAGTTAGCATAGAGTCTACATACACTGGGAGGAAAGAGTTAGCATAGAGTCTACATACACTGGGAGGAAAGAGTTAGCATAGGACTCTGTCTAACACCCACACTACAAAGAAGAATGTCTCTTAGCATGAGAGTTTATGCAGCTTTTAGTTGAAATGAGGTTTGTGCACTGTACAGATTGCATGTGTGTGCATGCCAGCATATTCTTGGTGTTGGCACACATTGGTGAGTCTTATCATGGTAGATTATTATGGTGGACTACAGTGTTCCTGTGTAGGAGATTATCCCTGGACGAGACAGGACCAGCCTTGGCTAGGACTCAGTCACACACACACACACACACACTAATCTGGACCTTGGCTCTGTGGCCTTGACTGGGCACCTGGGAACAATATCCCAGTGAAAACGAGACGCCCACAAAGCAAGACATCCGACTTCAGCATTTCTTTTGAAACCAACCCCCCCCCCCCGGCTTTAGTAATGGGACACATTACTTCAAGGAAGAATGGATGGAAAGAAGGATGCATCTTTAACTAAATGAAACTAAGCCAACTCTTTCAGATCGGTGCAGATGAAGTGAACCTCTGGACTATTGAGATGCCCCCGTAGCACCCAGACTCCAGTCAGAGACTTACGTGTGGAGAAGTAGATGTAGGCGAAAAGTATGATGTAGGTGGTGACCAGGGGGATGAGCTCGGCCATGCCTATCTCCTCCTTGAAGTGCACGTGTACCATGTGGTCCTCGCGCAGGCTGCAGTTCACCGAGGGGTGCAGCTGGCGGAGACGTGCCCGCAGGCTAGACAGGAACCTGGCGTCGTAGCTGCCCAGGACCATGGTGATGGTGTAGGTGACCACCCTCTTCCTGCTGTACAGACTCACCCCTGTGTGTTTCACCGGGACGCCAAACAGCAGGTCTAACACACACACACACACACACACACACACACACACACACTTAGCAATGAACAATATCAGCATTCCCAGTCTACCTGACATTAGTTGGGGCCAGAGTATGTGAGCAGTGAGGAGCGTGCCCAATTTGACTGGAGCACGGCGTGAGATTCCCAAAAGGCTGGAGTGTCAGCCATCTTGCCCGCTCTAATTTCGCTCCAAAAAAGTAGCGCTCACTTCAGGAGCTCAGGGCATGTCCATCCCAGCATGCATTTGTAGTCTACTTGTGTGCTGCTATAGCCCCATGCTTTAGCTACAGCCACGGAGTTCACAAAACATTTTTTTATAAAGAAACTGATAAAACACACAGGTGCAAAATCAAGTTGACGTACAAAGATGAGGACCAAGAGCAAGAGAAGGAGTTTGTTGATGTAGTGTCTACAACTAGAAAATCATTGTGGAATCTGAAAAGATACGTATCCCGAAAGCATGACCGTATACTACATCCACATGCTAAAAGAAAGGAACAAGGTTTGTAAATAACTAACTGTGGCATTGTAGCAAAGTACTTGTAAACAAAAAAATCTAATCCCTTAATAGAGATAAATTAGGCCATAAATATTTTGGCCCAATAGGCCTGGTACATTCCCACTTTCAAGGAGCTTTCTGTTTTGATTGGGTTAATTTGCCTAAAAACCTTTAGGCCTTCCTATAGAACATTTTTAAAACAACTCTACATCTCAGCTCAGCCTGGCAAGAGTGGCCAAAATGGTGTTTAGCTTCCCCAGTTGCTCTGCAAGTTTGGAGAGGATATTCTCCGCTGCTGGCTCGCTCTCCAGGCATCAATCGCATGAGCCTGAAGCCACAGACTGGCATGTATTCAAAACATTTATTAAAGGCACTGTAGACAGACTGATAAGGCATTTTTCATTTAGTTTGCATTTAATGCTAAGTAAGTCACAGCCTAAATGCCAAATTTATAGACTACAATGATTTAATACAACTAAATGTTGTTTAAATGCTGAGCACTATGTTCCTACCAGCCTGGGGTTGCATTCACAAATCCTTCACAATGTATTTCTTTGTAGGCTGCAGCCTTGAAATAATTGAAATAATAGCCTAAATAATGAGTTCCTTCATAGGCTCCATGTCTGGCTCCTGACCTGTTTAGAGTGTTTATATGTGGTTTAATATGACATGTAGCCTATTTGGAATGACGTTCATTCATCTTCACATGTTTATTCAAACAGCTTTCATTCAAATCCATATGGTTTGGTTTCAATACTTAAAAAACAATTGGTACACCATAGTGCCCCCAAAGCTCATCACTAAGCTAAGGAGCCTGGGACTAAATACCTCCCTCTGCAACTGGATCCTGGACTTCCTCAGTGGAGCAGGTTGAGCGATTCAAGTTCCTTGATGTCCACATCACCAACAAGTATCATGATCCAAACACACCAAGACAGTCGTGAAGAGGGCACGACAATCCCTATTCCACCTCAGAGACTGAAAAGATCTGTCATGGGTCCTCAGATCCTCAAAACGTTATACAGCTGCACCATCGAGAGCATTCTGACTGGTTGCATCACCGCCTGGTATGGCAACTGCTCGGCCTCCGACCACAAGGCATTACAGAGGGTAGTGCATATGGTCCAGTACATCACTGGGGCCAAGCTTCCTGCCATCCAGGACCTCTATACCAGGCGGTGTCAGAGGAAGGCCCTAAAAATTGCCAAAGACTCCAGCCACCCTAGTCATAGACTGTTCTCTCTGCTACCTCACGGCAAGCAGTACCGGAGTGCCAAGTCTTGGTCCAAAAAGCTTCTTAACAGCTGCTACCCCCAAGTCAAATGGCTACCCAGACTATTTGCTTTGAACCCCCCACCACTACCACCTTTACGCTGTTCCTACTCTCTGTTTATTATCTATTCATAGTCACTTTACCTCTACCTACATGTACATATTACCCCAATTACCTCGACTAACCTGTGCCCCTGCACATTGACTCTGTACCGGTACCCCCTGTATATAGGCCGTCACTGTAAATAAGAATTTGTTCTTAACTGACTTGCCTAGTTAAATAAAAAGGTTAAATAAAATACAAATAAGTAAAATATAGCCTCGCTACTGTTATTTTATTGTTGCTCTTTAATTATTTGTTATTTTTCACTAGCAAATACTTCAACACTTATTTTTCTTAAAACTGCATTGTTGGTTAAGGGCTTGTAGTAAGCATTTCACTGTAATCTGTTGTATTCAGCGCATGTGACAAAAACAATTTGATTTGATTTGTAGATCCAGGTAGTCACAAAAATAGACGGGTGTTGGTTAAATTGTGATTTTAATGAATGGAGCGAATTTGGCGCGGGTCTTTAGTGGAAACGACATGGAGCGCAAGAACCACTCCATTAGTGATGAGCGGCTCTGCTCACACGCTCTGGTTGTGGCTCAATGAGCATTAGCCAAAGGGATACAAAAGGATGATTCCTTTGCTCTGCCCTCCATTTACCTCACCCCCCGTCCCTTCCTCCCCGCTCTACCTCTCAGTGTGGCGGAGGTGTGCAGTCCTTTGGGTTCGTGCTGGTGGACGGTCTTCAGCAGGTCGGGGTCAGAGTCAAACAGCTCCCGCTGGTTCTGCCAGTAGTTGCCGGGGGAGACCAGCAGACAACCGTGCTCCGGAAGCACTTTCTGCATACGCCGTAACCCCGGCAACAGGTCCGTCACCTGCAGGCAGAGCGCCTCCAGGCTCCTTACCCCAGAACTGCAAAGAGATGAAATGTAAGTCCGGTCAAGTCAAGGTGCATTTTAAAATGGTAGAGAAAGCTCGAGGTGGGGGAGAGACATTGGATGTGCGTGTGTAGTTTCCCATACCCGTCGTTGTGTACATGGTTGCGGATCTCCTCCAGCAGGCTGAATACGCGGCCCAGTGGGGAGCGGAACACGTCCACAGGGACCAGCGTACTGTCCCAGGGAGACACAGCTGCCTTCACCAGGACCTGTTGGATGTAGGCCACCGGAGGACCCCGATACTGGAGGAACAGAGCCATGAGGGTTTTTATAAAACATGGCAGAGAATTGGATGAGTTTGTTATTTTACAGTCCCTTTTTCAGCTGGTATTTCAAACACTCAATGCAATTGGAAACTACCTGGTACCAAATGGTACTTAGTGGTGTTAGGTTTATTTTTTAAAGATCATGATATTACAAATGTACCATGTAAACAGTCAAGCCATGTGGGTACTGTAAGTGGGGTGATCTTTTGACCATGAGTCTTACCCAGTCAGGCCGCTCGCCGAGATCTCCCTGGGGCTCATGGGAAGGGACGGTATAATCTCGGACCCGTGTGGTGAACTCCACCGGCCCGGTCCCCGGCAGAGGCAGCCGCAGCAGAGGGTAACTGAGAGAGGGGGAGAGAGCAAGGCCTGGTGAGAACATGGGAATGGAGAATAAGTGACAGTGTGGTCTGAATATTAGTTACAGGCTTGAGTATTGTGAATTATTATCCCAGCACTAAAATACACACACTCTACCAAAATGATAATTAAACGTACACTGAACAAAAATAAACACAACAGGCAACAATTTCAAAGATTTTACTGAGTTACAGTTCAAATAAGGAAATCAGTCAATTCAAAAAAATTCAATAGGCCCTAATCTATGGATTGCACATGACTGGGAACACAGATATGCATCTGTTGGTCACAGATACCTTAAAAGAAACAGTAGGGACGTGGATCAGAAAACCAATCAATATCTGGTGTGACCATTATTTGCCTCATGTAGCAAGACATCTCTTTAGCATAGAGTTGATCAAGCTGTTGCAAAGTTGCTGGATATTGGCGGGAACTGGTACAAGCTGTCGTACACATCGTTCCAGAGCATCCCAAACGTGCTCAATGGGCGACATGTCTGGAGAGTATGCAGGTCATGGAAGAACTGGGACATTTTCAGCTTCCAGGAATTGTGTACAGATCCTTGCGACATGGGGCTGTGCATTATCATACTGAAAAATTAGGTGATTGCGTCGGATGAATGGCACAATAATGGGCCTCAGGATCTTGTCACGGCATCTTTGTGCATTCAAATCGCCATCGATAAAATGCGATTGTGTTCATAGTCTGTAGCTTATGCCTGCCTATACCATAACCCCACTGCCACCATAGGGAATTCTGTTCACAATAGCAAACCACCAGCCCACACGACACCATCTGCTGGTACAGTTGAAACCAGGATTAATCCGTGAAGAGCACACTTCTCCAGCGTGCCAATGGCTATCTAATGTGAGCATTTGCCCACTGAAGTTGGTTGCGATGCTGAACTGCAGTCAGGTCAAGACCTTGGTGAGGACGACGAGCACGTTCCCTGAGATGGTTTCTGACAGTTTGTGCAGAAATTCTTCAGTTGTGCAAACCCACAGTTTCATCAGCTGTCTGGGTGGCTGCTCTCAGACAATCCCACAGGTGTAGGCTAATTGCACGCTCCCTCAACTTGAGACATCTGTGGTAACACATTTTGTGTGACAAACCTGCATATTTTAGAGTGGCTTTTTATTGTCCCCAGCACAAGGTGCACCTGTGTAATGATCGTACGGTCAATTAGCTTCTTGATATACCACACCTGTTAGGTGAATGGATTATCTTGGCCAAGGCGAAATGCTCACTAACAGGGATGTAAACAAATGTGTGCACCAAATTTGAGAGAATTTCGGGGATCTTTTATTTTAACACATGAAACCAACACTATATGTTGCGTTTATATTTTTGTTCAGTATAATAATACATGTATGTGTATATAAGCATCCCTGAGTGTGCAAGTGTGTGATTGTCTGTGTAAGTGAAAAAAAGAAGTCGATGCCACTGCCTCCCCTGTCCTTTGTTGGCAGATTTAGCATTAACTAGAGACCGACCACCCGTTTCCCTGGGAAGAGGTTGGCTCTTACGAAACACACTGAGATTTACAAGATTTAGTAGACCGATACACTCGCACGTGCACAATTGCATGCCCCACACACTGACACAGGAACGAACACACACACATACACACACACACTTAATGAGAAAAGGATTGAAGGGGTTTAGCGCTTAATATGTATGCCGATACCATATCCACTCATGAATGTGTGTTTGTAAAACATGAGTCTACTAATGCTCACTAATTCCACCCTAATGCAAGAGTAAGTAACTACAACCTTTCATCCCAGGTTGTCATCGTCTTCACTCAACCATTCTCCTAGAAATGACCACTTTAGGGCCCATTTGCCCTGTGAACAAACTCATTTTAAATTAGGGAAAAAAACAAAGAAAACCAACAAGTGCATTAAGTTCAAGGGCGCCTCCAAAATTCAGGCTAAGACAAACAGCCAGAGTGACAGTGCTGCATTTGTCTGTCTCTGTTAGGCCATTGGGTACACTTTGCCACGACTGGAAATGATGGCGACAGCCTGGCAATACTGTAGCAAAGGGATGAATGTAGGTACAAATTTGGAGGACGCCAACCATAACCAGTTAAAATCTCTTAAAATCTTATTACCCCTCGTGAGGAGACTACCCCACTGTGAAGGGTATAGCCCTTGCTGTGTTGCCTTCGAAGTTGAAGCCCACTTCCATAGATGAGCAAAAGCATTTCAAACCTCTTGAATAATTAACTAAAGATTCCAACAGGGTATTGGGAAATTGATTTTCAGATTTTGAGGACTGAACACACTGAAACGTTTATGGGTGTTCTATACACTAAACACTGTCAATACTGACTCAGTATCCCTGACCTGCACCACATCAAAATGTGCAGTTTGCATAGTTCCAAAGTATAGTACAATAAATAAAATATTTTTGGTCACATACACATATTTAGCAGATGTTTTGCGGGTGTAGTGAAATGCTTGTTTTTTTTTTTTAATAGTGACGTGACTGACAGTGTTGCTCAGTATCTAAGTGCTTGAACACTCTTTCATCCTGGTTCTTTGGCAGCCTGTCAGGCCACGGGATACAGATTTCTCTTTGAGGACACTACACCCTCTCTCCCTCTCCCTCTCTCTAAGGTCACTGTACTGCCACAAAGGGCTTTTGTTTTGCAGCAGGAGCCCCCACCTCCTGGGAGGCAGATGGAGGGCCAGGAACACACAGATAGGCCTATTCTCCAGGGGTCACTTTCTCACAGCCCTCTGCTGTGTCTCTCTTTTTAACTCTGCTTCCACCCCTTTAATTCCCTGCACTCAGTGCAGCCGTCAGCCAGCCGTGCTTTTGGCACTGCACTGTTGCCTCCACGGTTCCATGCTGTACCGTATTCGTTCCATCCTGTCCTGACTTCTCATCTGTGACCTTTCAACTGTGACTGGGTTGACCTCGAATGTGGAACTTTGAGGTGGAAATGTGTGTGTTCTGTTCCGAGTGCTGATTTATGTGTATGGCTATGGCCGTTTCATTTAGTTGACTGGGTTTTGCAAGGCCTGCTCCTTTTTCTCCCACCTGTTGTTGACCTCTTTTTTTTTTTTATGTTTATCCATCTGCTTCTCTTCTATTTTACTGACCTACCATCTCACCTCTGCCCATGTGGATAGAAAAAATTACATACAATCCTTTCAAAACCTGCCAAAACCGTGTTCAGAGAAACCAGTACAAGAACTCTCACATATAATCTCTTGAAGATGCACACGCCCATCCCCAGAACCCGCTTCCCTCATAGACACTCCCCTTCCTCAGACGTACCAGCAGGCGAGAATACTGGCAGAGGTGAAGAGGATGATGGGCACTGGATAGGAAGCGCAAAGCAGCCCATGGCGGTAAAACGCCGCCGAGATCTTCTCTCGCAGCCGCTCTCTCACCGTCATCCTGGGGGGCGGGGTCAGCTGCCGGCCATCGGGAGGGCGAGCGAGGACGGAGTGCCGTGGGGCATCCAGGGACCTAGGGAACCACAGAGACGAGAGGTGTGGGTTAACACACACTCAGAGATACCATGGTTGGGGTCAATTCAAATGGAATGCAGTCAATTCAGGAAGTGATTTGAATTGAAAATTAACAAATGGAAAAAGCTTTGAATTAAAGCATAGAACATAGGTGCCCTTTCTAAAATTATTGACCTGGAATTTCAGTTTACTTCCTGAATTGACTGCCTTCATTTTGAATTGACCTCAACCCTGGAGGATACTCGGCACTCACCACATAATCAGCTGCTGCTGAATGTAGCCTGTGTTCATGTTGCTTTGGACGAGTCTGCATTATTACCAATTTATTACACAAAACACCTCAAACCTATATATGGTCACACACTGCAGAAACCAAAGAGAAGCCCTCACTAACTCCCTGTCCCATCAGAAACACCATAGATATCACGTCTACATTTCCCATCACTAACAGCACCACAAGATATTTGGTCTTACCTGTACGTCCCAAGTACAACCTCCATTTAGCGGCAACCTTACTAGATTGGCTAGGATACATCACAGTACCTTCTACCCCCCACCCTCAGACAAATGCAGCCCTGCCACAGCATCTATCTAGCTAGTCTAGTTACTATCCCAGACAAACTCAGGCCTGCCACAGCATCTATCTAGCTAGTCTAGTTACTATCCCAGACAAATGCAGCCCTGCCACAGCATCTATCTAGCTAGTCTAGTTACTATCCCAGACAAACTCAGGCCTGCCACAGCATCTATCTAGCTAGTCTAGTTACTATCCCAGATATACTCAGCCCTGCCACAGCATCTATCTAGCTAGTCTAGTTACTATCCCAGATATACTCAGCCCTGCCACAGCATCTATCTAGCTAGTCTAGTTACTATCCCAGACAAACTCAGGCCTGCCACAGCATCTATCTAGCTAGTCTAGTTACTATCCCAGATATACTCAGGCCTGCCACAGCATCTATCTAGCTAGTCTAGTTACTATCCCAGACAAACTCAGCCCTGCCACAGCATCTATCTAGCTAGTCTAGTTACTATCCCAGACAAACTCAGCCCTGCCACAGCATCTATCTAGCTAGTCTAGTTACTATCCCAGACAAACTCAGGCCTGCCACAGCATCTATCTAGCTAGTCTAGTTACTATCCCAGATATACTCAGCCCTGCCACAGCATCTATCTAGCTAGTCTAGTTACTATCCCAGATATACTCAGCCCTGCCACAGCATCTATCTAGCTAGTCTAGTTACTATCCCAGACAAACTCAGCCCTGCCACAGCATCTATCTAGCTAGTCTAGTTACTATCCCAGACAAACTCAGGCCTGCCACAGCATCTATCTAGCTAGTCTAGTTACTATCCCAGATATACTCAGCCCTGCCACAGCATCTATCTAGCTAGTCTAGTTACTATCCCAGATATACTCAGCCCTGCCACAGCATCTATCTAGCTAGTCTAGTTACTATCCCAGACAAACTCAGCCCTGCCACAGCATCTATCTAGCTAGTCTAGTTACTATCCCAGACAAACTCAGCCCTGCCACAGCATCTATCTAGCTAGTCTAGTTACTATCCCAGATATACTCAGCCCTGCCACAGCATCTATCTAGCTAGTCTAGTTACTATCCCAGACAAACTCAGCCCTGCCACAGCATCTATCTAGCTAGTCTAGTTACTATCCCAGACAAACTCAGCCCTGCCACAGCATCTATCTAGCTAGTCTAGTTACTATCCCAGACAAACTCAGCCCTGCCACAGCATCTATCTAGCTAGTCTAGTTACTATCCCAGATATACTCAGCCCTGCCACAGCATCTATCTAGCTAGTCTAGTTACTATCCCAGATATACTCAGCCCTGCCACAGCATCTATCTAGCTAGTCTAGTTACTATCCCAGACAAACTCAGCCCTGCCACAGCATCTATCTAGCTAGTCTAGTTACTATCCCAGACAAACTCAGCCCTGCCACAGCATCTATCTAGCTAGTCTAGTTACTATCCCAGATATACTCAGCCCTGCCACAGCATCTATCTAGCTAGTCTAGTTACTATCCCAGACAAACTCAGCCCTGCCACAGCATCTATCTAGCTAGTCTAGTTACTATCCCAGACAAACTCAGCCCTGCCACAGCATCTATCTAGCTAGTCTAGTTACTATCCCAGATATACTCAGCCCTGCCACAGCATCTATCTAGCTAGTCTAGTTACTATCCCAGATATACTCAGCCCTGCCACAGCATCTATCTAGCTAGTCTAGTTACTATCCCAGACAAACTCAGCCCTGCCACAGCATCTATCTAGCTAGTCTAGTTACTATCCCAGACAAACTCAGCCCTGCCACAGCATCTATCTAGCTAGTCTAGTTACTATCCCAGATATACTCAGCCCTGCCACAGCATCTATCTAGCTAGTCTAGTTACTATCCCAGACAAACTCAGCCCTGCCACAGCATCTATCTAGCTAGTCTAGTTACTATCCCAGACAAACTCAGCCCTGCCACAGCATCTATCTAGCTAGTCTAGTTACTATCCCAGACAAACTCAGCCCTGCCACAGCATCTATCTAGCTAGTCTAGTTACTATCCCAGATATACTCAGCCCTGCCACAGCATCTATCTAGCTAGTCTAGTTACTATCCCAGACAAACTCAGGCCTGCCACAGCATCTATCTAGCTAGTCTAGTTACTATCCCAGACAAACTCAGGCCTGCCACAGCATCTATCTAGCCAGTGTAGTTATTATCCCAGACAAACTCAGCTCTGTCCCAGTTGCCTTTCTTTAAATCGGAAAAAGTGCCTTTCTGTCCCAGTACCTGTTCAGGGGGAAGTCTGGCTGCCTCTCACTCTCTCTCGTGCCTGTTTGGCCTAAGTCCTCCAAAAGCACCGGATTTTAAAGGTTTCACGGAGATCCCTGGCTTAAAACAACAGAGCCCTATTTCAGGTACCACAGCCAAAGTGTGACTGACTGGCTCAGCTCTACCCCCTGAGTACTCTGGAAACATTCCTGGGGGAATTTAGCCTACCTCTGGAGCGGCTTGATCTTCCACTATAAATACTCTATATACAGTAAACACAGCAGGCAGCAACACACACACATACCAACAAATGGCTAGAGGGTAAACCGATAGTTGAATTTAATCAGAGGCCTCGAGTGCCGTGACTCACCCCATTTCTACGTTGCTCTACATTTTGACCTGGTATCTAGCCTGTAGGTCCCATTATGCCCTGTGCGTCCATCTCCTCAGTCCTTCCCTGGTGTTGTGGTGCAGGAAAGCGAGGCCTGAGTTGGCAGGTACTCAACAACATCTCCGTCAGTGAGTTAATCCGGGATAGGAAACGCTACAACGAGGCTCACAGGTCTAGGCCCCCACCCTCTCTACCTCTTTTTCCCTAGTCTCTCCATCCTGCAGCTACACGGGTGAGGCAGACTTTAACAGGTCTGTACACACGTCAGGCAGGCAGTCAAGTCAGTCTGCACATGACAGTGAGTTTATTATTATTTTACCTTTATTTAACGAGGCAAGTCAGTTAAGAACAAATTCTTATTTTCAATGACGGCCTAGGAATAGTGGGGTAACTGCCTTGTTCAGGGGCAGAAGGACAGATTTGTACCTTGTCAGCTCGGAGGGTCGATCTTGCAACCTTCCGGTTACTAGTCCAATGCTCTAACCACTAGGCAACCTGGCGCCCCAGTCGTCAGTGCATACCTCAGACTAAGGCATTTTAAGACAAAGAAAACGACTGACCCAGCCAGCAATACCACAGAGACTTAATGATGCCAAGTCTTGAGACATGTGCCACTATGGATTCCAGTAGCCCAGCTCAGGGAGGGGGCAGCAGTTTACCTTCAGTAGGCCGACCTGCTTAACCACTCATACAGCAAACAATACAGCTTCTGACAAAACAGAGCATGTCATTATGCTCCAAAAGCACTTTTGTGAGAACATCAGGGACAAAAATGCCTCCTAAAACCATCAACCTCTTTTTACATAGTAGCCTGTGTACTACATGTTTTTCTAGTTGCACGTTCCCAGGAAATGGAAATAAGATTATAATTTAAATGGTGCGTACCAGTAGGCTACATTTCCCAAAAAATGTGCACACGCTTCTCTCAGAAACATGTTTGTTAGCTCATGGAGGAATTGGTAACAGAGTTACACAAGACTAGGCTTAAGATTTCATCATATGCTGCTCGGAAGAAGAGTGTGCCTGAAGAAAACCAAATAAATGCTTACCTCCTAACGATGCTTCCTAAAATCCCCAGTTTGAAGGCATCGCTGGATCCTATACAGTCCATTGCCATGATCCACACCTGTGTAAGGGATCTTAAAACCCAATGTAAAAAAGCTAAGACTCCTGGCAAGTAGCACCATAAATGCAGGGATTTTAGGCTGCATTGAGAAGCAGCACGATTGTATTTCAGCTCCCTTCTCCCATAGTGAACTGAGCACTTGCTCCTCAACTCTAATGCACCATAACTGTACAGACCATTCTTGAGTCAATGTCAGCTGGGACTAATGCCTGAAGGCTTTATTGCGACAACTCATTTACAGCCACCCATTTACAAACACACAGGGAGCAAATTGGCCCAGTCAATCAGTAACCACTATTATGTCATCGAAAATGGCAAAAACCCGGTCCAAAAACTACAATGAAAACGTTGAGTGACCCGTCACAAAGGCTTTAGTGATGAGACACAATGAACATTTAAATGAGAAAAATCAGTGGGCCTATGTGTATTGTGCACACAAAAAAAACTCCTTAACATTCACATACTGAGTTTAATTAAATATCAGCTTTTTTAAAGAAAATTGTATGTAACGTGAATGTGTGGGCTTGTGTGGTTTGAACATGCATGTAACATACAGTAGGTGAATGAATGTGAGAAGTGTAAAAATGTGAAAGTGCACAGAGTGTCAATAAGTCTATATTTGACTTTGAGTTTTGAATTTGGACGGCAGATGGTTTGACTTCAACTAACCAAGTTTTAAGCAAAGATAGAAAAATAGATAGCGTTTGATTGTCTTTGCGACTACACTTGAAGAAACTTTCAAAAGTTTTTAACATTTTCCATATTGACTGACCTTCATGTCTTAAAGTAATGATGGACTGTCGTTTCTCTTTGTTTATTTGAGCTGTTCTTGCCATAATATGGCCTTGGTCTTTTACCAAATAGGGCTTTCTTCTGTATACCATACCTTGTCAAGACACAACAGATTGGCTCAAACGCATTAAGAAATTCCACAAATGAACTTTTAACAAAGTACACCTGCTAATTTAAACGCATTCCATTCCAGATGACTACCTCATGAAGCTGGTTGAGAGAATGCCAAGAGTGTGCAAAACTGTCATCAAGGCAAAGGGTGGCTACTTTGGAGAATCTGAAATATAAAATATATTTTGGATTTGTTCAACACATTTTGGTTAATTCATGATTCCATGTGTTTTTTAATAGTTTGGATGTCTTTACTATTATTATACAATGTAGAAAATAGTAAAAAATAAAGAAAAACGCTTGAATGAGTAGGTGTCCACCCCAAACGTGTTACTAGTACTGTGTACACACACACACACACACACACACACACACACACACACACACACACACAGTTGAAATCAGAAGTTTACATACACTTAGCTTGGAGTCATTAAAACTCGTTTTTCAACCACTCCATACATTTCTTGTTAACTTCTCTAGGGTAGGGGGCAGCATTGGGAATTTTGGATGAAAAGCGTGCCCAAATTAAACTGCCTGCTACTCAGCCATAAAAGCTATAATATGCATATAATTTGTAGATTTGGATAGAAAACACTGAAGTTTCTAAAACTGTTTGAATTATGTCTGTGAGTATAACAGAACTCATATGGCAGGTAAAAACCTGACAAAAATATCCAACCAGGAAGTGGGAAATCTGAGGTTTGTAGTTTTTCAACTCTTGGCCTATCAAATACAGTGTCTATGGGGTCATATTGCACTTCCTAAGGCTTCCACTAGATGTCAACAGTCTTTAGAACCTTGTTTGATGCTTCTACTGTGAAGTGGGGGGGGGGGCGAATGAGAGGGGATTGGGTCAGAGGTCTGGCAGAGTGCCATGAGCTCAGTCTCGCGCACTCACGTGATAGTTAGCTCTGTTCCATTGCAATTCTACAGACATAGGAATTCTACGGTTGGAACATTATTGAAGATTTATGTTAAAAACATCCTAAAGATTGATTCTATACATCGTTTGACATGTTTCTACGGACTGTAACGGAACTTTTTGACTTTTCGTCTGCTCCTAGTGATCAAAAAGGAGGTATTTGGACATAAATGATGGACAAATATCAAACAAAACAAACATTTATTGTGGAACTGGGATTCCTGGGAGTGCATTCTGATGAAGATTATCAAAGGTTAGTGAATATTTATAATGCTATTTCTGACTTCTGTTGAATACACAACATGGTGGATATCTGTTTGAGTTGTTTTGGTCTCTGAGCGCCGTACTCAGATTTTTTGTTTTGTTTTTTTAACTAGGCAAGTCAGTTAAGAACAAATTCTTATTCTCAATGACGGCCTAGGAACAGTGGGTTAACTGCCTGTTCAGGGGCAGAACGAGAGATTTGTACCTTGTCAGCTCGGGGGTGTGAACTTGCAAACTTCCGGTTACTAGTCCAACGCTCTAACCACTAGGCTACCCTGCCACAAGGCTACCATGGTGTGCTTTTTCCGTAAAGTTTTTTTGAAATCTGACACAGCGGTTGCATTAAGGAGAAGTGGATCTAAAATCCATGCATAACAATTGTATCTTTTAGCAATGTTTATTATGAGTATTTCTGTAAATTGATGTGGCTCTCTGCAAAATCACCGGATGTTTTGGAACTACTGAACATAACGCGCCAATGTAAACTCAGAGTTTTGGATATAAATATGAACTTTACCGAACAAAACATACATGTATTGTGTAACATGAAGTCCTATGAGTGTCATCTGATGAAGATCATCAAAAGTTAGTGATTAATTTTATCTACATTTCTGCTTTTTGTGACTCCTCTCTTTGGCTGGAAATATGGCTGTGTTTTTCTGTGACTTGGCTCTGACCTAACATAATTGTTTGGTTTGCTTTCGTTGTAAAGCTTTTTTGAAATTGGACACTGTGGTGGGATTAACAAGAAGTGTGGCTCTGACCTAACATAATTGTTTGGTTTGCTTTCGTTGTAAAGCTTTTTTGAAATTGGACACTGTGGTGGGATTAACAAGAAGTGTATCTTTAAAATGGTGTAAAATACATGTACGTTTGAGGAATTTTAATTATGGGATTTCTGTTTTGAATTTGGCGCCCTGCAGTTTCACTGGCTGTTGACTAGGTGGGACATTACCGTCCCCCGTACCCTAGAGAGGTTAACAAACTATAGTTTTGGCAAGTCGGTTAGGACATCTACTTTGCGCATGGCACAATTCATTTTTCAAACAATTGTTTACAGATTATTTCACTTATATCTGTCTCACAATTCCAGTGGGTCAGAAGTTTACATACAGTCAACTTAGTGTGCCTTTAAACAGCTTGGGAAATACCAGAAAATTATGGCATGGCATCATTTGAGTAAATTGGAGGTGTACCTGTGGATGTATTAAGGCCTACCTTCAAACTCAGTGCCTCTTTGGTTAACATCATGGGAAAATCATAAGAAATCAGCCAAGACCTCAGAAAAAAAGTCTGATTCATCCTTGGGAGCAATTTCCAAACGCCTGAAGGTACCACGTTCATCTGTACAAACTATAGTACACAAGTGTAAACACCATGGGACCACGCAGCCGTCATACAGCTCAGGAAGGAGACGCGTTCTGTCTCCTAGAGATGAATGTACTTCGGTGTGAAAAGTGCAAATCAATCCCAAAACAGCAAAGGACCTTGTGAAGATGCTGGAGGAAACGGGTACAAAAGTATCAATATCCACAGTAAAACGAGTTCTATCGAGACATAACCTGAAAGGCCGCTCAGCAAGGAAGAAGCCACTGCTCCAAAACCGCCATAAATAAAGCCAGACTACGGTTTGCAACTGCACATGGGGATAAAGATCATACTTTTTGGAGAAATGTCCTCTGGTCTGAAAAATAGAACTGTTTGGCCATAATGACCATCGTTATGTTTGGAGGAAAAAGGGGGAAGGAGGGACTGGTGCACTTCACAAAATAGACGGCTTCATGAGACAGGAAAATTATGTGGAGATATTGAAGCAACATCTCAAGACATCAGTCAGGAAGTTAAAGCTTGGTCGCAAATGGGTCTTCCAAATGGACAATGACACCAAGCATACTTCCAAAGTTGTGGCAAAATAGCTTAAGGACAACAAAGTAAAGGTATTGGAGTGGCCATCACAAAGCCCTGACCTCAATCACACAGAGAATTTGTGGGCAGAACTGAAACCGCGTGTGCGAGCAAGGAGGCCTACAAACCTGACTCAGTTACTGAGAAGTGGTCTGTGGTCACCACCTGCAGAACCACTCCTTTATTGGGGGTGTCTTGCTAATTGCCTATAATTTCCACCTGTTGTCCATTCCATTTGCACAACAGCATGTGAAATGTATTGTCACTCAGTGTTAATTCCTAAGTGGACAGTTTGATTTCACAGAAGTGTGATTGACTTGGAGTTACATTGTGTTGTTTAAGTATTCCCTTAATTTTTTTGAGCAGTGTGTGTATATATATATATATATATATATATATATATATATATTAACAATTTACACACATACATATATATACAGTGGGGGAAAAAAGTATTTAGTCAGCCACCAATTGTGCAAGTTCTCCCACTTAAAAAGATGAGGCCTGTAATTTTCATCATAGGTTCACTTCAACTATGACAGACAAAATGAGAAAAAAACATCCAGAAAATCACATTGTAGGATTTTTAATTTATTTATCTGAATATTATGGTGGAAAATACGTATTTTGTCAATAACAAAAGTTTCTCAATGCTTTGTTATATACCCTTTGTTGGCAATGACAGAGGTCAAATGTTTTCTGTACGTCTTCACAAGGTTTTCACACACCGTTGCTGGTATTTTGGCCCATTCCTCCATGCAGATCTCCTCTAGAGCAGTGATGTTTTGGGGCTGTTGCTGGGCAACACAGACTTTCAACTCCCTCCAAAGATTTTCTATGGGGTTAAGATCTGGAGACTGGCTAGGCCACTCCAGGACCTTGAAATGCTTCTTACGAAGCCACTCCTTTGTTGCCCGGGCAGTGTGTTTGGGATCATTGTCATGCTGAAAGACCCAGCCACGTTTCATCTTCAATGCCCTTGCTGATGGAAGGAGGTTTTCACTCAAAATCTCACGATACATGGCCCCATTCATTCTTTCCTTTACACGGATCAGTCGTCCTGGTCCCTTTGCAGAAAAACAGCCCCAAAGCATGATGTTTCCACCCCCATGCTTCACAGTATGGTGTTCTTTGGATGCAACTCAGCATTCTTTGTCCTCCAAACATGACGAGTTGCGTTTTTACCAAAAAAGTATGACATTCTCCCAATCTTCTTCTGGATCATCCAAATGTTCTCTAGCAAACTTCTGACGGGCCTGGACATGTACTGGCTTAAGCAGGGGGACACGTCTGGCACTGCAGGATTTGAGTCCCTGACGGGGTAGTGTGTTACTAATGGTAGGCTTTGTTACTTTGGTCCCAGCTCTCTGCAGGTCATTCACTAGGTCTTCCATTTCCTAATAATTGCTCCCACAATTGATTTCTTCAAACCAAGCTGCTTACCTATTGCATATTCAGTCTTCCCAGCCTGGTGCAGGTCTACAATTTTGTTTCTGGTGTCCTTTGACAGCTCTTTGGTCTTGGCCATAGTGGAGTTTGGAGTGTGACTGTTTGAGGTTGTGGACAGGTGTCTTTTATACTGATAACAAGTTCAAACAGGTGCCATTAAAACGAGTGGAGGGCAGAGGAGCCTCTTAAAAATAAGTTACAGGTCTGTGAGAGCCAGAAATCTTGCTTGTTTGTAGGTGACCAAATGCTTATTTTTCACCATAATTTGCAAATAAATCCATTAAAAATCCTAAAATGTGATTTTCTGGAATGTTTTTTCTCATTTTGTCTGTCATAGTTGAAGTGAACCTATGATGAAAATTACAGGCCTCTCTCATATTTTTAAGTGGGAGAACTTGCACAATTGGTGGCTGACTAAATACTTTTTTGCCCCACTGTATATACATACATACACATATATACACACTGAACAAAAATATAAACGCTACATGCAACAATTTCAAAGACTTTACCAAGTTATAGTTCATATAAGGAAAACAGTTCATTTAAATAAAAGGATTGGACCCTAATCTATGAATTTCACATGACCAAAGTATCTGGACACCTGCTCGTCAAACATCTCATTCCAATATCATGGGCATTAATATGGAGTCGGTTCCCCCTTTGCTGCTATAACAGCCTCCACTCTTCTGGGAAGGCTTTCCACTAGATGTTGCAACATTCCTGGGGGGAGCTGGGGACTTGCTTCCATTCAGCCACAAGAGCATTAGTCAGGTCGGACACTGATGTTGAGCGATTAGGTCTGGCTCGCAGTCTGCATTCCAATTCATCCCAAATGTGTTCGATGGGGTTGAGGTCAGGGCTCTGTGAGGGCCAGTCAAGTTCTTCCACACCGATCTCGAACAACCATTTCTTTATGGACCTAGCTTCATGCTCGGAGGCATTGTCATGCTGAAACGGGAATGGGCCTTCCACAAACTATTACCACACAGTTGGAAGCACATAATCGTTTAGAATGTCATTGTATGCTGTAGTGTTAAGATTTCCCTTCACTGGAACTAAGGAGCCTAGCCCGAACCATGAAAAACAGCCCCGGACCATTATTCCTCCTTCACCTAACGGGTGTGGCTGAAATAGCCAAATCCAGTGATGTTAAGGGGTGGCCACATAGTTTGTATATATAGCGCACCTTTAAAAAAGAGTTATGGTGTGGATCAGAAAACTGGTCAGTATCCGGTGTAACCACCATTTATTTGCCTCATGCAGCACAACATCTCTTCTCATAAAGTTGATCAGGCTGTTGATTGTGGCCTGTGGAATGTTGTCCCACTCCTCTTCAATGGCTGTGCAAAGTTGCTGGATATTGGTGGGAACTGGAACACACTGTTATACACCTTGATACAGAGAATGCCAAACATGCTCAATGGGTGATACCAATACCATAACCCCATCGCAACCATGGGGCACTGTTCACATTGACATCAGCAAACCACTCGCCCACGTGGTCTGCGGTTGAGACCGGTTGGACGTACTGCCAAATTCTCTAAAACAGAAATTCTCTGCTTATGGCAGAGAAATTAGCATTAAATTCTCTGGTAACAGCTCTGTTGGACATTCCTGCTGTCATGATACCAATTACACACTTCCTCAAAACTTGAGACATCTTTGGCATTGTGTTGGGTGACAAAACCTACATTTTAGAGTGGCCTTTGGTCCCTGCACAATGTGCACCTGTGTAATGATCATGCTGTTTAATCATCTCATTGATGATTACTTATTACTATCAGGTGGATAGATTATCTTGGCAAAGTAGAAATGCTCATTAACAGGTAAGTACATTTGTGCAGAACATTTGAGAAATGTGTACATATGGAACATTTCTGGATTTTTAATTTCAACTCATGAAACCAACACTTTACATTTATATTTTTGTTCAGTGTCGATGCTCTTTCAGATCTGGAGGAGGGGAGCTGTTCAAAACATTGAGCCTGTTTATGTGAAGAGAAGTAGATCTTACAGAGTAGGGGTCGGCAACCCTGTTCGGTTTCAGGCACCACACCTGACCAACTGAGCTGATTGATCAGTTTAATGATCGCCTAAAATCAACAACCTGGTCTTTCAAGTCAGTTAAATTAAAAACATGAAGTGCCTGCAGCACTCCAGGACCAGAGTTGTCGGACTCTGTTCTAAAGGGTGATGCTTTGTCATTAATGTTTCTGTACGATCATTGTTTCCCTCCTCTATGGCTGCTCAAATGGCACAAAAAAAAAAAACACCCCTCCCCAAACCAAGACAATCGCCCCTCATCATCCTCCTGGTCAATCTCCATGGGCAGAGAAATCCCAAACTCAGTTACTTAATGTGTAGGTGTTGACAAATCAAATTGCATTTGGTCAACGTTAACCAACTGGTGTGGCGCAGCTCTGTAACAATATAAATTCCCCAGACAGAAAAAAAGTTCACATTTTAATTTCACAATTTGGTATCAATTACAGATAGTACTACTGCTAATACATAATTCAGAAACAGTCACCCTCGTCTGTGCACACAGTAGGTAAGGGTGGTGATGCCACGCCGTAAATATCCCTATATGTGATCTCATTCAAATCAATCGTGTAACATTTTGCCCAATGCTTAAATTAATTAGATGACAGAAAACAATTTATTCACCCGTGCGAACAAACTTTTACAGGCCTCCCGAGGGCGCGCTGTCGGTTGTCAAACGAGTCACCAGTAGCGTTAGCTTTAACAGATGCTAACGTTCCTTAGCGAGCTAACGTTAACACAGGGCAACTTCACTTGAATTCCACTACCTAGCCACCAGCTAGTCGCCACTTACTTTCATATTAACATATACACCTGATTCGACCAAAAACAATATTAATCCATAATTCTGCAACATGGAACGTTGTAAAATCAGCTTGAATTAAGCGTAGCGTCGTTAGCTAGCTTCTACTGTTAACAAACATTTACCATATCTGCTAACACATTGCTGAATGATGCCAACCAACGTATCCATGACAGCAAGACATGGTTGTTGACCTTACGCTGATAATAGGGCAGGCAGCTAGCAATTAGATAATCACATTAGCGTTGCCGAGTAATGCCAGTGACATCGTCTGTCAATAGCTATTAGTTAAGCGAACTTAACTGGCCAACTGCTACCACCAAAAACACCTAACCCCGAGTCCCGCGTTCATCTGCACCGCCAAACCCAGAGAAGTTCTACCCTAGGTCGAAAAAATATCTTCAACCTAGGTTCTTCGCATCTAACTTCGTTAGCTAGCTTAAAGTTGATTATGGTCCGCTTTGCTAACTAATTGAGTAAATTAGCTACCTAAATTAAAACACACCAAAGCTAGCGTTAGCTAGTTGACTAGCTAGCTACTACGTTACACTTGCCTGGCTGAATAACTTTCTCGTGTCTTCGTCGATAGTGCTGGTCCTGCTATCGAGGAGCTAGTCGTGTACCGTCTTAACCTCCTTATTCTAGTGGCTAAAATGTAGCTAATTTAACTGGAAAAACTGACTGCATCAACAGAACCATGTCACTACTGTTTCAGCAGCAGCGTGAATTGTCGACCTCTCACCCTTCATCCAAGACAAGAAAGCATGAGGATATAGCGACACGCGCTGGCTAGATTACTGTAAACCACAGTATTTTACCTTCATGATCAACAACGCCCCAAAACGCATACACTGGTGTTTGATTTAAATGTGCTGTTTTTTGTTTGTTTGTTGTATAACACATGTCCAACCTAGTTCGGTCAGTTCCCATGTCACTTGAGAAATGACCTATTCACCCAGGTTTCCTATATCAGCTTTGCAATGCATGTGTCCAGTTGGTTCTAATGCAGTAATCCAATGTTCAATTCAATACTACATCTCCAGTTCAAAACTGATCCCAACCTGTTTCATGACCATAATCAAGCACCTTGATTGTCCTAAATTGCAAACTTCCCGCCTGTGTGTTGAGCCCATAGAGATAGACGACTTATCTTTCTAGCTGTGCCATTACAACCTCTATAACAACATTGGCAATCTCCATTTTAAAGTAGTCCATTTTCTTCTTCACGGTTGGCTGATCCCTCCTGATGATCCGGTTGGACATGATTCCAACAGAGTCACCAGGAGGGATCAGCCAATGAAGTTGGAAATTCCATGAGGTTGACTACTTTAAAATGTTGGAAGCTTAATAGCTGCCCATGCTAATAAAGCCTTTTGGCCACTAGAGGCCTCTATCATTCTCTGGTTGAGCTCAGAGATCCATGTGACAGATGTGAGGGACTGGGGATCGACACTAAGAAGGGAGGCAGAAAGGATCCATTGAGGGCTTAAAGGACTGCACTGGATGTCCCCCTGATGAAGAAGGAAGCCCCCTTGTCGTGGACCTTATACTGGAAGAGTTACTTCTGGGTCTGCTGCCTGTCACATTGTCCTCGCCAGCACACTTCCACCTGAGACACACACAGTACGGTTCAGCTTAATGCATTTAACAGTGCTCTTTCGCTCTCTCTTTTTTTTTCCCACTCTCACACACAAATAATCTAATCCATCTGACTTGTCCGTGGCTGTCCCTGCAGTAGCCGGTGGGGAGACCCTGTACTTGGAGTGTGAGGTTGCACTGGTGTATAAGGCCCCTCAGGAGCCACTGAGTGTTCATCATCACTCTCTTCTTCTTCTGCCTCACATCGCACCAACATCACCATGCTGCCCAGCAGATAAAAGAGAAAAGGGATAGTAGATAGAGGAATGTGTGTGATTATTTGAACAGAGACAGACGAGAGACAGTGAGCTTGTGATACCGTGCGCCTCCCATGTCACACCGCTCATCCTCCAAAGCTCGCATCCACTACAAAATCATGGTACTTGCCTACGGAGCAGCAAGAGGAACCGCCCATTTCTACCTTCAGGCTATGCTCGAACCCTACACCTCAACCCTGTAAATAGCCCATCCAATCTACCTCATCCCCATACTGTATTTATTTATTTATCTTGCTCCTTTGCACCCAAGTATCTCAACTTGCACATTCATCTTCTGCACATTGTACCATTCCAGTGTTTAATTGCTATATTGTAATTATTTGTGACCATGACCTATTTATTACTTACATTGTCCCACACAAAGTCATATAGACCCCGCAGGCCAGAACTGTGATCTCTGTGGAGGTGGAGGGTAACAGAGAGATGGAGAAAGATATTTTCAGATTCATATTATCATTAATTGCTTTGATTACATCAGAAAAAGATGTATTGTTTGACACACTCATACAGGTCGGATTCCCGGAACCAGATAAAGTCTATGATATTCTAGGACCAAAATGCACTTTCAATGGAGCTTCTGCACTGAATGAACATGCTTTTAAGACCAGTAGGCTTGATCAGAGTCAACGCTACAGACAGGTACCTGAGGAACCTGAGGAAGTCCAGTGCCTGGGTTCCTTTGCTGGACTCCCCCTGAAGCAGTACCCCCAAGGATTCCTTTAGTCCCTCTACGAACACCAGCTGCCCTTTCTCCCTTGCCTGTGCCAAACTCACACACTGATTAACATGGAACACAGTGAAAGAACCCATACAAAATGTAGTTCCTCTGTAGTTCCTCTTTAAGGAATACCTAGGATAGGATAAAGTAATCCTTCTCACCCCCCCCCCCCCCCACCCTTAAATGATTTAGATGCACTATTGTAAAGTGGCTGTTCCACTGGATGTCATAAGGTGAATTCACCAATTTGTAAGTCGCTCTGGATAAGAGCGTCTGCCAAATGACTTAAATGTAAATGACTTAAATGTAGTTAATACAGCTCCACCAAGCAACAGCAAACCATACACAACTGTAAAGACACATTTACTTGCACAGTATGTATAAGAGTGGCTGGGGGGGGGTTTAACCCAGCGTTTTGGAGGATACGTATACTCACCAACCATTGACTAATTAAACTGTAGTGACTGAAGGACTGCACAAGACCCAGGAAACACCTTACATCTGAGCACGTCTGGCCTCACCAGATTTAATTTTTGACCACTTATGAGAGTGCATCAAAGTAGTACACAACTTGGCCCCATATGTTCCCTCTATTACTGACTGTCATTGTTTTTCACCTACCACTACAATCAACAGCAATAATAGAGGGAACGGTGTTAAGCACACGTTTCAGTCAACTAGACATCAGTCCACTCACATAAAGCCTCACTTCGTAAATAAAAGGAGAGGAAATGGTGAATGAGGAAGGACCCGTCTGTCTGTTTGTCAGACACCAAGATAAACTCTCCCTGCAGAGAACGGACATAAATCCACAGATGTTAGGATTAGGCATTTAAATTGGTAACGGTTAGGGGTGAGGTTAGGGTTACCGGCTTGAAGTTGTCGGGACTAGTATTGAGAATATTGTTGAGCACTGCAAACATATTGAGAAGGGATGAAGACTTATCTCATACGAATATTTGGAATGTCTTCTGGTGAGTTGCTACTTATAGCTACTTAGATAAATACAAACATCGATTGATATAAATTACTTTATTAATAACTAGCTAAATATTAACCAATGACTGTATATATATGAACGCTTAACACTCCCAGGAAAATACATTTAGCTAGCGCAGACTGCCGATTGAGGCTATGAAGTTGGCTAGATTGTTGACACGAATTTTAGCGTTATCCAGGACAAACCCCAACAGCTCAAACTATTTTTATGTCAATAATAACCACATTGTTTTAAACAATTCCACAGTCATAGCTATTTCATTTTCCGAATGTTTGTTGTGAAAAAGTAGCATGGGTGCAAGATCGTAGTTTCTACTGCACGAAGAGGAGGGACAATCTGAGCATGTGAAAAGCGTTTCGACTTCTTCCTTGATGAGGTTTAACGGCGGTTGGCATCCGATAAATGTTGCATTACCGCCACCTACTAGACTGGAGTACAACTCCATTAAACAAATACCTTACCATCTAACACTACACTCACAAAAAAATCCCTCTACTCTACTATTTAAATCTATTTCGTCCTACCTCAGGCCAACAACCTGAAAGGATGGGACACCACCACTTAACACACCCTGTAACTCTTCTGATGTCAAGTCTCGCACACCCAAATACCTCTCTGCAGCTGCCACCACAACCTCCATTTTCTGCGACTTACATTCCATCCCTGCAGTACAGTTTATAACCATTGCTATAAATGCTAAAAATCCAATCTTACTGAAACATATATAATTTGTTGGCCTATCCTTCTGTACTGGTACAGATCTACTACTCACACCACTCCTCTCAGGATCCCTCCCCCTTGACCTATCTTCCTCTCCTTTCTTCACTGCCTCAGCATATGACAACTTCTGCACTACCTTAACCCTGTAAACCTCAACCTGCCTCTCTCGCACGGGACATTTCTAATCCCCAGCCCCATTGGCACCCATACAATTAACACATACCACTACTTTCCCCAATACTACACATTCCTTTGTCTCATGCCCTTCTGCACACTTCTCACACCTAGGAACCTCCCTCCTACACACTGCTGCCACATGCCCATAAGCTTGACAAATGTAACAACATAATGTATTTGGCACAAAAGCTCCTACAGGATAACTTATATATCCAAACGTCACTTTGTCGGGCAAAGACTCAACATCAAAACTCAAAAGAACAGACAATGACACTTCTGTGTTGCCACTCAAGCCACCCTGTCTGCGTCGTACCAAACGACGAGCATCACAAACACCGTCAATCTTCCCCTTCAGTTGGTCAACTTTTACATTTACTGCTACCCCTGTAATCACTATTTTCAATGACATCCTTTGCTTGAGAGCAAAACAATTCACATTTCTTGCTCCCATTTCGTTAAACGCGGAGCGCCTTCTTCCTCTGACCAGCAGAAATACAAACAATTATCACAAGACCACTTCTGGTTACCCTCGCCGATTCAACAGCACCCCACTCTGTTTTCACCCACCCTGAAACCACAAATGGATCAGCCAAAAGGCAAGGGTCTACTTTTTCCAAATCTTCACTCCTACTGTCACAGACTCATCTTTATTCTGACCCTCGATGCAAGGCTCAGGCTCTGAGAACTTCACCACACCGACCATCTCTGATACTTCACCCTCATTCACTTCCATTTCTCCTCCTGTCTTCAGCTCACTCTACTTACACTTTTTACTATTCTTCTTTAAGGGAAGGGTTAGGTAAAATGGCTAGGGTTTGTGGAAGGGTTAGATAACATGCTAAGTAGTTGCAAAGTCACTAAAAAGTAGTAAGTTGCTAAAATGCTAAAGTTGTCCGTGATAAGACCTTTGGGTTGCTCGACGTTTGCGTTATACACCTACCCATCCTCCCCTACCAACCACCCTAGTTTAGTTTTTGCCTTAAGTAACAACATGTCTTATGAAACCTACAAAACATAACATATCATAGTCATTTGAGTGTTGCATATTTTCAGTTACTATGTTTTGTCTAGTCTATGAAACCAGGCTGCAACTACACATTTCTTTGTCTCAAGCCCTCCTGTACACTACACTTCTCACATCTAGGAATCTCCCTCCTACACACTGCTACAATATGACTGTAAACGTGGCACCTAAAACACCATAATAGGTTCAGGACTAAAGCACTAACCGCTAACAAGTCATACCTCGTTCAACCATTTCTATGGGGGTGATTCATGCGTAAAGAATGGGGTTTTGGGATAAACGCTGAAAATAAGGTATGAGGTTAACACAGGTTTAGGAGATCTTATAAATGTATATATATCAGCCCATTAACATGACCTTTATGATTTATGAAGCCTTTGTGCTTGTTTAGATTACATGAATGCAAAACAAATCTCTAAAAACTGATGAAGATTATCTCCAGTGGCGTGCAGTTTTATAAATAATCTCATGCGATTCTAACATTTGTCCATGAGGCTGAGAGAAAATGTTGCTGTTTTAAAGCTAATCTCCTGCAATTCTACACATATTGCCACATACAGTGGGTAGAACAAGTATTTGATACACTGCCGGTTTTGCATGTTTTCCTACTTACAAAGCATGTAAAGGTCTGTAATTTTTAACAAATTACAGACCTCTACATGCTTTGTAAGTAGGAAAACCTGCAAAATCGGCAGTGTATCAAATACTTGTTCTCCCCACTGTACATCGCTGCATGTAGAAAATTAAGAAAAGTACATTTAGATATGTGTTTTTGGTTGTAGAGTCAACTACATCATGCCAATTTCAAAAATATAAAGTTAGTTCAGAATATTTATGCACGAAACAGTAGTTGACTAACTGATATTGCTTTGTTGTAATACCCTCTGAGCCAGGGGAGGCTGAGTAAGAAGCTTGTGGGAATGTCAGCATGGAAGATCCACCCATGAAATAATGTTTTTTGTTGTTGTCTAAAAGACAACTGAGGAAGGTTTCGATCCATCGACCTCTGGGTTATGGTCCCAGTGCGATTCCTCTGCGCCAATCAGCTACAAACCACTCAGATTGACCCAAACCCACAATCCATGGCTTAGAAAGAAAGTGCCTTATCCATTAGGCCACTGGGGCTTGATGACACAAGTACAGACTGTATGAACTGAAAGAAGCAGTGAAACTGTGATCCCCTGCACCATATGCTTCCCATGCCATATGTCTTCGTCCTGTGGTTATGAATAGAAAAGTAATCTTTAGATAGCCACACAGAAACCCACACGAAACAGTTCATGTTAACAGTGAAATTGTTTTACTTTATTGTATATAAACACTTATTTTGTTTATATCATACAAATATAAGCATTGAGTATAATTTCACAGTTATTATAGTGCATTCGAAAATAATTCAGACCCCTTTACTTTTCCCACATTTTGTTACGTTACAGCCTTATTCTAAAATTGATCTAAAAATCAATCTACACACAATGACAAAGCAAAAACAGGTTTTTATAACATTTTGGACATTTATAAAATGTTTAAAACTGAAATTAACATTTGCACAAGTATTCAGACCCTTTACTCAGTACTTTGTTGAAGCACCTTTAGCAGCGATTACAGCCTGGAGTCTTCTTGGGTATGACGCTACAAGCATGGCACATCTGTATTTGGGGAGTTTCTCCCATTTCTTTTCTGCAGATTTCAAGTTCTGTCAGGTTGGATGGGGAGTGTTGCTGCACAGCTATTTTTAGGTCTCTCCGGAGATGTTAAATCGGGTTCAAGCCATGGCTCTGTCTGGGCCACTCAAGGACATTCAGAGACTTGTCTCGAAGCCACCCCTGCATTGTCTTGGCTGTGTGCCTAGGGTCGTTGTCCTGTTCCTGAGCGTTCTGGAGCAGGTTTTCATCAAGAATTTCTCTGTACTTTGCTCCATGCATCTTTCCCTCAATCCAGACTATTCTCCCAGTCCCTGTCACTGAAAAACATCCCCAGCATGTTGATGCCACCACCATGCTTCACCGTAGGGATGGTGCCAGGTTTCCTCCAGATGTGACACTTCGCATTCAGGCCAAATAGTTCAATCTTGGTTTCATCAGACCAGCCTTGTTTCTCATGGTCTGAGAGTCTTTAGGTGACTTTTGGCAAACTCCAAGCGGGCTGTTATGTGCCTTTTACTGAGGAGTGGTTTCCGTCTGGCCACTCTCCAATAAAGGCCTGATTGGTGGAGTGCTGGTGAGATGGTTGTCCTTCTGGAAGATTCTCCCTTCTCCACAGATGAACTCTGGAGCTCTGTCAGAGTGACCATCCGGTTCTTGTTCACCTCCCTAACCAAGATCCTTCTCCCCCGATTGCTCAGTTAGGATGGGCGGCCAGATCTAGGAAGAATCTTGGTGGTTCCAAACTTCTTCCATTTAAGAATGATGGAGGCCACTGTGTTCCTGGGGACCTTTAATGCTGTAGACATTTTTTTGTACCCTTCCCCAGATCTGTGTCTCGACACAATCCTGTCTTGGAGCTCTACGGACAATTCCTTCGAACTCATGGCTCGGTTTTTGGATGATCAATGGAAACAGGATGCATCTGAGCTCAATTTATCTCATAGCAAATTTATCTCATAGCAAATAAGGTATTTCAGTTTATTTATAATTAAGAAATTGGCAAACAATTCTAAAAACCTATTTTCGCTTTGTCATTATGGGGTATTGTGTGTAGATTGATGAGGGGAAAAAATGTTTTTTTTTAATCCATTTTTGAATAAGGCTGTAACAACAAAATGTGGAAAAGGTCAAGGGGTCTGAATACTTTCCAAATGCACTGTATGTGTTCAATATATCCATGGTGAAATAAGATTTTTGTCCTTTTAGAATGTTCAATGGTAGCTGCTCGAGTGACTGTTTGTTTTAAAATCAAGTATCCTCATTGTGTCTGAGACTACACACTTGAGTTGTGTCACATTCATTTGCCAGTGTTCAAGTTTGCCTCGCATTTACCGCCACTGTTACGTAACTAACTATAGTATCCACCAGATGATGTGAGGTAGTATGAAGTCACGGCGACCAGTAACCTAAATAGTCTGAAATGGCTTACTCTCCCAGATCAGCGCAATAGATGAAGGAGAAGAGAAAAGAAAGCCATTTTGGACTATTGGAATACAGACCAGGGTTTTTGATGAATATTTCAGCTGCACTGTTAAGGAAGAATCCACCTTTTTATGTTTTGCAACTCGCCAACAACCCACTGACGATGGATAGAAAGTTCAGTATGACTCTGTCCACATGAGTATTATTTCATTGTTTGTCAGTACATTCTTTCAGTCTCCAGTTCCAGTACATTGCAACACTCTGTTTTAGCATTTATACTGTATGTCAGTATAGTCCTGTACAGTGATAGAGGTGTGGCGATGTTTGACCCTGGGTTTAGGGAGTGCACACCTTGGCTGTCCGTGGTCGTGTCCTATAACCACTGGGGTTGATGGTCGGTAAGGACCGTGTACTAAGGGGGCTGTGCATAGGACAGGGTTGCGAAGGGGGGTACATGTCATCCTCCCACCTCAGTACCTTACCCCTGGGCCTGGCCCCTATCCGGTTGACAACAGGTGCTTTGGGCACCTTGTAGAGGTACACATCATAGTGGATCAGGGGACTGCAGGGGGGCCTTGGCTTGGCGTTTTTGGGACGGTAGAGCTCCATCTCGATGGTCACCGCGCCCTGTAAGAACACACGCACGCACACACACACACACACACACACACACACACATACACACACACACACAGTACAGGGTTGGGGAGGAACTGATTACATGCAATCAGTACATGTAATCTCATTAAATCAAAACTGTAACTGTAATCAGTTACGTTACAAGAAATATATTCCACTCAGATTACAGATATATTTTTAAACTAGATGATTACTTCTTGGATTGCTTTTAAATCAGAAAGGATGCAAAACAAATACATTATGACACCTTTCTGTTTACTCAATGACATTCAATTAAGCCTTGAGAAAAGGTGAAAGTTTAAGTTTGTTCCACCTGAGCGAGTCTGACCACAAATCAGAGACCACTATGATAACACACTAACATGTGTTTGATGGATACTTTTTGTCTCTTCTTATGCCTCTTAAGGGGAAAGTAATCCAAAAGTAACTGAAAGTAATCCGATTTATGTTATTGAGTTTGGGTAATCCAAAAGTCGTACACTGATCTACACAGGATAACACATCAGAGAAAGGCCAAAGGCCAATCATTTTCTCTTTTTCCCCTCCCTCCTTCCTTCGGGGAAAAGGGGGAGTAGGATTGGCCTCAGTGTGGTAACGTATGGGCACATTTCCATCAGAAAGGCTTCTCTGATGATCGTCTGCATTCCAGACGTCCTCATTAATAAACCAGAGTAATGGCAAAATGGTTCAATCAGACATAACTCACCCACACCCTGCCTTTAAGTTTCAACACTTGCTTCCCAAGCTGCTCTGTGAGCTTTTCTGCAAGTGTGTGTGCGTGCGTGATTGCGCGTGCGGGCGTGCATGCTTGTCTGTGCATATATGTGTTTGCGTTGGCCAATCCTGAGGCTCCCTGTGGAATTCACACACCATCGTTCCACCACATCCTCAGCCAATGACAGTGTGCGGATGAATCCAACATCCCAGCAGACTTTGGGAGGCAGAGAAAAATCTTGACACGCCCTATTTGTGCCCTCTCTTCACCCCCTGCCCCTCTCTCCTTACCTGAAGTGTGCCCTTCCTCTCTCCTCTCCAGATAAGGTGAGCAGGAGTGCATTCATTGTCAGAACATTGTAAAAGCACTATAAGAACACAAAGTGGTATTTAGGTCAGCTAAAGAGAGAGAGGGAGTAATGTAAGAGGGTTATGTGGAATCAGTGTATTTAACATCAACATTTCATGTTTTCCTTAGATGACATTAAATCTGCATAATGCATTCTGATTTTATGTATCTATTATACATAATTTTCTGAGTCTCAGTACAACGCGATCACAGTCTGGCTGTTGTGTGTGTGCGTGTGTGTGTGTGTGTGTGTGTGTGTGTGAAAGAAAGAAAGAAAGGAATAGAGGTCCTCTCAAGCTTGGACCGTAGCGACATAATTGGTTACCATGGCAATGGCACCCCCTCTGTCTGAGGCTGCATTTGTAAAGACCCTCCAGCAACAGGGAGGAGAGGAGCGATAGGAGAGAGATAGAGGAGAGAGAGGACTGGTGGAACGATGTGAGGAGAAATCTAGAGAGTGGGAATAAGCCAGAAAGGGAGGGGGAGAGATTGATGCCAGAAAGAGATATAGAAAGAACAAAAGGGAAAGAGGGAGGGGTGGGGGGGTGTATGAAAATATATTTAGAAAGGGTGACCGGGTTTTAGAGGAATGGTGATAGACATCTCAGTGCCCAGCTCTCTCAACCACACCGTCACCTCTTGTCCTGTGGTGTGATGGACACTGTGCTCTCTCTTCCCAGAGACAAGCCTGAACACACACACATACACACACACACACACAGAAACACACACACAGTCAAACCCAGAGTGGCCCGCAGGGAAGGGAGGCTTTCTGGTTGAGTCCTCAAGTGCCATTGGTGTTGATTGGAGATAAAGTGGAATATTAAAGAGTTGAGGGTAGAAACATAACAGATTCATTGGAGAGTTCTTCGGTCTGCTAAAATGCCAAAGAACAATCCTTAATGTAACGGACGTCAAGCTCTTACTTAGGAAGTACCACTTTCTCCTGATTGGTCTCACACCAAGGCACAGGCTCATTGAGGAGCAAGTTGCTTAGCTATAGCTCATGCAGGCTGATTGATTTTATATTCTGTCCATCCCAAGGACACACAAATGTTGCAGAGTGTGAGTGTGTGTGTTTGTGCAAAGCCGTTAGGTTTTCTCCTTTGAACCATGAGTGCTATGTGTTGTCTTGCATTCCGGCAACATAACAGAGACTAGGGGAGAGAGAGAAAATGTGTCAATTGTTGTTGTAGCTGCTTGCCTGCTGTTCATTCCCATAGCCAAACTTTTCCTCTGTAGTAGTTTGAATATTTCTGTCCCTATTGATGGGAAAGGGGTCCTCCATCCCCCATCCAGCCAACCAAAGGCCCCACAGCTTAAGAAGGGCCCTACAATACCAGACTCTGTCCAATCAGTCTAGAACTCCCTCAATGATCACTCCGACAAAGGCATCACATCGGAGAGGCCTCCTTCGAGATTCATTGAGAATGCAGGGCAAGGTATGAAAAATGATGTGTGAACAGGGAATGTAACAGAGGGTGGGTGGGTGTGTGTGCGCATGTGTAAGAAAGAAAGAGAGTTATGTGTGTGTTTGGCCTTCTGAATAAGGCTTTTTCTGACATGAGTGGTAAGAGAAGAGTTTTCGTTTTGTGTGTTTCAGCTGCAGTTTTGTGAGAAAGCAAACTACAGGATCCATGCAAGCTGCAGGTTGTGTGTGTGTGTGTGTGTGTGTGTGTGTGTGTGTGTGTGTGTGTGTGTGTGTGTGTGTGTGTGTGTGTGTGTGTGTGTGTGTGTGTGTGTGTGTGTGTGTGTGAGAGAGTGCAACCCAAGGAGCTACCAAGCTGTAATAAGCCATGCAAGAGTTTGAGAGGGAAAGGGACAGTCTTGTTCAGGAAAACACAGGGACAAAGGTGTCATGTTAAAAAGGTTTATTTCAACAATTGTTAGATTTTGTTCTCTGTTTTGAAGTTTGTATTCCCAAAAAAGTACAAAATAAAACAGGTACATCAAAGGATTAGAAATCACATCAATGAAAACGAAGACACATTGTGTTGTTTCTTTTATATCAATCCAAGCATTTTTTCCATATATTTATACAAACTCACTTAATTAGTCAGACAAACATCAAAACCTCTCAGTAACTTTTATATTTTTTACAATGTTTAACTTCTTTTTTTTAAACTCCATATGATTTTTTTCTTTTTACAAAATACACCAATGCAGGCAGGGGAATTATGAGTGTATATGTGAGTGTGTGTTTGTACATATGTGTGTTTGTGTGTTTTGGTGTGTCTGTTTGTGTTTTCTGGTGTGTGTATGTGCGTGCGGGCAGGGGGTAAGGGGGAGCAGAGTGACAGCAACGAAGGGGCAGGGCAGCGAGGCGGGGGAGCATGATTGGGCGTAAGGGGTCGCTATAGGCGGTGGCAGGTCGGGGAGGAGTTTCAGCTGGGGTGGTGCGTTTTTTTTTTTTTTCCAGCGGTGTTGCCCGCTTGGTGGCAGTGTTGCCGTGTTGTAGACGGTGGTTGGCTGGTGGTAGCAGTTGTAGGCGTGGTGGCTGGGATAGAGAGCAGGACTGGAGCTCTCATCCCAACCCAGGCTTCTACATCATGTTGTTCTGCAGTGAGTTTACCTCCGAGGAGTTCTCCTCGCCCAGTACCTTGTGGTTCTCGTGTTTGGGGGTCAGGGAGTTGTGGATGTTCAGGGAGTCGTCCTCCTTGGGCACCGGGGCCTTCACGGGGTCCTCCAGCTTGTTCTGGGCATTAGGATCATCCTGCCAGGGACGGACGGACAGATGGACGGAGGGAAGAGAAAACACGGTTAGGCCCACCCAGTCAGACCGCCCAAAACTGTTATAAACCAAACCCTTCTTCTAGTCTCCCATGTGGTCTTTTGTTGCATCCTGTCATAGGGACCGTCACAGCATTAGCCAATAGATGGCCTTCAACCTCTGAAAATATCAATTTATAGCCCCTTATAGACAGACCACTGCTATTGCATAAAGTCATTCCCCTTAAAGAGATGAGAACATCTGAAATATCACCTTAACATCTCAAGATATTTGAGCCTCTAACTCCACCTCTTACCACCCCTCTCCCATCCATCCCTCTCTTTAATCCGATTTAATATATTGTTTGGATATAAATATCCCAAAATCCCATATTATCCTCACACTAACTGACTATCCATCAATGGAAGAGAGCTGCGAGGAAGCTAACCGTTTATAAAAGACCCATTGCACAGTGGCTAACCAATTGTTTCAGCATCATGCTCACTTTGCACATTTGTTTTGGTTGAAGGGACATAGAGGTGATTGGAGAACTGTATGAGTGACTCCCTCCCACCCTTCATAACCCACCAACAAGCACCCCATCCAGGCCAACCAGGAAGCGCATGCATATCCACATGCAAGAACCCCCCCCATCACTCATCCAGCCCCCTTCACCCCACTACTGTCCCAATTAAAACACAATGAGCTGTGCCCTCATTGGCATTAAACACATTGTCTGTGGAACCACCTTCATACATACCTACAGTACAGCTGGAGCTGGAAAAACAATGCATTAGGAGACAACTCTGTTTCACTTCAATTCATGCTTTAGGCTGCATTTAATTAAGGTCAAGAACAAGAATGGATTGGCATTCATTTGAATCTGTTTTTCCCAGCCTGTTATCCTCATGAATATTGCATAGCTTCATCGACCCTGCTGTGTTTAGGTAGAAGTGTCTGTCTGTGCTCAAGCTGACTGACAGACACACGCATGCATACACATACATACAAACACGCGCATATACACACATGAGCACGCACGCACACACACACACATACACACGCAAGCGCGCACACAGGCACGCGCACACGCACGCGCACACACTGCAGACCCTGAGGGCTGTGCCATTACGAAACAGAGCTGAATGCTTGTTATTCAATGGCACACAAAAGGGGTGGCGAGAGCATTTACCCATTGGCTGATGGCCTAGATAGTAACTTCGGGCAGGACGTGGGGATACGTCACTTCCATGGTTACAGGATAGGGGCCATCTTTCCTTCCGTCAGCGTGAAACTGGAAAATGTGTTGTTGTTTGCTGTTGTTTTCCATTGTATTGGGGAACGAGGGTGAGAGGGACTTTGTGGGGAGTTTTTGGAACAGAGATATACGGGGTGTTGAGATGAAGATGAAACATGGACAGATCTTTGTATCCTTCCTGCTTTGTGTGTGTGTGTGTGTGTGTGTGTGTGTGTGTGTGTGTGTGTGTGTGTGTGTGTGTGTGTGTGTGTGTGTGTGTGTTCAGAGTTGATGTGAGTGTGTCTGGATCTGCATCTTTGTGTGCATGATATATAACGTGTATCTGTGTGTGCGTCGTGGAGGAAGGACACGAAGAGGGTGGGACAGGACTGAGTCAAACGATTTGTTACAGATAGAGAGCCTCAATGCTCTTCACTGGCATGGCACAGTACAGTATGGCTCAGCACAGCACAGCAAAGCACAGCCTACGGGGCAGGACTGGACAATAGGGACACCGGTACTATACATCCCGGCCTTTATTCCACAGGACTGGCAGTGTTATGAACACTATGTATCAGTCTAACCCTTCCATAATCACTTCATCAATTTAATATTAATTCAATCAATACAGAGAACATACACATATACATTTATTAATTACTCTAAATATAGACTTTTACTTATCCTCATTATCATTTTGTCAATTGACTGAGTTAGAATGGAATTGACACAAGCCATAGTTCAATACATGCTGTAAACCAGCATGGTCCATAAAAGGACAAGTATTAATGTTGATAGGAGATTAAGGATAAACGGATACAATCCACTGTACTCGGTCCATGTAATGCTGAAAATAGAGAAACTATTCTCCCTTCAACAATATTTCACTCTCTAGTTGTATTATCTGTGTTTCTGCATATATGATTGTGTTTTTATACATGTTGGAGTGTGTACCGTTTCTGACCGTGTGTTTATCTGAAGAGAGAGTTTCTGTCAAGCGAGATTCCTCTGGTTTCAGTCTACTGCAGTGTTTTCTCTTCTGCTAAGAACTCATGTGGGAAGGGTCGATATCCCCTTTCTGAAGGACACTACAAGGACAACAGCGTACTCCTACCGGACTGCTACAACGTTTATCCCTGTGCCATTTAACCTAGATAAAAGTGTACATTTCATAATTTAAATTATGTTTATTTTGTAGTTGTTATTTTAAGAGCCCACAATATGTAAAGATATGGATCATGTCTAAAATCAGCATTTACTCGAACCCCTTAATGGATCATTTCCGGATAATGGCTAACTTAATTTAGAAACAGACTTTAGATATATATATGAGTAACAGCACTAGGTTCTGAATAGCCAATTTTGGGGCTGTGGATTGGTCCGTTGAGTTGAGAGAGGGTGACTGACAGGGTCACAGTACAATGAGAGCCGTTTAAGGGAGAGGGGGGCGGGCCATCTGAGGGGGTTTATCTTACCTCACTGCCGGGCTCCTCTTTGGTCTTACACTCCCAGGTGTATCTGCTCATGGTTTTCTGGGGGGGGGGGGAGGAGAGGGTTATACTCCTCAAAGATACATAACATCCTCAAACAGAGAGAGAGAGAGAGAGAGAGAGAGCGTGATAAAGAGAGAGAGGGAGGGAGACAGAGAGAGAGAGAAAAACAGAGAGTGACAGAGAAATAGATAGTTGGATAGAAACCAAGAGAGTTGGCAGTAGAGAGAGAGAATGAAAAAGCAGAGAGAGAAGACCTACTAAGGGGAACTTCCTAATGATGATATCTGATATTCCCAGCTCACATTGAGAGGTAGAGACTGTCTTGCCCATATAAGGACACTGAAGGATTTGTCTCAGTAACTATGGTGCTCTGTGGCCTTGACATTACCATAGTAAATATTGAATGAAATATTTCTGAGGGTAACGTGTTGACATAGAAACACAAGGGTTTTAGTTCATGAACTAGACAGAGGGATTTGAGGTATTGGTATTATTAGTTTATGTTTGCTGAGCTGTTTTAGTAAGAAGTATGTCTCTATGGTGTTGGCTGTTCTCTGCAGATGAATCTACATAGTATTTTAATGGACCTTTTCTCCAGATACTCTGTACTGGTGCTCTAAAATCGACTCGTATGGATAGAGAGATGTACAAACACACTGACTGTGGACCTGTGGATGTAAACTGCAAACCCAGGTTGAGACTCAAAGAGCAGAGCTATCCTGTTTCAGAGATCAGAAGATGTCTGGAAGATGGGGGTGTTGTATGGTGTTTTATTTGGTCGTGGATGGTATCGGGTAGCGGTTCTGGTTACGGTTAGTAGTGTTCTGATAGGTGATTGTGTTAACTGTCTCATGTTATGAAGCACTGCAATATGATGCCCCCCAAGTTGTCACTATATTATATTTACAGAAACATTATCGCAATTACCCAGAAGGAAGAATAATGCAAAATAAACTAACTACAGACAAACAAAGAAACTAGCAAAATAAATCTAAGTGAAGCAATTTGCTTGTGGTTCTACCATGTATGATGACCAGAACTATTTGATGAGTCGTGAGAATGTGGCACCACATCTTATGTCGTAGCACTAATTCTACTCATGCTGCTACAACCATGTTAGCGCTATGCTACCCCATGCATCCGTTAGTTGTGCAGCTTGGTCTATGCTCTCCCCCGCCACCTACAGGCAGCAGGGGACGTTGCATCTCAGATGTTTATCCTGACTTAATAGCCCCGCCCACCTTGCACACATCTCGCACACCATCCTCTACCAACCTGATAATAACCCCATAAACAAAATACATTCCATGCCCCCAGATTCCCCCCCCCCCCAAAGCCCTATTATCGACCAATCAAGAGACCTTCTTCACTTTTCCAACCTATCCAGCCCAAGTCAGGATAAATGAGTGCAACGGACGGACAGAGATGCGGAGGCAGAGCGACGGACAGGCTGCTGCAGTGGCTGACATGGCCACCAGGGGGGGGGCACCATGTGAGCCACCATGTGAGCCACCATGTGAGCGATAGAGCGGGCATGCAGTGACATACCAATGCACAGGTGATTAAAGGGTGAGCAGATCAGGGATAGTTGGGGTGGAGGGGGTAACAGTGAGGGCTATAGGAATTCTCTCTTGGTCAAGTCTTAGCCTGGACAGAACTGACCACACCAATGGGTCAGGCAGGTGTATAGGTCAGATAAACTTATTTCCTTGCTCCATCTTTCACATTTATAAGCATTTCGCTACACTCACAATAGAATCTGCTAACCGTGTGTATGTGTATGTGTATGTGTATGTGTATGTGTATGTGTATGTGACCACTACAATTTGATTTGATCTGCAGTGTGTGTACATGCGTGTGTGTGTGTCACCTTCAAGTACGATCAATAGCTAACAAAAAAACTCAACCAATAACTGACAATGAGGCAATACACAGTAAAGACTTTACAGCCACACTGTTGCCATGGTAACAGTATTGCCTGCATATCTGGCTGTAGACTTGTCCCATAGCGAGAGAGAATGCCCCCACTGTAACACCCCGCCTTGTAACCCCGGAAAGGTGACACTCAAGCCCATGCGGAGGAGGGAAGGAAGGAAAGGGTGAGAGAGAGACGAGAACCACGTTACCTGACAGATAATGTTATCATAGTAAGCCAAAGCACGGGCATGAGGGACGTTAGGAGGGGTGTCGCACAGTTTCCTTACATTTGGGTGGGAGCCCTCAGCGATGGTGGACAGGGAAAAATTATCATTGTGCTGCTCCGATGGAGGCCGGTACTTACTGCTGGGAAGAGGAGGAGGACAGGGAGGGGACCAGAGATGAGAGGAAGGTAGGACAGGGAGGGGACCAGAGATGAGAGGAATGTAGGACAGGGAGGGGACCAGAGGAAGGGAGGACAGGGAGGGGACAAGAGATGAGAGAAGAGAGGAAGGGAGAGGACCAGAGACGAGAGATGAGAGGAAGGGAGGGGACCAGAAACGAAAGACGAGAGGAAGGGAGGACAGGGAGGGGACGAGAGACGAGAAAGGGAAGGGAGGGGAGGACAAGGGGAGGACAGGGAGGGGACGAGAGACGAGAGGAAGGGAGGACAGGGAGGGGATGAGAGGAAGGGAGGACAGGGAGGGGACAAGAGAAGGAAGGGAGGAAGGGAGGAAGGGAGGAAGGGAGGGGACAGAGACAAGAGGAACAGGGAGGGGGGATGAGAGGAGAGGGAGGGGACGAGAGACGAGAGGAAGGGAGGACAGGGAGGGGGAGACAAGAGACGAGAGGAAGGGAGGACAGGGAAGGGGGACGGGAGGGGACGAGAGGAAGGGAGGACAGGGAGGAGACGAGAGGAGAGGAAGGGGGAGGACAGGGAGGGGACAAGAGACGAGGGAGGACAGGGGACGGAGGGGGGGGGACAAGAGACAAGAGGAAGGGAGGACAGGGAGGGGACGAGAGACGAGAGGAAGGGAGGACAGGGAGGGGACGAGAGGAAGGGAGGACAGGGAGGGGACAAGAGACAAGAGGAAGGGAGGACAGGGAGGAGACGAGAGGAAGGGAGGACAGGGAGGGGACAAGAGATGAGAGGAAGGGAGGACAGGAAGGAGACCAGAGACGAGAGGAAGGGAGGACAGGGAGGGGAGGGACAGGGAGGGGACCAGAGACAAGAGGAAGGGAGGACAGGGAGGGGAGGGACAGGGAGGGGACCAGAGACAAGAGGAAGGGAGGACAGTGAAGGGGGGACAGGGAGGGGACCAGAGATGAGAGGAAGGGAGGACAGGGAGGGAACCAGAGACGAGAGGAAGGGAGGAGGGAGAACAGGTAAAAGATGATTAAATGAGGAGGAAAGTAGGAGGGGTCACATTGTGGAGGAAAAGGAGAGTGACGATGGGGAGGGGGAAATGGAAAAAGAGGGATGCAGTGAGAGGAGGAGAAAGAAAAAGAGAGATGAAGAGAGAATAGGGAGGGCAAAATCAGGATTCAAGGATGAGGGGAAAGTATGTGAAAATGTGGGGTAAAGGAGGTAGAGAGAGGAGGAAGGAGGGAGAGAAAAAGCAAGAGAGAGCAGCGTTAGTTACAATATAGTGCAAGTGTAAGACTTCAGTTTGCAGATGACAGACAGACAGATACCCTCTGTGATGCAACAAATCAGCTGTGAATCAAAACTAGACTACAGCTATGGCCACTGACACCCAATCCTGGGTTGCATTCAATGGGGTACACTGTTTTGCAACTGAAAACAAAAGTGAAAGTTACTTTCCAAACAGACAACAATGACTCACCATTGACCTACCATTGAAGCACTGTGATTCACTTTGTGTAACCAATTAAACACTTGGAGAAACTTGATATCCAAAACAGACTTCCCAAGCAGTCATTTGTGATTTTGTGTTATTCCAGAAACATCTGCTAGCTGGAAAGAGTTTCTCTGTCTCTTCTCGACCTCCTTTTCTCCCTCTCCTCATCATATCCATAGTTAAACATCTTCTGAACTAGACCCATCAGTACAGCCCCAGCACTTCCTGCTACTGTCTGACTGAGATGCCGCTCCAACATTTATATTTAATGAGTTCATATGACCGGCCAATCAAAGCTCAAGTAATGAGGAGGGAGGGTGTGCTAGAGAGATGGAGTAGAGAAAGAAATAAATAAATAAATTGGGAGACAGAAAGCAGTTGACAATATTGATTTGAATTATTTGAATTATGTTAGTATTGTAAATCTCCAAAGTAAGCTTCGGCAACATGTGCATTGTTAAGTCAGGCCATTAAAGCAAATTGATTTGAATTGAAAGGAGGATACTGCAGGGCTTGGATACTGATTGTATGTGTGTTATTTCTGTCCATAATTGAGATAGAGAGAGACCCCCATCCCCACCCCCGTTCCTCACTGTATATATGTATATAATATGACATTTGTAATGTCTTTATTGTTTTGAAACTTCTGTATGTGTGATGTCTACTGTTAATTTTTATTGTTTATTTCACTTTATATATTATCTACCTTACTTGCTTTGGCAATGTTAACACATGTTTCCCATGCCAATAAATCCCTTGAATTTAATTGAATTGAGAGATATGTGTGGTTTCTACCCGGTGGTACAGGGGAAAAGGGACTAAAACCAGGATGTGTCAGTTTGAATCTGCCACTTCAGCCAGAACACACTCTCCTCTCTGCAAAGATAACGTTACCTGCATCTCTCTCTCTCTCTGTCCTCTGCCACTCGTCACCCCTCTCTCTTTCTCTCTCTTTCCCTCCCTCAATCCCTACTATTTTTCCCTTTCTCCCCCTTCCTCCCATTCATGACCCCTCTCTTTCTCCCCCTTCCCCAGCACCTCTCTCCCTCCATTTCTCTCTCACTCCATCTTTTTCTCTGCCTCTCTCTCTCTGACAGGGAAGCAGACCCCATCTTGACTGCGGCACAGACACTGTGCAGCCCACGGCAATTATCTGCAGCAGATGGAGGGAGAGAGAGGTGGGCGTCTCATGTATACATGAGCCTCATCAGCAGTGCCCTATACACGCGCGCACATGCACACACTCTCTCTCCCTCCGACAACATGTCTTTCCAACAGCAACTGAGTTTTTCTCTTGGTAAAAGCCCTTTCCTATTCCTGCCCTCCCTCTGCTCACCATCCTCTACACATTTCCACTCTCTCCTTCACTCTTCCCGCCCCTCCGTTTTCCTGTTTCATTCTGCTCTCTTCTACTCTTCTGTTTCTCCTTCCTCCTCTTTGATTTTTGGCTAACCACTTGATGAGGCTGTGGTGTCTCTCCTACGCTGCATGCTGTCCATCCCCCCCCCCCGTTCCTCACACACACACCCCTCAGGTCGCACAGCTGTATGTAGGTCAACCTCGCCTCCCCTGCCTTGTCCCCCCCTCCCCTCTCATACACTCCTGATCAGACTGCCCTACTTTCAGCTGGAACCAGAGCAGCAATGACATCACTATTTTCAGCTAGCACGGCGCGCTAGCCATCAGCACGCTATCCCCCGCACTGACTGTTCCACTTTTCTTCTTCATCATCATCATAATGCTAACATCATCATCCTCAGCTAAGAAATGTGCACTGCTGATGGAAGCATCCACATTCATCCACCCTCCTGAGTGACTTCACTGTTGCTAGGCAAAACGCCAGGCGAAGGCACAGCCGCATCTCATACAGCACTCGTTCTAGCTATCTTCATCCCGTTCTCTCTCTCAATGCAAACTCAATCCCTCCCTTTTCTCTCTCTCTCTGCTTTATCTCTTCTCTCTTTTTGTGTTTCCTCTCTCATCTATCTTGTCATCGTGTTTTCCTCCCCCTCCTCCTCCTCCGCATTCCTTCATTGTCTCCTTCGCTCATTTAATATCCTCCCCCGTTTATCTGATCCATCCAATTCTCCCCCTCTGTCTATCCTATCTATCGCCTCTTCTCTTTGTCACCCCCCCCATCCTCCTCTTTCCAGTCCAGCCTCCCTCACTTCCCTCTCTCAGCCTCTTCTCTCTCCTAAAGTTATCCACAACCCTCTCAGGTATCGCTAGCTTCAGCTCCCTTCCTCCTCCTCCATCTCCTGTCCTTTTGTCATGATCCTTTGCCCCCCCCCCCCTGAACGGAGCTTTGTTTCAATGGAAGTAGTTGTAATGTCGTTGTAATTCACAGGTCCACACATGTCCAATAGTGCTAGAAATGCTTATTTCTCATACATATGCTGTGAGAATACAAGAGCTCCAAAACCTGTCTATCTGCTGCCTGGTTTTTCTAGTCCTTCACCTCACCTGCGTTTGCGCAGCCAGTTTCCCATGGGTTCTATGATCTCTGGTTTCACTGCCTGGTTTTTCCTGGTTCCACCTTTGTGCTAACTGGTTTTATCTGGTCGATAGACTCCCCTATATTTGTGCAGGTTTCCCCAGGCCCACGCTGTAAGCTTACCTGCGTTTGCGCAGCTTGCTGTTCTCGGTCTTGAGCACGTGGAGCTTCTTGGCGAAGCAGACGGTGATCATGAAGAGCAGCAGCACCATGAGGGCCGACGCTCCGATGGTCAGACACAGCACCTGGAACTCTGTCACCACCGACTCACAGCGGGAACCCTTGTGCCAGATGTAGTCCTGGACATTACACCTGCATGGAGAAGGAGGGATGGAGAGAGAGAGGGGAGCAAAAAGGAGAGGAGAGAAAAAGAAAACCAAGATGAAGAGGGGAAGTAGTAGTAGTAGGAAACAATGAGGCATGTGGAATGGAATACGGAGAGGAGAGAGAGAAGAGCAGCCAGGGGAAATACAGATGGGGGACAGATGAAATGGCCAGATAAGGGAAGAGTGGAGAAAGGCCATGAGAGGAGCGTAACGGGAAACAAATTAAGGATGGAGAGAAAAGAAGGGTGGGTGAGAAATGGAAAAGGGTTTATTCACCAAACACAACACTTTAACAAAATTGTGTGTGTGTGTGTATATCTCTGTCTGTGTGTGCGTGCGTGTGCAGGCTCTAAATTATTTAGATTAGGGTGAGGCCAGTACCACTGTGTCATTCATAGTTCAAGCTTGAATAGTCGGCACACATTTCAATCCAGATTGCTAGGTTTAAGAAAATCAAGAATTTCTGTTTATAATTATCCCAAGTGCTTCATTATGTGAGTCTGAAAGCTTTCAGGGCTGGATTCAATCCGTATTGCGGAAGTATCGTGGACAATCTCAATTTAAATTGAGCTATAACGCGGATCTTCCACGTTACTTCTGCGATTCGGATTGAATCCAGCCCTGAGTGGGGGGCGAAAAAAATGCTATTCAACATCCCACATACACTGCCCCAGTGTATATCATTTATGGAAAAGAAATTTCAACCCCTGGTCTAAAACAGACTGAAGTGTCACCAGCAGGCTTTCAACATGGCTCTATTTGAAGGGATAATATGATCATTCTGTCTGAATAGAAAAAAAATGAAAACCAGAGGCTGTTTTACACACACACACACACACACTTGCCGCCATCTGAGCCCTAGACTCTTTTTGCTCCAGGACAAAAATGACAGAGGCAGATGGCTTCGTCTGCTGACTGGAACAAGACTGGAACCTTAGTAATCAAATGCTTGAAACCACTACGAGAATGAATGGTACTGCATGTAGAATAAGAAACAAGACTATATAAACTGGGTCGATCACACTAGTTAACAAGAGGAAATGATAATGGCTGGTCTCATAGTAACCCGATACTATGTATATTTCTGCTAATATCTAGAACCTAAAAGGATTCTTTGGTTGTTCCCATAGGAGAACCCTTTGAAGAACTCGTTTTGGTTCCAGGTTGAACCCTTTTGGGTTCTATGTAGAACCCTTTACACAGATTTTTACATGGAACCTAAAAGGGTTCTCCTATGGGAACAACCAAAAAACTCTTTTGAAACCTTTTTTTCTAGTAGTAGAAGTGTGATCACTGAGAATAAAACAGGCTGTTTAAAGAGACTGAATGTGTGAAGTAGATGGAAGTAGATGGAACCCGGGAAAAGCATGTGAATGTGAATGAAACTCACTCACTGAGAAGAGCCCATACAGGCTAAAATAGGTACGAGAATGCAAAGGTTCACACTCACTCCTCAAATGTCTGCATGTGGATTTTAGAGGGAAATCACCACTTACGGAAGGACACAAATTCACTTGGAAGAATTTGATTGTGAAGAGCAACATAAATGCACCTCTCCCTTCCCCTGTTCCCCAAACACAGGCCAAGAGACCTACAGACTCACACAGATGAATGTAAATGTGTAGAATGAATGGAGGTGTGAGTATGGCCTTTCAGATTCACAGTTTCAATTCAGCCCAGTAAGCGGGTGATGGGGGGCTCGGTTCCTTTCAGTGCCGCTTCCTGCATCCTGCCCCCTTTGTGCCCGTGCCGAAAGTGCCAACCGAGGGGCGTTGGCTCCGTGCCAGGGGGCATTCTCTAGCAGGAGAAGGTGTGACTGGACTACCGATAAGCCATTCGCCATTTTCAAGGGGACTTGAATACGCTCTCCCCCTCTAAGGTACTGTATGTTGGTACAAAGAGGTAGTTTATATAGCGAAGAGAGAGAGAAAGAGAGCACATTTAAGGAGAGGGTAAGGAGGATGGCTGGTTGCCATGACGATCCAGCTGAGCCGCACAAGAAGCAGATGCAGTACCGACATGTCATTCCATCACACACACACACACACACACACACACACACACACACACACACACACACACAGCTCTCATGAGACTCTCTCGCTTAGTAATCTCTTTATTTTTCATTCTCAATGTCCTCTTACTCCCTCTATCACTCTGCCCCTTGAGTTTCTCCATCGCTCTAATTTATCACTGATTTACCACCTCTTCTTCTCTTCCTCCCACTATCCTTATGTCTCTCTCTCCCCTTCCGCTCTCCTGCTCTTTGCCAGCTGCCTCCAGGAGAGTGTAATCTTGTTTCCATTTAGCTGACTGACTTTGGTTTTGACATTGTATAAATGGTGTCCTAAAACAGCAGTCCTAAAAACCCTACAATTTGACTTGAAGATTTTGGTTGCAAGTTTTCTCAAGTGTTAAAATAAAACCGAAACAATCCAACTGAAATAAACCCAGTAGAAACATTCATTAGCCTTAAATCAACCACATTGTGTTCCACCCTGAAACCTGTAATCCTACAATCCAAAATGGCTGTTTGTTTGTTTTACCTTAAAAGGCTTGGTTCTTGCTAGGCTTGGTTCTCTCTCTCTCTGAGCTCCTCGTTTAAACACTCACGACTCCCACAGCTTTACCCTAACCAGTTACCCAGTGTAACCACAGAGCCTTCCCTCCCTACCCCATCATTAACTCAATCAAGGTTTACCACAACCTCCAATCGCCACCAAATACAGCCCTCTAACCCAGCGACACAATGGAATTACCCGAACCTGGGCCACATCACAAATCCCCTCAATATTTACTTGATTAGGCTTGTAAAGGCTGCTCGACTGCCAACTCCCCCAGGATAGATACCCTAACCTGACCAAGAGGAGGGGGGCACTGAGTGGGTTGGAAGGTAGAGGGGGGCACAGACGGGACATACTGGGAGGCCCCCCACAGTGTTGTGGGGTGAGGTCGAAGGGGGATGAGGGTAAACGGGGGATGGGGTGGGGGGGGGGGGGTACTGTACAAAGGGAAGGAGAACGAGGGATAATGAAAGGGTAATGGAGGGTAAGATCAGCAACGTTAATCAGAGCCCAGCGTGACTGTCACAACATTGAGCAGTGTTTCCCCTAGTTTTACAACTAGAGTCCCAGCCTAGTCAGCCCCAAATAGATACTAAAATAATCAATTGAAACTCATTTAAAAGACAAATAAAGGTGTGGGAAGTCATTAGGTGGGTGGCACCATGATCGGGAAAATGTTATCGGTAGAGGAAACAAATCAGTCAAACTATCACCCATATGCCTCCTCTGGCAATACAAAACCCATCATCCTGCTGGGTAACACCTTACCTGACCCCTAGGGTCATAACACGTAATGACACGGCCATAACCATGTCATAACAGCTGACATAACTTGTCATAATATGGACATAACACTGTCATTACACATATTCAGACCAGTTGTGACATATATAGCATTATTTTGTGGCTGGTTATGACACCTACATAAGGCAAAAACATTCCATTACACCATAGCCTACTTGTCCACAGTATGTTACATACAATTTTCAGATATTGACCATATTAAATTATCATTGTGATTGCACACAAATCCGACGTGCACCGAGCCCAATGCTCTGTTGCTGATGACTGGGATGAATGCATAAACAGATTTCAGGAGCAGGACAAGACACCCTCTTTTTGACTGATGACTGACATAAGGGCATGTACGTGATAGGTCTATCTGGCAACATGATTCTGATGGTTATAATTCTTAGTCCAAGTAAAGTGACACAGTATTGTCATAATGCTTCATGACAGTGTCATAAAGTGTATTTTCTCCAAGTTCTTTAAAATACGATTGAAAAAAACATGACTGTAAAGAAATCAATACTAGAACAACGGATTTAAGAAACCAACTTTCAAACGAAAGGAAACTTCTTGGCAGGGAATAACACATTTGAATAAATGTGGGTTTTGACACATAATATACACTACATGACCAAAAGTATGTGGATGCTCGTCGAACATCTCATTCCTAAATCATGGGCATCAATATGGAGTTGATCCCCCTTTGCTCCTACAACAGCCTCCACTCTTCTGGGAAGGCTTTCCACTAGATGTTGGAACATTGCTGCAGGGACTTGCTTCCATTCAAGAGCATTAGTGAGGTCGGGCAGTTTTTACCTTTATTTAACCAGGCAAGTCAGTTAAGAACACATTCTTATTTTCAATGGGGCGGCAGGGTAGCCTAGTGGTTAGAGCGTTGGACTAGTAACCGGAAGGTTGCGAGTTCAAACCCCCGAACTGACAAGGTATAAATCTGTCGTCCTGCCCCTGAACAGGCAGTTAACCCACTGTTCCTAATTTCTTCCAAATTGCGTGCGATCCAATTACAATCTTGTTTCATCGCTGCAACTCCCCAACAGGCTCGGAAGAGGCGAAGGTCGAGTCATGGGTCCTCTGAAACATGACCGGACAAACCGCGCTTCTTAACACCTGCCGTTTAACCTGTAAGCCAGCTGCACCAATGCGTCGGATGAAACACTGTTCAAACACTGTTCAACTGACCGAAGTCAGCCTGCAGGTGTCCGGCCCGCCACAAGGAGTCACTAGAGAGCGATGTGCCATGTAAAGCCCCCCGGCCAAACCCTCCCCAAACCCGGACAGCGCTGAGCCAATTACGCGCCGCCCTATGGGACTCCCAGTCACGGCCGGTTGTAACACAGCCTGTGTGGGTCTGTGTGTTCGGATCTGTGTGTTTGTGCATGTGTGTGCGTGTGTTCCCTGATCTGAGATCTTCATCTCCTGTGTCTGACGTCTTGAATGACCCTGTGCTCTCCTACTTCTGCTTATTGGTGGAGGGGGTCTTAATGTAGCCATAATCCGAGAGGGTGTGTGTGTGTGTGTGTCAAATCAAATCAAATTGTATTTGTCACAGATGTTAGCAGATGTTAATGCGAGTGTCGCGAAATGCTTGTGCTTCTAGTTCCGACAATGCAGTAATAACCAACAAGTAATCTAACTAACAATTCCAAAACTACTGTCTTATACACACAAGTGTAAGGGGATAAAGAATATGTACATAAAGATATATTAATGAGTGATGGTACAGAGCAGCATAGGCAAGATACAGTAGATGGTATCGAGTACAGTATATACATATGAGATGAGTATGTAAACAAAGTGGCATAGTTAATACCCTCTTGATACTCCCCATCCCGGATCCGGGATCGTGAATAAAGCCTCAGGCTCATTAGCATAACGCAACGTTAACGATTTCTGAAAATCGCAAATAAAATGAAAATAATGCGCCTGCTCCCAAGCCTAGCCTTTTCTTAACAACACTGTCATCTCAGATTTTCAAAATATGCTTTTGAACCATAGCAAATCACTAATTTGTGTAAGAGTATGCTAAGCTAGCTTAGCATTTTGAGTAGCATTTAGCACGCAACATTTTCACAAAAACCAGATAACCAAATAAATAAAATCATTTACCTTTGAAGAGCTTCGGATGTTTTCAATGAGGAGACTCTCAGTTACATAGCAAATGTTCAGTTTTTCCTGAAAGAATTTTTGTGTAGAGGAAATCGCTCCATTTTGTACATAACATTTGGCTACCGAAACAAACCGAAAATTCAGTCACCAAAACGTCAAACTTTTTCCGAATTAACTCCATAATATCGACGGAAACATGGCAAACGTTGTTTCTCTTCATTGATATGCAGTTTGTGGAAGCCTGCTTTCCCCTCAGAATTGCATGGAAAAATACCAGCAGCTGAAAAAGACGCACCAATTTCGACGGAGGACACCGGGTGGACACCAGGAAAATGTAGTCTCTTATGGTCAATCTTCCAATGATATGCCTACAAATACGTCACAATGCTGCAGACACCTTGGGGAAACGACAGAAAGGGCAGGCTCATTCCTCTCGCATTCACAGCCATATAAGGAGACAATGGAAAACGGAGCCTCAAAAATCCTGCTGGTTTCCTGGTTGCCGTTTCATCTTGGTTTTGCCTGTAGCTCCCGTTCTAAGGCACCCACAGACAATATCTTTGCAGTTCTGGAAAATTCAGAGTGTTTTCTTTCCAAAGCTATCAATTATATGCATAGTCGAGCATCTTGTTGTGACAAAATATCTTGTGTAAAACGGGAACGTTTTTCATCCAAAAATGAAATTGCGCCCCTAGAGTTTCAAGAGGATAAAGTGGCTAGTGATACATGAATTACATAAAGATGCAGTAGATGATATAGAGTACAGTATATACGTATATGAGATGAATAATGTAGGGTATGTAAACATTATATTAGGTACCATTGTTTAAAGCGACTAGTGATATATTTTACATAATTTCCCATCAATTCCCATTATTAAAGTGGCTGGAGTTGAGTCAGTGTGTTGGCAGCAGCCACTCAATGTTAGTGGTGGCTGTTTAACAGCCTGATGGCCTTGAGATAGAAGCTGTTTTTCAGTCTCTCTGTCCCAGCTTTGATGCACCTGTACTGACCTCGCCTTCTGGATGATAGCGGGGTGAACAGGCAATGGCTCGGGTGGTTGTTGTCCTTGATGATCTTTATGGCCTTCCTGTAACATCGGGTGGTGTAGGTGTCCTGGAGGGCAGGTAGTTTGCCCCCGGTGATGCGTTGTGCAGACCTCACTACCCTCTGGAGAGCCTTACGGTTGTGGGCGGAGCAGTTGCAGTACCAGGCGGTGATACACCCCACCAGGATGCTCTCGATTGTGCATCTGTAGAAGTTTGTGAGTGCTTTTGGTGACAAGCCAAATTTCTTCAGCCTCCTGAGGTTGAAGAGGCGCTGCTGCGCCTTCTTCACGATGCTGTCTGTGTGGGTGGACCAATTCAGTTTGTCTGTGATGTGTATGCCGAGGAACTTAAAACTTACTACCCTCTCCACTACTGTTCCATCGATGTGGATAGGGGGGTGTTCCCTCTGCTGTTTCCTGAAGTCCACAATCATCTCCTTAGTTTTGTTGACGTTGAGTGTGAGGTTATTTTCCTGACACCACACTCCGAGGGCCCTCACCTCCTCCCTGTAGGCCGTCTCGTCGTTGTTGGTAATCAAGCCTACCACTGTTGTGTCGTCCGCAAACTTGATGATTGAGTTGGAGGCGTGCGTGGCCACGCAGTCGTGGGTGAACAGGGAGTACAGGAGAGAGATTTATTTTATGAAAAATGAACATAAAGAAGCAGATTATCGTGAACAAAACAGGTCTATTACTGACATGATTATGTAGTCAACAATTTAGTCAACGTCAAGTTATTTCAAATGGCTGGGCATAAGTTTACTCTCAATAACGTAGACAAACTGTTGGGGGTATAAATGGCATATTCTTTAGGGCAGTGTGCAGTGTGGTTGAGATTGCATCGTCTGTGGACCTATTTGGGCGGTAAGCAAATTGGAGTGGGTCTAGGGTGTCAGGTAGGGTGGAGGTGATATGGTTCTTGACTAGTCTCTCAAAGCACTTCATGATGACGGAAGTGAGTGCTACGGGGCGGTAGTCGTTTAGCTCAGTTACCTTAGCTTTCTTGGGAACAGGAACAATGGTGGCCCTCTTGAAGCATGTGGGAACAGCAGACTGGGATAGGGATTGATTGAATATGTCCGTAAACACACCAGCCAGCTGGTCTGCGCATGCTCTGAGGGCGCGGCTGGGGATGCCGTCTGGGCCTGCAGCCTTGCGAGGGTTAACACGTTTAAATGTTTTACTCACCTCGGATGCAGTGAAGGAGAGTCCGCATGTTTTCGTTGCAGGCCGTGTCAGTGGCACTGTATTGTCCTCAAAGTTATTTAGTCTGCCTGGGAGCAAGACATCCTGGTCCGTGACTGGGCTGGTTTTCTTTTTGTAATCCGTGATTGACTGTAGACCCTGCCACATACCTCTTGTGTCTGAGCCGTTGAATTGAGATTCTACTTTGTCTCTATACTGACGCTTAGCTTGTTTGATTGCCTTGCGAAGGGAATAGCTGCACTGTTTGTATTCAGTCATGTTTCCGGTCACCTTGCCCTGATTAAAAGCAGTGGTTCCCGCTTTCAGTTTCACGCGAATGCTGCCATCAATCCACGGTTTCTGGTTTGGGAATGTTTTAATCATTGCTATGGGAACGACATCTTCAACGCACGTTCTAATGAACTCGTACACCGAATCAGCGTAATCGTCAATGTTGTTTTCTGACGCAATACGAAACATATCCCAGTCCACGTGATGGAAGCAGTCTTGGAGTGTGGAATCAGATTGGTCGGACCAGCGTTGGACAGACCTCAGCATGGGAGCTTCTTGTTTTAGTTTCTGTCTGTAGGCAGGGATCAACAAAATGGAGTCGTGGTCAGCTTTTCCGAAAGGAGGGCGGAGCAGGGCCTTATATGCGTCGCGGAAGTTAGAATAGCAATGATCCAAGGTTTTGCCAGCCCTGGTTGCGCAATCAATATGCTGATACAATTTAGGGAGTCTTGTTTTCAGATTAGCCTTGTTAAAATCTCCAGCTACAATGAATGCAGCCTCAGGATATATGGATTCCAGTTTGCAAAGAGTCAAATAAACGTTCGTTCAGAGCCATTGATGTGTCTGCTTGGGGGGGAATATATACGGCTGTGATTATAATCGAAGAGAATTCTCTTGGTAGATAATGCGGTCGACATTTGATTGTGAGGAATTCTAAATCAGGTGAACAGAAGGATTTGAGTTCCTGTATGTTTTTGTGATCACACCACGTCTCGTTAGCCATAAGGCATACGCCCCCGCCCCTCTTCTTACCAGAAAGATGTTTGTTTCTGTCGGCGCGATGCGTGGAGAAACCAGCTGGCTGCACCGACTCCGATAGCGTCTTCCCAGTGAGCCATGTTTCCGTGAAGCAAAGAACAGTCTCTGATGTCCCTCTGGAATGCTACCCTTGCTCGGATTTCATCAACCTTGTTGTCAAGAGACTGGACATTGGCGAGAAGAATGCTAGGGAGTGGTGCACGATGTGCCCGTCTCCGGAGTCTGACCAGAAGACCGCCTCATTTCCCTCTTTTACGAAGTCGTTTTTTTGGGTCGCCGGCTGGGATCCATTCCGTTGTCCTGGGTGAAAGGCAGAACACAGGATCCGCTTCGCGAAAGTCATATTCTTGGTCGTACTGATGGTGAGTTGACGCTGCTCTTATATTCAGTAGTTCTTCTCGACTGTATGTAATGAAACCTAAGATGACCTGGGGTACTAATGTAAGAAATAACACGTAAAAAAAACAAAAAACTGCATAGTTTCCTAGGAACGCGAAGCGAGGCGGCCATCTCTGTCGGCACCGGAAGTGTGTGTGTGTGTGTGTGTGTGTGTGTGTGTGCGTGTGCATGCATGTTTATTTGTGTGTATGCTTGTCATAATGCAACCCAAAATTCTAAATCGCCATGACTACATGGGACTCCTGGTGGTAATACCTCTTCTTAATTATATCAAGCTGCAGGACACACACACACACACACACACATGCACATATACACACACACACAAACACAGCTATGACTGTGTACACACAGACACAGACATACACACATGCACATACACACACACACTAACACACAAACACAGCTATGACTGTATACACACACACACACACACACACACACACACACACACACACACACACATGCTCACAGTTAATTCAACCTGGCTCATCCTGATCTGTTTCCATACTGGCAGGCAGGAAGAACTCTGACTCATTTTCTCTCTCAGTCCCTCCTACTCTCTTTTTTTCTCATTTTCTTTGCCATGTCTATCTCATCCATCTCGCTCTCTTTCCCTCCTACACTCCATTTTACAGTGTTGTCCTCCAGCTATGGGGGAAATTATTACAAATGTTAGTTAGGATAGTAGAGAGAGGTAAACTATTGATGACGTTAGGTAGATCAAACATTCAAATTAGCCACTCAATGACTGTTACAGACTGTAACTAGTCTTACTAGCCATATCCAAACCAACGCACACATGCACACATGCTCACACACATAGTATGCAAACGCTTACAGTACACACATACACAACAGGACATGGCTTTTGTCGGTAAACCCCAGAAAGAGACATTGAGGGCAGACACAACCAACTACTTGTAGGAGTGTGTTATAACAGAGGGCAGAGCCCTTTGCATTCGTGCCACTGTGATTCAATTGGGCTGGTGTATGAATCAGCCTCAGTTCACCATTACACACAGACACACACAGACACTTGTGCCAGAGCTCCACTGACCCATATTGCCTCTTAGCCCAACCTCTGACAGAACTTGGACTGTCCCTCAGTGTAACACAGATCTTCACTGACACTGACAGTGTCATCAAACATGGACTTCTCACAGACATCAAAATCAATGTACGTAGTGCATAGTGCATTGTTTACTGTTTGTTTATGGTTTACTATGATCTCTTTAAGTCCACCAAAGACCTTGTCTTATAGTGATAAGCATTTACATTTGAGTCATTTATCAGATTCTCTTACGCAAAGTGACTTACAGGAGCAATTAGGGTTAAGTGCCTTGTTCAAGGGCACCTTATCAGGCTTTTCAACTAATCGGCTCAGGGATTTCGAACCAGCGATCCTTCATTTATTGGCCCAACGCTCTTAACCACTAAACTAGCTACCTGCAGCCACATTGCTGTAGTATCCTAGTTAAGTTTGATGGGAGTGATTTGCGATATTGCTCTTGGCTTGCCTACTCTATGGACTGTTGCTCCAATGATTATAAACCAGTATAAAGGATAAGACCAATCTCTGCAAGGATCAGGCATCTGCCATCTCAATCACACACCTCATCTCTGGCCATTAGGCCTGCTGGGAGATTACCTACTGCTGGCCTGCAACAGGAAACTGTCAGAGTCAAGAGGTCAGCGTCAAGATCACTGAACAGTTTAACTGTATAGCTGAACACTGGTGAGAAAACTGTGTGTCTGCAGGGGGAGGAGAAGATCGGGTCATTATGTCATGATTAGGGCCTTGAGTTGGGAGAGGTTCTATTGGGCTCATGGTAAAAGCAAAGCGTGTGTGTTTTTTGTGTGTATGTGTGTGTCACACCCTGACCTTAGAGAGCCTTTTTATGTCTCTATTTGGTTTGGTCGGGGTGTGATTTGGGGTGGGCATTCTATGTTTTGTTATCTATGATTTTTGTATTTCTATGTTTTGACCGAGTATGGTTCTCAATCAGGGACAGCTGTCTATCGTTGTCTCTGATTGGGAATGATACTTAGGTAACCTGTTTTCCCTCTTTTCTTTGTGGGAAGTTGTCTTTGTTCATGGCACGTAGCCTTTAGCTTCAAGGTTAGTTTTTGTATGGTTTGTTGTTTTTTGTCAGCGTCATTCTTAAATAAAGGAATATGTACGCCCACCACGCTGCACCTTGGTCCTCTTCCTTCAACAGCCGTGACAGAACTCTCCCCCCCACCAAGGGACCATGCAGCGTGGTAAGGAGGAGCAGCGTGCTCGGGACATGGGAAGAGATCCTGGATGGGAAAGGACCCTGGAGGCAGGCTGGGGAGTATTGCCGTCCACGGGAGGAACTGGAAGCAGCTAAAGCTGAGAGGCGACGTTATGAGGGAACACGGCTGGCAAGGAAGCCCTAGAGACATCCCCAAAAATATTTGGGCGGGGGCACACGGGGAGTGTGGCAGAGTCAGGTTGGAGACCTGAGCCAACTCCCCGTGCTTACCGTGGTGGGCGTCGTACTGGTCAGGCACCGTGTTATGCGGTGGAGCGCACGGTGTCTCCAGTACGTGTTCTTAGCCTGGTGCGCTACATCCCAGCTCCCCGCATCTGCCGGGCTAGGGTGAGCATCCAGCCAGGACGGATGGTGCTAGCCCTGCTCTCCAGACCTCCAGTACGTCTCTACGGCCCAGGATATCCTGCGCCGGCTCTGCGCACTGTGTCTCCAGTGCGTCTGCACAGCCCAGTGCGTCCTGTGCCTGCGCCCCGCACGTGCCGGGCCAAAGTCACCATCCAGCCAGGACGGGATGTGCAGGCTCTTAGCTCGAGGCCTCCAGTGCGCCTCCACAGCCCAGTGTATCCGGTGCCTCGGCCAAGGACAAGGCCCCCTGTATGTCTCCCCAGCCTGGTGAGTCCTGTGCCTCGGCCAAGAACTAATCCTCCTGTATGTCTCCCCCAGCCTGGTGAGTCCTGTGCCTACTCCCAAAGCCAGGCCTCCAGTGATGATCCATGGCAAGAAGCCTCCAGTGATGATCCATGGCAAGAAGCCTCCAGTGATGATCCATGGCACGAAGCCTCCAGTGATGATCCATGGCAAGAAACCTCCAGTGATGATCCATGGCAAGAAGCCTCCAGTGATGAACCATGATGATGATCCATGGCAAGAAGCTTCGACCATGGCACAAAACCTCCAGTGATGATCCATGGCCATGGCAGAAGCCTCCAGTGATGAACCTCCAGTGATGATCCATGGCACGAAGCCTCCAGTGATGATCCATGGCAAGAAGCTTCGAGTGATGATCCATGGCACAAAACCTCCAGTGATGATCCATGGCACGAAGCCTCCAGTGATGATCCATGGCACGAAGCCTCCAGTGATGATCCATGGCACGAAGCCTCCAGTGATGATCCATGGCACGAAGCCTCCAGTGATGATCCATGGCACGAAGCCTCCAGTGATGATCCATGGCACGAAGCCTCCAGTGATGATCCATGGCACGAAGCCTCCAGTGATGATCCATTTCAAGAAGCCTCCAGTGATGATCCATGACACGAAGCCTCCAGTGATGATCCATGGCACGAAGCCTCCAGTGATGATCCATGGCACGAAGCCTCCAGTGATGATCTATGACAAGAAACCTCCAGTGGTGAGACATGGCACGAAGCCTCCAACGAGGGCCTCCAGTCCGGAGCCTCCAGTGACGCCCTCCAGTCCGGGGCCCGCAGCAACGAGGTTGCCCAGTCCGGGCCCGCAGTAATGAGGGTGCCAAGTCCAGGCCCGCAAAAATGAGGGTGCCCAGTCCGGGGGCATCACCAAAGCAGGGTGAGCCAGAGGTGGAGCGGGGTCTGCGCCCCGCACCTGAGCCGCCACCGCGGATAGATACCCACCCAGACCCGCCCCTTACGGTTCAGGTTTTGCTGCCGGAGTCCACACCTTTGAGGGGGGTGGGGGTACTGTCACGCCCTGACCTTAGAGGGCCTTTTTATGTCTCTATTTGGTTTGGTCAGGGTGTGATTTGGGGTGGGCATTCTATGTTTTGTTATCTATGATTTTTGTATTTCTATGGCCGGGTATGGTTCTCAATCGAGGATGGCTGCCTATCATTGTCTCTCTTTGTTCATGGCACGTAGCCTTTAGCTTCACGGTTCGTTTTTTGTATGGTTTGTTGTTTTTGTCGGCGTCATTCTTAAATAATGGAATATGTACGCTTGCCACGCTGCACCTTGGTCCTCTTCCTTCAACAGCCGTGACAGTGTGTGCGTCCGTGTGTATGTGTAAATGCGTGTGTGTGTGTCTCAATTTGAGCATATGTGCACACATACATTTGTGTGAGCTCTCCTGTTGTGTGAACATAATCACTTTGGCATGGGGACCCTGTCTATTCGATTCATCTGAGCCAGCTCTCATTGCCATCATCATCTCCATCAGCGCCAGTCAGGAGGCGATGGCCATCCAGGGACTTGCTACCACACATACATTTGCATGCTAATCCACACAGATGTTTGCTGATTTCTGATCTCTCCCTGCTGATTGGTTAGTTACAGGATAAAGGGAAATAAATATCTTGGCATAGCTCTGCATAATGATCCGAGGGGTTTTATAACAATGGGTTGGATGAGTTTGGGGCAGGGATTTTTCCTTCTCATGTAACCTGGCTTACACTTTCTCCTCATGGTGACCTCTATAAAGATCTGTTGGCCAGGTATCAATGCACCAGGAACCTTGTAAAACACACAAAATCACAGTAAATTTAAAATAATCTGACAATGACAAGATCAGAGATATACTGTATCTAATGCATCCCCTATACTGTTAACATACACGAGGAGAACAAGTATTTGATACACTGCCGATTTTGCAGGTTTTCCTACTTACAAAGAATGTAGAGGTCTGTAATTTTTATCATAGGTACACTTCAACTGTGAGAGACGGAATCTAAAACAAAAATCCAGAAAATCACATTGTATGATTTTTAATTATTAATTAGCATTTTATTGCCTGACATAAGTATTTGATACATCAGAAAAGCAGAACTTAATATTTGGTACAGAAACCTTTGTTTGCAATTACAGAGATCATACGTTTCCTGAAGTTCTTGACCAGGTTTGCACACACGGCAGCAGGGATTTTGAGTCAACTCCTCCATACAGACCTTCTCCAGGTCCTTCAGGTTTCGGGGCTGTCGCTGGGCAATACGGACTTTCAGCTCCCTCCAAAGATTTTCGATTGGGTTCAGGTCTGGAGACTGGCTAGGCCACTCCAGGACCTTGAGATGCTTCTTACGGAGCCACTCCTTAGTTGCCCTGGCTGTGTGTTTCGGGTCGTTGTCATGCTGGAAGACCCAGTCACGACCCATCTTCAATGCTTTTACTGAGGGAAGGAGGTTGTTGGCCAAGATCTTGCGATACATGGCCCCATCCATCCTCCCCTCAATACGGTGCAGTCATCCTGTCCCCTTTGCAGAAAAGCATCCCCAAAGAATGATATTTCCACCTCCATGCTTCACGGTTGGGATGGTGTTCTTGGGGTTGTACTCGTCCTTCTTCTTCCTCCAAACACGGCGAGTGGAGTTTAGACCAAAAAGCTCTATTTTCGTCTCAACAGACCACATGACCTTCTCCCATTCCTCCTCTGGATCATCCAGATGGTCATTGGCAAACTTCAGACGGGCCTGGACATGCGCTGGCTTGAGCAGGGGGACCTTGTGTGCGCTGCAGGATTTTAATCCATGACGGCGTAGTGTGTTACTAATGGTTTTCTTTGATACTGTGGTCCCAACTCTCTTCAGGTCATTGACCAGGTCCTGCCGTGCAGTTCTCGGCTGATCCCTCACCTTCCTCATGATCATTGATGCCCCACGAGGTGAGATCTTGCATGGAGCCTCAGACCGAGGGTGATTAACCGTCATCTTGAACTTCTTCCATCTTCTAATAATTGCGCCAACAGTTGTTGCCTTCTCACCAAGCTGCTTGCCTATTGTCCTGTAGCCCATCCCAGCATTGTGCAGGTCTAACAATTTTATCCCTGATGTCCTTGTGGAGAGGTTGGAGTCTGTTTGATTGACTGTGTGGACAGGTGTCTTTTATACAGATAACGAATTCAAACAGGTGCAGTTAATACAGGTAATGAGTGGAGAACAGGAGGGCTTCTTAAAGAAAAACTAACAGGACTGTGAGAGCCGGAATTCTTACTGGTTGGTAGGTGATCAAATATTTATGTCATGCAATAAAATGCAAATGAATTACTTAAAAATCATACAATGTGATTTTCTGGATTTTTGTTTTGATTGATTGTGCACGTGTGGGTCGCGTGACTACCACACCAGAACCGGATGGTTGAAATTGATCTGGCAAAACAATTGAAGTTTCCTCCTAAACGTCTCTGTGAAGCATCCAGGAAAACGTGTTGCTTTCTATTTTCTAGTCTGAAATCACTGAGCTGCTTCATATGGGAGCCCAATTTAATTTACATTTACATTCCCTCTCTCTCTTTCTCTAGCTCTCTCTGTCTCCCTCTCTCTTTCTCTGTCTCCCTCCTTCTCCCCTTCTCTCTCTCTCTCTCTCCATCTCCTTCTTTCTCCCCTCTCTATCTCTCTCTGTCTCCCTCTTTCTCCCCTACCCTCTCCCTGTCTCCCTCTCTCTCCCTCTCTGTGTGTGTGTGTGTGTGTGTGTGTGTGTGTGTGTGTGTGTGTGTGTGTGTGTGTGTGTGTGTGTGTGTGTGTGTGTGTGTGTGTGTGTGTGTGTGTGTGTGTGTGTGTGTGTGTGTGTGTGTGTGTGTGTGTGTGTGTGTGTGTGTGTGTGTGATGGGGAACTGTTTTCCATCCTCCATCTCATTCACTCATCAGACTAGCTCATACTTTCTAAACACATTGTCCAGGGTGTAAATATCTGTTATTGTAATGCAGACAGATATAATGGGTTTTATTGGGTTCAATGTTTATCTCTGATATGTTAGTAAACTAGATTTCTTCCATCTGGATGCCTTGCCTATGATGTACAGTGTGTGCTCGCGTGTGTGTGTGCCCTCATTCCATCTCTCACCTGCAGAAGACGCCCATGCCATCCAGTAGGTAGCACTGGCCTCCGTTGAAGCAGTAGCTGGGCAGTGTGTCGCAGGGGGAGCGGCAGGTTCCATTCTGCTTCACGTAACCCTGGCGGCAGCCACCGGCTCCGTCTGAGCCATCCACGGGTAACGCTGGAGGGGCTGCCGCAGGGCCCTCTGGAGCAGCAGCAGCACCCCCACTGGGCAGCCTCTTGTCTGGGGTGAAGGAGCCGGAGCCTGGGGGAGCCCTGGGCCTGGAGCGGGATGGAGGCTCGGCAGTTAGCTTTAAGTCGTCATCCCCATCCAAGGTATCAGTAGTGGTGCTGTAGGAGTACTCATCAGGGGTGGGCGACGCACCCTCCTCGTACGGCGTGAGGTAGTCGTAGTTGTCTGACATGGCCCAGGAAGTGGGGTCGCCGCCCTGGAGCTCGTGGGCCAAAGAGGAGGGAGAGGGCGGGGCTAGGTCCAGGCCGCGGCCGCGAGAGGCGGGGTCGAAGAAGTCCACGGTGAGGACGTCCGGGCGAGAGGGGTTAGCGGCGGCAGGGGGAGGGGCAGTGGTGGTGGCCAGATTGGCTACTCCTTCTCGGAAGTGCCGGTCCAGGTCGAAGACGTTGTCTTTGGCGTTCAGCCATGGTGGGTCGGTGTGCTCCTCTTCATCCTCTTTCTCCTCCGTGCCACGGGGGTTGCTAGGCAGAAGGAGCTCTGTCTCTGCTGAGTCAGGGCTGATCCTGGGCGGGGCCACCACCTCCTCCTCGGCTGGCAACACCCCTTCTCCCAGCATGCCGCTGCCCTGCTCCTCTTTGGAGCGGGGCATGCGGCCGGCCCTCTGGGTCACCGTGAAGACGGGGCTGACTGAGGCGCTGACCCCGGTCACCTCGATAACAACATCTTTCACTTTGGCCACTTCCTCGACCTTACTGGGTAGGGATGTCACGTTGGCTGTGGTGTCCAACTCAGGGACATTGGCCCTCAGAGTGTTCCCTGAAAACATACAAGAAAACAATGTTGTCAGGTCTCGTAACCACACACCGCCATGAGTGAATATCCTTTTATCAATCTGTCCACTTAATGTCATTCATAATACAAAACATGGACACAAGAACTAGACCTACTCTAAGCGGCAGAGATACAGACGTAGGATCTTAATTTGAGCCAGTTTGCATTTCCTGCTGTGAGGGAAATTCTCAGCAACAAAAGAGTGGTCAAATTAACATCCTACACCTGTAGTAAACAAACACCAACCGAACAAACTATCAGATGACCAGTGACTTTCTTGCATTGAGGCTTCAGCCAAGAATGACGAGTTGTGTTAATTGAATGACTGAACATATCGTGACTCAAGTCCCTAGTCATTGGGCGGAATTTGTCTCCCAAGACAGCTCAGCAGTCCAGCATTAACCTGAGGCTAAAATGCAAAACAAATTAAACCAAGATGGACTGGCCATATACTTATCCACTGGTCAATTACATCAGCCACGGGTAGCTCCTTATTCCTCTCCTAAAGCAGCTTTGGCGAACCCCATGGATTATGTGTAATAATTGACTAATGTACTTGAATGGCAAGGAGCTGGGATTAGGGATTATGGTTTGGGGTTTAGGGTCTCCGGGGCTCCCTGTGGGAGGTGGAGTGATCTGGACGGGAGACGGTCATATGGCATCTTCACCCTGCAGTCTCACAGAGCGCAGCGTTGAGAGAAACACAGGGAGACACATTACTTTAACCAGACACACGTGTCGTTCAGTGAAAGAGTGTCGGATTTACTTGTCAGTAAGAGATGTTTTCTTCCACAGAAATGGCATCATCATACTTAATAAACGCTGTGCCATTTGTGACGTGGTGTCTAGGTTTCAGCGTGGTGTCCAATAAAAACATTCACACCCACACAAACCAACATCTCACATCAGACAATATAACCATTTCTTCATTAAACGTGGTGCGTGACAACCAAGTAACTCACAAAGCTTCAGCAAAACCAGGCGCTGTTATACTAGAATTATTTGTAGGAAATATACAGACGGCCTATAGAGTATTACATTACTAAGCAGATAAAGGCTGTTAGTGGGGAGCAGCCAGGTGGAATCCTGGGCTTATTTCTGCTGCAGTCAGAGAAACAGAGGCTTTTGAAATGAGGGTGAATTTTGGGTTAATCCATCCACCAGAGACACTCATTCTGCTGCTCACACTGCTGTTAACGACGTCATCTGACATTCTGAGCAGCGTCGCTTCTGCCAAAACCACTATGGACCGCCACGCTTACACACATATTCAGGGAATATACTTTAAAAGGGATATACTGTACACACACACACACACACACACACACAGACACACACACACACAGAGAGACGCAAGGACACACGCACGCACACACACACACACACACACACACACACACACACACACACACACACACACACACACACACACACACACACAGGCATTCCCTCATTAAGTGATGGACTTTATAGGGAACAGAACAGGCTAGCTAACGCTGCAGGTAGTCCCCAGGGGAGCAGGCTACTCAACAGACAGCTCCCTCTGACGGTCAAGAGACACTTCAGTCACACTTCTGTGTTTGTTCAGCTCTAACAATCACTCAAGTCGCTTTACGTCTTTAACAATTGTATGTCTAGAAAACAGACGGAGACGGAAAGTAACGTTCCAAAGACAAGGTCTGTCTCGTTGTTTCTGTCAAAATGGCCAAACAGTAACCTTGGCCGTCTGGGTTCCCTGTTGTTTTCACCATCAACATCTATATCAGTATCATTCAAAGTGTGGCCAGTGTAGTGGGCTCACAGCCATATAAAAATATTTTTTGTGATGCACGGCTGTCATTTGTGTGCAGTATAAGTGTCTAGATTTCATGGATTTCGGGTTTGTCGGGTGTATTAAGTCAGGAATACTGGAGTTGTACTACATTTGGCAGTAACTAGTTCACTAATTAAAACATTCCATACATGTGGTTCTCTCTTCTAAAAGGTCATGTAATCCCCATATAAGCAATGTCACATCATGGAGAATCAGAGGCTGTCCAAAATGTGAATCTGCAAGGGATTACTTCAAGGTAAAAAAAGAAAAATATCATTTTCAAAGGCTTCTTAAAACCTTTTTACTGCAGTGGGCCAAATCAGGGTCACACAGAGTGTTTCTTGGTAATCTTAAGCAAATCTACTTTGAAACAAAAGTATACACCTCACACAGATGGTTATGGGCTTAAGACACCTGTACAATGTCAGATATAGAGTTGAAATGTGTTACATTTGTACATCACAGAAGACTGAAATATAACAACACCTTTTGACATAGAAACACCAGATTTTCAGCAGGTTTTTTAAAATAATGTTAATTAATATTGAAATTACAAAAAATATTAATAACATTCCACCCATGAGGCCACTAGGGGGCGATTTGGTTATTTGACTGCAGGAAAGGTTATTAATCACTCATCTACGTAGAGACACACTCTCTCTCTCTCAACCCCTTCCGTTTCTCTCTCTCTCTGTCTGTCTGTCTGTCTGTCTGTCTCTAAGGAGGACACCAGTGGTGCTCTTGAAGAGCCACTCTATTGGAGGCAACAGTGTGTCTGTCTGGCAGAGAGCTTTGCTGATTCTCTAAAGTGAGTTTCAATTAAAAATGTATCCTCACATAGTGTTGTTAACCTAATTGGATTAACAAGGAGACTTTTGACAGTCCGCTGACTTCGCTGGGCACCACCGGCCAGGAGAAGGGTTGTAACATTCCGTGAACTTTTAATAAATTACCTGGTTTTCCAGAAATCCTGGTTGGAGATTTCCGGATTCCGGGAATCCTCCAACTGGGATATTGGGAAAACCAGGGCATTTATTAAAAGTTCACAAAATGTTGCAGCCTTAGCCACGACCCATAGATTGAGAACCACTGTGAACAGCAGCATCGTATCTCCCACTGGTACACAGCTATCTCCTCATCACCTGACCAAGCCACAAATAAATACTCTTTGATTCAATAAGGAGAACTGAAGTTTAGTCATCGAGACTTCTGCTCACATGCAGGGAGAGTGGGCCTGCCCGTATATGTGCAGCTGTTTCTGAAGTCAAACTAGAACACATGAAGGCACTTACACCATTCTTGGAGTTACTCGAGTTGAGGTTTCCAATGAAAGACTTGTATACACCAGAGACAAATAGCAGTCTCATTCTCTTTAAACAATGTGAAGACACTGATTTGATTTATCCAGTTGCAAGGCAAGACTATTAACACCAGTCTAAAAATACTTCATATTGCAGTTGAGACTGTTTATGATCAGGCAAAGTTTTAGGAGATCAGAGAATATTAAAAACGTTATTTGAGGCAGAAGAACAAAGGTGAAAATGCAGTGTAATTTAACGCCTAACCTGAGGTGGGCTTACAGATGCAAAACTTGTGTGTAAATCATGGATTTGATGTCAAAGGGAGACTTGTGTAAGATAGAGGAAGGTGACTTACCTATTCAGTATGAGTAACCATACATCCTGAACGCCAACCCAATCCCAGCCAACAAGCCACACTGTGCCCACTATGACACAGAGCCTGTCCAACAAAACGGACATTAGATCCACAGGTCCAGCAGGGTGGCAGCCTGGCATGATGCCACAATGGCCTGAATGGAGATTGCCAGGGTAGGGCCAGATCCCTGTTTAGACCTGGTCTTCTCACCATTCCTGGCCTCCACTGCTGATTGTCCCCCTGGCCCAGATGGAATGAGGCACACGGGGGCCACAGTGGACCCCCGGCTAAGGGCTGTTGGAGAGCAGTGTGTGGCGGCCTGGGAGGGTGGGGGGGTGGATAAAGTGGTCTTTGTGCTCCTCTTTCAGACGGGACAGTCAAACAGTGTTACATAAGGAACCCCCTCACCCCTTAAAGAGTATTCTGAGGTGTTTGGGGGGTATGGGGGGGGGGGGGTAATGAGAGGTATTTAGCATTGCCAGGGACAACAGGGTTGGTGTTGGCTAGCTGCCGAATCTTTTGTTTCCTGGTTAGTTGGGATGCGTTGCCTACCTCCAAATGAAACGGGGGATTGTGATTGGCTATGACAGACAGTAAAGAGGGCGTGATTGGTTATGACAGATTTTAGCTCCCAGGCAGTGTCTGCTGACCCAGACAGAAGGACATAGGGGTGGAGGGTCAGAGGTAAGGGTGGCCAGAGCAGTGAGATAAAGTACAGCACAGCTGGCTATAGCTTCAAATAAATATATATGTTTATATGTCTCTGGGATTATGAGGTTGTGTGTGAGAGTGAGCCTGACTGATCACTCTTTTCCATCCATTTTACAGTGAGCTCCCTCTAAACAATCCTCAAGAGAGGATCTTCATACTGTATATAGACACACACATACACACATATGCACGTGTATAACACACACACACTATATAACCATTATGAATAATGCATTAACCTTTTTCTCTTTACTCAACACCACTCATTAATATCTATGAAAGTGGATGGGTCTGCATTCAGCCTTAATTGAATACCCCTGCATTGATTTCCACCTACCACTCTCTCCATCTCTCTCTCTCCCTTCGTCCCTCCATCACATGAAACCTTTCATTTCTGTGCCCAACAGGTGGCAGGCTGGAGGAGGGATGGGTTGCCATGGCAACAGGCTTGCCCTCACTGTGCAGAGGGAAAGTTGATGCAGCGTTGCTAACCTAACAGATCTGCACACAAACACACGCATGCACGCACACACTACAAGGACAAAACGCTAATACTCACATTTTCAGACATAAATATTAAGGGCATAAGAACAAAGGGTGTGTGTGCAGGTGTGTGGTTTACAGAACACTTGCTATTTGTGTGTGCCTGGTCGTGTGTGTGTGTGTTATCAAAATGCAGAACAGGGAGCCTGTCCTCTCTAAACATACCCCTCCGGTGTCCATACTCCATACACTACGCCTTTACCTTCCTGCTTCTACCTGATTGGTTCAAGCCAGTGGTACGAGGACCCCTGGGGTACTTGGCCTATCCATAGAGGGTACTTGAGACTCATGATACCATAAAATGCCCATGAGAGGGTACCACATGGGTACTCCGGGCAGAGCTAAATTGGGAACCACTGATTTAAGTGATTAGCCTTGGATAAACTCCGAGCTTTGAAAGGCATCCAGGGATCACACAGACCACATGAATCCAGCTATCAGTAGGATCATTATCCCTTCTTGCTCTTGGTTCAGCTGAATGTGGTGGATTTCTTTATTAATATATGTCATTTATCCAAAGTGCATACATACATTTTACATATGGGTGGTCCAGGGAATTGAACCGACAACCCTGGTGGTGCAAGCACCATGCTCTACCAACTGAGCTACAGAGGACCACCTCTTTGACAGGGGGAGGTAGGGGAATGACTGCTAATAGGACAGGGCTCAGCTATGGACGCCGTCTTGGTGATGTAATACACTCCGCTCGCATTGCAGAGCACGGTTCGCTTTGAGGAGGAGACGAGATGTGCGCTGACACATTAGGAGGCGCGTGCACTGACATGAACTCGCTGACACGCACACAGACTACTAGAACGTAAAAGGACACAAAGATACACACTTATTCTTAACACTATCACAACCTATGGGAATGCTCACACACACGTTTAAACGGCTGGCCAGGTCAAGCCAACCGACACCTATGTTAATGGTCCCCTGCTGGCAACCGGAGGCAGAACCTTGGAGCAGGGGGGTGCAGGGGGTTGCAGGTGGTAGGACAGAGAGAACGGGATAACACTATTTTGTCTTCTTCTCTGCGTCTCCCCGTGCTTCACCCCACAATCCCCCTGAAGCAACACCGAGAGGAGCTGCTTGGGAAGGAGGGTGTGCCTAAAGCGGGTTTCATGTTACACATGCAGAGGCGTCTTTGCGCTGAGCAAGCCATTGTTTGAGATGGAAGGAGGTGGTGTGCAGAGGTTCTACCAAGCAGCATGTGAGGTGCTGGGCTTTGAGGTCATCCACCCAAGGTTCTAATGATTTCAGCTCTCCATTGGTGATGTGTTCAACCTAGCAGTGAACAAAGCTCATTGTGTGACTAATGTGAAGTGAGTAATGTATACTTACTACTGGGACTAGAGAAAGGAAGGTTGGGACTACACCCATTGGCAGGTGTTTTCTAATGAGCAGACCAATGTAAGAAGGATATGTAGGTAGGCTGTTTTAGCATGTGGCATATCTAACCTGGGTCACATCTGCCATTACACAAAGCACATACCAGTGGCATCATAACAAACAAACAGACAGACAGACAAACAAACAGACAGACAGACAGACAGACGTGCACTATTTCTCCAATTTACTTTAAATTGATTTTAAAATGACTGTTATCATCAAAATGTGTGTTTTTTCCTAAACTGCTATAAAAAAGGCTGGGGGGGTTTGGTTTGCAGATTAACACACTGCGTTTCAAAGATAATCTGTCCGCGGCAGATGTGTGTCAGCAGGTCAGAGGAGAGCAGAGGAAAGAAGGGAGAGGCAGGCAGGAGGGAGAGGCAGGCAGGAGGGAGAGGCAGGCAGGAGGGAGAGGCAGGCAGGAGGGAGAGGCAGGCAGGCGGGAGAGGCAGGCAGGAGGGAGAGGCAGGCAGGCGGGAGAGGCAGGCAGGCGGGAGAGGCAGGCAGGAGGGAGAGGCAGGCAGGAGGGAGAGGCAGGCAGGAGGGAGAGGCAGGCAGGCGGGAGAGGCAGGCAGGAGGGAGAGGCAGGCAGGAGGGAGAGGCAGGCAGGAGGGAGAGGCAGGCAGGCGGGCGGGGAGGTCCATCATTCCCAGAGTCCATCACCATGCTGGCGCCCCAGGGACATAAATCCTGGAAATGTGGCTGAGCCTTGACGACTATTACCCCCTCCATCACCCGTCCAAACCCGCTCACACAGCCATCATTCTGAGTGGGGGAGGGGAGATGCCTCTACATCCCTCACTATTACCCCCTAACCATCTCTTCACTTCACTATGGATGACTGCAAATGCCACCAAGAAGAGGAGCCCTGACATGTAATTAAGTGTCATTGTTAGGGACACAATTCTTTGGTCACCTCAGTGTTCACAGTAGAAGGAGCAGGTGGTGCCACTGCCACAGCAAACCGGTGAAGCAAGAAAATGAAGGGGATGATGGAGGGACCCTCCCTACAGGAGGATTAAAAGCCTAGTTCACTAATTTTGTGGAACTAATGTTTTAAATTGTATTCTTATCAGAGGGTGCTGCACCCTCAGCCACACTACTTTCCTGCAGCCATCACTGTATATATTTGGCATGGCTAATGTTATATTAAATATTCATCCATTTAATCAGGGCATTTTGACATTGTTTGAGCATGTCTTGGTGCATTGGTACTGTCTTCAGTGTCCTGTTGCTGGGCGGTGATGGGCATAAACGGATCCTCTTTTTGCCGGTTGGACAATAGCGCACCAACCCGGACCAGTCTCCAGAGGCTACACAGACGGGTTTTTTTATACTGACATATGGATAGATAAATATAACCTAACATCCCATCCTTCCGCAGACTACATTGCCTGTAAGTAGGGAACCGATTCACGCTCCCATTCCTACAATCACTGGACATCATTGTTATGGGTGTCCAAGCAGAAGTGGCCAAACATAAAATATAATGGTAATGGCGACCGAGTAAGGCAATTTAAATAAAAATGAATCGACTAAATTAGGTAGCCTATATCCCCATGATGTCACATTGATTCTATCCCTGGGCTATTCATAGCCAACAACATTATTAATATGTAAGAAGTGCTGTGATTCAGCATGAGACAAATGAGGATAGAGAGTTTTCAGTGTCTTTTCATGTTTTCTATAAAAGCCAAGGCGCGCTGTATCAGAATGTCTGTTCGGATTGGTTGATGAATAATGCAACAGGGACTCCGACCGTAATCCTGCCTTTGTGTCGCCTGGCTCCATCATTGCCATAGTGACAGCAGCAGCCTCGGGGGAGCAATCTTGGTGCATCGGCTCGCCACTATTACCCCGTAACACCGATACAGAGAGTGGGTCATTGCTGAAAGGCAATTGTGTCATCCGGCTCTCCAAAAACCAATACAACTTCCATGCAATTGCCTCTCTTTGGAATTGACCCATTGCCCGACAATATCCCACCCATAATGTCATCTCATAACCCAAATAAAATATCGGTTAACGTCTTGGGAAAAGATAGCCTATGGTGCAGTGCTCAATGACACTATTCTGAGAGTGAGGGCATGACCAGTCGGCTCTAGCCTACAATAGAGGACTCACTGGCCCCCTTTGTTGGACTGACTCTCTGTGCAAGTGTGTTTAGTCACTGGCTTCACGGTGGTCAGCCTATCATACACATCCGAGGGGAAACAAAGAGACAACCCTTGCTTTCTTGTGAGTAAAAACGTATTCGATTTCTTACCATGTACAAAGAGGGGAATCAAGTGTAGAACCAGAATGATTGACAGCATCATTTGCCTCCAGCATCCCGTGCAAAACCTCGCTTCCTTTCCGTTCATTCCTGCGTGTGATAATGGCCAGAAAATCTGATGAAAATCCCTCTGAAAATGAAGTGTTCAAAATAGAAATAATCCGAATTGTAAATCTTTTGATTTGATTTGTGCCCCCTATCCACGTTTAGACTCCCGCCTCCCTGCACTTCCCCATAGTAACTTCGTCTTGAGTGGTGTGCTCGTATTTACTTCTCCCGCTTCTTCAATTAGCCACAGTTCAACCGTTCAAGGCCCCGTCGCCACCGAATATCGGCCAGACGGAGACCTCGCACAGCCAAGGATGGACGTTCCGTACTGGAGCTGAGTTGAGCGCAAGCGAAAGCTGCGGCTCCGTTTGTTTTTGATTAGAGCGATGGCACTTCACCATAGGACGACAGGCAACGCTCCGCGGAATGTGATGCTATCGGCACTGCTCTCACCATATGGGAAGGGGAAAGGATTGTTGCTGCCCCCCTCCTCCCGTCTCCTACTCCTACCCCTCCTCTTCCTAAGGCTTTTTTCCTTTCAATAATTTGGACCAATTTGCTATTCAACCGAGACTATTGGATCTTGCCAGTGCACACACTCAGCTCGGCGCTTCAGCAGCCTTTTAAACACAATTTATCAACGGAGACTTAAAATAAAAATATATATAATAATTGGCGTGAGTGCGCAGGCGTATGCTTATGTTCCACTGTCAAATGTTTCAAGCATTTCCCTGAAGAGATTGATGCTTTGGCCAAATGTTCGAATAAATCAAGTGAAATATAAATCATGGGTTTTAAGCACTGTGCTCAAACTCCGATTCGGTCCATGGGCCACATGCCACATAACACATAACAGTTGGATGAGAGGGAAATTTAAAGTAAAGTAATGTTTTAATGCTTTAGAAACAACATGTTTTTGGTTAATTGTTTGTTCAGATAAAGAAACAAACAGCAGAGAGGGGCGGGGTGTGATAGACTTTGGGATGCAGTGATGAATGCATGAGGGCCCAGAGTACTGACGGTGGGGGTCCCACACATTCTTTCACAAGCTACCAGCTCTCACAGTCTCAGGTCAGAATAAGGCTACACGTTCAACCATGTTTGTCAAACGAGAAAGTTCTTCCAAAAATGAAATTTCAAGGGTAAGTTTAAATATTAACTGGATTTTTACCGTTAGGGTTAAGTTTAGATATTAACTGGAGTTTTACGGTTAGGGTTAAGTTTAGGCATTAACTCTGGATTTTTACAGTTAGGGTTAAGTTTAGATATTAACTGGATTTTTACAGTTAGGGTTAAGTTTAGATATTAACTGGAGTTTTACGGTTAGGGTTAAGTTTAGGCATTAACTCTGGATTTTTACAGTTAGGGTTAAGTTTAGATATTAACTGGATTTTTACAGTTAGGGTTAAGTTTAGGCATTAACTGGATTTTTACGGTTAGGGTTAAGTTTAGATATTAACTCTGGATTTTTACAGTTAAGGTTAAGTTTAGGCATTAACTCTGGATTTTTACGGTTAGGGTTAAGTTTAGGCATTAACTCTGGATTTTTACAGTTAGGGTTAAGTTTAGATATTAACTCTGGATTTTCACAGTTAGGGTTAAGTTTAGGCATTAACTCTGGATTTTTACCGTTAGGGTTAAGTTTAGATATTAACTGGATTTTTACGGTGAGGGTTAAGTTTAGGCATTAACTGGATTTTTACGGTTAGGGTTAAGTTTAGACATTAACTCTGGATTTTTACGGTTAGGGTTAAGTTTAGGCATTAACTGGATTTTTACAGTTAGGGTTAAGTTTAGATATTAACTGGATTTTTACGGTTAGGGTTAAGTTTAGGCATTAACTGGATTTTTACGGTTAGGGTTAAGTTTAGGCATTAACTCTGGATTTTTACAGTTAGGGTTAAGTTTAGATATTAACTGGATTTTTACGGTTAGGGTTAAGTTTTGGCATTAACTCTGGATTTTTACAGTTAGGGTTAAGTTTAGATATTAACTGGATTTTTACGGTTAGGGTTAAGTTCAGGCATTAACTCTGGATTTTTACAGTTAGGGTTAAGTTTAGATATTAACTGGATTTTTACAGTTAGGGTTAAGTTTAGGAATTAACTCTGAATGGATAGGCTTAAAACAATAATATCAAAAACAACTTTCTATTGCTGGATTCCAACATGCAACCTTTGGAATCAGAGGCAGATGCTTGAAGCTACTTAACAGTGCTCATTGTTGCCCCTAGTGGGCGTTTTACACTTCATCTCCCAACTTTCTCAGACATGGGTGGACTTAGAATACTGACTTGTATCACGGGTGACCTGGCTGGCCACCATGGAGGATGACCATGGAGGAAGATGGGAAGTAGCCCCGACAGCAGGCTTTTATGTTGGGTGTGTGTGCGTGTTTTTGTGAGCATGCGAATGCTTGCCCTCACACGCATGTGTGTGTGTGTGTGTGTGTGTTACAAGTTAATACAAAATAAATACAAAATTAGAAAATGCTACATTTGTCAAATTAATTGTGAAAAGTAAGTCAAGTAGAAATGCAGTGTGAAACAAATTAATAATTGACTGTCCTAATCCAAATTAGACTATTCAACGTTTTCACGTAAGCAGAGTTCAGCTAAATGAAGGATGGTACTCACACATCCTACCTCTCCAACACACCTGACCTGACCTGAGAATGATCACTTTGCTTTCCTGTGAGGGCTTTGTGTGTGTTTGTGTGTATATGTGTGTGCTCGCGCCCTGCAGATTACCTCAAGCAGTCTGCAGCCCCCCTGCCTACCAATAAACCTCTTTGGGGGAACAGACAGACAGTACAGTACAGTACAGTACACTCAGACCACTCATTCTCCCCTCAATGGACTTTGCTGAGATCTTCAAATCATCTATCAGAACTATCCTTCATCAACTGTTCTCAGAGTTTGCAGTCTCCATGCTTTTTAAACAAATTAGAGACTTTGTTAGCATCCTCTATGTTCTGAGTGACTGTGTATATATAACATTTTTAGATGGGGTCGATTAGGTCACAGCGACTTGACTTTCACTACCCCCTCTACTCACGGGGTAACCCCCTTTATTTGCCCTTAAGAAATGCATCCTCCCGGAGCTGAATCAGCCATTTGACTATGTGCAAGTCAGGTTGATTGGTTAGAAGAGGGGATTTCCCCAATGCCCAAAAAGACCCCCCTAAACCACCTCACCCCAGATCTGTCTCTGGGCGTCATGTACTCATTTTGGGGTTAATGCCTCTTACAGCTTTCATGTCTGCTCTAACCAGGACTGTTGTTATGACAGCCTCACCAATCTGTTTCATTTTGAGCACGGGGCCATCAACAACATTGGGATTAGACATAAATCCTTACTCTCCTCTCCCCAAAAATATGACTGACCCCCCCCACTTATTATCCGGTTGCGGTGACACAGGGTTACTGGGTACAGGCAGGCATGCACGCACACAATAACAAAACAAACAATGTAACAACTAGGCGGTTTCTCAGACACCCTGGGGCAAGACTGAGGTCATCGTAGGTCAGACTGGAAAGGTGGGAGGTTCAAAGGTCATACCTACCCATCTAACCAAAAAAGAAAAAACTGAGGCTTTTGGATTTTCCCCTCTGATTCCCGTTTTCTTAAATTTTCTAGGAACACCTACCTTGAGCTCTGTTGTTGGAATGTTCTCAGAATGTTTCTAAAGCTATTGTAGATTATACCGTTGACAAACAGACAATAGACCGTTATCTCTAACCTTTATCTAAGAAACACTGCAAGATATTTGCTGTGTGGGTAACATATCCTGTGTCAGGTATGAACATGATAAAGTAAGATTGGAGAAGAGTTTAACAGATGTCATTCAGGTCATTCAATGACCAACATCACTGTATATACTTACTAATAATATCTCATTATGGTTTCATTATTACAGCGGTGTGTCAGATAGCACTAATGAGGCCAGACAATGACCTTTTAGGCTGCTTCTCTTCTGAATTCCAGCTATACATGCCCAGTGAACACGCTCACGTGGGAGTTTGAGACAGAGGGAGAGACAGTGTGCGTGTGGGGGGCTTCTGTGTGTGTGTGTCTGTGTGTGTCTGTGTGTGCACCTACTCGTAGTATTGTGTGTGGTGTGGCATGAGGTCTTTATTAATGAACTGGAGAAGAGTAGGTGGCTATTTTTCTCATGCGGCTTACATAGTTTCCTGGATGAGAGTGCATAGTAACATGCATGGTACCTCTGGTTGTGACATGCATACGAGTCATACAATGCATATTCTGATGGACAGACACGCACAGATTTCATTTTACAGATCCATGGTCCAGATGTATTTTACAATCCACTTCCAGACCAGTTAAAACACAGACTGCCACAGCCTTCCCTTTTTCTCCATCCCTCTTTGTCCTCCTCCTCCCTCCTCCCACCGACTCCTTTTTTCCGTTGCCGTCTGAGCAGTGCTGCTATTCCTAGTGCCGGGTTGGGCTTTGGTGAACACAAGCTGACGTGCTGCTAACCAGAGCAGAACTAAACTGTTTGTGCCCCCCCTTTTAAACTCCCCCTCCCTCCAAAAACCCCTCCCCCTTCACTTAAACCCCAAACATAGCACGTTGCACTGGCCGCCAATCATCCAAACCATCGTCCCCCCTCCTCCATACGTACTGTACATAAGCTTCAGCCTCACCCGTTCCAATCACCACCCCCCCCCCCCTCCCCCTCTCTCTGCACCCAGCAGCAACATTTTCCTCATCCTTCTCTCTCTCTCGCACGCTCTCTCTCTTCCTCCCTCCTCCGGCAGAAAAGCTTCAATAATTTGCAAGAGCGTTTGTTACTATGTACATAGCCAAGGCTAACCACCCACTCACAGGCTCCAGAAACTAAGACGGGAGTATACAAGAATGGTCTAATACACAGATGGAAACACACACACACGCGCACCCACGCAAACGCACAACACACACACATTAACAAACTGACTTCTCTTTTTTCCCTTGTTAACCAGACATACCCTGGACCAGTTTTCCTCTCTGCATATTTACCCGTGTCAAAATAAAGCACCGCCTGGCACGTGTCAATATTTGATCGCCTCTCGTACGTCAATTCCAGTAAACCATTGAGATCAATTTAGCAACGCTGGCTCCAATGAGACCGGTGGATGTTAGGCACATGAACCAGTTAGCCGAGGCCAATGACCAATATGAGAGAGAGTTGAGAGGGGCTGGCGACTCATGACTCCGCCATTCCTAATTCTACAGACTCCACGTTGACATAGTGAGTCAGTAAATACAAGGTTCATACAAGGTAAATACGTGCTTCAACACCTGCATTGCTTGCTGTTTGGGGTTTTAGACTGGGGTTTCTGTACAGCACTTTGAGATATCAGCTGATGTACGAAGGGCTTTATAAATACAATGGATTTGATTTGATTCATGAATAAATAAGGCATGACAGTGTCATCAACAGCAAAGTAGGGCCTGTTGAAGCGTTGGCGTGGGGGGTCTGGGTAGAGAGAACAATGTAAGTAAGTCGCACACAACACACATACACTTTGATAGTATCAGACTGCATTTCTGTACTGTATTATATCACATAGTCAAAGTGGGCCGTGGATATAGAGGACAATCCAAGACACTGTAGCCTACTGTCGAGCCACTGAGGATTTCTTCTTGCATAATTGGAAGTTTGAGACAGAAGCAGACAAAATGGATGCAGGTAATGAGGGAGATGGAGCGAAACGGAATGTTTATGTATCCGTCGCCCAGGACGCAATGAAGTGTGGGAACGCAGGTAATAATAGCTTGTGTGTGTGTGTGTGTGTGTGTGTGTGTGTGTGTGTGTGTGGATAGAGAGAAAGAGAAAGAGAGAGAGCTCTATTGTCATTGTCCCCTCATGTGTTCACAGCTAATGCGTTCTCATCAAATACCGAGCAGAAAGATGACAGAACTGCAGGAATCCATGCGGGGGCTGCCAGAGTTGCTTTGCCCATTAGGAAGCACTGAAACCTCTTGTCGACAGCACTTTTACAGCCTATGACTGGGATAATTAGCTAAGTACTGCTCAGCAATGGCTTTCACTCAATCAGTCGAGCGGAAGAACAGAATCAGAGCAATTGAAAGGAACATTTGGTAGTCCTGTGTACAACTAAAAGCACGGTAAGTGAGGCTGATTGTGTGTGTGTGTGTGTGTGTAATGTTACTTTATGCATGAGTCATCCATTGCCAGTGGTTACATTGCATCTGGACAACTGAATGGCATCTAAATGTGATTTCAGGGTAGTTCACACTGGCCTTTTTCAGTGTCATTTACAGGTCACAGTTTACTTCATAGGGGAGAAGGGGGAGACGGGCGACTGCAGTACAACGACAGACAGGTTTTTTAACAGCTTGTTTGACCATTTCCCTCCAAAAATACAGTAAATATTGAGTAATAACTGAGAATTGTCGGGCAATACTACCGTAAGTGAATATGGTCTGATACCTGCGTTGGAGTAATTACAAGAATGAGATGAGAATGTCTGTGAGGATAGAGGGATGGTGGGTGAAGGAGATGGAGAGATAAGGAGAGGCTTGCATACGTCACTCCTTTCCCCATCACCCCCTCTGGCAGTGTGAACCGCCGCCCTACTTTAACATCCTCCATCTTTAATAAACCCCTCGCTCGCATCCCCCTCAGCGCTTACAGTATGAGACATCAACCTGTCAGACAGGAGCACAACACACACACACACACACACACACACACACACACACACACGTGACCAGTATGTGCACACACACGTGACCAGTATGTGCACACACACGCGCAACACTTGTATTAGCGCAAAAGCTGATGTGTGGTGAAGTCTCTGGCACAAAATGGCTGCCGTGCACCACCTACTCTAAGTGGATGCTATGTATTGGTGGTGGATGGAGTTAACCATACAGAATGTGAAGTGCTTGATGCATGGTGTAAGCTCTGTTTCAACGCAGTCCATGATTATTATCATTATAGCACTAAGCCACTGTTCTCTGACACTAACCAGTGAGATAGACTGCCCATGGCGCTACTTGCTCTGGTGCTCTACAGTGAAAAAAATGTCGCCATGGCAACACCCTCCGACAAAAGGGCAAGGACCCTCTGTGCGTCAGATAGAGATGGAACCTACCTGTTACACAGGCACAGGCGTACGCACACACACACACACACACACTTTTGAAACACGCTGCTAAAAATAAAAAATAAACAGATGTTGCTCACACAGGCTGGCATTATTTGCTTCATCCGTCCCTACATTTGCATTGCGCTGGTAATATGTTATCAATGGCACAGAGCATTTACTGCATCCACATAGAAAACTGGGAAATGACGCCTAGGTTTGTATGCATTATGGTAAGGAAATGTTTGGGAGGACACTTCTCTCCTCTTCCCAATACCCTATTCATAGACCTGTTTAGGGCCTGTCAACACAAATCACTTCATATTCATGAATCTGTTTATGGATGATACTTATGCATCTGTTTATGTTTACAGACACTAAATCAAGCACATAGAGCTGGACTGTCGGTCCAAAGGGAAGGATGAAATTGATACACTATTGACATAACTAGCAAGCAAGACAGCTGGGCTGAGGCTAAAAACAGTTTGAAACAATAGCAGCGTGTTTGTCTACTTCAATTACTAAGGGTCCTTCATCTGTTGCCTAAGCAACCAAAGAGAGGAACCTGAAAGACGGGACTACAAAGAGAGCAGAGGGGAAAAATAAATAGTAAAAAATCAAGGTAAAGGTAAGCTGAGGAGAATGACATAAAGGGGGGGAATCCGAGGAGAGAAAGGGACTGTGAAGTAGAGCCATGCTTCAGCTGTGAAGAGTAACGCTCAACGGTGGTGGCAGAATCGGCACAGCTGTGGGAGGGCAGAGGGAGACACTGTGCCAATTATGAGACATCTAAACTCATCCAGGGAGCAGCTTGTCTCTATCCCCGTGCCCATCAGCAGCACACTCTCTCGCTGCGTCTATCTCTACCACTCACTCAGCTGGGGAAGAGGAGGGAGAGTGTATGGGGGACAAAGGGAGGAGTGTGGATCGGGAGGTTGATCCCCTTGTCTTCTTTCCTCTGTGACCACTGATAAACACAAGGACTGGATAGGTGTCCTGTCCACCATATTGCCATGCTTTTATACTGAACCAAAATGCAAACGCAATACACAATAATTTCAAAGATTTGACTAAGTTACAGTTCAGATAAGGAAATAAGGCAATTGAAATAAATTCATTAGGCCATAATCTATGGATTTCACATGACTGGGAATACTGATATGAATCTGTTGGTAACAGACACTTTCATTTAAAAAAGGTAGGGGCGTGGATCAGAAAACCAGTCAGTATCTGGTGTGACCACAATTTGCCTCAGCGCAACATCTCCTTCGCATAGATCAGGTTGTTGATTGTGGCCTCTGAAATGTTGTCCTACTCCTCTTCAATGGCTGTGCGAAGTTGCTGGATATTAGCGTAACACGCTGTCGTGCACGTCAATCCAGAGCATCCCAAACATGTTCAATGGGTGACATGTCTGGAGAGTATGCAGGCCACGGAAGAACTGGGCCATTTTCAGCTTCCAGGAATTGTGTACAGATCATTGCGACGTGGGGCTGGGCAATATCATGCTGAAACATGAGGTGATGGTGGCTGATAAATGGCACGACCATGGGCCTCAGGATCTCAGCACGTTATCTCTGGGCTTTGAAATTGCCATCGATAAAATAAAAATGTGTTTGTTGTCCGTAGCTGCCCATACCACATCCCCACCACCACCATGGGACACTCTGTTCACAACGTTGACATCAGTACACCGCTCACCCACACAATGCCATACACGTGGTCTGCAGTTGTGAGGCCGATTGGACGTACTGCCAAATTCTCTAAAACCACTTTGGAGGTGGCTTATGGTAGATAAATTAACATTCAAATGTCTGTCAACAGCTCTCATGCCAACTGCACGCTCCCTCAACCGTGGCATTGTGTTGTGTCCCCAGCACAAGGTGCACCAGGATAATGATCATGCTGTTTAATCATCTTATTGATATGCCACACCTGTCAGGTGGATAGATTATCTTGGCTAATAGAAATGCTCACTAACAGGTAAGTCAATTTGTGCAGAACATTTGAGAAATGTGTACATATGGAACATTTCTGGGATTTATTTCAGCTAATGAAACCAACACTTTACATGTTGCATTTATAGAGGAGCTGTTCAAAACATTGAGCCTGTTTATGTGAAGAGAAGTAGATCTTACAGAGTAGGGGTCGGCAACCCTGTTCGGTTTCAGGCACCACACCTGACCAACTGAGCTGATTGATCAGTTCAATGATCGCCTAAACTCAACAACCTGGTCTTTCAGGTCAGTTAAATTAAAAACATGAAGTGCCTGCAGCACTCCAGGACCAGAGTTGTCTGACTCTGTTCTAAAGGGTGATGCTTTGTCATTAATGTTTCTGTACGATCATTGTTTCCCTCCTCTATGGCTGCTCAGATGGCACAAAAAACACCCCTCCCCACCAAAGACATAATCGCCCCTCATCCCTCTCAATAACATCCTCCTTGGTCAATCTGCATGGGCAGAGAAATCCCCCCTCCCGCCAGATTACAGTGCTGGCTGCCTGGGAATAGGGCTTAAATGACATCAGGATGAATAGATGCTGTTATCATTTTTCCTCATATGCATTTGCAGCTGCTGCATAAGAGCCTAAGCAGCAAAACAACCACACAAAGACCATCTCTCCTCTGTAGCACTTTGCCCTAGACCCCTCACCAGTCAAAAGCTGATTGTTTTGCTTTGAGGTGTGGTTTTGTGTCTGACAGTGTTTAATATGAAATATGGCTTTAGTTATTTTTTTGCTAGCATAAAATGATTACCCCAAAATATGTATAGAGAAAGATAGGAAAGAGAATATTCTAAACTTCCTATTTCCCAGGATAATATGACCATTTCGTCATGTTCTAGTCTAGATATTGTAGTCCCTCCCTGAAATAATACAAATCTATAAATTCAATCAAGTGTAAGCACCAAATCCAACATTTTGTTCAGAATAAATGAACTACTGAAAACAGACATCACTTAATACAAAATCAATTTATTAGACATTGTCCAGGTCCAAGTACCAACAGACCTGAAGAAACAAAATAAAATGCTACAAACTTCCAAGAACAAAGATCTCAAATCTACACAATGTTTATTCTTAAAAATACATGACCATAAAAAAAAAGATACAAGATATAAGGGGGTTCTCATCATTTGTGATATAACAGACTGGAAAGACCTTGAATGAGGAAGTGTGAGAGCGCAAGAGACGTTGTGTGTATGTGATATTCTACCTGGGGGGGGTGGTAACAGTAACTCAGCAGTCACGTGGGCAGCGAATGAGAGAGGGGTTCTAGAGGTAGCAGAGGGGTGCGCAGAGCAGAGAGGTAGCTAGCAGCGAGCAAGAGCAGTTCTAGAGAGGTAGCAGACAGACAAAGAGAAAGGAGGCAGAGGTAGCAGAAAGGTGTAGAGGGGTGTTGAAATGAACAAAGATGGATGAAGAGAGGTAGCGGTAGCAGCTACATTATCAGCACCAGAACAGCTAGACGCCCACTCCACCACTGAGGAGGAGCACATGGTTTTTAACTTCAACTATATCACCATATCTAGCTCACTAAAAGGATGGATGAATGTCAGTGGGATTCTCTTTTTCTTTTTCTCTTTGCCTGTGTGTGAGCAGCCTCCAGTGTACTAGAGCAGGGTTCAGCTAAGTGTGTGAGTAGTACAGTGCTATGCCTAGCTGGTGGGGGCTATGAGTTATGGGCCCTCTGGACACGCCCATCGATCGGTTGTTTGACCCATGTGATAGGAGGGGTGGGGGGCAGAGCAGCCGAGCAGACAGTCAAACACCTGTCTCAGCTGTACGCACATTCTGCTCTTCTGACACACCAACAACGTACACACAAACACATGAACACACACTTTGGACTACAGTGTTTTTAGCTTCAGAAGAGCAAAGTGGAGAGGTAGATTCTCAGTGAGTGTGTGTGTGTGTGTGAAGGGAGTGTTACTGGCCCCCTCTGTGTGTGTCGAAGGAACCTTCATGATCCCATTCATTACAGTACACAACACAAGTCCCTAAACGATCAACTAGCCCTCAAACCCAACTAGCTCCCCCTGGTGTTGTGTTGGGGGAAGACGTGAGGGGGGGAGGAAGAGGGGGAGTTGGTGTTGCGCTGAAGGAGAGGAAGAGACTACTGTGTCATTCTAAAAAGGTGAGAGGGAAAAGTGGGAGTTTTCCGATTTCCTCCAGAAATATCAGCTTCATATTCTTTTAAAATAGAGAACACACAATATATTCTTAAAAATGACTGGGAGGAGCCTATCTGATCTGTCCCACACCAGACTGACTGAGGAGAAAACAGTGTTCTTACTAGGAGGGCCAGAGCCACAGACCCCTTGACGCTGTGCCCTGAGAGGGAGTGTGTGTGTGTGTGTGTGTGTGTAAGCCAGGATGACTTTTTGGAGCTGAGAGAACACTCAGCCAGTAGCAAGGCCATCAATGAGCTGAGGTTTTATAAGAGGTGAGTGCGTGCTGGTGTGTGTTTGTTTGGGGGCAGGGATCTTAGCTGTCAGCAACTCGTGCTGGGGCTGCCGCTTGAGGTCCCACAGATGCTGGGGGCATACCATCAGCCTGTACAGGCGAAGGGCCAGGGTCTGAGGACAGAGAACACACTGGTTTGAGAATGGGACACACCAACACACACACTTTTCTGGCTGAGTAGGATCTGGAAGGCGGATACGGATAGTGGACTCACACATGCCGTTGGGGGCTCCAGGGTGGCGGGGACCCATCATAGGAGGCATGCTGCCAGTGGGGGGACCGCCAGGCATCATGCGTCCTGGCATGAGTTGACCGGGCCCTCCCATTGGGCCTATACAGAAGGAGAGGCTTGGTGAGACTCTTGGCCTATCACAGAATCAGTGTGCTGGAACATGTTTTTGAAAACAGACTAATGTTTCCGAGCTGATATTTGGTGTTATTCCCTTGCCTTGGATATAGTTCCAGGACTTTTGGGGTCTTTGTGTGCTTCTTTGCTGAGAAATGGTGTGCTCCAGTGTGTGTCCTTACCGGTCTGTTGCGGGTGGTGGGGACCCATGGGGTGGAACCCGGGTCCGGGAGGGCCGTGTCCGGAGTGCATGGCGGGAGGGGGTCCATGGTGGGAGGGTCCGTGGTGCATGCCTGGCCCTGGGGGACCATGGTGGGGTGCGGGGCCCTGGGCCACTGTGCTGGCCTGCTGCTGCTCCATCTGCTGGCGAGCCTTCATCTCAGCATACTTCAGCTGCTCCATGTGGAAGGCCTGGCGCTCCGTCAGCAGCTGCTGCCTCTGCAACTCCAACTGGGGGGGGGTGTCATCATTTTATCATACTATTAATCAAGATTATCATTCCCCTTCACTTCTCAAAAGCCCACTGTCCTCAAGTAGAAGGATGATCATTACTCATAGTATCACTTTGAAAAGATAATCATGCCAATAAAGCTAATTTCATTGGACAGAGAGAGGATGATAAAGTCAACAGTGGTATATGGAGCAGGGTGGTGATACAAAAACAGCTTCATTTCATGGATTGATAAATCAAAGAATGAAGGAGAGGAATAAGAAGAGAAAGGAAATATATTTTTTTAAAGAGTATAAGCCATAAAGACAAGCTGATCACGATAGAAGGGAAGAGCGGTACAGCGGGAGAGAGGAGGAGCAATGGAATGAGACTGTGGGGAGGAAGAGAGGGGGCAGTGAAACAGGACCACTCTGGAAGCAGGAAGGAGAGAGGGAGCAATGGAATGAGACTGTGGGGAGGAAGAGAGGGGGCAGTGAAACAGGACCACTCTGGAAGCAGGAAGGAGAGAGGGAGCAATGGAATGAGACTGTGGGGAGGAAGAGAGGGGGCAGTGAAACAGGACCACTCTGGAAGCAGGAAGAAGAGAGGGAGCAATGGAATGAGACTGTGGGGAGGAAGAGAGGGGGCAGTGAAACAGGACCACTCTGGAAGCAGGAAGAAGAGAGGGAGCAATGGAATGAGACTGTGGGGAGGAAGAGAGGGGGCAGTGAAACAGGACCACTCTGGAAGCAGGAAGGAGAGAGGGAGCAATGGAATGAGACTGTGGGGAGGAAGAGAGGGGGCAGTGAAACAGGACCACTCTGGAAGCAGGAAGAAGAGAGGGAGCAATGGAATGAGACTGTGGGGAGGAAGAGAGGGGGCAGTGAAACAGGACCACTCTGGAAGCAGGAAGAAGAGAGGGAGCAATGGAATGAGACTGTGGGGAGGAAGAGAGGGGGCAGTGAAACAGGACCACTCTGGAAGCAGGAAGGAGAGAGGGAGCAATGGCTGGAAATGTCGATAAAGGGATTGATTTGCATGCAATAAACCACTAACACTCTCTCTGACACGGAATCAATGGGGAATTCCATTACCAAAACCCTACAGAGACACAGGGATGGAGAGATGTGGAAAAAGAGATGGAAGGAGGTGAGGAATTCCCTGTACATTTGTAGAGGAGGAAGAGTATGAAGTACTAAAGACAGTGAGGAGTGCCCTGATTTAGTGTTTGTATATATGTGTGCGTAAGACAGAGACACAGTGTGTGTATGAGTGTGTGTGTGTATAACACAGTGTTTACAGCCTGTGGTAGCGGTAGGAGGGAGGCAGCCTGGGTGCTGTTCCAGAGGGTTATGTAACAACTGGCTGGCCTTTTCATGCACTATTTATCAGGCTGCTCAACTAGGCTGCGGTCCGCAGCAGCTCCACGCTTTACAGAGTTTTACACTCCTGACACACACACACAGCCTGACTTTCCACTGGACTAGAGGCCCACTATCACCCAGCAGTTAGTTTAAGAGCAATACAATAAGCTAGACAACTATGTGTATCCAAATGGGCACAGCAACGATGCCTGACCCCTCCCCAAATGCTTTGCCTTCATATGCTTACTTGCTCTTTACTCTACTATCCTCTGTGTACTCCACAACTACCCCTCAAAATTACCACCCATTATTAATGCAAATGTTGTATATTGACACTTCACTTCCTCTGCTTATGTTGTATATTTTGGCCCACTCCCAAAACCTTCTGTTTGTTCAGCCAAGTTATCCATCGGTCATTGGCTCTCCCTCACACACATCTCTGAAATGCCTGGATGGGTGACAACTGATATAGGAAACTACATGCACCTTCAACCCGCATGCAGTCTCCCATTGAACTACATTTCCCACAATCCACCGCGGGGCCACTACTTACAGCCTCTTTCTCTCGGTCCATGATGGTCTCTAGCTCCTCAAAGTGTCTGAGCTTGATTTCCAGCTTCTTCATCTGAGTCTCCACCAGCAGAGCCACCAGAGACTTGATCTTCCTCTCCTCCACCGCCGCCAGGTGCTACAGGGAAAGCGAGGAATACAGAGGAAAGATGTAACGGAAATAGAAAGCGTCGCCTTACGGCCAAACGAGACTGGCCAGGTAGTATAAGTGCAGCGCAAGAGCTTTTGAGCCATGGGCAAAACTGACAACGATCAATGAGATGCTACACCGGCAGCACAAGCATAGCATGACTGAATGGAGCTGCCGAAGCATCTGTTAAGGCTTCGGATCTATTTCATGCATTTCGAAAAGCCGGCTCACGCTTTCGATATGTGCCTCAGTTTTCTACTTCTGGTTTCAAACGCCAAAAACAGAGCATTCCGAAAAACAGCGCTATGCTTGCGGTGTAGTTTCAGGTTTCGATATACAAAGTGCCATCCCCTTGGCCCTCTGAAAGAAGCAAACCTTGGCCTTGGTGGCAGCTGAGGCGAGGGCAGCAGCGGCTGCAGTGGCAATGTTCCCCTCCCCCCCGTCCGGCTCTCGCTTCTTCCTCTCCTCTTCCTCCTCTTCCATCGCTCCCTGCTCCGCCTTCTCTTTGTCCTCCTCTGAGGTCTCCATGGCCTCCTCCTTGTCTTTGTCTGAAAACGTTGCGAAAACATTGAATAAACACTATCATTCAAGTCGATGCAGGACTTATACAACCCAAATACAAAACGTATATTCTGCTTAGATCTACTCTACCTGCTGTGGCCTTGCCCTCTCCTCCCTCACTCTCTCCCTCCTCCCGTTCAGACAGTTCGGCCGTCTCGCTCTTCACCTTGTGTCCCTCGGCCAGCTTCTCAGCAGACTCACTGGGCTTCTCCGCCTCGTCCTTAGACTCAGCCTGAGACAACAGAGACAGGTAAGACTAAAGTGTTACACAGCTGATTATAGTTACAGTGCCTTCGGAAAGTATTCAGACCCCTTGACTTTTTCCACATTGTAGTACGCTACAGCCATATTCAAAAATGGATGGAAAATACAATTCCTTCGCAATCTACACACAATACGAAATGTTAGCCAATGTATAAAATAAAAAAAACAGAAATACCTTATTTACATAGGTTTTCAGACCCTTTGCTATGAGACTTGAAATTGAGCTCAGGTGCATCGTGTCTCCATTGATCATCCTTGAGATGTTTCTACAACTTGATTCGAGTCCACCTGTGGTTTATTCAATTGATTGGACATGATTTGGAAAGGCACACACCTGTCTATATAAGGTCCCACAGTTGACAGTGCATGTCAGAGCAAAAATCAAGCCATGAGGTCAAAGGAATTGTCCGTAGACCTCTGAGACAGGACTGTGTCGAGGCACTGATCTGGGGAAGGGTACCAAAACATTTCTGCAGCATTGAAGGTCCCAGAGAACACAGTGGCCACCATTATTCTTAAATTGAAGAAGTTTGGAACCACCAAGACTCTTCTTAGAGCTGGCCGTGTGGCCAAACTGAGAAACCGTGGGAGAAGGCGACCAAGAACCTGATGGTCATTGACAGAGCTGTAGCGTTCCAGAAGGACAACGATCTCTGCAGCACTCCACCAACCATGCCTTTATGGTAGAGTGGCCAGACAAAACCACTCCTCAGTAAAAGGCACACAACAGCCAGCTTGTAATTTGACAAAAGGCACCTAAACACTCTCAGACCATGAGAAACAAGATTCTCTGGTCTGATGAAACCAAGATTGAACTCTTTGGCTTGAATGCCAAGCATCACATCTGGAGAAAACCTGGCACCATCCCTACGGCGAAGCATGGTGGTGGCAGCATCATGCTGTGGGGATGATTTTCAGCGGCAGGGACTGGGAGACTAGTCAGGATCGAGGCAAAGATTAACAGCACAAAGTACAGAGAGATTCTTGATAAAAACCTGCGCCAGAGTGCTCAGGACCTCAGACTGTGGTGAAGAATCCCCATCCAAAAGGACAACAACCATAAACACACAGCCAAGACAACACAGGAGTGGCTTCGGGACAAGTTTGTGAATGTCCTTGAGTGGCCCAGCCAGAGCCCCGACTTGAACCCGATTGAACATCTCTGGAGAGACCTGAAAATAGCAGTGCAGCGACACCCCCCATCCAACCTGACAGAGCTTGAGAGGATCTGCAGAGAAGAATGGGAGAAACTCCCCAAATACAGGTGTTCCAAGCTTGTAGCGTCGTACCCAAGAAGACCCGAGGCTGTGATCGCTGCCAAAAGGTGCTTCAACAAAGTATTAAGTAAAGGGACTGAAGACTTACGTAAATGTGAAAATAAAAAGAAAAAATAAGTTAAATACTTTTGGAAGAAAATTATTTAAAAAAAAATGTTTTTGCTTTGTCATTATGGGGTATTGTGTGTCAACTGATAAGATTTTTTTATTTCAATTTTAGAATAAGGCTGTAACGTAACAAAATGAGGGAAGAAGTCAAGAGGTCCGAATACTTTCGAATGCACCGTACATACAGGTCAAACAGAACTGAGAAACACAAATGTAGGATGATGTAGAGCTGAGAAATACCAAACTGAAGACTATAGCCAGACAGCTCTCAATTACCCAAGAGGAAAAATATGCAAAACCGAACGAGGGTCAAAGCTAATGCCCTGCATTTCAATAAGCCTGCAGTAAAGCCATCAGGACTAGAACCGGTGTGGATAGGCGATGGCTAATGAAGGTTAATGAACATTTCAGCCTCTACAGTGGTCACTGATGCATGGCTGACTCCTGCTAATGTTATCTGTGGCGTTACATTTGCCCCGTGGCCTTCCTAAACACAGACAGATAGGGTGGATGGATGGAGAGAGAAGAATAGAGTAAGCCAAAGATGGAAGGAGACTAGTAAATGGAGGGGCAGACTGTACGACTGCCAGCTTTAAAAAAAATAGAGTTAAAAACTGTTTGACGTCTTCGGTGCACATATGAATGTATCCTACGATGTAACTGCAACGAGATGGATGTTGTTGTTCTTTGTTTTATTATCTCGCTGTCATACTGTGTTCAAACGTGTTCGATTTTGCCTTGCCATCTGGTTTCAAGAGGACCACAATGGAAATAAGTCCCGGACTGTGTGTGTTATCCTCCATGATTTTACTCATGTTCATAAACTCGGCAAAAAAAAGAAACATCCCTTTTTCAGGACCCTGTCTTTCAAAGATAATTGGATTTCTCAGAATTAACTTCACAGATCTTCATTGTAAAGGGTTTAAACACTGTTTCCCATGCTTGTTCAATGAACCATAAACAATTAATGAACAATCACCTGTGAAACGATTGTTAAGACACTAACAGCTTACAGACAGTAGGCAATTAAGGTCACAGTTATGAAAACTTAGGACTGCCTGAGTTACACCAGGAACACACAATCCCTCCATCAGTGCTCAGACTGTCCGCAATAGGCCGAGAGAGGCCGGACTGAGGGCGTGTAGGCCTGTTGTATAAGGCAGGTCCTCGCCAGACATCACCGGCAACAACGTCGCCTATGGGCACAAACCCACTGTCGCTGAACCAGACAGGACTGGCAAAAAGTGCTCTTTAATGACGAGTCGCGGTTTTGTCTCACTAGGGGTGATGGTCGGATTCGAGTTTATCGTCGAAGGAATGAGCATTACACCGAGCCCTTTACTCTGGAGTGGGATTGATTTGGAGGTGGAGGGTCTGTCATGGTCTGGGGCAATGTGTCACAACATCATTGGACTGAGCATGTTGTCATTGCAGGCAATCTCAGCGCTGTGCGTTACAGGGAAGACATCCTCCTCCCTCATGTGGTACCCTTCCTGCAGGCTCATCCTGACAGTGCCACCAGCCATACTGCTCATTCTGTGGGTTATTTCCTGCAAGACAGGAATGTCAGTGTTCTGCCGTGGTCAGCAAAGAGCCCAGATGTCAATCCCATTGAGCACGTCTGGGACCTGTTGGATTGGAGGGTGAGGGCTAGGGCCATTCCCCCCAGAAATGTCTGGGAACTTGCAGGTGCCTTGGTGGAAGAATGGGGTAACATCTCACAGCAAGAACTGGCAAATCTGGTGCAGTCCATGAGAAGGAGATGCACTGCAGTACTTAATGCAGCTGGTGGCCACACCAGATACTGACTGTTACTTTTGATTTTTGACCCCCCCCCCCCTTTGTTCAGGGACACATTCAATTTCTGTCTGTCACATCTAATTTCTGTGTCACATCTGTGGAAATTGTTCAGTTTATGTCTCAGTTGTTGAATCTTATGTTCATACAAATATTTGCACATGTTAAGTTAGCTGAAAATAAAAGCAGTTGACAGTGAGAGGACGTTTTTTTTGTTGTTGCTGAGTTTATATGGCTTTTTCAAGTTTTATGTGACCTGCATTTTTTTATGGTCGAATTAATAAACTATGCTAAAAGACCTCTCTCGCCCCTGGGCTTTCTCACCTTGTCAGGCTGCTGGGAGTCGGAGTCTGTGTCCACCTTCTCGGTCTCTGTTGGCTCTACAGTGACAGAGAGAGAGGGAGGGGCTTAGAGTAGAGGGATAGACAAAGAACAAGACATTTCTCAGAGGAAATGATCAAACAGATTATGCACCATAAGTAGACGCTCGCCATGACAGTGTGGTTAGGAATGACAGTGTGGTGTGTATCTGCAAACGTGGGAGAAAGCGAGCGAGTCGATGTGGAGTGAGAGTGCATGAATGTGTGTGTTTGAAAAAGCATGCACGCATGTGCATTTGGGCACGTTTTTTACTATGCGAGTATTGACCCGTATGAGAGATGGTAGACTGCTTTGGGGAGGGTATTGAATGCATTTAGGCCATTTATTGGTTGTTGATGCATGTATGTGTAACATGCATTTATTCATGTGTAATTGCCGATTGAGCGATTGCTGTGTGTGTACCAGGCATTGAGGCCGTGGCACATGGCATAGTGTGTTGACCCAGTTTCAACCCCTTCCCCCACGCCCCATCTGCCATTCTAATCCACTGGACACCACGACAGCCGGGCACAGACATATAACACAGTGAAGAAACCTCTACATTGCCCCCCTCATTGGCCATCTAGATTTCAGCTGGCACCTCAAAATGTTCTGGTGAGAATACACATCTGGGTTTACCCACGCGAGCGCACACACACATGCAGGAGGTAGGAATAAGGTCTAGGTGACCTGCGGACAGCTGGCTACTAGCAGCCTCGCCCTAACCTGTTAGCTGTGGTCTGTGTGTGTCTTGGCTATTTGCTGCCCTCCACTGGTAACACTCAGTACTCCATCTAAATGTGGGGGTGTGTATCTGGGTGGGTATTTTGTGTGAGTGAGTGAGTATTGCATGCATGAGTATATTTGATGTATGTGATGAGAGAATGTTTCTGTATGTTTATATGAAGGCCTGTGTGTTTACACAATTCTATATGTATTGTTATTTGATACTGTGACTTTATTGAGACGTTCCAAACATATCGCTCACCATATGTCTTCTGCAGAGGGACAAGAGAGCCATGAGAAAACAAGCTTTGACCAGTCATGGAAATAAAAGTACTAATATCAAATCGGCTCCCTATTTAAAAAGATGGAGAATGAGCTATGAAGGAATAATACTGGAGGTACAACCAACCGTGATAGTTTGAGTACGAGAGTATTTTTTTTAAATCTACCTTCGCTAATGTGCGACCGTGTGTGTATGTATATCTGAATGCATGTGTTCTGTTCCGAGTGTGTGTGTTTTACCGGTCTTCTCGGGCTCCTCGGGGAAGTTCCTGCGATGCCGCTGCTCTCCAGGCCATAGGCAGGGTCTACCTTGCCTGTGCTGCGGGCCGCCTCCTGCACCTTCTTCACATGGGCCTCCACCAGCTCTGCTGGCACCTCCTCACGCACACGGCTAAACTCCTCTGGAGAGAGAGGGAGACACTGTAGTTAGCTACAGACTCACACCTTGTGATAGTCCCTCCACACACACACACACAGATATGTTCAAACACACAGCGATATTACACACACACACAACCATATCATTACGACGCACTACATGCAGCGTGATATTACATACAAATTAAAAACATCTTGTTTTGTGAATAAACACATTGTGATTAAAACACCCTTGCAAATGACCCACACACCCAGTCCCCACAACACGTACCCAGGGCTGCCTTGGCGGCGGCAGAGGCCACACGGGGATCCACCACGGAGGCCAGGAAGGCCACGGTGCTCATGACAGGGTTGCCTGACTGGCTGAAGGGTACGGGCTGGTAGGCCAGGGGGCCCAGGGACGACTCAGAGTTCTCCAGGTAGGGGTCCTCGATGGGCAGACGCAGGAAGTGCAGGATACACTCGTCCTGGGTGCGCGAGCCCACGTGCTCCGACACCTTGTTCCAGTCGTCCTTGTACATCTCCAGAGCCTGGTAGGGAGGCGATAGAGGAATGAGAAGGGTTCTGATAGGCTGGTAGGTTTTAGATTGTGTGTGTGATTGGTCAGCTGGTCGGTTGTGACTGACGTACCTCCAATAGGAGCAGAGTCTCCTGCTCGGTCCACTCCCGGCCGCCGCTGGTTCCTTTACTCTTGGGGTTCTTCTTGGAGTAGAGGTCGTTACGCAGGCCAAAGTTCTGCATGTCAGAGGGCTTGTCTTTGCCCTTCTCTGGGAAGTTGATCATCTGCTGGCTGGAGGGGATCTAGAAGGACGGAGGAGAGACAGGGGAGGTTGAAAGGAATCACACTGTGGTCAGAGGATGCAGTGAACACTCTCACACAATCGCTCAACATTTGTGACCCATTAAATCATCAAAAATCAATGGCTAATGACACACAACGCCTGTATGTGTATTTGGATATAATTCACTATCGGCACTAACAGGCTTGGGTTTAAAGACCCTTCCCCTCGCCCCGACTCCCTCAGTATCCAATGACCTGAAAGGACTGGATAGGTGAAAGCAATGTGGCCAAAGCTCCATGTAGTTTTCTAACCTGTGGGGGACGGTGGTGCATCGGCGTCAGACCAGAGGGGGTGTCAGCCAGCACGTTGAAGTGGGGGTGGGCGGGGGGCCCATGGGGAGGGGCCGGCTCTCAGCATCCACCTGGTAGTTCACCAGCCCCCACTGCTCCAGGAACGCATGCACCCTAGTAGTTAGATACATACAAAGAATATACTCCACAATCATCACTCTTGATCAGTGATCTAGAGCAAGACAAACAGTCCAACTAAACCTGGGTCTTATTCATTAGGCACCAAACAGAAAGAATCTGAATAGAGCAATAAGGAACAATCTAAACTAGTCATATTTTTAAAGAAACGCATATTACAAAGCGTTTTGCATACGGTGTGCCCTGACAAACAATGACCTAGCTTCTGCCCTAAGGAATCCATTTCATGTTGACCCCTTGACCCTTCACCTCATGACGGCACACACGTCTCCGGTTAGGTTCCTGCGGCAGGAGGTGGAGGTCAGGTACTCCTGAGGGTTGAGCCGGTACGTGTCGATCATGAAGTTACGGTAGGCCAGGTATCTGACAGGGACAAACACATTTTACAAACAAACCGCTGAATCGTCAGAACAAATAATGTGTTAGACAAAAATGTGTGTGTGTGTACAACGAAAAATTATTAGTGAAAGCGTGCGTCTGCGGTTCTTTAATGGGTTGAGTGAGTTGTGTGTGGGGCAGTGTTCTTTGCGGACTCACATTTCTGGGGACTTGGACTTGTTCTTGCCGTTGAAGAACTCTGGCAGTGCACGCCTCTCGATCTCATGGATACTGAAAGGGATGGGGGGGGGGGGGTAAACTCAGACACAAACATAAAATACAGCCCAACACCCCCACCCAAGACACACACAATACACTACCCACACACTAAGAACAGTGGGCCATCCTCACCAGTTGTAGTCGAACCAGGCGGCGTAGCTGGGGATGATGATGTGGTGGGTCTGCTCGGTCACGTTGTCCTCGCTGGAGTCGATGAGGCGGTTGACCTCGGCCTTGCCCTGCTCCTCCTCCTCCTACAGGGGGAGACAGAGTCACACAGATGAGATCAGGTCAACATAGGCAAGCAAGGAGAGCAGAATTTTGGCTCGGGGGTAGGTCAGTTTCTAATATATACAAACAGAGGATAAATGTCAGAAAAGCAGGATTTCCAGATTCATCCGGAATAATCCTTACAGAACAGGACCTGGTTTCCCAAAAACATCTTACGGCTAAGATCATCGTTAGAACATAATCAGCATCGTTAAGTCTCTGAGGCGTTTCCCCAAAACCATCATTAATAACGGTGCACTTGAAAACGCTTGTGATGTAATGCATGCCTCAGACCAATCATAGAACAGGGAAGTGCGTTGTCAGATGCTTTATTTGCCCTCCCGCGTCACTTGTAGACCTCCGCTAAACATAGACTGATAAACCATGTGGGTCTATGTGACCGCCGATAACTTTAGAACAAAGTTGACTACAAATACAAAAGTTGCCAATATATCTCTGTGATGGACACAAACAAGCGACATATAAAAACCCAACTGAGTTATATTTTGCTACTCGTAGGCTACTGTCTAATTTGCCTCAATATATATTTCATGGTGTGTAGCCTAACGATGTGCCAAATTGGTGACTTAGTGCATTGTCATTGGATAAGCATTATAATAAGTGGACTCAATATTTGCAGCCGTAGGTGGTAATAGGAGCTGATCTGTCATCAGTATTGTGAAATAATTATAATTTTAAGGAAAGATTTTAACGGAGAAAGCTGATCCGAGACCAGCACTACCAGTCCTAAGTTCCATCTCTTTCGGGAAACCGGGCCCTAATCTACAAATGAGTAGACATTGCTTCTAAACACTGACACCAGGCCAGATATTTTTCCATCCCTCTTCTGGATATGCTAAGAAGTGGGGGTTAGGATAATCTGATCCTAGATCTATCAATGACGACTATGGTTGTGGATGAATAGGGAACAGTTTACAATGAAGATAGAAAAGAGACCTCATTTAGAGGCAATCATTAAAGAATAAGAAGAAACGGGTGTTACCTTGCCTCCGGAGACCACAGAGTCATCCTCCAGATCATCTGCAAGACCGAGAGGGGACGTTATGACATCACTCTATCCATTGCTTGACTCAATACATCTCGGTGATTGACAGTTTAGTACTGAGACAGGTATATACTTAAACACTGAAATAGTTCTGCACACACACTTACCCAAGTCAGCCACTGCCCCGCCCTTCACTGGGGTGTTCTCGCTATCTTTCTTAGGGTTCACTGAGGACAGGGATAAAAAAAAAAAATAGGCTGAAGAATAGCCAGAGAGTATGGTAAGGGTGAAATACACTGACAGTAGCGAAAGCTGTCTGTTCTCTTGTAAGCGCTCTTTTCGAATAGCACTCCATTCAATGCACCACTGAAGAAAGCACCCCCCCTGGGCAATTCCATGCCATCTTGGCAAGGACAGAGTGTACATGTGTAACAATTAGTTATTTTCTAACTCAGAGAGGAACAAACTGCAGTTACTACAGAGAGGAATAAACTGCAAGTCAACATGGTGACAAGCATAAGATGGATGTACTGAGAGAAAGAAACAGGACCATGAGATAGAATGGGAGATTTACAACATGTGATTTAGAGTGACTGAGCCAATGAAAGAGGACGGAGGGGGGGGGCACGGGGAGGTAGGGGTGAGAAAGAGGACAGTGAAGGATCGAGAGGGAGGAGAGCAGATGTGGGAGAGGGAGACAAGAGGGATGAGTTGGACAATCAACTGACCGTTCTTGGGCAAAGTGACCTCCTCCATGCTGGGAACAGGCGAGGGGTCCTCCATGTCCTTGGTCAGGTCCTCTTCCTCCTCCTCCTCCTCGCCACGGTGGCCACGACGCTTCCAGTGAGACCCAGGATTCCTGGGGACAGGAGAAGAGGTCAGTGAAGTTTGCCCAAGACATCGATCCAGGGTCAGTTTAGTGTTTTTCTCCCCAATGGCTAAGGTTATGATTTGGGAAGGTTAAGCCTGTCCTAGATCTGTAGTCATTGGGGGACTCACCCCTTCTTGCCACCCTTCTTGCGAGACTCGGCTGGGGTGGTCGGGGGAGAAGGCGAGCGCCTCCTCTTCTTCCCGGCGGCGTTGGCCTTGCGCTCCTTACGATCGGGTGTACGGGAAGACTGATCAGAACCATGAGGGATGGCCAGATGAGAGAGAGAGAATGAGAAGATGGAACAGTCTCACACAGAGGGGAGCGGGGGAGGAGGAGAAGAGGGAGGATGTGGTGGTGAGGAGAGGAGAGCTTGAAAGGATGGGTGACACGAGACAGACAAGAACAAGACAACAATCCACCGTGCAGAGCCCTGTGGTGCAGCAACTCACCGAGACACACACTTCCTAAGAATCCATAACACACACCTCAAGAGTTTGGCCTACCTCCTCCTCCTTTGGGAAGATCCTCTGGCGGAAGCTCACAGTCTTCTTGTTCTCGTCCACCTCATAGTCTTCCTCATTCATCCACTCGTTGAAGGCGTCTGTGTCCAGGACCCACTTGGCATGCACCTGGGAGAGGAGAGGGGAGTCGAAGCTAATCCACTACTAAAGGGTGGTGTTGTCTGCTAGTACTATTCAGGCTGGAGGCGGGGGTTCATTTGGCGCATATATATAAATAAAAAACATGACAGGATGCTCGATCCTCACCTTCCAGTGCTTCTCAGAGATGGGTGGGTCCTCCACATCCCCTTCCACGTCGCTGGTGGACACCCAGGTGTCATAACTGACCACACAGAGAAGAGGGGTTAAAGGTCAGTAACAGGTCACAGTGGGTGGACCTGTAAGAGGGCAGAGTGGACCAGCAAAGCTGAACGGTGCCAGTCTCTCACCTGTCTGGGTACATGCCCCAGTGCACCAGCACCTGCTTGTCCTTACGCATGACCGGACGCAGCCACTCCTCTGCAAGACAAACACACAGCTTGCCATCAGCATATACACACACATCCTCAAGTAATGCATACCGACTGCTGTATTAATAACAGTATATTACTGTATACATGTCACTTTCTTTGAAATGTGATATGAGAGTAGAGTAAGCCTCAGTAACGTGACCATAAGGAATTAGATTACAGTACAATCCCGCCTATACCAGTAAATAATATATATACACCGCTCAAAAAATAAAGGGAACACTAAAATAACACATCCAAGATCTGAATGAATGAAATATTCTTATTAAATACTTTATTTACATAGTTGAATGTGCTGACAACAAAATCACACAAAAATGATCAATGGAAATCAAATTTATCAACCCATGGAGGTCTGGATTTGGAGTCTAACTCAAAATTAAAGTGGAAAACGACACTACAGGCTGATCCAACTTTGATGTAATGTCCTTAAAACAAGTCAAAATGAAGCTCCGTAGTGTGTGTGGCCTCCACATGCCTGTATGACCTCCCTACAACACCTGGGCATGCTCCTGATGAGGTGGCGGATGGTCTCCTGAGGGATCTCCTCCCAGACCTGGACTAAAGCATCCGTCAACTCCTGGACAGTCTGTGGTGCAACGTGGCGTTGGTGGATTGAGCGAGACATGATGTCCCAGATGTGCTCAATTGCATTCAGGTCTGGGGAACGGGCAGGCCAGTCCATAGCATCAATGCCTTCCTCTTGCAGGAACTGCTGACACACTCCAGCCACATGAGGTCTAGCATTGTCTTGCATTAGGAGGAACCCAGGGCCAACCGCACCAGCATATGGTCTCACAAGGGGTCTGAGGATCTCATCTCGGTACCTAATGGCAGTCAGGCTACCTCTGGCGAGCACATGGAGGGCTCTGGCGCCCCCCAAAGAAATGCCACCCCACACCATGACTGACCCACTGCCAAACCGGTCATGCTGGAGGATGTTGCAGGCAGCAAAACGTTCTCCACAGCGTCTCCAGACTCTGTCACGTCTGTCACATGTGCTCAGTGTGAACCTGTTTTCATCTGTGAAAAGCACAGGGCGCCAGTGGCGAATTTGTCAATCTTGGTGTTCTCTGGCAAATGCCAAACGTCCTGCATGGTGTTGGGCTGTAAGCCCAACCCCCACCTGTGGACGTTGGGCCCTCATACCACCCCCATGGAGTCTGTTTCTGACCGTTTGAACAGACACATGCACATGTGGCCTGCTGGAGGTCATTTTGCAGGGCTCTGGCAGTGCCCCTCCTTGCACAAAGGCGGAGGTAGCGGTCCTGCTGCTGGGTTGTTGCCCTCCTATGGCCTCCTCCACGTCTCCTGATGTACTGGCCTGTCTCCTGGTAGCGCCTCCATGCTCTGGACACTACGCTGACACACACAACTTCTTGCCACAGCTCGCATTGATGTGCCATCCTGGATGAGCTGCACTACCTACCACTAGAGTGAAAGCACCACCAGCATTCAAAAGTGGCCAAAACATCAGCCAGGAAGCATAGGAACTGAGAAGTGGTCTGTGGTCCCCACCTGCAGAACCACTCCTTTATTGGGGGTGTCTTGGTAATTGGCTATAATTTCCACCTGTTGTCTATTCCATTTGCACAACAGCATGTGAAATGTATTGTCAATCAGTGTTGCTTCCAAAGTGGACAGTTTGATTTCACAGAAGTGTGATTGACTTGGAGTTACATTGTGTTGTTTAAGTGTTACCTTTATTTTTTTTGAGCAGTGTATACATATATTTTTTAATTGTAGTAATTTAGCAGATGCACTTATCACGAGTTCTCTGCACTGGTCCCCGTGGGAATTGAGCCCACAACCCTGCCGTTGCAAGCGCCATGCTCTACCAACTGAGCCTCATGGGATCAAGCAACATGATGATATATACATTGCAAGGGGGTGCTTTATTTCCTTTCTCAGTAGAGCACATCACTTACCATCCTCCTGCTGGGTTGGAGAGGGGTAGATATGATGGGTGGCCTTAGACTTGTCCTCAGTGATGGAGCCCTAAAGGACAGAAGTTAGGAATGGCTTACGATGCCATTTGAATGTCTGGCGAGTGGTGACACAATCCTACCATTGGTTGGTGTGATTTGGCTGGGTGTGTCTTACCTGGTGTCTCTTGATGATGTCCTTCAGCTTATTGGCCTGCTTCTGCTCCATGTCATGCACCAGGAATACAGTTGGTCGAGTCAGGCAGTTATTCTGAACCAGGGTTTTCTCTACATTCAAAAACATCTCTACATTCCTATCCATCCTGGAGGGGTTCTGCAGGTCAAACCTACGCCTGCACAGATAGGAGGGATAGAACATGTTTTTGTTACTTACAGTGTCAACTCAACAGGGCATTCTTATTTCCCCTCCCTCTCTTGAAGCAACACTACCTTCTATGTGATTCCATAGAAAGAACATTTCAGCTATTCATTCTACAAATCACATAAGTGCTCTTGGTCCAAGGTGGGAACGATGGATTTACTATAATATTTTTTTACCCCCCTTTTCGCGGCCTGGATACAAACCCAGAATCTCTGGTGGCACAGCTTTTAGACCACTGCCACCCGGGAGGCCTGAATGATGCATTTTTTTAAGTATTCAATCAAGACCCTACTCACCAGCCCTGCTCGCTCTTGAACTTGTAGGTAGAGCCCAGGATGTGACACAGAGCACCCCCTGCCTTGAAGTCCAGGAAGCTCTTGGTCTGATGAGGCAATACAGAAGAAAAGGTGAGGGACATTCCCACAAGCTGGCTCAGATAGATAAAGACAGGGCAAACTACTGTGACACAAAATGTGCAGAAGTGATCGGGAAGCACTCCAACCCTCTATAGCACATTCTTCCCTTGCCCAAAAAAGGTATTGGATTAATTTAAATTTCACTGTGTGTGTAGGTCCCGTCCCTGTAAAGATGTGTGTGGAGATACTCACAGGTAACTTGGTGAGGGCAGGGTTGTTGACCCTCCGTCCGAAAGCATCTTCCTGGAACTGAAGCAGCTGCACCACCAGCCCTGCCAGGGACTTATTGGAGGGAGAGTCTGCCTGGACATACTGAGACAGCACAAGGCCACTGTGTTAGTCAGGGTGTGACAAAGGAGGGATTGAATATTGTGAGACCACAGAAGTGTTAGGCTACATAGTCAGACAAACATATGGCCAATGCAGGCACAAACAAGAGCTCATGAGTGGATAGCACATATTATAAGACCAAAACAGCAGCCTTTCTTTGGTATATGCAGGGTGATATGACATCACCTTTTCTTTCAGTGAAGCCCCGTCACTGGTCACTGAAAAGGGTCTTCCTGGTTTCAAGAAAAGCAATAAAGTAGAAAATAGTTTATAGTAGCTAGCTACTTCTTTTCAATAAAGTTGTTTTCGGAAATACATGACCGCGCGGAGATGTTTTGATGGTTTGCTGCTGTCAACAAAGGCATCCTTTGCTTGGTTATGCGTGGAACACATTGGTCTCCGAGCGTAGTTCAGTACACGAGGTAGTCGAAGTTTCCCATCAAGACTATTCAGCTAATTAGCTAGACATAAATGTAAGACATTAATGGCCCAATGATCCGTTTGCTATTATCTGCCCAATCATAATGTTACCAACCGTTAAAATAGCTAACTAACCATAGTTACATCAAGTCCCGTGCCTTACCGGATGACCTCAATGTTTACATCTATGATACCGTTTCAAAACATGCTAATTTAGTTAATCTTATCTACCGAAGCTAGTTTTCGCAACGTTAGCTAGCCAGCTACGCTCAGATAGTCAGATGAAAACAACTGTAATTACGTTAGCTACCTTGTTACCCCAGATGGGTAGCTTACACAAACAGACTCTTCAGCTAATGTGTTGGCCGTGTAACAAAACAAACAGTACGCTAAGGCTGTTCAGTTAGCAGCTAACGTTAGTTAGCCTACTTATCTCTTGACATGCAATGTTCATGTAACGTTAGTTGGGTAATGTTGTTATAGGCTTCTTTAGATGCATGAACCTATCTATATATCTAGTTCGCCACAAGTACCTAATAGGACCGATAGCTTGAAAGACATATCTAGATAGCACATCTATTGTGCTAGAGACGCGTGCCTTGATGTTAGAACTCAAATGGAGGTTAAAACCAGCACTCGCTAACCTTTTTGTAGTGTTTCCCGATCCATTGGCGCACCGAATCGATCTGAGAGACCGTTTCTGCGCTCTCCCAGTATTTCGAGGAAGGACCTCCATCCTTTTTACGGCCCACCGCAGTACCGACGCCCATAGGGCCGGCTGCTGGTCCCCCTGAACCCGTTCCACCCGCTGCAGTTGCCGCTGTCGCCATTGTTTCTTGTCCTGTCCGCTGCTGTTTCGCTACTCAACCGCGTCACTCACCAAGCAGGTTTTCGAATTTACAAAAATGCGCATGCGCAGATTTGTAAATAACACAAAGTTGTTGAATCTCGCGATAAAGAGGGTTCATTTGGGAAGGGTCAGTGTGAAAGTCAGGGTTGGAAAAGTGTACACATTATATTAGGACATCTGTCGTTATGAACACATATGAATATAGTGGGCTCCATTTTTTTTATTTTCCTACTTTGAATATTACTTTTAAGATAAATTGGGCTAAACGTTTCTTAAAGAATCCAACTTAAATTTGGAATTTCATCCCTCATTATATCTTCTCCGGTTTTGGTGGCCTCAATTTTATGTTACATTGTAACTACAACATTGATAAGATTCCTACAAAATTATCTGCTTTTCATAGGCAAGTATTTTTAGTGTGGTCGTTAATATAAAAACAGTTTTTCCCCACATAGATATTTCATTTCGAACAATAAGGATATTTTGTATAGAAACAAGTCTAGATTTTTTAAGAACTGGTTTAATAATCATATCCTGCTGTGAGTCAACTTTTTATTGCAGAAGGATTGTTACTGAATTATGAGGAGAGTTCACCTTAGAGAGTTCGCCTTGGAGAGTTCGCCTTGGAGAGTTCGCCTTGGAGAGTTCGCCTTGGAGAGTTCGCCTTAGAGAGTTCGCCTTAGAGAGTTCGCCTTAGAGAGTTCGCCTTGAGAGTTCGCCTTGGAGAGTTCGCCTTGGAGAGTTCGCCTTAGAGAGTTCGCCTTGGAGAGTTCGCCTTGGAGAGTTCGCCTTGGAGAGTTCGCCTTGGAGAGTTCGCCTTGGAGAGTTCGCCTTGAGAGTTCGCCTTAGAGAGTTCGCCTTGGAGAGTTCTGCCAGATGGCGAAATGTGATTCATCACTCCAGAGTCCAATGGTGGCAAGCTTTACACCACTCCAGCCATCGCTTGGCATTGTGCATGGTGATCTTAGGCTTGTGTGCGGCTGCTCGGCCATGGAAACCCATTTCATGAAGCTTCCAACCAACAGTTCTTGTGCTGACATTGTTTCCAGAGGCAGTTTGGAACTCAGTAGTGACTGTTGCAAGCGAGGACCAGTGGCAATTTTAGCATGTAAGTCTTGGTGGGGCAAAAAAACAAGTAAGATGCATGCCAGCAAGCCACTACACAGCTCTAAACAATACATTAATTGCACTATAACGGTGACAAACGGTGCCCACCAACTGTTAGGGCCCACATAAGGCCCTTAATCAGTTATGTTTATATGGGGCTACAACAGAAATGTGTGGAATTGGGGGTACTCAAGGACTGGAGTTGGGAAACTCTGCTGTAGGCCTATGTCTGCATTGGCATTGCAGCCTCAAAATGAGTTCACATAGCTGATATCCTGAAAAAATAGTGACAATCTAATAAAGCTAATTGGAGAGGCATATGACTAAAATAAAAGGTCATGTTCATTTGAGAATACAACACAGAAACAGACAAATTAGAGACAGATTCCTTTCCCCTATTTATTGCAGGATTGTGATCTGTGATTAATCAACATCAACGCTAGTTCACCTTGAACAATAGTTAAGTTAACAATTAAAACAAGTTTAAAACCACACTATTTCATACAATTTCAAAGTGTACTAGGAAACAAAGTAATCTGTAATCGTTACATATAAATATGTGAAATAGTATAAGAAAGCATGTAATGTAAGTACTGTAAGTATAACAGTTTCCTTGTTGCTGTGCCTGTCCTTTGCCCTCAGTCGTCCCTTGTTAATCTGCAACTGCTTCCTGTTGTTGTATCACACATCATCCCACACATTTGATCATGTACTGTATAACTCCATAAACTGGAATCACGTTTCAGTTATTTATCTTCAACGTTATTGCACCTGATCTGTTCTGGAAAAATACCATGCATGTTTTGCGTGAAAAAACAAAGCAGTAAACATCTCACTCTCTTTGAACTGGTATCTGACTGGTTTATACAGCCGCTAGTGAAAGTCTACACACCCCTTGCAGCCTTCACATTTTGCTGCATTAAATTACATCTAAAAAGAAAATTAAATTAAATTAGATTTTTCCCCCTACTGATCTACACAGCCTGCTCCCCATTTTCAAAGTGAAAGAAAAAATTATAGAACATTTTCAAAATGAAGATTTATTGTGTATGTCTTCACGCCCCAGAGTTAACACTTGGTGGGAGCACCTTTGGCAGCCATTACAGTTGTGAATAATTTTGAATAAGATTCTACCAACCTCTTAAGGCAACATACTGTATATTCATTGTATTTGCCCAAATTTCTCAAGCTCAAGCTCAGGAAATTTGGTTGGGAATCATTGAACAGATCATTGAACAGATTCACAGAACAGACTTCTAAAACTCTGTGAAGTGGAGGTTTATGGGTATCTCGACCCAACTGGTAAGGATAAACCCCATCCCTTAAAATTCAATTTTAGTATTGTTGGAGTAAGGAATAATAAAGGTTATTATTAACGAATTCAGAGCAATCATCGACCGACTCATTCAAATGTGTAACCACAATTAGGTTGTTTCTCACAAATCTTTTTTATACTATTTTGTGCCGAAAGAACGTGGCTTTATGAGGAAAGCCACCAAGTCATCAATGTGGGAATTTTATTATGCTCAAAACACCATTAATGGAAACCTTGACAGTGATTTGGCACATGGATCCTGCCATGACCTTAAACCCCTGGTGGCGACTGGACCTGTTAAATAACTACAAAGTGTTCCACATGACCAACAGAAAGAACATTAATTATTACAGCAGACTCAATGGAGCTGAGATCTGCATCATAGATTCCCTGGATGACAACAATGACAACAACAATCCCAGGTGAACTATCGGATTTTGAGTCCAAAATAATGATATAACCTCAGATTGACTGTTTTACACTACTCTGTACAAACAGACTTTTAGATTTACTACATCAAGAAATGTGTACCATTTTTAAACATTATTCAATGGTTCACTGTATGTTTATAAAAACATGTCACTTACTGTTGCTGCTGTTCTAAATCAGTTTCTGTGTCATCCTGCAGGTGTGCTGTTCTCTCCTCTATCCCAGCTCCCAGTGTAACGGGATGGATGGTCGATACATCAACGTGGTCATTCCAGGAAGAAGTGAACACCTGACCCTGTGTGAGGTCTATGGGTCACCACTGGACTGACAGATCCAGAGCATTTATTCCTAAAACTGAACGTGAAGCGCAGGACACACTGTTTTGTGGGCTTAATATGCTTTGATAACTTATATGTAGGAAGCATTCTCTCTGTAAGGAAAAGCCATGTTGAAATTCATTTAACAGTTTAGCTTTTTAACTTCACATGGTAAATATAGGTATATTGAGTACATTCATTTAGATCAGTTTTATTGTAACTGTACATACTGTAACGGCTCCTAACATTGTACTGTATTGTATGTTAATGTATTTGGAGAAGATAAAGGGTAACACAACACCTACGGTCCAGAGTCATTTCTTAATGTCATCTAGAAAGCAATGATTAAATATATTTTGATAGGAATATTATGGCCTGTGTTATGTCTATTCACGTGGGTTTCATGACCACGTCAGTATAGCTATAACAATTAAATAATGATGAGACGGGAGATGGGAATCAATTCAACCATTTATCTAGAATGTGCACATCTCATACAATGCAATACCCATGATACTCTGTGCATACAATTATGGAAAGTAGGCGCTACAAAAGGTACAACCATAGTTTATAACAATGTCTTTAAGAATTCTCAAAACCAAGTTGTTGCTGCACGTGCACAAGCTCACGCACACATCCACACGTGCACTTGGTTATGCCATATTGTGGATTGCAATTGCACCAGGCCCACAGATGTAAGGAAAGTTGCATTTCTTGAACCTTATCTAGGCTGATTACACAACGTGTGGCACATTTTACATGTAGAAGACAATACACATCTCGAGATGAATAACTTGGTGACTGGTGTATAAATACCTGTGTAAGATGCAGCTTAGTTTACAGAACCACATCAACATTAACAGTGGTGGAAAAACTACCCAACATTCATACAGTACTTGATTAATTAAAAGTAAAGATGCCTTAATATAAAATTACTCAAGTAAAGTGAAAGTCATCAAGTAACATAATTGAGTAAAAGTCTAAAAGTATTTCATTTTAAATATACTTAAGTACCAAAAGTAAAATTAAATGTGTAAACCATTTCAAATTCCTTATATTAAGGAAACCAGACTTTACCATTTTTTGTGTGTTTTCTTTTTTACGGATAGCCAGGGGCACACTCCAACACTCTGACATCTTTACAAATGAACTATTTGTGTTCAGTAATTCTGCCAGATCAGAGGCAGTAGAGATGACCAGGGATGTTCTCTTGATAAGTGTGTGAATTTGACATTTTTCTTGTCCTGCTAAGTGTTCAAAATGTAACAAGTACTTTTGGGTGTGGAGTAATGTATGGAGTAAAAAGTACATTATTTTCTTTAAGAATGTAGTGGAGTAAAAGTAAAAGTCCTGCACTCAAACTTCTGGTGACCTTAACCCCTGGTGGTGATTGGACCTGCTTAATACCTACAAAGTGTTCTCCATCACCAACAGAAATAATCTTTCTTATTGCAGCAGACTGAATGGTGCTGAGATCCGTATTGGATTATTTTCTTTATGAATGCAGTGGAGTAAAAGTAAAAGTAAAATAGTAGAGTACAGATACCCCAAAAAACTACTTAAGTAGTACATGAAAGTATTTTACTTAAGTACTTTGCACCACTGAATATTAACACTGACTGTGTTAAAAATGAAGATTTGTCAATATTAATATATATATATTTATTTTAAAAACATTTTTTACCTTTATTTAACTAGACAAGTCAGTTAAGAACAAGTTCTTATTTACAATGATGGCCTACACTGGCCAAATCCGGTGCGCCACTCGGGATTGGTATACAGATGCATGCATTCAAAAGTCACCACTGAGTGGTGCAGCTGAGAAAATAAATGATCCACTCCACTAGTCTGTTTTTGCCTCTATTAACAGGAATCAAGGTAAGACCCAAATGCAGACTGTGTGAAGTAACAATGTTTATTATAACCACTGGGGCAAGCAAACGACAGGTCAAGGCAGACAGGGGTCGATAATCCAGAGCAGAGGCCAAGGTACCAGACGGCAGGCAGGCTCAGGGTCAGAGACAAGAAAAAGAGCGACTTGTGGGGAAACCCAGGCGCTGAGACAAACCACTGGTAGGCTTGAACAAACAAGACGAACTGACAACAGACAGACAGAAAACACAGGTATGAATACACAGGGGAATAACGGGGAATATGGGCGACACCTGGAGGGGGGTGGAGACAAGCACAAGGACAGTGGAAACCGATCAGGGTGTGAGATCTATTCTGTAGATTACCACTGTGATATGCTGATTTAGTTTTTCATCATATTAGACTTTTTTCCCTTACCACAACCACAGTGATAACCATAGCTTTTATGAAAATAAAAAGCGATTTATGGAAAATGTTGTCACACAAAAGGGTCAACTTTGTATTTCTAAATGTTTTACCCAGTTATCACTGCACACACTTCTGGTATTCTGAACCTGGAAGCTGCTACCTGTGAGGAAAGCTTATAAGTTCATAGCAGGTTTCTAAAATGTTATATGACACAATGTATTTGTATTTACTTATTACAACCTCAATGTGGGTTTGATGGAATTGAATACTGTGTCTGTATATGAGCTGCACTGTCAGGGCCCAGGAGCATATTTTAAAAATCATTACATAGGTTATTGTTAGATGATTGCAAACAAACTTCCTGCTTGGCATCACCCTGCAAGAAAGTTTGTCACATTAATAATATACGATAGCTGCAGCACAGGCATTTTGAAAAGTAACTTTTGAATGCATGCATCTGTATACCAATTATCTTGTTACAGTATCTAGACTCTCTATTGTGTGTTTCCAGTCCAGGATGACGAGACAGGCCGTCTTCCTCTTGCAGGCTTTTCTAGGAATGCCTACTGGTGCCATTGTTCCAAGCAAATACTTTCTCTAGTTATTTTTTGAGATACAGTATGATGCACTTTAGATTGACAAAGGCCTGTCATTGTCAAAGTAAGAGACATATCAGTTCACAAGTAGCCAAGAGTACAGTGGCCTCTCACGCCCTGACCATAGAGAGCCATTGTTTCTCTATGGTGTAGTAAGTCAGGGCGTGACTCGGGGGTGCTCTAGTATATCTATGTCTATGTTGTGTTCTAGTTTCTTTTTCTATGTTGGTGTTTTGAATGATTCCCAATTAGAGGCAGCTGGTAATCGTTGTCTCGAATTGGGGATCATATTTAAGTAGCTATTTTTCCCACCTGTGTTTGTGGGATCTTGTTTATGTGTAGTTGCATGTGAACACTCAATTGTCTTCATGTTTCGGTCATTCTTTATTGTGTTTGTGCGTTTCACTAAATAAACGTCGGAAACCATATCACGCTGCACCTTGGTCCGATAATTCTTACGACGAACGTGACAGGGCCGTCTGTATCAATCTTTTCAGTGTAGGAGTGCTGGTCTAAGGTCAGGTTCCCACTGTCCATGTAATCGTAATAATTTTGATCTAAAAGGATGGATTATAAATCAGCACTCCTACTCCGAGCAGGTGTCACTGGTGTCAGCATAGATAGCGTATGAACACGCCATGAGCAACGGCAAAATGTGTAGAATTGTAGGAAATTTGCTTTAAAATTGCAATGTTTTTTCATGACAAAATGTGTACCCATAACACATTGCAGCCAACACTATGCTTGAATACATGGAGAGTGGTACTGTGTTGTATTTGCCCCAAACATAACACTTTGTATTCAGGACAGAAAGTTAATTACTTTGCCACATTTTTCACAGTGTTACTTTGTCACATAGTTTGCTTTGTATGTTTCTATGTTTTGTTTGGTCAGGGTGTGATCTGAATGGGCATTCTATGTTGGATGTCTTGTTTGTCTATTTCTATGTCTGGCCTGATATGGTTCTCAATCAGAGGCAGGTGTTAGTCATTGTCTGATTGGGAACCATATTTAGGTAGCCTGTTTGGTGTTGGGTTTTGTGGGTGATTGTTCCTGTCTCTATGTTTGCACCAGATAGGGCTGTTTTTGGTTTTCCACGTTTATTGTTTTGTAGTGTTCGTGTTTATCTTTTTTTATTAAACATGAATCAATATAACCACGCTGCGTTTTGGTCTGCCTCTCCTTCACACCAAGAAAACCGTTACATTTACTGCCTTGATGCAAACAGGATGAATGGAATTTATGTTGGATTTTTAAAATTCTGTACAGGCATCCTTCTTTTCACTCTGTCAATTAGGTTCGTATTGTGGAGTAACTACAATGTTGTTGATCCATTCTCAGTTTTCTCCTATCATAGCCATTAAACTCTGTAACTGTTGTAAAGTCACCATTGGCCTCATGGTGAAATCCCTGAGCGGTTTCCTTCCCTTTGGCAACTGAGTTAGGAAGGACACCTGTATCTTTGTAGTGACTGGGTGTATTGATACATCATCCAAAGTGTAATTAATAACTTCACCATGCTCAAAATAATGTTTTTCTTTTTTTTACCAATTTACCAATAGGTGCCCTTGTTTGCCAGTCTTTGTAAAACCTCCCTGGTCTTTGTGGTTGAATCTGTGTTTGAAATTCACTGCTCGACTGAGGGACCTTACAGATAATTGTAAGTGTGGGGTGCAGAGTTAAGGTAGTCCTTCAAAATCATGTTGAACACTATTAATGATGAATGATAAGAGTCCATCTGCGCTCTTTTAAGGTCTGCACTACTGAATAGTGTCTGTTCCAGGTGTGTAGTAGTCAAAATAAGAATCTTGGAGGAGATGGAGGCCCACACACGGTCGAAAAAATAAATAAATCCAAAACTGAGGCTTGAGTGCAAAATTAAGATGTTTATTAGAACGCTACGGTGTCCAAAAAATCAATGCAAGAAAGTGCATAAATAAAAGGTGAAAACAAAATCGTCAGCACACACACCTGGTTTCTATTACAATTACACATGTCACATGATCAAGAAAACATCAGAAAATCTATAAATCAGTACCTACTACAGTAGAATGTATGATCTACATTATATATAAATATAAGCGGAAAGAGAGATATCATCAATTATTACTTTTACATATACCATGTGAACATTTCCTCAGAATAAATAACACAGGATTGTAAGAGTATATAATGGGTGATTTAGGGTAATTGGGCGTATCCCTAATTTACTCAAGTGTTTCCATTATTTCGGCGGTTATCTATACAAATCTATCATGAAACCAGTCATAACAGCTTTATAAGTGATGCAGTGTCCTTCATTACAACAGTCATAACACATTTATTCAACATAATTCGTAAGACATTTTCTGAATAAAAGACCCCTCGAATATCTCTTTATTCATCAGGTCACAGAAATTAATATTTCTACTGTGACAGTACCCAACCCCCTGACACACTATTCACGGAATATTCTGGGAGCACCGGGTAAGCCTCAGAGCATTGCCCAGGTAGCAGTGAAGGGGTTTATATGCCTTGCTCAAGGCCATAATGACAGCAAGGCAAGTGTGTCAAAATCAACTCCTGGAGCATGTGTCTAATGATTTCTGTTATTACTTTGTTAAACACCTAGACAACCAGGTGAGTGGAGTTCCTAACTAATCAATTATTTTAATTGATTAATAAAGGAAGGCCCCAAAACCCGCAGACACTCTGACAGACTGAATTGAGCTGCGATCCGCATCGGAGACTCTCTGAACTACAACATTGGCAACAACAATCCCAGGTGAACAAAAGTGTAAAGCCCTTTACACAGAGGGTTCTACACTGAACCTAAAAGAGTTATACCTGGATCCAATAAGCGTTCTAACTGACTAAATCTGCTACAGTCGGTAAAGTCTTAAATTGGTTAGTGCTAAAGTGTGTAATTCACATATGACAGGGTGAAAACAGTGTCATAGACACCTTTGCTGCAGTAACTTATCAGTATGTTTGATTGTACAGGTGTGTTGTGATCTCCTCTATACCTGGGGGCTTCTCCAGCACCTTCCAGTGTAACGGGATGGAGGGTCGACACGTCAACGTGGTCATTCCAGGAAGAAGTGAACACCTGACCCTGTGTGAGGTGGAGGGTCACCACTGGACTGATGGATCCAGAGCATTTATTACCAATCATGTAATCTGGAGCACAGGATACACTGTTTTCTGGACTTGAAGTATTGTGTATATTGTAGGTAACATTCCCTATGTGTATGAAAAATCCATGTTTAAATTTATTGACAGGCAAGTTTTTTATTTCACTCTGTAAATATTGTTATATTGAGTATGTTCATTTAGCTATGTTTTCTTAGAACTGTACATACTGCAATTGCCCCTATCCTTGTGCTACTGTATGTTAATGTACTTGGAGAAGATAAAAGTGAAACACAACACCTACGTTTTAGAAGCCTTTCTTTATGCGTTCTAGAAAACAATGAACAATGGTATTTTAGAAATATTATGGCATATGTGTTATGGGTTTCATAACCACGTCTGTGTAATAATTCAATGATGAGATGGGAGACAGGAATCAGTTCAACTATGTATCTAGAACATGCACATCTCATAAAAAACATACACACACACTGTGTGTGTAATAATTTTGATCTCGCCTCTCCTCTTCATCTGAAGAGGAGAGGCGAGAAGGATCAGAGGACCAATATGTGGCGTGGTATGTGTTCATAGTGAATTTTAATAAAGAGAACACTGAACACTATACAAAAGAGTAACAAAAAACAATCAACTAAATACGACCGTGAAGCTACAAATGAGACCTGTGCTGACACAAGCCACTAACATAGACAATCACCCACAAACAAACAGGGCAACCCAGACTATCCGAAGTATGATTTTCAATCAGAGACAACTAATGACACCTGCCTCTGATTGAGAACCATACTAGGCCGAAACATAGAAATCCCAAAGCATAGAAAATCAAACAGACTGCCCACCCGACTCACGCCCTGACCATACTAAATAAATACAAAACAAAGGAAATAAAGGTCAGAACGTGACAGTACCCCCCCCCCCCAGAGGTGCGGACTTCGGCCACAAAACCTTAACCTATAGGGGAGGGTCTGGGTGGGCATCTGTCCGCGGTGGTGGCTCTGGGGCGGGACGCGGACCCCACTTCACCATTGTCTTAGTCCGCCTCATTGTCCGCCTCCGTGGCATCCTAACCATGGCAACTCTTCTCCATGGACAGAGGGGCAGCAGCTCGGGACAGAGGGGCGGCGGCTCGGGACAGAGGGGCGGCGGCTCGGGACAGAGGGGCGGCGGCTCGGGACAGAGGGGCGGGGGCTCGGGACAGAGGGGCGGGGGCTCGGGACAGAGGGGCGGGGGCTCGGGACAGAGGGGCGGGGGCTCGGAACAGGGGGGCGGGGGCTCCGGCGCCTCTGGGCTGAGGGGATCCGACGCCTCTGGGCTGAGGGGTTCCGGAAGCAGCACCGGACAGGCGGGGGGCTCCGGCAGCAGCGCCGGGCAGGCGGGAGGCTCCGGCAGCACCGCCGGGCAGGCGGGAGGCTCCGGCAGCAGCGCCGGGTAGGCGGGAGGCTCCGGCAGCAGCGCCGGACAGGCGGGAGGCTCCTGCAGCAGCGCCGGACAGGCGGGAGGCTCCGGCAGCAGCGCCGGACAGGCGGGAGGCTCCGGCAGCAGCGCCGGACAGGCGGGAGACTGCGGCAGCTGCGCCGGACAGGCGGGAGACTGCGGCAGCTGCGCCGGACAGGCGGGAGACTGCGGCAGCTGAGCCGGACAGGCGGGAGACTGCGGCAGCAGCGCCGGACAGACAGGACCACCTGCAGGGAGGAGACAGAGAGACAGCCTGGTGCGTGGGGCTGCCACAGGAACCACCAGGCTGGAGAGACCTTCAGGAGGCTTGGTGTTAGGAGGAGGCACCTGAAGGACCGGGCTGTGGGGGAGCACTGGAGCTCTGGTGCGCAACCTTGGCACCACTTCCCCAGGCTGAACAACTACTCCAGCCCAGACCCTCCAGAGTGCAGGCACAGGTTGAACCGGGCTGTGGGTAAGCACGGGAGATCTAGTGCTTACTACACGCACCTCTCCCTTAGGCTCCACTCCCAAATTTGCCCGACACGAGCGGAGCGCAGGCAGAGGACGCACTGCACCCTCCCAGCGCCCCGGAGACACAGCACGCAGAGCCGGCGCAGGATACCCTGGACCAAAACTGCGCACCGGCAACCAGACACGCTGAGCAGGCACCATACGCCCTGGCTCGATGCCCACACTCGCATGGCACTTTCGGGGGGCTGCCCTATAGCGCACCGGGCTATGGGCACGTACTGGCGACACCGTGCGCTTAACCGCATAACACGGTGCCTGACCAGTAATGCGCTGCTTAAAATAAGCACGAGGAGTGAGCTCAGGTCTGCTACCTGGCTTAGTACCACACCTCGTCTGTCCCCCCCCCAATTTTTTGGGGGGGGCTGCCTCTCGTACCTGTCGCACTGCCGAGCTGCCTCCTCATATCGCCGCCGCTCAGCTTTCGCTGCCTCCAGCTCTGCTTTGGGGCGGTTGATATTCCCCAGCCTGTGCCCAGGGTACCTCTCCGTTCAGTATCTCCTCCCATGTCCAGGAGTCCTGTGATGCTGGCCGCTGCTGTTGCTGCTGCTGCTGTCGTCGCTGTCTTTTACCACGCCGCTTGGTCCTTGGTTGGTGGGTGATTCTGTCACGGTCGTCCTCCTCTTCACCTGAAGAGGAGAGGCGAGAAGGATCAGAGGACCAATATGCGGCGTGGTATGTGTTCATAGTGAATTTTAATAAAGAGAACACTGAACACTATACAAAAGAGTAACAAAAAACAATCAACTAAATACGACCGTGACGCTACAAATGAGACCTGTCCTGACACAAGCCACTAACATAGACAATCACACACAAACAAACAGTGCAACCCAGGCTACCTAAGTATGATTGTCATGTCTTGTTATGTCTGTTCCTGTCCTTTCTCTTCACTCTGTCTCTCTCTGCTGGTCTTTTTAGGTTACCTTCTCTGTCTCTCATTCTTCAGCTGTTCTACATCTCCCCTAACTAGCTCATTCACTCTTTCCCACCTGTTCTCTCTTCCCCCTCTGATTAGGTCTCTATTTCTCTCTCTGTTCCTGCTACTTTCAGTGTCTGATTCTTGTTTGTGTTTTTGATGCCAGAAGCAAGCTGTCGTCTCGTTTGCTTCCACCTTGTCCTATCCTGTCGGAGTCTGCCTGGCAGGTGCATCCTGCACTATACTAACGTTCTTTTTGTTCCATTGACAACGTTGGAAGAGGATTTATGCCATTCCTGTTTTTCATTAAAGAACTCTGTTTTCTGTTAAAACCGCTTTTGGGTCTTCACTCAAGTACATAACAATGATTCTCAATCAGAGACAACTAATGACACCTGCCTCTGATTGAGAACCAATTCAATTCAATTCAATTCAAGGGCTTTATTGGCATGGGAAACATGTGTTAACATTGCCAAAGCAAGTAAGGTAGATAATATATAAAGTGAAATAAACAATAAAAATTAACAGTAGACATCACACATACAGAAGTTTCAAAACAATAAAGACATTACAAATGTCATATTATTTATATATATATACAGTGTTTTTACAATGTACAAATGGTAAAGGACACAAGTTAAAATAAATAAGCATAGATATGGGTTGTATTTACAATGGTGCGTGTTCTTCACTGGTTGCCCTTTTCTCGTGGCAACAGGTCACAAATCTTGCTGCTGTGATGGCACACTGTGGAATTTCACCCAGTAGATATGGGAGTTTATCAAAATTGGATTTGTTTTCGAATTCTTTGTGGATCTGTGTAATCTGAGGGAAATATGTCTCTCTAATATGGTCATACATTGGGCAGGAGGTTAGGAAGTGCAGCTCAGTTTCCACCTCATTTTGTGGGCAGTGAGCACATAGCCTGTCTTCTCTTGAGAGCCATGTCTGCCTACGTCGGCCTTTCTCAATAGCAAGGCTATGCCCGCTGAGTCTGTACATAGTCAAAGCTTTCCTTAATTTTGGGTCAGTCACGGTGGTCAGGTATTCTGCCGCTGTGTACTCTCTGTGTAGGGCCAAATAGCATTCTAGTTTGCTCTGTTTTTTTGTAAATTCTTTCCAATGTGTCAAGTAATTATCTTTTTGTTTTCTCATGATTTGGTTGGGTCTAATTGTGCTGCTGTCCTGGGGCTCTGTAGGGTGTGTTTGTGAACAGAGCCCCAGGACCAGCTTGCTTACGGGACTCTTCTCCAGGTTCATCTCTCTGTAGGTGATGGCTTTGTTGTGGAAGGTTTGGGAATCGCTTCCTTTTAGGTGGTTATAGAATTTAACAGCTCTTTTCTGGATTTTGATAATTAGTGGGTATCGGCCTAATTCTGCTCTGCATGCATTATTTGGTGTTCTAGGTTGTACACGGAGGATATTTTTGCAGAATTCTGCGTGCAGAGTCTCAATTTGGTGTTTGTCCCATTTTGTGAAGTCTTGGTTGGTGAGCGGACCCCAGACCTCACAACCATAAAGGGCAATGGGCTCTATGACTGATTCAAGTATTTTTAGCCAAATCCTAATTGGTATGTTGAAATTTATGTTCCTTTTGATGGCATAGAATGCCCTTCTTGCCTTGTCTCTCAGATCGTTCACAGCTTTGTGGAAGTTACCTATGGCGCTGATGTTTAGGCCAAGGTATGTATAGTTTTTTGTGTGCTCTAGGGCAACAGTGTCTAGATGGAATTTGTATTTGTGGTCCTGGTGACTGGACCTTTTTTGGAACACCATTATTTTGGTCTTACTGAGATTTACTGTCGGGGCCCAGGTCTGACAGAATCTGTGCATAAGATCTAGGTGCTGCTGTAGGCCCTCCTTGGTTGGTGACAGAAGTACCAGATCATCAGCAAACAGCAGACATTTGACTTCGGATTCTAGTAGGGTGAGGCCGGGTGCTGCAGACTTTTCTAGTGCCCGCGCCAGTTCATTGATATATATATGTTGAAGAGGGTGGGGCTTAAGCTGCATCCCTGTCTAACCCCACGACCCTGTGTGAAGAAATTTGTGTGTTTTTTGCCAATTTTAACCGCACACTTGTTGTTTGTGTACATGGATTTTATGATGTCGTATGTTTTACCCCCAACACCACTTTCCATCAGTTTGTATAGCAGACCCTCATGCCAAATTGAGTCAAAGGCTTTTTTGAAATCAACAAAGCATGAGAAGACTTTGCCTTTGTTTTGGTTTATTTGGTTGTCAATTAGGGTGTGCAGGGTGAATACATGGTCTGTTGTACGGTAATTTGGTAAAAAGCCAATGTGACATTTACTCAGTACATTGTTTTCATTGAGGAAGTGTACGAGTCTGCTGTTAATGATAATGCAGAGGATTTTCCCAAGGTTACTGTTGACGCATATTCCACAGTAGTTATTGGGGTCAAATTTGTCTCCATTTTTGTGGATTGGGGTGATCAGTCCTTGGTTCCAAATATTGGGGAAGATGCCAGAGCTAAGGATGATGTTAAAGAGTTTTAGTATAGCCACTTGGAATTTGTTGTCTGTATATTTGATCATTTCATTGAGGATACCATCAACACCACAGGCCTTTTTGGGTTGGAGGGTTTTTATTTTGTCCTGTAACTCATTCAATGTAATTGGAGAATCCAGTGGGTTCTGGTAGTCTTTAATAGTTGATTCTAAGATCTGTATTTGATCATGTATATGTTTTTGCTCTTTATTCTTTGTTATAGAGCCAAAAAGATTGGAGAAGTGGATTACCCATACATCTCCATTTTGGATAGATAATTCTTTGTGTTGTTGTTTGTTTAGTGTTTTCCAATTTTCCCAGAAGTGGTTAGTCTATGGATTCTTCAATTACATTGAGCTGATTTCTGACATGCTGTTCCTTCTTTTTCCGTAGTGTATGTCTGTATTGTTTTAGAGATTCACCATAGTGAAGGCGTAGACCCAGGTCTCTATGTTTTTGGTTGGACAGGTTTCTCAATTTCTTTCTTAGATTTTTGCATTCTTCATCAAACCATTTGTCATTGTTGTTAATTTTCTTCGGTTTTCTATTTGAGATTTTTAGATTTGATAGGGAAGCTGAGAGGTCAAATATACTGTTAAGATTTTCTACTGCCAAGTTTACACCTTCACTATTACAGTGGAACGTTTTACCCAGGAAATTGTCTAAAGGGGATTGAATTTGTTGTTGCCTAATTATTTTTTGGTAGGTTTCCAAACTGCATTCCTTCCATCTATAGCATTTCTTAATGTTACTCAGTTCCTTTGGCTTTGATGCCTCATGATTGAGTATTGCTCTGTTTAAGTAGACTGTGATTTTGCTGTGGTCTGATAGGGGTGTCAGTGGGCTGACTGTGAACGCTCTGAGAGAATCTGGGTTGAGGTCAGTGATAAAGTAGTCTACTTTTACTACTGCCAAGAGATGAGCTATAGGTGTACCTACCATAGGAGTCCCCTCGAAGCCTACCATTGACTATGTACATACCCAGCGTGCGACAGAGCTGCAGGAGTTGTGACCCGTTTTTGTTGGTTACGTTGTCATAGTTGTGCCTAGGGGGGCATATGTGGGAGGGAATGCTGTCACCTCCAGGCAGGTGTTTGTCCCCCTGTGTGCTGAGGGTGTCAGCTTCTTGTCCGGTTCTGGCATTTAGGTCGCCACAGACGAGTACATGTCCCTGGGCCTGGAAATGATTGATTTCCCCCTCCGGGATAGAGAAGCTGTCTTCATTAAAATATGTGGATTCTAGTGGGGGATATAGGTAGCACACAGGAGGACATTTTTCTCTGTTAGGATAATTTCCTTTTGAATTTCTAGCCAAATGTAGAATGTTCCTGTTTTGATTAATTTAATGGAGTGAGTTAGGTCTGCTCTATACCAAATTAGCATACCCCCTGAGTCCCTTCCCTGTTTCACACCTGGTAGTTTGGTGGATGGGACTACCAGCTCTCTGTAACCTAGAGGGCAACCAGTGGGTCTGTCTCCTCTATACCAGGTTTCTTGCAGGATGACAATGTCTGTATTACCGATTTCTTTGGTGAATTCCGGGTTTCTGCTCTTCAGGCCAAAGGCAGATGACCTCAGGCCTTGGATATTCCAGGATGAAATAGTAAAGGCTTTTTGTTCCATAAAGTGTCCAATGTGGTTGGTCGTGGTTTGGCCTCAGGCCAGTAAGTGTGAGCAGAGCCTGCTGAGCATCTGGTACATGCCATTGGCTTGGGTGTGTGTGAGAGTGGGGATTGGGACTGTTTGCCCGCTCACTACCTGGGCGTATGTGTGGCTTCCATGTTGAGGCCCTCTTTGCGGGGGTGGGGTGCATGGGGTGGGCAGGAGTGGCATAGGTCTGATCTGAGGGGGCCTAAATGGGGTGTGGGCATGGTTGACGTGGGGGGGTGTTGATTGGTTGGGGTGGGGGTGTGAATGTGTCTGGGTGTGCGGTGGTCTGGATGTAATTCCTCTTGGCGTGGGTCCTCTATGTGTAGGTCCAGGGGGGGGGTCCTGCAGGTCTGGGAGGGTGTCTCGCTGGTCTGGGTGGGGTGTCTATGAATCTGTTGCTCCTGTGTGACGTGATGGGGATACGTTTGAGAGCGATGTCCTTTAGAGTTTGGGCAAAGGTGGGCACTGCTGCCTTGTAGAGGTGGACCTGGTCATAGAGGCTGTTCAATTCCAGGGTGGAGTGGTGGGCCAGGAAAACGTTTGGTTTTGAGGCACAGTCACGGGAAATACTTGCGTTTACCCGCTGTATTGTGGCAGGGTGGAAGTCTTTTCGTGGTAGCAGGGTGGAGATAACTACTTGTGCGTTGGGGAAAGTAGAAGAAGCCTTTTCAATCACTCCCTTCAGCGCTGTGGCCACTCTTTCCTGCTGTGCTCTCAGGTCGTTTGTGCCTGTGTGTATTATTATGTGGCTGGGTGAACCTAGTTGGTCCTCAGACAGAAGGTCGAGGGCGCGCTGGGTGTTTGGACACCAGTGTTTAGACACACTGTGTTTGGGAAAAAGTTTTTTTTCTTCTATATATTTCCCATTTGAGTCCATAAGTAGTACAATCTGTGTCTTGTGTTTGTCCTCAGTGGGTGTGGGGGGGTTGCCAGAAGGACTATCAGGGTGGCTGACAGGGGGGGTGCTCAGAGGGGGGGTGAGAGCCGCTGGGCTTGGGGTTCTTCATTTGTCTGTTCTGCTGTGATGTCGACTTTATGGTCAGGGTCTGGTGTGGACTGTTCTGCTGTGGTGTCGAGACTTTTGTTGGGTGCTGAGGTGGGCTGTTCTGCTGGCTTCTCTGTGGGGGTGGCCACCTCTCTAGTGGGTTGTTCTCTGTCACACGCCGTCCCCCTCAACCTCTCCTCCATCCCCCTCACCCTCTCCTCCACCAGCAGTCTGATACTCTCCTCTAGTGCTCTGTTCTGCTCCTCTTTCTCCTGTTGTATTTGTCTCACCACTGTCCAAAGTGCAGATATGTCTCTGTCCACCTCCAGCTCTCCGGGTCTGGTTAAGGGGCTGTTGTTGTGCTGGGCTGTTGTCTGGGTCTGTGCTGACTGAAGTGTAATCACCTGCTGTTCCAGCTTCACCTGCCTTATCTCCAGCTGGGTGAATTTGAACTTCATTTCAATGAGGGAGTGGTAATCTGTGCTGGGAGGTTGACTCTCCGCTGGGGGTTGCTCGTCTGTGGGGTTACATAATGAAGAGGTCTGGTCTGACCCGCTCGGTGTGGGGGTATCTTTATCAAGGGAGAGCTTCTCCTGCTGGGCTAATTCTTTGATTAGGTGAAAGTCCATCTGAAACTGTTTGGGGTTATTCTGTAACCATTACTGTTCCGGACTTATAGATATTTATATTACTTGACTCAGAGTCCTCGTTATCAAGTATTCTGAGTTTCCACCCCTCGTTAACCCCCCCTCTCTTAACAAAGGGGTAGTGTGCTAATATAGCACTGTGCCATGCCAGGGGATGGTTTGTGTGGAAGATAAGGTTGCTGATGTTCCCATTTTTGTAATAGTCAGCAAAAAGTGTCTCTTGATTTTCCATAAGGAGCTTCATTTTGTAATCTTTTCTTGCCTTATCATTCTTTACATGCAAAGGGTACTGTATTTTAATTACCTCTGAACAGCGGGAGGGAGCTTCTAAGGCCTCTCCATTTGGTTGGGGTAGACTGTGTGACTCTCCTGCCATTGTTGGGCTAATGGGCTTTGACACCTCTCACTTGACACGTCAGTGCTAGTTGAAGCTGTATCAAGCTTGGCAGAATTATGTTAGAATTCAGTCCTTATAAAGTAATGTTGTGTATTTTCCTTCTTGGCTTTTGGAGATAAAATATAGTTTCAGACTGAGCATTACTCACTCAGTTCCAGGTTGGATGGTGTTTTCAGGTTTCTGTTGTTTTCCAGAGAATTTGCTGTATAGAGAAATAAATCTTGTTAGTTGTGAACCTTCCAGGTGATTCCGTAATTTCGTCCAAAATCAGGTTGTAGGTTTTAAGTTTTGATTTGAAGTGGGGGTTATGTTGTAGAGGGTAGAATCCAGTATGTGTTCCTGACAAAAAAATCCAAGTTTATCTAACTCCTAATCTATCTTTTTTAAAGAAAATGCTGAAAAATGCAGGAGCTCATCTGATCGTGACCTCTGCCTCTGCCTCTCTCTCTCTCTCCTACTACTATACTAGGCCGAAACATAGAAATCCCAAATCATAGAAAATCAAACATAGACTGCCCACCCAACTCACGCCCTGACCATACTAAATAAGTACAAAACAAAGGAAATAAAGGTCAGAACGTGACACACACACACACACACACACGTGGTTATGTAATAATTTGCTTTGCAATTGCACCAGGCCCTCAATTGTAAGGAAACATTTAAGTATTTTATTTTGTCATTTTTTTCAGAGGGGGTGTCATGATGTTGCCCTCTTTGGGTACAGCAAGCCCCATCTCCCTCTCCCTGTCTCCTTGTTAAGGGAATGTTTTATCAATGATGACTAATTATGTATACATTTCAATCAGGACAGACTAGTCCAAATGCTATTATGTACTGTACATGTATGAATTTTCTCTCTTGCTCCCTTTTCCATATATATCCCATTTAGCAGACGCTTTTGTCCAAAGCGACTTACAAGTCGGCTGGGGCCACTACTTTTACATATGGGTGGCCCCAGCGGGAATCGAACCCACGATGCTTGGCGTTGCAAGCGCCATGCTCTACCGACTGAGCCACACAATTTCCAATTGTATATAGTATAGTCAGGAGTTTAGTAACAATGACAGTCTGTTCCTTTGTACAAATGAATGAACTATCTCCAGATGGCAGGGACGGACTATCTCCAGACTGTCTAGAATGCTTATCTACACTGACTGACCTTGGCTCTAGGCGAGGAGGGAAGGCTTGAGAACTAATAGGGCCATTCTACCAGTGTCAAGAAGAGATGGAACATTTAGAAAAAGCTGACGTCATTTTCAGTTTATAACCTGTGGTAAAATGTGTATGTACCCAGTACTCTCTTGAATTAAAGGCTGTTACCTGACTTTTAAGACCGGGGCTCTGTCCATTCTTATAAAATATAGGGTCTTACAAACCCTTAAATGCATTGACAGAGTGTTTAATTTTGATTGGGAAATAAAACAGAGGAATTTAGAATTCCTTCAACACTCCTACACCTAGGCTGCTGTGCTCAGAGAGAGGTTGTACATTCTTGGAGGAGATTATCTCCTCATGGGCACAGTATAGAGACAGAATGAATTTTCATAGAGAACAAAGGAATCTCTTCCACCTCATAGTCCGACCAACATTTATGTTCTGGAGAAGGTATAAAAGATTGGTGAAGAATCCAGCTACGAACTGGTTCAATTGTTATAATTATCAACTGTGTGTTGTCTTATCTCAGTTGACCCCCTCTTCCCTTCTGTACACCAAGCCGCCATGCCGGTTTAGCCCACTAGTGTAATGGTTTTCTTCTGGGGAAAGAGAGGCGGACCAAAACGCAGCGTGGTTACTGGTAAACATCTTTAATAAAGATGAACAATGAACAATCTACAAAACAAGAAATGTGAAAAAAAACAAAACAGCCCTATCTGGTGCAACAAACACAGAGACAGGAACAATCACCCACAAAACCCAACACAAAATAGGCTACCTAAATATGGTTCCCAAGACTAACACCTGCCTCTGATTGAGAACCATATCAGGCCAAACATAGAAATAGACAAACCAGACACACAACATAGAATGCCCACCCAGCTCACGTCCTGACCAACACTAAAACACTAAAACAAGAAAAACACACACGAACGATGGTCAGAACGTGACAGTACCCCCCCAAGGTGCGGACTCCGAACGCACAACCTAAACCTATAGGGGAGGGCCTGGGTGGACATCTGTACACGGTGGAGGGTCTGGCGCTGGACGTGGACCCCACTCCATAATTGTCTTAGTCCCCCTCCTTAGCGTCCCTTGAGTGGCGACCCTCGCCGCTAACCTTGGCCTAGGAACCCTAACAACGGGCCCCACTGGACTGAGGGGCAGCTCCGGACTGAGGGGCAGCTCGGGACTGAGGTAGCCCGGGACTGGGTGGAAGCTCAGGACTGAGAGGAAGCTCAGGCAGGTTGATGAATCTAGCAGATCCTGGCTGGCTGGTGGTTCCGGCAGATCCTGGCTGAGTGGTGGTTCCGGCAGATCCTGGCTGACTGGCGGTTCTGGCAGATCCTGGCTGACTGGCGGTTCCGGCAGATCCTGGCTGACTGGCGGTTCCGGCAGATCCTGGCTGACTGGCGGTTCCGGCAGATCCTGGCTGACTGGCGGTTCCGGCAGATCCTGGCTGACTGGCGGCTCCGGCAGATCCTGGCTGACTGGCGGATCCTGGCTGAATGGAGGATCCTGGCTGAATGGCGGGTCCTGGCTGAATGGCGGGTCCTGGCTGACTGGCGGATCTGGAATATCCCGGCAGACTGACGGCTCTGGCAGATCCTGGCTGACTCGCAGTTCTGGCAGATCCTGGCTGACTGGCAGTTCTGGCAGATCCTGGCTGACTGACGGCTCTGGCAGATCCTGGCTGACTGACGGCTCTGGCAGATCCTGGCTGACTGGCAGTTCTGGCAGATCCTGGCGGCACTGGCGGCTCCTGGCTGACTGGTCGGAACTGGCGGCTCCTGGCTGACTGGCGGTTCTGGCGGCTCCTGGCTGACTGGCGGCACTGGCGGCTCCTGGCTGACTGGCGGCACTGGCGGCTCCTGGCAGACTGGCGGCGCTGGGCAGACTGGCGGCACTGGCGGCGCTGGGCAGACGGGTGGCTCAGGTGGCGCTGGGCAGACTGGCGGCTCTGATGGCGCTGGGCAGACGGGTAGCTCAGGCGGCGCTGGGCAGACTGGCGACACTGACGGCTCCTGGCTGACTGGCGGCACTGGCGGCTCCTTGCAGACTGGCGGCACTGGCGGCGCTGGGCAGACTGGCGGCGCTGGGAAGACGCGTAGCTCAGGCGGCGCTGGAGAGGAAGGCTCAGGCAGTGCTGGACCGAGGGGCTCTGGCGCCTCTGGAATGAGGGGCGGGAGCTCTGGCAGCGCCGGACAGGCGGGAGGCTCCGGCCATGCTGGACAGAGAAGCTCTGGCACCTCTGGACTGAGGGGCTCTGGCGCCTCTGGACTGAGGGGCTCTGGTGCCTCTGGACTGAGGGGCGGGAGCTCTGGCAGCGCCGGACAGGCGGGAGACTCTGGCAGCGCTGGACAGAGAAGCTCTGGCGCCTCTGGACTGAGGAGCTCTGGCGCTTCTGGACTGAGGGGCTCTGGCGCCTCTGGACTGAGGGGCGGAAACTCTGGTAGCGCCGGACAGGCGGGAGCACCTGTGTTGATGGGACGGAGAGACAGCCTGGTGCGGGGTGCCGGCACTGGTGGTACCGGGCTGGGGACACACACCTCAGGGCGAATGCCTTGCATACTACGCCAAATCAACTGCTCTCTCTCTTCACACTCCCCCAATTCTATTAACACCTCCTCGAGTGTCTCCTCATCTCCCATCCGTTCACTCTCCTCCATTCTGTCCAATAACTCCTCGACCCTCTCAGACTCAGCCCTCAGCTTCGCCGATAGCTCCGATAACATCCATGGCTCCTTACGGTAAACAGGGGGAGTTGGCTCAGGTCTGGCTCCTGACTCTGCCACACTCTCCCTGTGCCCCCCCCCCCCCAAGAAATTTTTGGGGGTGCCTCTCGGGTTTCCAGCCGCTCGGCCGTGCTAGTTCCTCATAATGCCGCCTCTCTGCTTTCGCTGCCTCCAGCTCGGCTTTGGGGCGGCAATATTCCCCTTGCTCTGCCCAGGGTCCTTTCCCGTCAAGGATCTCCTCCCAAGTCCATTCTTCCAAATAGTGCAGCCTCTCCCACTGCTGCTGCTGCTGCTGCTGCTGCTGTTGCTCCTGCTGCTGCTGCTCCTCCTGTTGCTGCTTTTGCTACTGCATCTGTTGCTTCTCCTGCTGCTGCTTTTGCTGCTGCTGCTGTTGCTCCTGCTGCACCTGTTGCTTCTACTGCTGCTGCTGTTGCTGCTGCCTCTGTTTACGACGCCGCTTGGTCCTTGGTTGGTGGGTGATTCTGTAATGGTTTTCTTCTGGGGAAAGAGAGGCGGACCAAAACGCAGCGTGGTTACTGGTAAACATCTTTAATAAAGATGAACAATGAACAATCTACAAAACAAGAAATGTGAAAAAACCGAAACAGCCCTATCTGGTGCAACAAACACAGAGACAGGAACAATCACCCACAAAACCCAACACAAAACAGGCTACCTAAATATGGTTCCTAATCAGAGACAATGACTAACACCTGCCTCTGATTGAGAACAGTATCAGGCCAAACATAGAAATAGACACACCAGACACACAACATAGAATGCCCACCCAGCTCACGTCCTGACCAACACTAAAACAAGGAAAACACACACGAACGATGGTCAGAACGTGACAACTAGGGCACATTCCCGTATCATTTCTTGTAACCATATTTACATTGTTTGTTTGTGTGTGCACTTCTGTGATTGTTTGTTGATGTATGGATGACTCATAGTGAAGACTGGGTTCGTGCAGATAACCAGCAATTTACGACGTTTGGAATGAGACTAGTGTGAGGTAAAATAAATAATTAATTAATTCAGAAGACTATTGATCAGATATGAAAATATCTGAAAAGTTATATTAGTACAATTATAACTTTGTAATCTGAATATTTTGGCATCACCATAGTTTCCAGACTGTGCCGATTTCCTAGTTAATTACAGTTACATGATTAAATACTTTAATTGCGTAATACTAATTACAGAGAATCTTTGATAAAAACTAAAAGTCTTAATTTAATGTAAGGGAATACCCCCCTGAAATGGGCAAAAATGAATGGGAAAACATTGGCATAGGGCAAACCATGTACACAATGTCCAATACCACCCAATTCGGCGTTGATTCATGCAAAATGTATTTCAAATGCCATTTGGCAATTGCAAGTTGTAACACTTCAAAAATCCAACAGGTGGCGTGTGCGCTCCACTGTGGTTTTTCATATTGGAAATGGACCCCAAGTCAACATCCAAAAGCCACATTTTGAAAAAATGATTTTTTTTGTAAAAAACTTATCACCCCTTAAAAAAGTACTTTCTGGACCGTTTTTCGAAATTCTTTCGCTTTTTTGTCAATTACACACCCCTAAAAAAGTGCTTTCTGGACCGTTTTTCGAAATTCTTTCGAATTTTGTGTCAATTACACACATATTAGAACTGTATCAACATACTTTAGTCATATTTTATTATCATAATTTTTATTTTATTTTTTTACTTGTGCACAAGGCATATGTTTTGTGGGGGCCAAATGTCATAAGAAATTTGACATGCTCAAAAATTTTGGTGTTGATTTCAGAATGCCATTTTGGTGATGGTCCCTCTCCGCTTAAACATATTGCAAATGCACAAAAGTCAACTAGCAAGTCAGTGTCCATCAGTCAATTAGATGTAATTCTGACACCAAACTGATACCAATTGACACCAAACCCACTTTTTCCAACTCATTTAGAAGCCAACTATCACATATGTCAGAGCAGGCCCATAATTCACAGCGCCTTTAGTTTAAAACATAATAAAAACGTAAAACACATAGTTACGTTCTAGCTACGGTTCCAGTTCGGACATTATGTGTAGGCCTATGTGAGGCGACCCCGAATCCCGAGTTTCGGCTCAATGGGTCATTCGGTGCCCGAGTAAAACCCTAATTGGTGCTGAAAATCCACTTTTTTCCATGCCTTGCTATGGGGTCCTTGAATGAGCTATCGGACAGAAACGTTGGGGTCCATGTCTACGGGCCGAGACAGTTTCAATGCACCTAGTCTTGTGTCTCTGAGACTTTTCTAAATGTCGCCATTTTCGTAATGGTCAAAATGAATTGAAGTCATTGCAAATATACAAGGCTGTTTCTCGGTCCGAGAACCTTCTAGAGCCACCTAACTCACCACGCACTATCGACCTGAGGTCTAGAACAGGTTTCTAAAGTTTCGGAACTCTAGGTCTGACGGTTATTTTTTAGCTCGAACAAAGCTAACTATTGGAGGCACTGTCAGTCTCTACGCACCCCAATACTTCCCTCCTTCCAAGTTGTGTATCTGTGTGATTTAGTTTTCCTTTGAATTTTTATGGGAAAAATGACTGATTTACAGTTCATGGGGGTTGCCTAATCACACATATGAAGTTTGGACAGTTCTGATTTTTTTAACCCTTCCAAACAGCCCCTGAGACACCAATTATGGCACTTCCGGTTGGCACAGGAAGCTATAAGTCAACACATATCCTCATTGGGGTATGCTTTTACAGAATCCTGAGTTTTAAGTCTTTACATTAAGAATTGACTGATTTACACAGGGTTCAATGCACTATGTCTATCAAATTGCAGGCAGGGTATGGATATACACTTTTAGGGTGATTTTAAGCACTTCCGGTTGGTCCATGAAGCTCAGAATCAACACAGGTAGACCTCATACTAGCCTGATGGACTGTCATAGAAGACAGGTTCATACGGCATGCATAACCCATATAGGCTTCAGGTTGAATTTATTGGTGCAGGCAATGTATTCCAATGGGGAGAGAAGTCAATGCAAACTGTTTGATGTAAACACCTTCTTTTAACTGTGAAGGGTTAATGCCACACGGTCAAGGTTAGGCTTGCACGGATCGGGGGGACCTTAGGAACGTACCTGATGTCGAATTGTGTTTCTCACCCTAACGGTTCTCTCACTGTCACCCAAAAGCAAATGACATTGTGGTGCAGGCTTCATTTTGGGCCTACTTTTCTAATGGTCGCTGCGCTTAGACCGAGCGAGCTACGGTCAAGCGGGATATCTCGTTGAACTCGGCACGGCCTTGGGATTATGGTAATGCCATTGCATGCTCTCTGTGTCTTTAAGCTCCGCACTTTGTCACTCCATCCTTGCTGTGTGTGTGTGTGAGAGCTTTTCTTCGACATCTGTTGGGAGAAATGACTGATTTTACAGTTCAGGAGGGTTGCCTAATCACACATATGAAGTTTTGAAAAGATCTGACCTTTTTAACCCTTGGAAACAGCCACTATGACATTTAAATAAACTCATATCCTCATTGGGGTATGCCTTTACAGAATCCTGAGTTTTAAGTATTTACGTTAAGAACTGAGTTACCTACGGAGGGTTTAGTGAGTGTGTGTTATTTCAGAAAATCATAGAAAATCACAGAAATCTCGCAGAGCTCCGCAGCACACTTTAAAAATATTTGTATGAACACCCTGCAACTGGATCTGTAACTGTTGAAAAAAAAAACCTATATTTGAACATCACCAATCTGTCATTGTACGATTTCTCTTAAATGACGATAGATAAATGGCTGATTTTTTTTATTGACACCGGAGGCTCCTTGACTTTGACGTGAAGTGAAAAAATAATTTCTCTATTTTCATTTTGGACCTTTAATCCCAGAAAAATGGCCATAACTCAAAAACCGTTGAGGCCTAGACGCCATCTTGTTCGGGGCCAACTGCCCATTATGCCAAGCCTATGCTCACCAAGTTTCGGCTTCGAAATATTTTCAGTTTTCGAGATAAGGCCCCGTCGCAATTCGTGATGTTTTGTCAAATTGCAATATGATTGCTTATGCCCTCTTGTGGGATTTTCCGGGATAGCGGAAAAATGACCAAAATTTGATTATTTTATAAAACGAAAACCGAATGTCCGACAAAGTTCATTTGATGACTTCCCGGTAGGTCCGGCCCTGCCGCTCGGCCCGACGCCGTCCCCGAATTTTAAAAATGTTTTCGGACGTCTAGTATATATATATATATATACATATATATAATTGGTGGGGCTTTGGCTGCGATTATTCTTTACAGTCTAGTGTATTTTTCCAGGCCTCAATTGCTACAAGGTCTCACATCAGAATTAGATGTTCATCCATGTTTCTTAAACATACAATTTTGTTCCAAACATCACATTTCGAAGTGTTTAAGGTTAAGTTTAGTTTAACTCCAAATTCCTAAGGTTAGGCATTAACTCCGAATGGTTAAGGTAAAGGTTTAGCATAGGCTTAAAACAAAACAAATATATTAAAAAAACAACTTCCTATCACTGGATATGAACATGCAACCTTTGGAATCAGATGCTTATTCCCATTCACCATCCCCATCCACAATGCTCTAGCAAAACTGAAATCTACTTGAAGATAACGCTCACTTTTGCCCCTAATGGTCGGTTCCCACATCTCCCGAATACTGACTTGTAACACTGGTGACCTGGCTGCTCAATTGTTCCTTGTTCAATTGTTCCTTGACTGACACCATTCATTCTCACTCTAGATAATTCTAATGTTATAACTTGTAATAGTAACTGAATCCACAGGTTAAATGGGAGACAATGACCTGGTTGTCATCTTAGAGTAAAAAAAACATTCAGCAGTGCTGGCTGCCAGCAGTAACCTTCTCTGATTGATTGAGACATTCAAGGGGTTAAGTAACATAATAGATGCAAAAATATTAATAATTAATTTGCAAAAAGAAAGCCACAAGAAAGCCACGCATTTCAATGCATTCCACCGGAATCAGATATGATATATAGACATTTTAAGTTGGACACCTACAACAAATCTAATTGAATTTAGTCATCATGTAACGAAGATGCAGCGAGTCAGGAAGCAGGGGGTGAGTTTAATAAGAACAAACATAGCGTTGATACAGGAACAAGAGTCGAGCCTAAACACAACACAGAAACAATACTGCCTAATGGATGACAACAACAGAGTGCTAGATAAAGGGGGATTAATCAGGGAAGTGATGAAGTTCAGGTGTGCCTAATGATGAGGCGCAGGTGTTCGTAATGATGGGTTGCCAGGACCGGTGGTTAGTAGATCGGCGACTTCGAGCTCGGGAGAGAGGGAAGGAGCATGAGTAGATGTGCAGTAGAATATCTGAAGTGGAATAAAATGAAGAGTTTATTTCTAAAACACTATATTTTTCACATTTGTGCTTTTTCATTAGAAAGTATTTCTTCTGGGTACCTTCATGTGTGTGTAAAATATTACTGTTCTCAGATATTTTATTCATAGATTTTAGATGTGTATTAAAATGTGTTGTTTTGCAAAACGCTACATATTCATTATTTAGCTGGAATGGAATGCTTGTATACTGTATATTTGACTGTGATATGTGGTTGTCTTACCTAGCTATCTTAAGATCAAATCACTAACTGTAAGTCATTGGATAAGAGCATCTGCTAAACGACTAATGTCGAATGTAAATGTCTTACATACAGATCTCATATTACTGTACTGATTCATAACAAAAAAAATGTTATTTGTTCTGTTACATTTGACTGTATAAAACCTAGCAGTACTACCAATTTCTCTGAGTGAGGCGTTTTGCAAAAAAACAACATGATTATTTGTCTCTCTGAAATCCTGTGTTGCTCAGTTGGTAGAGAATGGTGCTAGCAGGGTCATGGGTTCAATTCCCACAGGGAACCAGTATGAAAAAAAGTATGAAAATGTAAGGACTTACACTCTGGATGACAGAATCTGCTAAATAACAAAAATGTAAATGAAACCATCAAGTAATATATTTCAAACAAATACTTGTCTATTGAACAACCCCATGCATTGATTAGATAGTGAAAAAACAATAATCTCTTTGAGAATTTCTGGAAACAATAGAACACTATGAAAAATCTGGGAAATCAGGCCTGGTATTCATAGCTGACTTTGAACAGGCTTTTAATAAAGTACGACTGGAATTTATACATAAATGCCTAGAATATTTCCATTTTAGAAAATCTCTTACACAATGGGTTAAAGTTATGTATAGAAAGTATCAGAAAGTTTTAAACTGTCACGAGGAGAGAAACAAGGTTGTCCACTATCCGCATATCTATTCATTATGGCCATTGAAATGTTAGCTATTGAAACCAGATCCAACAATAATATCAAAGGGCTAAAAATCCAGGGCTCAAAAACAAAGGTGTCATTGTATGCTGATAATACATGTCTTATTTTACATCCACAATTTGGATCCCTCCATAGTCTCATTGGGAATCTAGATCATTTTTATAAACTCTCTGGATTAGAACCAAACTATGACACGTAGTACATTATGTATTGGGTCACAAAAAAATACAACTTTTACATTACTGTTTAGTTTACCAACACAATGATCCGATGGTGAAGTGAACATACTCGGTATTCATATCACGAAAGAAAGAAATTATCTCACTACAATACATTTTTATAGAAAGTTAGCAAATATAGATAAGCTCTTGCTACCATGGAAAGGAAAAAATCTGTCTATTTGTGAAAAATTAGTCATATCCCAGTTTACCAATTTGCTAATGGCCCTGCCTACACCTAACGACCTGTTTTTTTAATTATATGAGGAAAATATATTAAATTGTATTTGGCATGGGAAACCAGACATTTTTTTAACGGATCTATTTATGTAAGGAATTCGAATTTGGAGGGGAGTAATTATTAAATATTAAAGTGTTAGACCTCTCACTAAAGGCTTCTGTCATGACTTCTGCCGAAGTTGGTCCCTCTCCTTGTTCAGGCGGCGTACAGCGGTCGACGTCACCGGCTTTCTAGTCACCACCGATCCATGTTTAATTTTCATTTTGTTTTGTCTTCATCATACACACCTGGTTTCCATTCCATTAATTATGTTCCTTATTTAACCCTCTGACTTCCCTCTCTGTTTGTGCGTAATTGTTTGATATGTGGGTTCGTGTTGTTAGTGCTCTGGATTATTGTGTTTTTCCTTGTTGGAACTTTACTGATATTTTGAGTACATTTTGGACTATTACTCATATCTGTGTCCTGCGCCTGACTCTACATTTTTCCATTCACCAACACCCTCACAGAATAACACACCTTAAATGGAGTCAGCAGGTACAGCCAGCCCTCCTCTCCCAATGGAGGAGCGTGTTCAGCAGCACGCGACCATGTTGCTGAGTCTCGGTACAGCCATGGATCGCGTGCTGCAAACCATGCACCGATGGGAGAGAAGGGGTTTTCCGGTTCACCCATTAGCACCTCCCCAGTTCCCACAACAACCGACCCAGATGTCCTCACCTCCTTCATCAGGTTCCAGTGGGATTCGGCTCTCGCTCCCAGGAGCGTATGATGGAATGGCTGCCGGGTGCCAGGGGTTCCTACTCCAGCTGGAGCTCTACCTGGCAGCTGTTTAGCCGGCCCCCTTGGGACGCGAGAGAGTGAGCGCCCTCATCTCGTCTGACTGGAAAAGCACTGGTCTGGGCAAACGCCATCTGGGGAAGAGAAGGCCCGACGTTGGACAACTACGAAGATTTCACCCCCTGAGGCGGAAAGGGCTTTTAGTCAACTGAAGGCTCTGTTTACCTCGGCTCCCGTGCTGGCTCATCCTGATCCCTCCTTAGCGTTCATAGTTGAGGTGGATGCGTCCGAGGCTGGGACAGGGGCTGTGCTGTCTCACCCAGCATCTCTCCTCCGGACCGTACGCGCTCCCTGGGGTGGCAGTCTGTGCTGGCTTTTTGATGCCTCACTGCCCGCTGAAGGTGCATATGAGCGTTGTCCCAGGTCTCATCAGCGCATATAAACCAGTCGTCCACCGCAGGAGCCTCGATCTGGCTCTGATGCCACGGCACCAGAACCGGCTGGTACCCCAGTACGCACTGGAAAGGGGAGAGGTTAGTGGAGGAGTGGCGGAGCGAGTTCTGGGCCATCTCTGCCCAGGGTATAAACGCCGCCCACTCCCCCGGCTGGTCTTGGCAATAAGACCGCAGAAACCTACCCACATCCTGGTTCACTCTCTCCACCTGCCCGTTACTCTCGGGGTGAAAACCTGAGGTAAGGCTGACCGAGACCCCCAGACGTTCCATGAATGCCCTCCAGACCCTTGATGTGAACTGGGGACCTTGATCAGATACAATGTCCTCAGGCACCCGTAGTGCCGGAAGACGTGTGTGAACAGGGCCTCCGCAGTCTGTAGGGCCGTTGGGAGACTGGGCAACAGGAGTAGACGGCAGGACTTAGAAAACCGATCCACAATGACCAAGATCATGGTGTTACTCCGTGAGGGAGGCAGATCCATCAGGAAACAGGTGCGACCACGGCCGTTGTGGAATGGGCAAGGGTTGTAACTTCCCTCTGGGCAGGTGCCTAGGGGCCTTCCACTGGGCGCTGGAAGTACTTCTCCTCTCTCCCATTGGTCCATCGTCTGCAGCACGCATCCTCGACCCCCAAAGGGGGGCTGTCTGCTCCTGCTGACTCCATTTTTTGAGGTGCGTGTTTCTGTCAAGGCTGTGGGTAACTGGTGAAAAGGAGTCAGACGCAGGAGAGCTGAGATGCGTGGACAAGGTATTTAATAAAGTAAACACCAGAACAAACACAATACAATGCTGCAGGAAAAATATCAGAATGGGCGTAACAACAAAACCCGGCAACATTAATACCAGCCGTAAGAATCATAGCCTGACAATAAAACAAACACGCACACAAACATGGGGGAAACCAGAGGTTTAAATAATGAACATGTAATGAGAAGAAATGAAACCAGGTGTGTAGAAAACCAAGACAAAACAAATGGAAGATGAAAAGTGGATCGGTGATAGCGAGAAGGCCGGTGACGTCGACCGCCAAACGCCGCCCAAACAAGGAGAAGGACCGACTTCGGCGGAAGTCGTGACAGAATGAAACAGGCAGTAGGTTGGGTGGGAGATAGGCAGGACTTTCCAGCCTTCATTGGGGTGGCTATGTGATGTAAGCCGACACCAGAGTCAATTGTTACTACAGGTCATAAACTCACTTACATGGGCTGAAGTGACTGAGATTCAGAAGCAAATATACATTGATTAAACAATTAACATACACAGTTCCCTAATTGACCTTTATTGTAATGCATGATGACTTGTGTTTAGTAAAATGCACTGTGTAAATGTCTAGTAGATGGCTGCTATTGCCTTACTTATGTGTTGTAAAAGCCAATCTAATGACTTTTTAGGCTATATTGCACATTGCCCAGTGTCTAAATGTTCCCATGAATCCCCATTCCATAGTTGGCATAGTGGGTATGAAATCAAATCAAATCAAAGTTTATTTGTCACATGTGCCGAATACAACAGGTGTAGGTAGACCTTACAGTGAAATGCTTACTTACAGGCCCTAACCAACAGTGCAATTTTTTATGTAAAACATAGGTATTAGGTGAACAATAGATAAGTAAAGAAATGTTTTAAAAAACTAAAAAGACTGTGAAAACAACAGTAGCGAGGCTATATACAGTAGCGAGGCTATATCCAGTAAAGAGATTATATACAGGCACCGGTTAGTCGGGTTAATTGAGGTAGTATGTACATGTAGGTATGGTTAAAGTGACTATGCATACATGATTAACAGAGAGTAGCAGCAGTATAAAAGAGAGGTTAGGGGGGCGGAACAATGCAAATAGTCCGGGTAGCCATTTGATTACATGTTCGAGAGTCTTATGGCTTGGGTGTAAAAGCTGTTGAGAAGCCTTTTGGTCCTAGACTTGGCACTCTGGTTGGCACTCTGGTTGTAACATAGAACAGTCTATGACTGGGGTGTCTGGGTTTTATGACAACTTTTAGGGCCTTCCTCTGACATCGCCTGGTGTAGAGGTCCTAGATGGCAGACAGCTTAGCCCCATTCATGTACTGGGCCGTACACACTACCCTCTGTACTGCCTGTATATTGTATATTTCATACAATGCCTGCATATTGTATATACATAGTGTCTGTATATTGTATATTTCATACAATGCCTGTATATTGTATATACATGGTGTCTGTATATTGTATATTTCATACAATATATCGTCAAAATATTAGGCCTAACTGGCAGTAGTAACCTACATGATTTGTGTCAGTAAGTGTGTGTGTCTTTCTCTATTTTTTTCCTACCTCGACTGCACCACAGCAAATGATCTGTCATTTCTTAGAGACACAGACACAGGCCTCGGACCAGCAGAACCAGAACTTTTAGGAAATAAGTAGATTCATTTCACACATTTCGCAACATCGGCCTCAAGAGCCTTTTTTGGCACAAAGTCAGAGCAGGTCTCACTCTCTTTGATGATGAAAGTTGGACTTTGAATGTCAACCACTGGTCAGCCAAATGCTCAATATTGATTATGACAACAGAGAAATAGCACAAAGGTCATAAAAAACTCGCTCATGGGCCACCAGCCATGTCTGTGTATTGCTAGCAGTTCATCAGGCAGGTGTCTATCTTTTCTCAGACTTAGTCATACAGCACAGAGTCAATTTGCCACGTGCTCTCATCAAACATTTTAGACATAAGCTCTGTTGCAACAAGGATCCACCAAAAGCCAATATTTAACGCAAAAATAAATAAAACCCCACATTTACTCAAAACAAACAACAAAGTCCCCTTTAACATAAAGTCCTCCAAGACCTGTTAGCAGCTCTCCCACATGGTGTCCTGGAGCCTACAGGGGCATTCTTGAACTTTCCCCATCCCCTGCTTCCTCTTCACCTGGTCAACCTAGGGCAGGGGTACTCAACTACTATTTGAGAAAGTCCAGTGACACAAATTTCCAAGGTGGCAAAGGTCCAGAAAGATATCATCCTTTACTGGCGCTGTGGTACAGCATAGTAACAAACATAGTCGTCATAGAGAATAAAGTAGACGGCACAGTTTGATTGATGGCCCTATGTCCGGATGCCGTGTGCATGCCCATATTTGGGCATCCGGTCAGGACATCCTGGTGGGAATTTATCACATGCTCGAGGGAGTGCCCATATTTGGGCATCCTGTCAGGACGTCCTGGCGGAACTTATCACGTGCTTATGCCCATATATGGGCATCATGTTCCTGTTCTCACACGTTAGAGGGTGTGCTAATTTATGCATATATTGCATCTATTCCTTTGAAGTTGTCACGATGATTGATGTCTAGGGATCCCTTTGAACTGGGGGGATGTGTTTGAACATTTCAAAGAGTATGGCCCCCTGTTTTATTGACTTTAGGGCTGTTGTCTATGAAACAGGTATGTCCGGGGGTATTGGGTGTGGCAGACTCATTATAAATAAAGCCCAGAACAAGACATGCGGCCCCAGAACACTAAACAATATTTAAAAAATAAAATAACAGAACATTAAACAGAAAATGATGTCACCTAGGCCAATTCTCAGGGTGCTATGCATCTCTTGTCATGAACCCAATGACAAAAGCCTCGAGAAAGTTTGGTGTGAGACCCCAGAATGTTTTAAAGCAGTTTTGGGTACGAGTGAGGGACATATGTCTTACATATTCCAACCTGAGGAATCTACGGTTAAGATATTCACAGACAACGGCCCCAAACCCCTTTATCAGGCAAAACCCTGGAGTTTTTCTCCTGCGCTGTGGATGAAAGAATGGCTTAAGATAAGGCTAGCACTCTGTCAAATTGAACAGGCCCTGAGCGGTCAACTCTCCCCGAATATGCACTGCAAGAACTGGTCTGCGGACGCAGTGATCTGAAGGCCCTAAGAATCACTTCAATGGCGTATAGCCCTGACTCCAAAGTGGCAATTTTAGCATGTGAACAATTTGATAGTGCAAATGCGACGAAGTCTGTAAGTTCATTTGTATTTTCCAAAGCATGCAAGGATGACTTTTTTTATGCCAGTGCTTAGCTTTAAATGGATTGATTATCCCATATTCATAACCCTTATGAATAAGCTGGACAGTCTTTTCCAAAATCGTGAACAATTACGGCGCTGGCCGCGACTATCCTTAAGACATACCCAGCATCTACAGGCCCAACGGAGGATCTTTCCCTCCAGTGAAAACTTATGGAGCTTTGATGGACTGTGCAAGAGAGCCTGTCTTGGTGTTGGTGAATTGGAAACGGATGCAGGTCAGGGCTAACCAGGCCCTATATCTGTAAGAAAGGACTAGTAAAAAGGTTAAATGAATTATAACATGTTTTTAACTGTATGTACTAAAGATTTAGATTTAAATAAATGGTTTTAAAATTGTATCTCACCCCCTAATGAACGGGAAGCTGTCGTTTTCTGTCGCACCCCGGTCTGTTGTGGAGAAAGGCTTATCTGGGAAAATGGGCATGTGCATTTTTTTCTATAGTTTATTAAAAGTGTAGTACTGTGTTTGGTAATGATGTACAACTGTTGTACACCAATGTTTATACATAAAACATTCGGGCATGTTTAAATATTGCGCATTTAACGAAGGGACTCTGTCTTTTCGCTCTATCATCATGCATGTCTCGGAGAAAAATAATTTCTGAAAAGCCGTGTGCGTGCGCGGGTATGCGTGTGCGGGCGTGTATGGGTGTGTGTTTCAAAAACAAAGGGGTGGGGGTGTGTGTCTCTGCAGGGGTCGTTTGAAACCATGATTTGCACTATCAGGCAAATTGTATGTACAGATATCTGCCCACCCCCCATCAAAAGGTGTGTCGGCGTCTCTTAAAATGGGCACTTCCAATTCATTAACACACATGTCTTTCAAATCCGAAATGATCTCACCCCAGAGGATGTGGGGGGCTAAAAGTCACACCCCAGAGGATGGGGGGGCTAAAAGGTCACACCCCAGAGGATGAGGGGGCTAAAAAGTCACACCCCAGAGGATGTGGGGGCTAAAAAGTCCCACCCCAGAGGATGTGGGGGCTAAAAAGTCACACCCCAGAGGATGTGGGGGCTAAAAAGTCACACCCCAGAGGATGTGGGGGCTAAAAGTCAAACAGCCCCAGAAAGAATACAATATGCCGAGACAGCCCCCAGGGGGTAAACATTGTTTTTTCTAATCAGCACATATACTAACAATCCCCACATCCCCGGTCTATCAATTTACATCGGACACCCCCAAGCTGCTACCCCTGAGGATGTAGGAAATCAAAAGGCAATACCGGTAGACATAATGTCTAGACATCCCCTCCTGCTGGTTTAAATCACTGCCTTTGTAATCTAATACATTCTGGGGGTACTCCAGGCCCATTTTTAGCATTCAGGATATCGCCCGACAAAACGTCACCTCGGATCTGTAAACTCGTTCCGTACTATCTCTAGTTAGGGACACATCCGCGGAACGAGTCTAGTGAAACAAATACTTTCCACTCTGTTCGCAAGGCTTTAGCGCAACTACAAACACCCGGCCAACAGCCCAGAAGAGTTATCAGACCGAACAATTAAAAGATCATCCGTGAATCCATCCTAATGGCGCTTTCTGAAGGGGAGTTAGGGAAAATAATATATTTTAAGATTTGGAGTCGGGGAATTGTTTGAATATTATTGATATTATTGGAATATTAAACATGAGTTTTATATGTGTTTTAAAAAACCCCGGTTTCAGCGATTCGTCAGAACAGCCATCGTCAAAAAAGTTGAGGTATTTTAATTATGTGTTGTTAATATATAGTATTATACCTGAAATGTATTTGACATATTTTTATATTTAATAACCCATTTTGTATGTATTATTTTCTTTCAGACTCCTCCCCGGCGCATAACGGCACAGAAGACCACACACGGAGGATTCCGGCTCACCGAACATTCCCAATGAAACAAAAAACCGGAGGATTTCACAGTTTTAAATTACATTTGAGAGGCAGACAACTGGCTATTGTGGGATGCGGCCAACCTTCTTGATTCAGCCAATTCTTTGGCGGAAACATCCGGATCTGAAATAGAACAAGCTAGGTTTTTCACAGCCTTTTCCAGGGCTTTAAAATCCCGAAAGATTTTGCTACACAACCGAATGGGGTTTTTACTTGAGCGACAATACCATCAGGATCTATCATTCTGGCATAGAACAATTCCACGTATGTTAAACAGCAATCCGATTAAAAAACGCAAATACAGGCGCTAAAATCATATATGTAACAAGGATCCTTCCAGAATAACCCAAGAACGCACATCATTAACTATCCAAATGGCAGAGCCAACATACCTAATTGAGACAGTTGAAAGCCTCTTATCACAGATACCGCCAGAACTCCAAAATATAATTAAACATATGAATGAGGCGGGGGTAACAGACATAATACCGATAGATGAAAGCATATTATCACAGATTCCCGCTGAACTCCTAGAGATGGTTAATCGCATGAACGAGTCAGGGACGCCTGATGAAAACCTGTTATCACAGATTCCCGAAGCCCTCATATCCCTAATTAATCAGATTAATGAGAGCCCGACATTTTCGGCATCGCACCCCCCCCAAAACCAGCCGTTAACGCCCATGTCAGAAGAGTCTGAAACGCAATTGTCTAATAAATCAGGATGGAGACGGTATTGATAGAAGTGTTCAGGTTGTGTACCGAAATAAATTCAACAATACAGAGATATGACAGTTTTTCAATTTCACATGGGTGAATCAGAATCTTGACCATGCTGTGTTTTACAATGACATTGGATACCATAGGCATTACCCCCTGTAGTGCCTTGCGGTTGGAGGCCGAGCAGTTGCCATACCAGGCAGTAATGCAACCAGTCAGGCAGGATGCTCTCGATGGTGCAGCTATAGAACTTGGGAGGGGGGGGGACAATGCAGATAGTATGGATAGCCATTTGAATAGCTGTTCAGGAGTCTTATGACTTGGGGGTAGAAGATGTAAAGAAGCCTTTTGGACCTAGACCACTGGGGGGGACGCTCCAGTACCGCTTATGACTTGGGGGTAGAAGATGTAAAGAAGCCTTTTGGACCTAGACCTGGCGCTCCAGACCACTTGCCGTGCGGTAGCAGAGAGAACTGTCTATCACTAGGGTGGCTGGAGTCTTTGACAATTCTTAGGGCCTTTCTCTGACACCGCTTAGTATAGAGGTCCTGGATGGAGGGAAGCTTGGCCCCAGTGATGTAGTGGGGCATAAGCACTACCCTCTGTAGTGCCTTGCAGTCGGAGGTCGATCAGTTGCCATACCAGGCAGTGATGCAACCAGTCAGGATGCTCTCGATGGTGCAGCTGTAGTACTTTTTGAGGATCTGAGGACCCATGCCAAATCTTTTCAGTCTCCTGACGAGAATGGGCTTTGTCATGCCCTCTTCACAACTGTATGGTGTGTTTGGACCATGATAGTTTGTTGGTGATGTGGACACCAAGGAACTAGAAGCTCTCAACCTGGTCCATTACAGCCCTGCTGATGAGAATGGGGACGTGCTTGGTCCTCTTTTTCCTGTCATCCACAATCATCTCCTTTGTCTTGATCACGTTGAGGGAGAGGTTGTTATCCTGGCACTGCACGGCCAGGTCTCTGACCTCCTCCCTATAGGCTGTCTCATCATTGTTGGTGATCAGGCCTACCACTGTTGTGTCATCGGCAAACTTAATGATGGTGTTGGAGTTGTTCCTGGCCATGCAGTCATGGGTGAACAGGGAGTAAAGGAGGGGACAGAGCACGCACCCCAGAGGGGCACCCGTGTTGAGGATCAGCGTGGCTGATGTTTGGTTACCTACCCTTAACTCCTGGGGGCGGGCCATTAGGAAGTCCAGGATCCTTAGCTGAGTGATGAGCTCCGAGGGCACTATGGTGTTGAACGCTGAGCTGTAATCAATGAATAGCATTCTCATGTAGATGTTCCTTTTGTCCAGTTGGGAAAGGGCAGTGTGGAGTGCAATAGAGATTGCATCATCTGTGGATCTGTTGGAGCGGTATGTAAATTGGAGTGGGTCTAGGGTTTCTAGGATAATGATGTTGATGTGAGCCATGACCAGCCTTTCAGAGCACTTCATGGCTACAGATGTGAGTGCTACAGGTCGGTAGTCATTTAGGTAGGTTACCTTAGTGTTCGTGGGCACAGGGACTATGGTGGTCAGCCTGAAACATCTTGGTATTACAGACTCAGGCAGGGACAGGTTGAAAATGTCTGTGAAGACACTTGCCAGTTGGCCAGCGCATGTTCGGAGTACACGTCCTGGTAATGTTGACCTGTTTAAAGGTGAAATCGGCTACGAAGAGCGTGATCACACAGTCGTCCGGAACAGTTGATGCTCTCATGCATGCTTCAGTGTTGCTTGCCTCGAAGCATGCATAGAAGTGAATTAGCTTGTCTGTTTGGCTCGTGTCACTATGCAGCTCACGGCTGTGCTTCCCTTTGTACGACGTCATCGGTGGACTTATTGATGAAGTCAGTGACTGGTGTACTCCTCAATGCCATTGGAAGAATCCTGGAACATATTCCAGTCTGTGCTAGCAAAACAGTCAGCCAGACTCTTCCAGATCTGCCAGTCAGCCAGACTCTTCCAGATCCGCCAGTCAGCCAGACTCTACCAGATCCGCCAGTCAGCCAGACTCTTCCAGATCTGCCATTCAGCCAGACTCTTCCAGATCTGCCAGTCAGCCAGACTCTTCCAGATCTGCCAGTCAGCCAGACTCTTCCAGATCCGCCAGTTAGCCAGGATCTGCCAGAACCGCCAGCCAGCCAGGATCTGCCAGATCCAACTACCTGCCTGAGTTTCCTCTCAGTGCTGAGCTTCTTCTCAGTGCTGAGCTTCTTCTCAGTGCTGAGCTTCTTCTCAGTGCTGAGCTTCTTCTCAGTGCTGAGCTTCCTCTCAGTACTGAGCTTCCTCTCAGTGCCGAGCTTCCTCTCAGTGCCGAGCTACCCCTCAGTCCCGAGCTACCCCTCAGTCCCGAGCTACCCCTCAGTCCCGAGCTACCCCTCAGTCCCGAGCTACCCCTCAGTCCCGAGCTGCCTCAGTCCTGAGCTGTCCCTCAGTCCCGAGCTGTCCCTCAGTCCCGAGCTGCCCCTCAGTCCCGAGCTGCCCCTCAGTCCAGTGGGGTTCTGGGTGAGGACTACTAGGCCATGGTCGGCGGCGAGGGTGGACTATCCAAGGACGCGAGGAGGAGGGACTAAGACTTTGATAGAGTGGGGTCCACGTCCCGCGCCGGAGCCGCCACCATGGACAGACGCCCACCCGGACCCTCCCCTATGGTTTTTGGTGTGGGGGTTCTGGGGTGGGGGTTCTGTCACGCCCTGGTCGAAGTATTTTGTGTTTATCTTCATTTATTTGGTCAGGCCAGGGTGTGGCATGGGTTTTTGTATGTGGTGTGTTTGTATTGGGATTGTAGCTTAGTGGGGTGTTGTAGTTAAGTCTATGGCTGTCTGAAGTGGTTCTCAATCAGAGGCAGGTGTTTATCGTTGTCTCTGATTGGGAACCATATTTAGGCAGCCATATTCTTTGAGTGTTTCGTGGGTGATTGTCCTGAGTGTCCTGATGTCCTTGTTCTGTGTTTATTTACACCAGTATAGGCTGTTTCGGTTTTCGTTACGTTCTTTGTTTTGTAGTGTTTATAATTGATTCGTGTTTTACGTTTGTTTATTAAACATGGATCCCAATCTACAAGCCGCATTTTGGTCCGACTCTCCTTCCCACCTAGAAAGCCGTAACAGAGAGAGAAAAAAGAGGTTGCAAAGATAAAGATGCTGTTGATTTTTTAAAGCTGACTAAAAAATAATGTATTGACTTTTATATAACAAAATGCGATGTTGTCCTGTCCGGATTGACCCTTCTCTGGGTCCGGACGCGGACTGCGGTCCGCCAGTTGAGTTTGACTGACCTAGGGCATCAGGCTTGTTGGAAGATTGCATGCAAAATAAGCATAGGACAACCACGCTCTCACCAACCTCTAAGAAACATATGGTTCTCAGAATGTTATGTGCTACCTTGGAATATAGATATGTACAGTGGCGACCCATCATTCAGGGCAGATGGGGATTTCCTGTTTTGCATCTTATTTGGCATTAATACCTGTCACATATCAGCCTGCGAACAATGTAAATATATATATATATCATTGACTTAATAAAGCTACATACAAACATGGTCTCTTTTTTGTTTTCTTGAGTAAGGAAGCTCCAAAATGCAGGTGTTTCTGCCTAGCTCAGTGCTTTCTGTGGTGGTGGGGCAAGCCAGCAGAAAGTACGGAGCATTGGCCGTGATTGATTAGGTGTTCTGTCACTCATGGGGACACTACATCACCGACAAGTCTAAGGGTAGAGCTAGACAATTCAAGACCCTTGGGTGCTGCCATAGAGTTACATTGGAAATGCCCATCCATGAAGGCTAAAGGTCATTGGCCACAGATAAAATTACATCAAATCACATTATATCTACAGTAGCTTTGATTGGACTGATCATGTCAACATCATACTTTCAAAATCTTAGCTAGCAGTCATCATCATGAATCAAGTCGACAATCTACTTGCAAATCCTTTTTAATCCTTGTCATATGAAGATAAATAATTAAGAGAAATTATAGATAAAGTGTATATTTGCTCATTAGCCATTGAACATAAACATTACACAAAAAGTTGGAAATCGCAAATTCAACAAGGAGTGATTTGTAAGCTATCAGTGGATAACTGCAAGCATTGAAAAGCAATCATTAGCCTGCTATTCAGTGGAGTAGCTGTGTGGTCCCAAGGGTCTCTTTTCCTAGTTTAAAATGATAAACATTCAACATTGCCTTGCTGTCAATGAAGCATGATTTTGTAACAATCCTCTTCCTGTAAATGACTGGACCAAAGCGCAGTGTGGTACGTTTCATGATATTTTATTAAATCAGAACACTTGAACAAAAATAACAAAGAGGAAAACGAACAGTTCTGTAAGGAAACTAAACTATACAGAAAACAACTACCCACAAAAACCCTGTGGGAAAAAGCTACCTAAGTATGGTTCCCAATCAGAGACAACAATAGACAGCTATCCCTGATTGAGAACCATACCCGGCCAAAACAAAGAAATACAAGAACATAGAAAAAGGAACATAGAATGCCCACCCAAATCAAAATAGAGACTTAAAAAGCTCTAAGGTCAGGGCGTGACAGATTTGTGCCGCGCTCAAAGCAACTATTGACTCGGAACTGAAAAATCGGACTTTAGTGAGTTCAAGACAACAGGGAACTCGGGAAAAATTAGCTACGACTGGGAAAATGTGTTTTGAACTTCCAACTCAGAATTGTAAATTTGGAACTCGGGCCTCTTTCTAGTGCTACATCTTGAAGATCACTGATGTCATCATGATTGAATTGTTTTCTTCTTCGAGTTCCCAGTTGTCTTGAAAGCAGCATAAGTCCAGAGAATGCCAGACTTTGATGACAAAGTTTGATGACAAAATTTACCTATGAAGGATCGCAGCACCACCTTCCTGTTCAAGTGAGCAGATCACAACAAGGTGAGTCCCAAAATGTCTTGTATGCTGCTGCATAAATTATGTAATATGCCAGGGAGATATAAATACTGTAGCTAAGAAAGTAATACTAAGTGTATGTTGTGTAGTAAGCTATTAGTAGCCCATGTGCCACACCCTAATCATTTGGTCTATTTTCACCTCTTAATTTTGCCTAATGTTCTGACTTGATGGTGCACATGTAGCCTATAACCTGCTTTTGAGAAACATAATCATTGAATATTGGTAGAGCTTTGTCTGCTTATATATACCCCCTTTATGTATCCTACAGTTCTGACTTGGTGTACAGGGAGAACACTGTAGGCCCATTTTCTGAATTGGTTGCTGTACATTTCAAACATGCTGAACAAATAGTTATATTGACTACATCAGTCCTAGTTTGCTCATTAATGTCTTAATCGAAATTACAGATTGCTAGACTAGGCTCCGCTGATAGCCAGGTGTAGCAGTGGTAAGGTGTTGGGACTGCTGGTAGGACTCTGCTGTATAGTGCAATTAATGTATTGTTTAGTGTTGTGTTATGTAGTGGCTTAGTTGGCATGCATACCACTTTTTTTATGCCCCACAAAGATTTACATGCTAAAATCGCCACTGGACACAGTACGTAGAAACAGGAGACATCTAGAAAACAAATAGACGAAGGTCAAGATTGAGGTACCCTGTTGGGAAGTATCGTGCCATTAGGGCTGTCATGAATATTGGACACCAGTGCTTAATTTGATCCAGATCTTGCTGGAACAGGATCCGGCACCTCTCAGTTTTGTACTATCTTGTTCCGGAACCCATTTGCCATGAGCAGGTAGCCTACCTCTTGTGGCATGACAATATTTTTTTTTTTGCTCTGTAAAAATCATAATAAAGGCAATCAGATTTAATTCAATGTTGACTCCTCTGTAATTGTTACGCCCCCTAAAAACCGTAATATGAAAATGTGCCTGATATTCTTAACATGTATTCATGCTGGGCCGGCACGGGTTTATGGTTTGTGCTACATTGTAGCCTATATAGACCGACGCCTGGCCATTGCTGTGGTGAGAGAGAAGCACTCCTGTATCTCTCACAGAAATAAAATGAGATTTACCTTCTATGATCTCTCTCTGTCTCTGTTCTGTTATAGACACGAGCCTGCAACTCTCATCTCTCCAGCATTGCACTTCATCATTTATTTCCGTATAGAATCATAGCCGCGGGAAGTGTGCTGGAGGTGCTGTAACACCCTGCTGTCTGTTCAGAAAGAAATTCAATAATTCCGAATACTACACCAGGAAAAAGCCTATCATTTAGCCATAGAGGATCAACAGCATTTCTTTTTTAAATAGCCTAGCTGTGGATTGTGTGTAGCCCAATCACAAGGCATGCCTAGTCGGGAACGAGCGGCAAATCTGTTACCTGAACAACATGCATCCAAAACAGGCCTTTAGCAAAATTTCAAATACAATCGTGGGGAAACACAGGTTGGAAAGCAAATTGATCCTGCTGAAAAGAAAATACTAATCTGTCTGTATGTTACCAAGTTGTGCTGGAAGTGGTGTTGGAGGGCCAGTAGGAGGCACTCCTTCTTCTGGTCTAAAAAATATCCCAATGCCCCAGGGCAGTGACTGGGGACACTGCCCTGTGTAGGGTGCCGTCTTTCAGATGGGACGTTAAACGGATGTCCTGACTCTCTGAGGTCATTAAATATCCCATGGCACTTATTGTAAGAGTAGGGGTGTTAACCCTGGTGTCCTGGATACATTCCCAATCTGGCCATCAAACCATCATGGTCAACTAATAATCCCCAGTTTACAATTGGCTTATTCATTCTCTCCTGTAACTATTCCCCAGGTCGTTGCTGCAAATGAGAACGTGTTCTCAGTCAACTTACCTGGTAAAATAACAGATAAATAAAAGTTATCGACTTCTAAGAAGGCCTATTGAGCGAACGGAATTGTTTTACAAAGTAAAGCAAGCGTGAGATTAACATGACAAGAGCTCATCAGCCATCGTAGGTGAGTGAGTCAGTGAAACTGGCAAACTTTTTTAGGACTATAATTTCCTCCTCAAATTGTACAATATGTGTTTCTCTGCACACCTAGGCCTAGGCTATTGATGGATTCAAGACAATGTAGTCTCAGTTTGTCAGTGTCAAAGTATCCTGTCATTTTGATCATTTGTGAGGTATTAAAAAAAGATTCTGCTTAAGACTCCATCTAAAATGATGTAGTTATGAGATCCGTTAATTAAAGGCAAACATTTTCCCGGACTCTAAGCTACAAAGCATGTTCTCCATGTTCTGCAAGCGCCTGCACACCACTGCTCTATGCCAGTAAGCAAAAGCAATGATAATGCATTCAATGCTTTATTTTTAATTTTTTAATTCATGCATTCTGGTACCTCATAGCCCCCCTCTGGCAGAGTTTACGGTCGTTATCTCCTCCTCTTGGTGACACTTCCACCTTCTCAATGGCCTGGAATTGTAGAGAATACACACTTTGACAGCACTGGACAAAGTGACAAGCAACAAGGTCATTTTCATTATTGGCTCTTATAGAACTTGTCTGTTCACTTATTCTCTGTTTCAAGCATCTGGATGTCTTGCCCACGTACATTTTGTCACAAACACTGCGTAGGATGTAAATCTCATTTTTCGTGTGGCATATGATCATGTTTTTAACATTGTATCTTCATCTAGACCCAGGGTGTAAGTACTCAAATGTTGTTGGGGGCACAATTGCCACAGTTGTAGTTTCCATATGTCAGGCGAGTAAAGAGGGTTTGTTTAGGACCAGTGTTAAGGATGGTTCAGACTAGTCTACTGTGAAGATTAGAGCTCCGTTTGCAGATTAATAAGGGGGGGGGGGGCTGGAATTCCTGCCTGAGCGCAGGGTCTGAAGTGAGTATATGCTAGTGTTTCATCACTATGTTTTCAATCATGAAGGCTTTGGAGAGGAAGGTCTGTCAGTCTGTCTGTCTGTCTCTTTGTCTGTCTGTGATTTTCTTTGTTCTTCTTTGTTGTCACTCTGTCTGTATTTGCTTCTCCTTGTGCTCCTCAGCATCCCTACTTCCTGTGGCTATGACCCTATCTCCCCCAGTAAAACTAAGCCCCTGCTAATAGGGCTATAGGCTACTCATGGTGATGGCTGATGCACTCCTCATGGCAATAGCCTATCTCAAGATAAGCCACTTCAAATAGGGATTTGTTGAGAAAAACACATTTCTATTGGTTCTACAAACAAATTTGGTCTTCTCTTTTCAGCAGTGGGCATTTGCTTTCCAAACTGTATGTTTTTCCCACGATTACATTTTGAGATCTGCAAAATGCAAACTGACAGCTGCAGCCAACCATAGAAATATAATACATAGATGTAAGTTCTCATTCAAGTCAGGACTGGCATATCTCTTTTAGTGTACCCATTAGTTTAACAGTCAAATTGCCAGGGTAAGAGGTTACACAACTCTTCTATGGATTATAGGTGCAGTACTAGTCAAAAGTTTGGACCCAACTACTCATTCAAGAGTTTTTCTTTATTTTTACAATTTTCTACATAGTCAAATATTAGTGAAGACATCAAAACCACGAAATAACATATGGAATCATGTAGTAACCAATTTTTTTTAAACAAATCAAGATACATTTTATATTCTTCAAAGTAGCCACCCTTTGCCTTGCTTTGCACACTCTTGGCATTCTCTCAACCAGCATCACCTGGAATGCTTTTCCAATAGTCTTGAAGGAGTTCCCACATATGCTGAGCACTTGTTGGCTGCTTTTCCTTCACTCTGCAGTCGAACTCATCCCAAACCATATCAATTGGGTTGAGGTTGGGAATTTGTGGAAGCCAGGTCATCTGATGCAGCACTCCATCACTCTCCTTCTTGGTCAAATTCCACAGCCTGGAGGTGTGTTGGGTCATTGTCCTGTTTAAAAACAAATGATAGTCCCACTAAGTGCAAACCAGATGGGATGGCATATCGCTGCAGAATGCTGTGGTAGCCATGTTGGTTAATTGTGCCTTGAATTCTAAATAAATCACAGATAGTGTCACCAGCAAAGCACCCCCAAACCATCACACCTCCTTCTCCATACTTCACAGTGGGAACCACACATACGGAGTCTCACAAAGACATAGCAAAAATCTCAAATTTGGACTCATTAGACCATGGACAGATTTCCACTGGTCTAATGTCCATTGCTTGTGTTTCTTGGTATAAAAAAGTTAGTAGTAGTTTCTTTGCAGCAATTCAACCACGAAGGCCTGATTCACACAGTCTCCTTTGAACAGTTGATGTTGAGATGTGTCTGTTACTTGAAGTCTGTGAAGCATGTATTCGGGCTGTAATTTCTGAGGCTGGTAACTCTAATGAACTTATCCTCTGCAGCAGAGGTAACTCTGGGTCTTCCTTTCCTGTGGCAGTCCTCATGAGAGCCAGTTTCATCATAGCTCTTGATGGATTTTGTGACTGCAGTTGAAAACTTTCAAAGTTCTTGAATTTTTCCAGATTGGCTGACCTTCATGCCTTAAAACCTCATAAGGATCTGACCCTTTCTTTTTAAATTTCTGTCTAAAATGACACACCCAAATGTAGCTCAGGACCTGAAGCAAGGATATGCATATTGTTGATACGTTTGTAGAAGTGTGAAATTAATGTAGGAAAATATCACATTTTAGATCTGGTAAAAGATAATACAAAACAAAAAAACATGCATTTTCAAAAAAATAAATAGTTCCATCATCTTTGAAATGCATGAGAAAGGCAATAAAATATAATACTGCAGTTGAGGCGCAATATAGATTTTGTCCACTAGATGGGGGTGTGTGTGCAAAGTTTCAGAGTGATCCAGTGGAGCATTGCAATACTGCACAGTATTTTGCATCAAGTCTGCCCTAATGTGCCGAATTGGTCAATTGATACATTTTCAAGTACATAACTATAGAGAGCATACAAAAATGATATGGTAATACAAAATTTAAGTTTAAACACTCTCGGGAATGTCATACATGATGGATCATTAGCGTATACACTAACTTTCACACATCTAGATGGCCGGGGGGGGGTGGGTGTGGAGACAGCAGGGGTTCAAACTGTAGAACCCAGTTCCTACATTTGAATATAAAATGGATTTTATCAAATAAAACTGTGCTACATTTTATCTCTGGGACCATCAGGATGACAAATCAGAGCAAGATTACTGAATGTAAATACAATATTTACCCTCAGAGGTGAATGTTTCAAACCAGTTGCCGTGATAATTTTTGTTGTTGTTGTTGTGCACTCTCCTCAAACAATAGCATGGTATTTTTTCACTGTAATAGCTACTGTAAATTGGACAGTGCAGTTAGATTAACAAGAATGTAAGATTTCTGCCCACATAAGACCTGTCTATGTCCTGGAAAGTTTGACGTTACTTACAACGTCATGCTAATCACATTAGCGCACGTTAGCTCAACTGAAAGGACACCGATCCCGTAGAGGTTTTAAAGTAATTCTGGACTGTCGTTTCTCTTTGCTTCTTTGAGCTGTTCTTACCATAATATGGACTTGGTCTTTTACCAAATAGGGCTGTCATCTGTATACCACCCTTACCTTGTCACAACACAGAAGAAGGAAAGACATTTATTGAAATGCATTCCAGGTGACTGAGGCCGATTGAGAGAATGCCAAGTGTGCAAAGCTGTCATCAAGGCAAAGGGTGGCTACTTTGAAGAATATAAAATATATTTTGATTTGTTTAACACTTTTTTGGTTACTACATGTTATTTCATAGTTTTGATGTCTTCACTGTTATTCTACAATGTAGAAAATAGTAAAACTAAAGAAAAACCCTGGAATGAGTAGGTGTGTCCAAACTTTTGACTGGTACTGCATGTGGCCAGAACATAACAACAAGCTGTAGTCTGTACTTAGTGAACATGCTGCCCAAACTGCGGCCTTCCCAGCTGTAGGCATATGGTAATTGCAAAAATAAAGGAAACACTTGAGTTAACAAGGGATACAAAGTATATGTTATGGTGTGGGGTGCATTTTCCTGGCATGGTTTAGGTCAGCGAGAAAGATGTGTAATTGAGTAATTGAGTAATGCATCGAGTAATTGTCTCTGGCCCCCTCCCAGTTAGGGGGAGTGATGAGCTCTACAGCAGAGTCTCACAACTCAATCGCTGGTTGAAAACTGTTTTCTGCCCCTCCCAAAAGATAGAATTTGTAGATAATTGGCCCTCTTTCTGGGACTCACCCACAAACAGGACCAAGCCTGGCCTGCGGAGGAGTGACGGACTCCATCCTAGCTGGAGGGGTGCTCTCATCTTATCTACCAATATAGACAGGGCTCTAACTTCTCTAGCTCCACAATGAAATAGGGTGCAGGCCAGGTAGCAGGCTGTTAGCCAGCCTGCCAGCTTAGTGGAGTCTGCCACTAGCACAGTCAGTGTAGTCAGCTCAGCTATCCCCATTGAGACCGTGTCTGTGCCTCGACCTAGGTTGGGCAAAACTAAACATGGCGGTGTTTGCCTTAGCAATCTCACTAGGATAAAGACCTCCATTCCTGCCATTATTGAAAGAGATCGTGATACCTCACATCTCAAAAGAGGGCTACTTAATGTTAGATCCCTTACTTCAAAGGCAGTTTTAGTCAATGAACTAATCACGGATCATAATCTTGATGTGATTGGCCTGACTGAAACATGGCTTAAGCCAGATGAATTTACTGTGTTAAATGAGGCCTCACCTCCTGGTTACACTAGTGACCATATCCCCCGTGCATCCCGCAAAGGCGGAGGTGTTGCTAACATTTATGAATTTCAATTTACAAAACAAAAAAATGATGTTTTCGTCTTTTGAGCTTCTAGTCATGAAATCTATGCAGCCTACTCAATCACTTTTTATAGCTGCTGTTTACAGGCCTCCTGGGCCATATACAGCTTTCCTCACTGAGTTCCCTGAATTCCTATCGGACCTTGTAGTCATAGCAGATAATATTCAAATTTTTGGTGATTTTAAAATTCACATGGAAAAGTCCACAGACCCACTCCAAAAGGCTTTCGGAGCCATCATCGACTCAGTGGCTTTAGTCCAACATGTCTCTGGACCTACTCACTGTCACAGTCATACTCTGGACCCAGTTTTGTCCCATAGAATAAATGTTGTGGATCTTAATGTTTTTCCTCATAATCCTGGACTACCGGACCACCATTTTATTACGTTTGCAATCGCAACAAATAATCTGCTCAGACTCCAACCAAGGAGCATCAAAAGTCGTGCTATAAATTCTCAGACAACCCAAAGATTCCTTGATGCCCTTCCAGACTCCCTCTGCCTACCCAAGGATGTCAGATGACAAAAATCAGTTAACCACCTAACCTTGCGCAATACCCTAGATGCAGTTGCACCCCTAAAAACTAAAAACATTTGTCATAAGAAACTAGCTCCCTGGTATACAGAAAATACCCGAGCTCTGAAGCAAGCTTCCAGAAAATTGGAACGGAAATGGCACCACACCAAACTGGAAAACATCCGTGCAGTATCGAAGAGCCCTCACTGCGGCTCGATCATCCTATTTTTCCAACTTAATTGAGGAAAATAAGTACAATCCGAAATGTATTTTTGAAACTTAGGTTAGGCTACTGCAATGCTCTACTTTCCGGCTACCCGGATAAAGCACTAAATAAACTTCAGTGAGTGCTAAGTACGGCTGCTAGATTCCTGACGAGAACCAAAAATTTGATCATATTACTCCGGTGCTACCCTCCCTACACTGGCTTCCTGTTAAGGCAAGGGCTGATTTCAAGGTTTTACTGCTAACCTCAGATGAAACCAAAATTGAACTTTTTGGCAACAATGCAAAATGTTATGTTTGGCGTAAAAGCAACACAGCTCATCACCCTGAACACACCATACCCACTGTCAAACATGGTGGTGGCAGCATCATGGTTTGGGCCTGCTTTTCTTCAGCAGGGACAGGGAAGATGGTTAAAATTGATGGGAAGATGGATGGAGCCAAATACAGGACCATTCTGGAAGAAAACCTGATGGAGTCTGCAAAAGACCTTGTGAATGGGACGGAGATTTGTCTTCCAACAAGACAATGATCCAAAACATAAAGCAAAATCTACAATGGAATGGTTCAAAAATAAACATATCCAGGTGTTAGAATGGCCAAGTCAAAGTCCAGACCTGAATCCAATCGAGAATCTGTGGAAAGAACTGAAAACTGCTGTTCACAAATGCTCTCCATCCAACCTCACTGAGCTTGAGCTGTTTTGCAAGGAGGAATGGGAAAAAATTTCAGTCTCTCGATGTGCAAAACTGATAGAGACATACCCCAAGCGACTTACAGCTGTAATCACAGCAAAAGGTGGCGCTACAAAGTATTAACTTCAGGGGGCTGAATAATTTTGCACGCCCAATTTTTCAGTTTTTGATTTGTTAAAAAAGTTTGAAATATCCAATAAATGTCGTTCCACTTCATGATTGTGTCCCACTTGTTGTTGATTCTTCACAAAAGAAATACAGTATTATATCTTTATGTTTGAAGCCTGAAATGTGGCAAAAGGTCGCAAAGTTCAAGGGGGCCGAATACTTTCGCAAGGCACTGTATATACAGTAGTTACAAAGGTGACCAAGGAAGTGTTCACACAGGTGAGAGACATGCTTAAGCATTTGACAGGGGCAGGGCCAACCTGTATTGGATGAACAAGAAGGGGGACAGACGCTGCGCCATCACTGGCATGGTGACGATCTGTGTGATCTGAGAGGAACACTTCACGGCAGACCACCCCTTCCTCTTCTTCATCAGACAATAAGACTAACTACATCTTCCTCCTCGGCAGGTTTTCCTCTCCTCAGTGGAATAGGGATGGTATTGTAGTAACAACTGAATACGCCAAATGAAAAATTATATTTAGTTTGGACTGTATCATTGTGAATGATGATGGTTCCCCCTTACACTCTGTTAAGATTTGAATTGAATAATGCAATTGACACAACCTTCCTTATCTGTTAAAGGATCCAAACAATGGTCAAAACATCTACAATCCTATTAGAAAATGTTATGGTGTGATTATTTATTTTACAATATTTCCATGTTGGTAGAAATATATCATAATTATAATCATCATAATATAATTTGTTTTAAAGCAAACACATTTAGAATATAAATCATCATAAATAAGAAATTGTTCAATCAAGAAACACTTACACAAATGTAACGGGAATCAACTGGACAACAATACAAAAATCATGACTTTAATAGTACGTATTTTGAAATACATAGAAATCATTGTACATCTCCTTATGTTGTAATCAATGCGTTATGTTGTCAGAGGCCCAGAGGGACTTGGCTCAGTCTGATGGACCAGGCTGTAACTGTTACAGGCACATTGGTTAAAGTTACAGAGGTTGTAGTTACAGGGGATGTAGTTGCAGTTACAGATACGGGCCCTGTGGTTACAGATATGGGCCCTGTGGTTACAGATACAGGTGCTTTGGTTACAGTTTCAGGGGACGTTGTTACAGGTAAAGGGGCTATAATTACAGTTAAAGGCGCTGTGATTAGTTAGAGGCTGTAGATAAAGGTACAGAGGCTGTAGATAAAGGCACAGAAAAGGCACAGAGGCTGTAGATAAAGGCACAGAGGCTGTAGATAAAGGCACAGAGGCTGTAGATAAAGGCACAGAGGCTGTGGATAAAGGCACAGAGGCTGTGGATAAAGGCACAGAGGCTGTGGATAAAGGCACAGAGGCTGTGGATAAAGGCACATAGGCTGTGGATAAAGGCACAGAGGCTGCAGGTGTTGTAGTTAGTTACAGGGATTGTAGTTACTGGTACAGGGGATGAAGTTACTGGTACAGGGGATGAAGTTACTGGTACAGGGGATGAAGTTACTGGTACATGGGAGTAGTTACCGGTACAGGGGATGTAGTTACTGGTACAGGGGATGTAGTTACTGGTACAGGGGATGTAGTTACTGGTACAGGGGATGAAGTTACTGGTACAGGGGATGTAGTTACTGGTACAGGGGATGTCGTTACATTATAGTTCATTCGCCAGCGAACTGGGGAGGAGATCTGTAGGAGGAGAACAGATCTACTGAACAGTAGCTATAAATAACTATTGTTCTGATCTTGTTGTTGGTAATGCATTGGAAACACATTCAGGAACCATGTTGTCTGGTTCTCCTTAGTTCTCGTTTGTCCTGGTTCTGATAGTGGAATGGAGGCAATGAGATATTACAGTACAGTAGCTCCGACTTTTCTGATAGCTACTTTATTGAGGAAAAATATACTTACTGTATGAATTATAATCTACATAATAATTACCATATACTGTTGCTGTAGGATGATTGTCCCACTGTAGCAAACTGTCTCAAATTAAGATCCTATAAATGTAAGACACAATCCGATCATATACTGTATTTCTTCAAACAATGACAGCTGAAATGAACACATCAAATGCATTGTTGGAAACACAAACATTACTCAGGTAATAGACACAGGTATCTTACCATTCAGAGTTTGATTGTTGCAGCCACTGGTGTTACAGCAGAGCTGGTTAGAGGCAGTGCAAATTAAGCCCTTGTCTTTTGACACTGGCTTCAGTGCGCAGAGGAGTTCCGCAGTTGGAGGTAGTGATGGATGTTGCATTGAGAGTACCTGTAGTGGACCAAACAGGTTAAACATTATCAGACAACACATACACAGGCCTGAGATATCTTCTACATATTTATTTTACTCAAAGCAAGACTGTTGTCAATGACTAATTAACAAGGCAACAATAGTTAAAACATGATGAGCATATGTAATACATATTTATATTAGACCGCATTTGGTCCACTGGACTGAGCAGAAGGATGTCTGTGTTCTCCTCAATGTCCAGCTCAGTTGAGTAGTTCTTCAGTGGGATGGTGTGGGCGGTGAACATGCCAAGCAGAGCACTAATCTTGGTCATCTACACACACGCATGCGTGCATGCGCACACACACACACACACACACACACACACACACACACACACACACACACACACACACACACACACACACACACACACACACACACACACACACACACACACACACACACACACACACACACACACACACACACACACACACACACACACACATTTGTTTTACCCTCCTTGTTGGACTGAATAATGTATTCCCATTCAAAATCCTATTTTCCCTAACCCCTAAACCTAAGTATGACCCTAACTCCTAAGCCTACCCCTAAACCTAACCCCTAACCCTAATTGTAACCCTAAACCTAAGCCTAAAATAGCATTTTTCCTTGTGGGGACCCGAGAAATGTCCCCACTTGTCCAACTTTTCCTCGTTTTACTATCCTTGTGATATCTGGTCACCACAAGGATTGTAAAACCAAAAACACACCTACACAGTTATTAAATCATATACTTGATTTTTGGTTTTGTTTTACTTCCACCAATATTTGAGATGAAATTAAGTTCCTCTTTTGAACCATATGATGGTGCTGTTGTATTGCAAACATTTCTTCCTCTTGTGATATGAAGTGGGTGAAGGACACTGCATACCGTGATTATAAAATGCTGCTATATTTATTCAGTGGTGTTCAGTGGCCTGCCTTTTTGCAAAATATACAATTAGTTTTATCTCACCATGTAGGACTGATTTAGAGGTGGTTTTGGACTGTACATGATGACTGGGCAATGGCCAGGTTGATGTCACCAGGTTGTTCCACTGAGCCTTTACAGCAATCAAGGCCGTCTTAGTGTGTCTGTGAAGCTTCATCATGTCTTATGAACATACTCATAAGCAGACTGTACAAGGAAATCAAAAAGTGCAGTTCACACAAAAAGTACAAGATGACTAAATGTGACATATCTGTGTCAGGGCTCTGTATATGTAATGCTCCATGGCACAGTCTTGTTCGCCACTTTTGAAAAGTAAACAGTTCTTTGTACATCGCAATCATAGTGACTCCGAGGTCAGTGGACCCTTCCTATGTTCAATCCATTTCTGCCCGTCCCTGAGGACCCAGAGTCCCCTCTAATGCAGAGCAAACGCATTACTTCCACGGTAAGTTCCCAAATGTACATGCTAACTTCATTTTGAGTAGCCTACTGCAAACTGTGTCAGTCACATGTTTTATCTGATCTGTGACATTTCAAAGAACTGTCTGGTGAACAGAATGAATCTGTTGATGTTCATCTGTGAACCTTTCCTATTTGTTTCTGTCAGCAAGATGAAAGACGTAATTATACTCTCCCTGCTGGGGATTCTGGGAATGGGAAGGTGCTCTGAAGATGAATTAGGTTGGTCAACGCTTTTACCTTGTTGGGTCCCATGGGAATCTATTTTCTATTGTTCTATATGGAAAGTTAACGCATGAAAATAGTGTCATTATTTCAAATGTGGATATTTAAAAACAGTATTTAAAAACGATTTTATAACATGTATGGAGATTATCAGATGGTAACATGATTTATGGTTAATCTCTGTTCTAAATAGCTATCCTCACTATTCTCCTTCTGGCCCACAGTGAATGTTGCTCTGAGGGGCAAAGCAGCCCAATCCTCCACATCCTATGGAGGCACTGCAAAAAGAGCCATTGATGGAATATGGAACCCAACTTACGAATATCACTCCTGCAGCCACACTTTGGGAGAGACCAGCCCCTGGTGGAGGGTGGACCTGCTGGAGACATACCAAGTCACCTCCGTCACCATCACCAACAGAGATACTTTTGCAGAGAGGATCAACGGGGCTGAGATCCGCATTGGAAATTCCCTGGAGAACAATGGCAACAGTAACCCCAGGTATGGCACTGTCCTTCATCCAACATTTGAGCTTTAGAGGAAAATAATGTTGTATGCCCAGGCTGATAGCCCAGGTGTCTGCTATGTCACAATTCTGTTATTCCTCACATCCGATCTCTTCACCTGCTTCTCAATAGTATTGAGGAGAAGGTTCAAGGTGCCTCCACTAGGACTTTCTTATCCAGTGGGTTTTGACAGTTGCGTAAAGTAGATTTAATAAAAATGCCTTTGACAATTTTTACTCTACTAGATTCCTATTTTATGTTTACTTTTCACTCCCATACATTTCCCTGGCAGCCAAAAGTACTCAGGCAGGACAACAAAATGGTCCAATTCACACACTTGTAAAGATAATTTTACTTCTATCTTTTTTACTGCAGTATATTTACTTTTACTCAAGGATAACTGTTCTGTAATTATTCCACAACTGGGTTTTAAAAAGGAGGCGAGGATAGAGGATACGAGGAATCCACCTCCTCCTAATACGTCTAACTGTTCCATCCAGGTGTGCGTTGATATCTTCCATCCCCGCAGGGGGCTCCACCACATTTCAATGCCACGGGATGCAGGGGCAATACGTCAATGTGTTCCTCAGAGGATACATGCAATATCTGACCCTGTGTGAAGTGGAGGTGAATGCTCATCCTGCTCCTATTGGTACGCATCAAAACCTGGAAGAAAATAACCTAACAGAGTGATCATACACATATAGAGATACATATTTTGATGGTGATCCATTTGTGTGGTCATTTTCCTTTTTGATTAGCTATAAATGGTTGATAAGACCTGTACGTTATAACTCTCATGTATGTTTCATTGTGTCTTATAAGAAGAAATGGGACCAACTCAAGCTTCAGAACTCAACTTAATTGTTCCTGTTACAGGTAAACCCAGATCTATACCACATAAGTATGTTATATAAATTAATGGATCTTTGTACTGCATTGGTAAGTGTAAACCTTCTATTTCCCTAAAGACAATGTTGCCTTAAAGAAGACGACTCGCCAATCCTCCCAGTACTCCTACATGGGGGGCTCTAACAATGCCGTGGATGGAAGACGCCTCTCCATGTACAAAGACAAATCATGCAGCCGCACCAAGTCCCAAGTCAACCCATGGTGGAGGGTGGACTTGCAGCGAGCTTACAATGTCACCTCCATCACAGTCACAAACATTGAAGACGTTGATCCAGAGATGATCGATGGTGCTGAAATCCACATTGGAAACTCGCTGCAGAATAATGGCAACAGCAATCCATTGTGAGGAGCCTCATGAGCAAATATAACACAGAGCGCATTTGGTGTTTAAGATTTGAGATCAAAAGCCTGTTTATACCATGTGTTTTTGTTCAATTTCCTTCTTTAGGTGCGCTGTGATCTCCTCATATCCCGCGTGGGAGGTCATGACCTTTCAGTGCAGTGGGATCGAGGGTCGCTATGTGAACGTTTTCTTGCCGGGCTGCAATAAACACCTGTCACTGTGTGAGGTGGAGGTGAATGTGGGCAGCCGTCCTGGTGAGGAGCAGACATTATATGGTCTTGTCATCAATTAACGGAAGGGGCAATATGTGATCACTTCATCTAAGTTTATAAGCTTGTTAGGGTGAGAAAATCATGACATTTGGTCAAACTTGACCTATTCCTCTAAATTACAACAATTCTCTTGGTCATTTTACAGATATGAATGAACATCTTTCCTCTGGTATGTACAGGGCTTTAGTTACTATATATCTGTGTTATTGTTGGACATCAAATCAAATCAAAATTTATCGGTCACATACACATGGTTAGCAGACGTTATTGCGAGTGTAGCGAAATGCTTGTGCTTCTAGTTCCGACCATGCAGTAATATCTAACAAGTAATCTAACAATTTCACAACAACTACCTTTTACACTTGCCTACATGGTAGCTATTAGATGACTTGAAGCCATGGCTAACTGTCTCTTAACAGTGTGGGTTCAAAGCCTGTGACTCAAACCTTTATGTACTGTCATGTTTCCTGTAGACAGGAAGGTGCAAGATATGAAGAGAGGGCAAGCCATTCTATGCCCAGACCATAAGACTCGATATGGTAACACAATATACATTTTTAATTTTTTTTGTTGTATTATAGAGAATGCAACACTGTTTGAGAAATGTTTTCATTGAGATCGCTGATTAGTACAGCTATGTACTGCATCTTGAACTGACAATGAACCATTTGTAAACCCATGATTTTAATCTTGTTTGTTCTGTGAAGAGAATGCAGCCACTGGTGGGATAGCCAGTCAGTCGTCACAGTGGGACATGTTTGGAGATGCCAACAATGCCATTGACCTGAGCTGGACCAACCGGTATCTGGAGGGGTCCTGCAGCCACACGAAAGCCGAGGTCGACCCCTGGTGGCGGGTGGACCTGAGCAAGACCCACAATGTCACCTACGTCACCATTACCAACAGAGGGGACTGCTGCTCAGACAGGATCAGTGGAGCAGAGATCCACGTTGGGGACTCACTGTTCAACAACGGCAATAGCAACCCACTGTGAGTTATCTTCGTAACACAACTTCTGGCTGGCTATACAACCCACTATGTGTCATCCCGGTAACACAACTCTCCCTTAAACAACCCAGCCATCTCCATAACTCATCAACTATGAGGATTTAATCAGACTTAAAGGGGCAGTTTACATACACTTAGGTTGGAGTCATTAAAACTTTTTTTTTAACCAATCCAAAAATTTCTTGTTAACAAACTATAGTTTTGGCAAGTCGTTTAGGACATCTACTTTGTGCATGACACAAGATATTTTTCCAACAATTGTTTACAGACAGATTATTTCACTTATAATTCACTGTATCACAATCCCAGTGGATCAGAAGTTTACATACACTAAATTGACTGTGCCTTTAAACAGCTTGGAAAATTCCAGAAAATGGTTTCATGGCTTTAGAAGCTTCTGATAGGCTAATTGACATAATTTGAGTCAATTGGAGGTGTACCTGTGGATTTATTTCAAGGCCTATCTTCAAACTCAGTGCCTCTTTGCTTGAAACCATGGGAAAATCAAAAGAAATCAGTGCGAGCAAGGAGGCCTACAAACCTGACTCAGTTACACCAGCTCTGTCAGGAGGAATGGGCCAAAATTCACCCAACTTATTGTGGGAAGCTTGTGGAAGGCTACCTGAAACATTTGACCCAAGTTAAACAATTTAAAGGCAATGCTACCAAATACTAATTGAGTGTATGCAAACTTCTGACCCACTGGGAATGTGATGAAAGAAATAAAAGCTGAAACAAATCCTTCTCTCTAGTATTATTTTGACATTTCACATTCTCAAATAAATTGGTGATCCTAACTGACCTAAGACAGGGAATTTTTACTAGGATTAAATGTCAGGAATTATGAAAAACTGAGTTTAAATGTATTTGACTAAGGTGTATGTAAACTTCTGACTTCAACTGTAGCTATGGATACAATGACTGACCAGCTATGATATCAAAATTATAGTTGGAACCATGTTTTGAGGCTATATAGTTTGTTTAAATTTACTATGCTTAAGAACATTGGATAAAACAAAATTATATTTTTGGTTCTGATGGGCTATGACAGTTGAACTAAACTCATGAGGCATTTATAAGATATGTTCTTCAAGAATCATTGGGTATATATCATTCATTTATACATCCCAAAATGGATGTAGCAACTGCAGATTGCCCCTTTAAGCTTTCAGGAAACTCGTCCCTGATCCCTTATTTTGAGCAAATACTGTTTGTCCTGTAATCATCTTGTAACACATAACAATGCTCAAGATTCCTATGCCTGTAGGTGTGCCAGGATTCCATACATCCCTGCTGGGCAAAGCAGGACATTTCCGTGCGGTGGGATATCGGGGCGCTATGTCAACATTCTCCTCCCAGGAAAAGAGAAGTACTTGACTTTGTGTGAGGTGGAAGTGCAAGCAAGCACCTTTCAGGCAGGTATGGGCTCCATCGTTCAGAATGTACACCTTCTCCAGCAGATGCCTTTTTTATTATCGTTTACCGATGTACATTTGTTTTTACTCCACTCCCCTTCTTCCTGTGTCCTCCTTTTTCCAGGCCTGCCTTCAACTGCCCCCGAGACAGCTGTTACAGCTCCAAACCTGGCCTGGTTGTGGGATCTTCTGATATCCCTCGGAAGGCCGGCTATTCGGAAAGGTCAGCTACTCCTACATCCAATCATACAGTATCCTCCAGGCTAAAATTAGGACCAGAAATCAGAAATCCTTAACCAGAGGCTTGGATTTGACACAATATTCCATATTCACCATGTCATTTTTCTGAGCATGGGCAGCGCCATTGAGGGCTGTCCCTATTTTAAAGTAGTCAATGTCTTCTTCTTCTACTTCTATGAGTGTATTGGCAGTATCAAAATAAACTGAAAAGGTACACACCACTACCTACTTTGCTGGAGTGTGTAAAGTTTGAACAGATAGATGTACTGCCACCTGCAGTTATGGAATGTTTGCTCAGGAGGATAATTCATTGGTTGAACCCTCCTACTGACCTACTGTGACCCTTCCTTAACCCATAGCAAGTCCTACCCAATTGATTACTTCAAAATGGTGAAAGTCCTCAATGGTGCTGCACATGCTAAAACAGGCTTTGGGACAAATGCTCCCTCTAACCAACTCAATGGGTCAATTACATTTCAACACAGTTGATTCACGGAAGGCCGAATCCTAACTTAAAATCATGTATTTACCTCAAGTTTCATGCATTAGGATTAGGCCTGAAATGAGTTGACATGTGTTCGTTTCAACTCTGCTGTTGCATTGATTTCCCTTACTTCTAGTCTTCTATTTCTCCACTGAAGAGACCTATAATCAAAACAATACAGACGAAGAGACATTTGATCATGAGAAAATATCATTTGAGACACAACGTCCAGTTGATACAGTGCCTGGTAAATTACCCACATAGTCTACAAAATGTTGTCACGAAGGCTGTGTTTACATAGGCAGCTAAATTCTGATATTTGTTTCACTAATATGTCTTTTGACCAATCAGATTAGCTCTGAAAAAGATCTGATGTGACTGGGACAAAAATATCAGAATAGGGCTGCCTGTGTAAATGCAGTCTCATACTTAGTGCCTTCAGAAAGCGTTCACACCCATTTGACTTTACACATTTTGTTGTGTTACAGCCTGAATTTAAGATGGATAAAAACAACAAAAAATGTCACTGGCACAATATCCCGTTGTCAAGGCTTTCGTTGTGGGAAGGAGGAGCGGATCAAAATGCAGCGTAGTTGTGATTCATTTTATTTTAATAAAGAACTATACACGATAAACTAACAAAATAACAAATGTGCGCAAACAGCCCTATCTGGTGCAAAACACAGAGACAGGAACAATCACCCACAAACACACAGTGAAACCCAGGCTACCTAAATATGGTTCCCAATCTGAGACAATGACTAACACCTGCCTCTGATTGAGAACCATATCACGCCAGACATAGAAATAGACAAACAAGACATCCAACATAGAATGCCCACTCAGATCACACCCTGACCAACCAAAACATAGAAACATACAAAGTAAACTATGGCCAGGGCGTGACAGTACCCCCCCCCCAAGGAGTCCGCAAAACCTGAACCTATCGGTGAGGGTCTGGGTGGGCCTCTGTCCGCGGTGGCGGCTCTGGTGCTGGACGTGGCCCCCACTTCACCGCAGTCTTCCCCCACTTTGTCCGCTTCCGTGACCTCCCAGCCACGGCAACCCTACTTAACACAGGACAGAGGGGCAGCTCGGGACAGAGGGGCAGCTCGGGACAGAGGGGCAGCTCGGGACAGAGGGGCTCTTCAGACTCCGGCAGCAGCGCCGGACAGGCGGGAGACTCCGGCAGCACAGGAGAGGAGGAAGGCTCTGGCAGATCCTGGCAGACTGGCGGATCTGGAAGAGTCTGGCAGACTGGCGGATCTGGAAGAGTCTGGCAGACTGGCGGATCTGGAAGAGTCTGGCAGACTGGCGGATCTGGAAGACTGGCGGATCTGGAAGACTGGCAGATCTGGAAGAGTCTGGCAGATCTGGAAGAGTCTGGCAGATCTGGCAGACTGGCGGATCTGGAAGAGTCTGGCAGACTGGCGGGTCTGGAAGACTGGCGGATCTGGAAGAGTCTGGCAGATCTGGAAAAGTCTGGCTGACTGGCTGATCTGGAAGAGTCTGGCTGACTGGCGGATCTGGAAGAGTCTGGCTGACTGGCGGATCTGGAAGAGTCTGGCTGACTGGCGGATCTGGAAGAGTCTGGCTGACTGGCGGATCTGGAAGAGTCTGGCTGACTGGCAGATCTGGAAGAGTCTGGCGGATCTGGAAGAGTCTGGCGGATCTGGCGGATCTGGAAGAGTCTGGCGGATCTGGAAGAGTCTGGCAGATCTGGCGGATCTGGAAGAGTCTGGCAGATCTGGCGGATCTGGAAGAGTCTGGCAGATCTGGCGGATCTGGAAGAGTCTGGCTGCTCCATGCCGACTGGCGACTCTGGCTGCTCCATGCCGACTGGCGACTCTGGCTGCTCCATGCCGACTGGCGACTCTGGCTGCTCCATGCCGACTGGCGACTCTGGCTGCTCCATGCCGACTCTGGCTGCTCCATGCCGACTCTGGCTGCTCCATGGCGACTCTGGCTGCTCCATGGCGACTCTGGCTGCTCCATGGCGACTCTGGCTGCTCCATGCCGACTGGCGACTCTGGCTGCTCCATGCCGACTGGCGACTCTGGCTGCTCCATGCCGACTCTGGCTGCTCCATGCCGACTCTGGCTGCTCCATGCCGACTCTGGCTGCTCCATGCCGACTCTGGCTGCTCCATGGCGACTCTGGCTGCTCCATGGCGACTCTGGCTGCTCCATGGCGACTCTGATGCCGACTGGCGACTCTGGCTGCTCCATGGCGACTCTGGCTGCTCCATGGCGACTCTGGCTGCTCCATGCCGACTGGCGACTCTGGCTGCTCCATGCCGACTGGCGACTCTGGCTGCTCCATGCCGACTGGCGACTCTGGCTGCTCCATGCCGACTGGCGACTCTGGCTGCTCCATGCCGACTGGCGACTCTGGCTGCTCCATGCCTCTGGCTGGCGACTCTGGCTGCTCCATGCCGACTGGCGACTCTGGCTGCTCCATGCCGACTGGCGACTCTGGCTGCTCCATGCCGACTGGCAGCTCCATGCAGACTGGCAGCTCCATGCAGACTGGCAGCTCCATGCAGACTGGCAGCTCCATGCAGACTGGCAGCTCCATGCAGACTGGCAGCTCCATGCAGACTGGCAGCTCCGGCTGCGCTAAACAGGCAGGAGACTCCGGCAACGCTGTAGAGGCGTAAGGCTCTGGCAGCGCTAAACAGGCGGGAGACTCCAGCAGCGCTGTAGAGGAGGAAGGCTCTGGCTACGCTGAACAGGCGGGAGACTCCGGCAGCGCTGGAGAGGCGAGGCGCACTGTAGGCCTGATGCGTGGTGCTGGCACTGGTGGTACTGGGCCGAGGACACGCACAGGAAGCCTGGTGCGGGGAGCTGCCACCGGAGGGCTGGGGTGTGGAGGTGGTACTGGGTAGACCGGACCGTGCAGGCACACTGGAGCTCTTGAGCACCGAGCCTGCCCAACCTTACCTGGTTGAATACTCCCGGTCGCTCTGCCAGTGCGGCAAGGTGGAATAGCCCGCACTGGGCTATGCAGGCGAACCGGGGACACCGAGCGTAAGGCTGGTGCCATGTAAGCCGGCCCAAGGAGACGCACTGGGGACCAGATGCGTAGAGCCGGCTTCATGGCATTTGGCTCGACGCTCAATCTAGCCCGGCCGATACGCAGAGCTGGAATAGAACGCACCAGACTATGCACCCGCACTGGAGACGCCGTGCGCACCACAGCATAACACAGTGTCTGCCCGGTCTCTCTAGCCCCCCGGTAACCACAGGAAGTTGGCGTAGGTCTTCTACCTAGCGTCGCCATACTCCCTGTGAGCCACCCCCAAGATTTTTTTTGGGCTGACTCCCGGGCTTCCTATCGGGCCGCCGTGCTTGCTTCACCAACTCCATTTTTCTATACCCCTCTTCGCACTGCTCCAGCGAATCCCAAGCGGGCTGCGGCACTCCTCCTGGGTCGGCTGCCCACCTGTCTATTTCCTCCCACGTAGTGTGGTCCAGAATCTGCTCCCATGTCCTTTCCTCTCTTTGTTGCTCCTGCTGCCGCTGTTGCATGTTACCACGCCGCTTGGTCCTGTTGTGGTGGGTGTTTCTGTCACGGCTTTCCTTGTGGGAAGGAGGAGCGGACCAAAATGCAGTGTAGTTGTGATTAATTTTATTTTAATAAAGAACTATACACGATAAACTAACAAAATAACAAATGTGCGCAAACAGCCCTATCTGGTGCAAAACACAGAGACAGGAACAATCACCCACAAACACACAGTGAAACCCAGGCTACCTAAATATGGTTCCCAATCATAGACAATGACTAACACCTGCCTCTGATTGAGAACCATATCAGGCCAGACATAGAAATAGACAAACAAGACATCCAACATAGAATGCCCCCTCAGATCACACCCTGACCAACGAAAACATAGAAACATACAAAGTAAACTATGGCCAGGGCGTGACACCCGTAACGTTTTTTTTAAACAAATGAGTAACAAACAAAAGCTGAAATGTCTTGAGTCAGTAAGTATTCAACTCCTTTGTTATGGCAAGCCTAAATAAGTTTAGGAGTAAACATTTGCTTAACAAGTTGCCCATTTGGGCATGGTGAAGTTATTAATTATACTTTGGATGGTGTATCAATACACCCACTCACTACAAACTCAGTTGCCGGAAAGGAAGGAAGGATTTCTCCAAGAAACCAATGGAGACTTTAAAACAGGTACAGAGATTAACGGCTGTGAAAGGAGAGAACTGAGGATGGATCAACAACATTCTAGTTATTCCACAATACTAACCTAACTGACAGAGTGAAAAGAAGGAATCCTGTACAGAATACAAATATAATAGAAAATGCATTGTGTTTGCAACAAAAGCACTAAAGTAATACTTCAAACAATATGGCAAAGCAATTCACTTTTTGTTCTGAATAAAAAAGTCTTATGTTTGGGACAAATCCAATACAACACATTACTGAGAACCACTCTCCATATTATCAAGCATCGTTGTGCCTTCATCATGTTATGGGTATGCTTGTAATGGTTAAGAACTGGGGAGTGTGTTACGACTTCCGCCGAAGTCGGCCCTTCTCCTTGCTCGGGTGGTGTTCGGCGGTCGACGTCACTGGCTTTCTAGTCACCACCGATCCATGTTTCAGTTTCGTTTTGTTTTGTCTGTATTACACACACCTGGTGTTCCCATATCATGTTCCTTATTTAACCCTCTGGCATACATTTCTGTTCTGTCTGTGATTGTTGGTGTCTTAAGTGGTTGTTGTATGTGCTAGTGTGTATGTATGTTCTTATTTGGAATTTTTGCTTGACTTTTTGAGTAAACTCCGTTCCGCAACATCTCTGCACCCAATCACTGACAGTTTTTCTGAATAAAAAATACATTGAATGGACCTAATTCTAGAAAACCTGGCCCTGTCTGCTTTCCACCAGACACGGGTGGCTTTAGAATCTCAAATATATTTTGAATTGTTTAACACTTTTTTGGTTACTACACGACTCCATATGTGTTATTTCATAGTTTTGATGTCTTCACTATTATTCTACAATGTACAAAATAGTACAAATAAAGAAAAACCCTTGAATGAGTAGGTGTGTCCAAACTTTTGACTGGTGCTGTATATATTATTATTATTATTTTGACATAAAACACCGTAAAAATACCAGCAAATCAGCTCCAAGTGATTTTAGTTTTGGAAATCTGTTCCAAAGTATTCCCTATATTTGTGACCGTATACAAATGTTTGCATGGTTTGAAAAGATAATATTTTAATAAAACATGTATTTATACTTCCTGTGGTCAATTTGCAGTTATTCAAATTATTTGCAATAATGTTCCGGCCCCCTGATTTTTTTTTTTTAAATAAATCACCCCACGGGTGGATCTAATTTGATAATCCCTGTCTTAGACTTACCGAGAAAGACTGACTGCTGTAATCGCTGCCAAAGGTGCTTCTACAAAGTATTGACTCAGAGGTTTGAATACTTAGGTTAATGAAATATTTCTGTGTCATTTCAAATACATTTGTTAAAATAAAAACATTTTGTTCACTTTGTCATTATTGTGTAGATTATCATGTTTTAAATTTTGTTTGATCCATTTTGAATTCAGGCTATAACACATCAAAATGTGGAATATATCAAGGGGTAAGACTAAATTCTGAAGGCACTGTTTCCCCCCCTAATTCTTGTGTCCCCCTCAGAGAATCTAGTCTCCGGTGGAATAGAGGTCCATTCCTCCCAGTATGTCAGCCACGGTGCTGCCAGCAATGCCACCGACAGGAAGCGTAACCCACTGTACCATGTTGGCTCCTGCAGCCACACGGAGGCAGAAACCAACCCCTGGTGGAGAGTGGACCTTTTGGACACATACCAAGTCACCTTTGTCACCATCACCAACAGAGGGGACTGCTGTCTCCACAAGATCAACGGGGCTGAGATCCGCATTGGAAACTCCCTGGAGAACAACGGCACGACCAATCCACTGTGAGAAGATATGATTCATGAAGCCTTGGCTTAGATGATCCACAGCAGTCACGTTTTAGAGATGTTGTGGTGAATTCACATCAATGATTGCAGGTTTCATGATCAGAAAAAACCTCTGGCTGTATGCTCTAACTTACTGGTATGTGTGCGTTTCAGGTGTGCTGTGATCTCCGAGATGAGAGAAGGGCAGCCAATGGATATTCCATGTAACATGGAGGGACACTATGTCACTATCGTTCTCCCAGGCAGAGAGAAGTACCTGGCACTGTGCGAGGTAGAGGTGTATGGGGGAAAGTGATGACCCTAACCAATTTGAAATTACTCCTTTTACAGGAAAGTTCCAAATAAGGCCAACATAGTTACCATCTAACTACAGAATCACTTAATATTTTGAGAAGTGTGGAGAAAGTCACTCACTATTTCTCATCATACCCAGTGGAATCTCAAATAGTTTTCTTTGAAGGCGGACGCCGTATTATAGCCAAATTATAAACAGTCACATTTGTATTCAGGTGTGTATTCTATTAATAAAGGCTTGTTACTGTGAATCCAGAAACCATTTAATGAATTTAATATCCAATTCTCTCAAATGATCAACCAGCAAAAACTCACATTGGTTTCACTGTTAATCAAAAACAAGAGAAAGAAAGATGCTGATAAACATTTTATTTTCAAAATACAGATGAAATCAACAAGCATTAGACAAAGCTAGGCCTGTCACAAGAAATGTTGATGTCAAAATATTTCAAATTGTGTGGTCACCACTCCACCACTAAAAACAGGCATTTTGCTTTCAAGATCACTTCAGTACCTTACTGTATATATAAAATAAACTTAGCATAAAACACTTGCTGTGCTATTCATGAACAGTCACAGAAATAGCAGAATACATTGAAATAAACTTCTTGCATTTAATTGAAAACGTTGCTTGAAACTATTACAATTGATGAATGTTGTATAATATGTAGAAACCGTAAAGTCTGAGTAACGAACAGCTTATTGCTAAAATGCCTCACCTGTATTGGTGAGATGATTTGTACCCAACAATACTGTAGCTTTTACACTGGGGTTGTTTTAAGTAACTTCAAAGCCACACTGGTAAAAAGGCAGAATGAGTCACAGGGATAATGAGAACGACACTCCAGTTAAGTGGAGCTCTGGAGCACTCTCCTGTTTGACCCTTGACCTCAGAGTGGCAAAGGGACTTTCACAGTCACGACTCAGAGCTGCATGAACAAAAGGGGAAAGTGGTTTTAAGTGAGTAGAGCACACCAGTGCAAAGTGGAGTCCAGAGTGGCGTAGTCTTTCACAGCTATAGCCCCAAAATAAAATGGGGAAGTAACCGCAAGCGCATTACAATTCAAATCATTCAAAAAAATTTTTTTTTTTTTTTTTTGAATTCAATTACGTTGCTGTTGTGACATGTGCAAAGGCCACTGAGGTGCAAAAAAAAGGCTACAAATTAATGACGTAACTTCCTGTGGTGGAGTACAAAGCAATGACGCTAAATTGGCATGACTTTAACAACTCCAAAAAGATGCCTAAAAGTGTTTTCTGTATGTCAATACAGGGTCCTAAACCACTGATATATGGTGGTAGGTCATTACGCTAATGCTTAAAATAATGCACTGCTACAAGTTGCAATGGGTTGTTGGGAAAAATCTGTTTGCAGATTATCATATTCCGCTTCTCTTAAAAAGGACATTTCAGGTGTGCTACATTAAGCTGACACTTGCAGCTGTAACACTAGTAGTTATACTAACTACACTTTGCTTTGGCAAATAACAAAATTATTACACACATCAGTGAATCAAAAAAATTACACTAAATAATGACAATTCTTAATATGCAAAAAAGGGCATAAAAGTACAAAAACTAAATATGCCTGACATCCAAAATGTACTAATACACACAAAAATAAAATGCATTTCTATCTTTAAGAACAACTTTTAGTATAAGCTCGCATAAAATTAAATGAAGTGCTTACACAACACAAGTGGGGACTCTTATCTAGCCCATCACGTCAGTCCACTGCTCTAACAGAGCCTCAAAAAGGGAGACGTAAACGCAGCTGTGGCAGTGGTACCTCCAAAGGAGACAGACCAAAAGGAAAGGGAACTATATAAAAACACGCACCAGGTCGGTGGAAATACTAGAAGGTAGCACCAAAAACAGGCTGACCCTGCTGTTATCTGAGCTCTTTAGTTGCTTTGGGAACTTTTAGAACTTTGTAAACGTTGTTGTGAAAAACAGTGGCAAAGTGGGGCCTGGAGTCCCTGGACATGAGCGTACAGAGGGGCACTTTCCCAGCGTTCTGAGGGTCCTCCACATCCCAGATCTCAGGCATGCTGCAGCCAGGCCTGGAGAGCACAGAGAAAGCCAGGAAGGGAGAAAGAGAAAGGGGCAGAGAAAGAGAAAATATTTCAGCAAAGAAACAAACTGAACCAAAACATTGTGATTAACGGACTGCGAAACAGATTGTTCAAATGGTCACTTGGCAGCAGAATTGGGTTCAGTTCAATTCAGTCATTTCTGAGTGAGTTGGAAAAATGCCCTGTACTGACTGGAATGACTTGTTGACAATGTCACAAGAACATATGACAGTGTAAACAGCAGTTGGTTACTGACGGGAAGGCCACCCAGGGTTACCTGGAGCGCCGGGTGCACCACGAGTCCTCCAGGACAAAGTAGTCCACCTCCATCTGCATCAGGTTCCTCTTCACCACCTCGGCAGACTTACGGCTATACATGGCATACACCAGCTTGGTCCTCTCCCTGAGTGGAACAGACCACAACGTTTAGACAACGCTGAATTGGTGTTAGCCTAGCACATAGCAAGTACAGTAGTATCAATGTTCTGTCCACACCTCAGTCCAGCGTCCTCGTAATGTGGGTGGTTGACGATGGGCCGGCCAGCTGACAGCTTCACACTGGCCATGGTGGGCATGGCTCCAGCAAACACAGAGTCTGCACCACACACAAAACAAAACAGTACATCTAAGAGAAGAGTCCACAGAGGCATGGGTCATGATCACTGATCTGAAAGGGACTGGATACCTGAAAGTGAGGTTACCAGCCAATTGCTTTCACCAATCCAACCTAGTCAGATCAGTCAATTCCATAACGAAGGATGCCATTTAGAATAATTTGTTTATATGTTTGTTTATCTCGAGCCTCTGGTTTCAGAGGTAGGATGAAGATGTTACTTACTGGGCGGTGTGTTGTCTCTGATCCAGTCCAGCAGCTGCTCCTGGGGTAGGTTGCTGAATTCTCCCATGATGCCCCACTGGGCCTGCAGGTTGGCCGCACCCTGCATGGCCATGATGGACAGGATGCCAAACACCATCACTTGGAGCTTGAACTTCTCCCCCATCCAGCCAAACAACTAACACACAGACAGACAACACATGAGCATCAATGAGAACATTGGTCTGTAGTGCATCTGTGATGGAGGTCTCTAGTGGTAGTGGTGTTGTGATCCATCTTTGGTACGTTATGTACTCTGCGGTATCTGTGTGGTGTCAGTGTTAATTGTGTTGTGGTGTGTTGAATCTCACGAGTTGCGATGAGTCGTGTCTTGTCGTGTTGAGTGGCGTCGTGTCGTGTTGAGTGGCTTCGTGTCGAGTGGCGTCGTGTCGTGTCGAGTGGCTTCGTGTCGAGTGGCGTCGTGTCACGTCGAGTGGCTTCGTGTCGAGTGGCGTCGTGTCACGTCGAGTGGCTTCGTGTCGAGTGGCGTCACGTCGAGTGGCTTCGTGTCGAGTGGCGTCGTGTCACGTCGAGTGGCTTCGTGTGGCGTCACGTCGAGTGGCGTCGAGTGTCACGTCGAGTGGCTTCGTCACGTCGAGTGGCTTCGTGTCGACGTGTCACGTCGAGTGGCTTCGTGTCGACGTGTCACGTCGAGTGGCTTCGTGTCGAGTGGCGTCGTGTCACGTCGAGTGGCTTCGTGTCGAGTGGCGTCGTGTCACGTCGAGTGGCTTCGTGTCGAGTGGCGTCGTGTCACGTCGCGTCACGTCGAGTGGCGTCGCGTCACGTCGAGAGTGGCGTCGCGTCGAGTGGCGTCGCGTCGCGTCGAGTGGCGTCGTGTCATGTCGTATCATGTTGAGTGGCGTCGTGTCATGTTGAGTGGCGTCGGGGACTGACCTGTTTGGAGCAGATCAAGGAGGCCATGATGCACATGTGGGGTGTGAGGAAGAGCTTGAGACGCATGATGAGCATCGCCAGCACTACAAACGCTATCAACTGTAGGCTATGGTACACCAGCTGACACCATGACAGAGAAAGAGAGATAAATAGAGAGAGAGAAAGAGGCCAGGTAGAGAATGAGGGTTGAAGGGCACAGGGAGAGAACAAGATTGGGGGAGGGATGGATGGAGGAAGTGAGAGAAAACAATGGTTAGAGCTAGAACTGGTGATAAAGCGAGCAATTTAAATGGCAGGAAAAAATTGCCTCTGTATGCAGGTTATGAAAATCACTTAGACGATCATTACTATTGTAGCTGAAGCAGATGAACATTACCACATTTAAGGGAAAAAAAGAAGGCTTAAATCATATGGCGTGAGGAGACTCACGGTGTATACAGCAGTAACATTCAGGGAAATCAGGATGCTTGCTTACCTCTCCTTTTGCCAACATTTCTGGCCTGTGAAAAATGTGAAAAAAAAAGTTATGAGTTGTCAAAATGTCAAGTTGTGTTGCCTTTATAAGAATGAATGGGCGAAATGCACATGGAAGTTTGCCTTGACTTGTGCTGTTAAGAGGGTGAGTTTTACAACAGAGGGAAATATACTCACTGTTCATCGTCGTCATCAGGTTTGACAGAATACTTCTCTCCTTCCCTCAGGAACCTCACAACATCCTGGATGGTCTGTAGAGTAGAAGGGACAAACAGTGTCACAAAAAAAAAAAAAAGACAAACCTTAGAAGGGATATAACATTGACCAGGATGATTCCGCCTTCTATTATATGCTAACAGTGAGCATATTCACAGCAAATAATTAACCATTATCATTTCTACCAGTATCACTATTTAGAAGCCCTCCATTTATTCACTAGCAAAGCAAGTCAAGCAGAATCAAAATGGCACGTTATTTTTTATTACCCCTTTATCTCCCCAATTTCTTTATCTAAATTGGTAGTTAGTCTTGTAGTCTCGGGAGAAGTGAAGGTCGAGAGCCACGTGTCCTCTGAAACACAACCCTGTCAAGCTGCACTGCTTCACATAACCCAGAAGCCAGCCACACCAATGTGTTGGAGGAAATTCCGTACAACTGGCGACCATGTCAGCGTGCATGCATCCGGCCCGCAACAAGGAGTCGCTAGAGCGAGATGGGACAAGGACATCCGGCTGGCCAAACCCTCCCCTAACCGGATGTCGCTAGGACAATAGTGCGTCGCCTCATGGGACTCCGGGTTGCCGCCGGCTGCGACATAGCCCGGGATCAAACCCGGATCTGAAGTGACGCCTCAAGCACTGTAGTCCCTTTGACCGCTGTGCAACTCGGGAGACCCGCACTTGTCTTATTAATTCTGCATTTGACACACAATTAGATCAAACTGACACATTTGGACACGCTCGAGGAGATTCTTGAATATTTTTGGAACATAATTATCTTGCCATTTCTCAAGCCTGCCTCAGATATGACAAATTGAGCTCAACAGGCATGTCAAAAGCAGAACGGGAGAAATGACATTTCAAGGATGCCTGCCTTGTTCACTAACAGTGGATTGTGTGGAGTGCCTGGTGTATGAAACACAAATGAAGTCTTACCCGTCCTGCTATGACAGCAACCACCAGCATGTTGATGGGAAGCAGCAGTGTCTTGATGTAGCGCAGTGGGGTCTGAGAAGAGCAATGTTATACACGTCAGATGGACTGGAGAAAAACATTTATTTCTGACACATACCACACACGACCTTTACAAAATGAGCTGCCAAATGGGACGGCAGGTAGCCTAGTGGTTAGAGCGTTGGACTAGTAACCGAAAGGTTTCAAGATTGAATCCCCGAGCTGACAAGGTAAAAAAAAAGATGTCAGTCTGTCCCTGAACAAGGCAGTTAACCCACTGTTCCTAGACCGTCATTGAAAATAAGAATGTTCTTAACGGACCTTCCTAGTTAAATAAATGTAAAATAAAATAAATACTATGAAAGGATGCCTTCTAACACTAGTGCCATGTTGCTATGCCAAATACAGCAAAGTGTCTTTCATACCTCAATTTCCATGAAGTCAAACTCAGCAGCACAGGTATACATCATGGTGTCAAAGTCCTTGTAGCTGGTAAACTTGGACTTTATTAAGCTACTGATGTGAGCCTGGGAGAGAAATTGTTGTAAAAGTAGATGCAACTTCAAATACTGTTAGCATATTCCTATTTACTTTAATTACTATCATACTTTTGAGTGATGGCTTGTTTCAAAATACACAGTGATTCTGCCAGAAAAGGCACCAAAATATAAGGCATTTTGTTTCAAATGCACAGGGCTATTTTCAAAGACTTACATCATCAGAGGCTCCAAAGACAGCTGACAGCATGAACTTGAGAATGACCGTGGAGACAACACATACCAGGCCCAGCATGACCTGAGAGCAAACAGACAAGTCAACCAGGAGACAGACAGACGCAGTCTTCTTTTACTAACATTGTGGGGACACACAATTGATTCCCATTCAAAATCATATTTTCCCTAATTCTAACCCCTCTACCAATATACTTTTTGTCCTCGTGGGGACCGGCAAAATGTCCCCAGTTTGATTGTTTACTGTACTTGTGGGGACTTCTGGTCCCCACAAGTATAGTATACATGTCCACACACACACCTCTTACCCATGTGATGAGGCCAGGTTTGAAGGCTTCTGCAAATTTGTCCCGCAGGGCAATTATTCCCTGCAACCAGGAAGGAACTGATTTCAACACCATACCATTTTCAACATCACACCATGCTTAACATAAAAAACATCCTCTACACATTGAAAGGATGAGGAGAGTGCTAGTCCAGCTCACCCAAATGGAGACCAGCGAGGAGGCGTAGAATGATGTCAGCAGCATGGAGTTTCCAAACATCAGAACAAAGCACACGGCAAGTGTTATCTGGAGATCGAGTGGGGTGGAAAGAAGTTTAGTGACATAGTCTGAGTCGATATTCACATAATAAGGAATTCCCCTTGACCACGCCTACAAATTGTGGAAAACAAACATTCTTTCCCATTGACCTCAAGTGTAAGAGTGTAAACTTCATCATAGATTTGTTAAACAGAAAAAGAAAGGCAGAAAACCTGCTGTGTTGTTCAATGTACATGTAACCAGGTCAAAAATCCCGGCGGTTCACAATGCATCCACATAGGGAAATAGAGCATGCGAGAAGAGCCCTATGGCTTCAGGCTATTCGGTGCAGGACAGTGGGAAATATGGCGACCCAGTGTCCAAGTAACCATGTGCCTTATATACACTAGAATATTTAAATGATTTTACATCATTAGCTACAGTATGTGTGTGGGCTTAAAAATGCTGTAAGTCGTCGAGGACACAAGCCTGTGTGTGTCCCAGTTTTCTTCACGCTGCCACTTCTTGCCAGGCGGATAAATTATTCACAGCCATATGTCCCTGCATACCACTGCTGGCTTGCTTCAGAAGCTAAGCAGGATTGGTCCTGGTCAGTTCCTGGATGGGAGACCAGATGCTGCTGGAAGGGCCAGTAGGAGGCACTCTTTCCTCTGGTCTAAAAAAATATCCCAATGCCTGAGGGCAGTGACTGGGGACACTGCCCTGTGTAGGGTGCCATCTTTCGGATGGGACGTTAAACGGGTGTCCTGACTCTCTGAGGTCATTAAAGATCCTATGGCACTTATCGTAAGAGTAGGGGTGTTAACCCCGGTGTCCTGGCTAAATTCCCAATCTGGCCCTTAAACCATCACGGTCACCTAAATAATCCCCAGTTTACAATTGGCTCATTCATCCCCCTCCTCTCCCCTGTAACTATTCCCCAGGTTGTTGCTGCAAATGAGAACGTGTTCTCAGTCAACTTACATGGTAAAATAACGGATAAATAAATAAAAAATGTCCTTTCTTCTCTCCTCCTTCGACGACACAAATTTCCAGCATCATCTTAATACAAAGGGCCTCTTCTCTTATCTCCCCAGCTCCTTACGCTATCCACACTAACAGCCTGTGTTAGAGGATTAGGAGAACTGGAACTGTGATGGAGAGGAGTAATGTAGCTACGGTCCAAAACGCACACACAAACACACTCCTTGGCAGAACGCACAGCCCTGTTTTACAATGCACGCCCACAAGTACAGGTTAGTTAGGAACCAGAAAATACATTTACCATGTGTGTCACTAGGAGGGACTGCATTTTGGTGGGGCTGATGTATCCCAGGATGTACGAGGCAAAGAGCGAGGCCACCTGAAACAAGTAGTCAAGTGTAAATACAAGCAATAAGTAGTGTATACAACAACCTTGAAATGATTGCAATAAAGGGTGCATGCTTATTTTCGAGCACAAGACATTGATGCTATAAGTACTTAGATTACAGTTTGTGGTAAAATCCCCATATATAATGCTCTAATTAGCTAGCAGAGGGACACTTGCTATAATAATCTAGCCAGACTGATAGCAAAGCTGTTGCTTAGCAAAGATGCCAGCAGATCCTGTTTGTGTGAGACTAACCTTCAACGCTTTGGTCTGCCTCCCCACCTCCTCCAGTCTTTTTCTCCATCTGTCTCACACCCTCCCTCCGTTTTCACTGTCTGTTGCTCTTTTTTTGTTATCCTCTTCTCCATCTCTTACAATGTCCCTTTACCAGTTTACTCTTCTCCCTTTCTCACAGCCTCCCTTCTTCACTCTATCCCCATCTCTTCCTCACTCTGTCTTCCTCTTCTCCACTCCTCTCACAGCCTCCACCCTTCTCTATATTTATCTCTCCCTCTTTTTCTCTTACCTGGGTAAGCAGCACAAACTGGGCAAACTGCCAGGGCAGCATGAAGCACAAATTGGAGATGGCCAACGCCCACATGGCCTTTCTGCTGGGGTTGCGTGTCCTTTGGAGAGATAGATGTGGAAAAGGGCAGGAGGCAAGAGGTAAGGACATCCATCGACACAGGCCTACACTAACACTCACATTCTATTTAGAGGCAGCCTGAATGGATCAGCCTCCAAGCCCTCCACTCACACTGACAGCTTTAGAGAACAAGTTAAAGGGGTCGAATAGCAGAGACTTTGACTCCAAGTGAATTAGACTGAATACAAAATGTGATCAATGCGGGAATGGAACCAACAACTTTGGTATTGCCAACATCAAGCTTTACAAAAAAGATATCTGGACCACAATGAATTGAGATCATAACAATTGCAGAGCTCTCATTATAATCTACATCAGTGGTTCTCCAATGGTTTTGCCTCGGGATCCAAATTGAACTAGGTTGTCTCAGTCGCGAATCAATATTCGCATTGCGATAAAGAATCGGCAAAATCCAATATTGAAAAAAAAAAAAGGAATGGTATATTGATAGTTAATGTAGCAATTATATGACAAGGGAACAACATTCACAGCCACCTCTTTAATTGTCAATAATTACACTTAGCACATATTCTTGATGAGGAATGTTAATAAAGTCACCTCACTGGCTTGATATCACAAAAATCAACCAAGATAGTGCTGCTAATAGCTCTATATTGAAATATTGTGAATTAAGAAAAGGTGTTCAGGGATTAAATTATAAAAACGTGTAAGTGCATTATAATTTCTACCCACTATCTACCTGGTTTAAGTTCAGACTGGAGTATTTTTTAATACAAAAATAAATACAATTTACTCAGACAGCCGCAAACTATCAAAAACCTTCTACAACCAAAGGTTGTTGGAGACGGCCAGCACTAGATGTCGACCGATTAATCAGCATGGCCGATTAATTAGGGCCAATTTCAAGTTTTCATAACAATAGGTAATCTGCATTTTTGGACGCCGATTATGGCTGATTACATTGTATTCCATGAGAAAACTGCGTGGCAGGCTGACCACCTGTTACGTGAGTGTAGCAAGGAGCCAAGGTAAGTTGCTAGCTAGCATTAAACTTATCTTATTTTTTATTATTCACATAATCACTAGTTAACTAAACATGGTCGATGATATTACTAGGTTAACCGTTATTTTATCATCGAATCACAGCCTACTTGGCAAAAACGGGGATGAGTTAACAAATGTGCATTCACGAAAAAAGCACAAGCGTTGCACGAATCTACCTAACCATAAACAATGCCTTTCTTAAAATCAATCTTGCGTTCATTGCACGCTGAGTCAGGGTATATGCAACAGTTTGGGCCGCCTGGCTCGTTGCGAACTAATTTGCCAGAATTTTACATAATTATGACACAACATTGAAAGTTGTGCAATGTAACAGCAATATTTAGACTTAGGTTTTCCACCAGTTCGATAAAATACGGAACGGTTCCGTATTTCATTGAAAGAATAAACTTCTTGATTTCGAAATGATAGTTTCCGGATTTGACCATATTAATGACCAAAGGCTCGTATTTCTGTGTTCATTATATTATAGTCTATGATTTGATATTTGATAGAGCAGTCTGATTGAGTGGTGGTAGATGGCAGCAGGCTCGTAAGCACCAGTTGAGAATCGCTGCTTTACATTACATATCACTAGCACATAAAGAGGCAGCCAGAGCGTATTGAAAAGAGAAGGAGAGAAAGGAAGGCGAAAGGAAATAGGGATGGTGAGTTACCGGAGAATGTGGGTGAGGAGTAACATCTGCAGGACCAGGAAGGGATAGGAGAAGCTCTCCCTCAGGGGCGGAGTCCACATGACCCGGGTGCTCTGCGACACAGAAACACACACATACAAACAAACAAACGATCCTACTTTATTTTGCGACAACACATTGCTGCGTAGGAGGGGATTTTTTCTGTACCGCTACACAATCAATGACAACTGCGAAAAACTATTTGTACATAAAAATGCATCCAGTAATCTCATCCAGTACATTTAGTCTTCATCCTACACCCACACTGCACCAATGCTCCTATAATAATGATTTGGATACATTCACACTTCTGCATTGAAACCAGCAGACTGAGAAGGTAAAGGAGACAAGTGGGTGGCGACTGGGGAGAGGAGAGTATGATTGAAATGTCAGTATCGATTGGTGTGACTATTACAATAGAGCAACTACTCAGCGTGTCTGATACTGGCTGAGACGGAGATCCTTTTGATGGCTGCCTGCATTGTATCCATCCCCCATCTCCACCCTCATCAGTCTACCTCCACGGTTCTGTACGGTACACACTCACCTCTCCATGGTTGAAGAAGAAACACAGCACCGTGACCATACCCCCAAGCCGACTGCCACTAGAGAGGGGAAGGGAGGGGGATAATTCAGCCTTTCTTATTTTAACAGTCTTTATTAGAACATTAAAGTGACTAAATGACTTTAAAGTCTTAATCTGAGCCCAACTGTTGCAGAATCAAAGGCGGGTAAAGGTTAAGTTACCTGAGGTAGGTCCCGTAGATGAAGAACAGACTCATCATCAGACCATTGAGGAGGAACACAAAGGTCACGTAGAAGTATGCAGGGTCACCCATACCTGACACACACAGACAGAGAAACTATTAGGATTGAGACTGGCAATGGCAAGGACCTCGAATAGCCAAAGACCATAACATAACACTGATTCATGACCAGAGATTCTATTCAAATACTATATGCTATTCTATGGACAGAAAGAAATGAAAGTGAGAATATAGTTTGCTTGTTGTATTACTGTACCAAACAAATTAACTTACTTTCAGAAAATGTTAAGTCGACTGATGGAATGGCTCAAAATAAGATGCTTGAAAGCATGATGTAATATTGATTGATACCTGACATGGCTCGCTCTTAGTGAAAGACATAGGCTAATGGAAACATTGAAGCCTTCAGTGAGTCGCCTTCTTAATGCTTTCCTGAAGTGGGAGGCTTTCTTTCATTTCACTACCATAGAACTGCTGAGGATAAAGGGCTATTCCGAGTCTGCTCTAAATTGCTGCGCACTCAGCTTGTGGAAACAGGAACAAAAGGCAGGCGGCACTTACTTGTACAGCAGCACCTTCAAACTACATAGAGTGTGCTTTCACATAATTCACACCTTTAATTATAAATAAGTGTAACTTATTTGCCTCCAGTCTTGACTATATAACACTGAGAAGTACTACGCATATAACATGCTATGAAGTGCTAATGACAAGTTAAGAGAACAGTTCAACAAGTAGAAAAGGGGAACAACCTCCCCCTTACAAAACACTTTCCCCTTATTCATAGATTTCATTGAAGTTGGCCCAGATACATGTGAAATGTGTTATGTGAAATTTTTAAAAAACGAAGCTTTCCCTTTGCGCAGCAGCTCAATTAAAATGCAATGAAAGCAAGAAATAGCCTCACAGATTGCAATTATTCATAACCTAAGCAACTGCATGGCATTCCTTTGGGAGACACAGATCTCTATTTTCCTGAAATGAACTGGTATTCAGTCAAACTTACACATTTGGAAATCCACAATTCAGAAAAATAACATTGATCCAGTGCAGTGGAATATATATATATATATATATATGTTGAAATTAAAATCAAACAGATTGGCTGTTCTCTCTCTATAGAGTGGAACACTGGTGTTATGCCAACTTTCAATTTCATATGCAGCAATAATGAGGTTTTTACAACTAATATTTCAGATGAACCACTGCAGCTTGGTGGCACAGAAATAACGCTCATTTTCTTTATGATTTCCCATAGAGCTGGTATGATTGCATCCGGCCTAGAGAGTTGTGTGTGTGTGTTCAGGTCAAACAAGACAGCATTGGTACCTTCACAGCCGTCCACTGCAGCCATACCCTCTCCTCTATTGATGGACCAACACATCTTGGTGGGGAGTCCAAAGAATTCCATTATATCTGTGTAGATTCTGTACCAGCTGGCCAGGACCACCTAGAGAGCAGTGGAGGAAGGATTTCAGCATGAAGACCCTCAACAAAGTCTGTTGTCCAATCAAATGCCAAGGATGTTCATTTCCACAAATGTTACCTCTGGATAGAGATTGAACCTCTTCAGTGTGTTTATAACCAGTGGGTACTCTGTAAGCCGATCGTTCATGACCAGATAAAGGCCGTTGAGAAAGGTTGGGGCCTCAATGATGGTCTTGAAGTAGGAGTAGTATAAGCCCTAGAACAGGATCATATAACAATTTGATTAAATTCTCACACAAAAGCCCTTATCAGGTATTGGCTCATGGCCTGCCACAGAAACAAGGCTCTAAGATTTTGCAAGACACAGTATCACACAAACATAGAATAGGTCATCATTATTTCATTTGTTTCTTCTTCTGTCATCTTTCAACAACACAAGACTTACCATTTCTGTCCGAAATGCCATTTCCTTTTCCAGCCCTGACAGATGTGAGAAGTGCCTGTCATTTTCAAAGAGGCGTGAGAGATGGTACCTACAGAAACAACAAATAGGCTTTAGGATATCTAGCTAACGTTAGTTATCTACAATCAATGTACACAGGAAACATTCAAGACTTGGAAGTGCATGTCAATGACCTGAAATGTTGTTAGACTGAGGTTAACGTTAGTTACTTAACTTACCAATGTAGATACCCAGCCAGAGCAGCTATGAAGAAAAAACAGAACCGTTAATGATATTAAGAAAGTTGTGGGGTTTAATCAATGTTCTAATATTAGTTAGCCAGCTAGTTAATAATATAATTACCGTTAGCTAATTTAACGTTACTGTAGTTAGCTATCATCATTTGTTAGCCACCAATGACCGTGGCACAGCCTAGCAACCTCAGTAACGTTAGCTGTCGTCGTATGCTGTTTGAGCTAGCGCTAGCTAACGTAAGCGACCTAGCTACGTTAGCAACATCGTTACAGTACTGTTAGCTAGCTAAGTACTGTATATGTGTTGTGTGACACTTACCAAGAACTAGAGTAATTCCGAGTTTCACAAAAGCTGACGGAGTAAGGCCAAGCTTACTTCTGATGAATGAAACCCCAGGAAATAGTCCATTCTTATTATGAAGCAAGCTGTTGAAAGGGGTGCCCTTTCCTGCTCGTCTACTTTTCCCGGTGCCAGGCGATACAAACGGACTCCTGTCTCTGTCGTCGACGCTGGGCTGCGGAGGTTGATCCTTCACGTTTTGTTTTCTAGTTTTTACGACCATGTTTTCATAATCGTAAATCTCCGGCTGTGAAATACGTTTTGTAGAAGTAACTGGATGGGTACCTTCTATCCACACATTTTGCTAGCTACCTGAGTGATGATGTGTTCACTGCACAAATCTTTGAAATGTTCGCCCCCAACTGGAGTTAATACAGACTGCATGCGTTAGTAGCCATGGTAACACACATACATGTGTGTCAGTTGGTAGCTAGAACGCTTCAGTTCAAAATGTTGTTTTTCTAACGTAAATATAATCCTAATGCGACAGTGGCACAGCAGAATCCCCCGTCTGTCTCTGTCTCTCTCGCTGTCTGTCTCTCTCTGTCAATTTCAATTAAATGTAAGGGCTTTACTGGCGTGGGAAACATATGTTAACATTTCCAAAGTCTTTGAGGATCTGTGTAATTTCCCTCAAATCTGTGTAATCTCTATTATGGTCATACATTTGGCAGGAGGTTAGGAAGTGCTGCTTAGTTTCCACCTCATTTTGTGGGCAGTGGGCACATATCCTGTCTTCTCTTGAGAGCCAGGTCTGCCTGCGGTGGCCTTTCTCAGTAGCAAGGCTATACTCACAGAGTCTGTACCTTGTCAAGGCTTTCCTTAAATTTGGGTCAGTCACAGTAGTCAGGTATTCTGCCACTGTGTACTCTCTGTTTAGGGCCAAATAGCATTCTAGTTTGCACAGTTTTTTTTGTTAATTCTTTCCAATGTGTCAAGAAACTATCTTTTTGTTTTCTCATGATTTTGTTGAGTCTAATTGTGTTGCTGTTCTGGGGCTCTGTGGGGGTCTGTTTGTGTTTGTGAACAGAGCCCCAGTTGTTTTCCCTGTAAATTATGAATGTAAAGCATAGGTTTACATTTGCATTACTCATGCTGCTACATTTTCCAGAAATTGACAAACTACAGTAATGGCATCCCTTCACCAGCAGACAATGCTTGCTGGTTTACACTTGTCTTGGTTTTAACCACTAGGTGTCCCTACAGTTTCAGGTATGAATTGAGAACGGTCAGGTTTGCCACTAAACCAGCCAAAATTTCATTCCATTTACGACACATGCACTGTCTGACCTGATAATGTATACCTAATGGCCTCTGTATCTCACAAAAGTAGCTGACTACAAAACTATATACACTACTACTTTATGAGAGTTTATTGGACACATGTAGTATTAAATAATTTGTGCTACTTTTGTGTTACCTTTTTGTTATCGCTCTTTCTAGTTTTTTTATTTGAATAAATCTGATGTAGTGATCACAATGTTTCAATTATGGTTAATTAAATGTATTTATTTCATTATAAGTCTTCAGTTTAATCTTGGACTGATCAAGATGCCTTCCTATAGATACAAAATATTATTGTTTGAAGGTTATCAGATAAAATAACTGACCAATAATGTGCAGAACTATATTTGCTGTCATACCAGAGATGCCACCTTTATGCCAGGTGACCAGATTAACTGAGTATCTTTAGAGCCTCTCTGCGGCCGCGGCAACCCTCGAGGACAGAGACATGGTTACCAAAGCTGCAGTGGAGTGGAGTAAGGGTGGCTGGTCACACAGACAGGAACATCAGGAAAGATGATCTGATCTCATCTGTTTGGCTTGGAAAGGGACAGAGAGCACTAGAGGGAAAAGCTGCCTTCTGGTGATGACATCATGACAGCTTCTCACCATCTCCACAAACAAACACGTCGGCTTGGTGCGCTCTTTCTCGGCGGGGGCGGTAGGTGGCGGGTGAGTGGGACGAGAGGATGAGGGGCAGGAGGGAAGCGCTCTGTTTATTTTCCCTGGTGTTCTCCATCGTGTTGGCCCTGGGACCCAGGAGCCTCCTGCTTTCTCTGGGAAACACGGCTGAGGAAGAGCGAGGACCCCGACCGGCCAACACACAGAGGCCTGCCTGGTACAGGTGCAGAATGAGGGAATGTTGTTCTGATGCTGACAGGCTATCAGGGTGCTGAGCCTCAGAGTATTCTAATGTCCTTCAATTGGAAGCAACCCTCAGTATGTTGTCCTACATTCTTAGAAAAAAAGGGGTTTTAGAACTCTCTAGCAATGTATCAAAAAGTTGAAACAAGAGTACATGGACTATGTGGACCTCAATGGCCTAAAATGTACCTTTTAGGGTTTAGCCTTATTAGCCCATGGAATAAACTCTGGATAACAATATCAGCACAATAACATTGAATACACATAGGCTAATAGATATATTTAGATAAGAGATAACGTCCCGAGCCCATTCCAACACCCTATCACTGACCTCCACATACAAGTGATAGGATGCTTATTGTTACTCCACCTTGGAACAGTTTTCCTTGGAGCACCTCAGTTTCTTACACCACCAGTCTGCCCCAGTCCTCTCCCTTGCCTGGCCAAAGCCACGCCTTCACAGACGCATGTATATATTATCTGATACCCTAACTAAGGCCCCTACATGCCAAGCTTTCAACATTGTACCCCAATCCCTCCTCCCTCCTCCGCCTCCCCTATCCCAATGCCAAGCTCAGGGTGGCATTTCTTGGGCCCCTGACTGATTCATGGGTGCCAGACTGAGCCTAAATACAATAACAGGGGCAGAGTGCCCATCAGGACTGTCAGAAACATGGGGGTGGGGGGACTGGGGTGAGGGGACGAGTCATTGAAAACTGCTCTGCTGTTAGCTCAGCTTGCGGCCACACTGAGGGAATTTGTTTTTTTACCAAATAAAGCGCTGCAACAGTGCCGCTGGCCTGGGCTGGCTGGAAGGAGGGTGAGTGGGGGTAGAGACGGACAGGGAGCAGGCGTTTTGCTGGTGCGGGCAGGACAGCTCGGTGCAGTGTAGTGTGGCTGATGACACCCCCTATTGACTGCCCCGGGGTAATTGAAGCCAGCCGCCACGGCCCGGCCGCCCCATGCCGAGGCTAAATGGCATGCTGGGAAGAGGAAGGGCGTTTGGGCCTCCGTTTCTCGGAATTGTTGGCCATCTTGGTTTTACAAATAATTGTCCCATTGGAGTCTTTTATGAGATTCTCAGATGAATTTTGAAGTTTCATGCTAACATGTAATATTTTTTTGCTATTTCCCTTCTCCACAACAGTCCGGCTTCCTAGATTAAATGATAGCAGGGCTGGTTTTGGTTGGTCCAGTAGGTAAGCACACAGTCGGCAGTCTGAAGTGTGAATCAGGGACCAGTGTTTATGTACTGAGCTTTCAGAGCACTGAAGCTCTCCCAAGTCTCCACTACACAAACATCTACCATATGGAGCAGCCAGAGAACTGAGGGAAGCATCTGGGCCAGGGCAGCCCATGGGTGCCAAAGTAACCACGGGACAGTGGGAAGAGATCTGTGATCACAAGCAGTGTGTGCGTGTGTCAGTCTGTGGCATCTCAACATTTTTTAGCTTTTAGAGGTTTCTATAGTGACATCTTGACAGTCCAATTATTAAATATAATACACAACATATTATAGGATTACACATGTCATTTCAGCAGTGAAAGTTTGCAACCTGTTTACTTAGTCACTAGTTGCAGTACTAAACCATAAAATGTATTGCATGCTGTGCGTGTGGTGAGACAGAATTTCAGAGGAAATTCAACTGGCTCCCTGTTTCCGTGACATGTTTATTACTGACAAGAAACACATGCTGTCAATGATCACTTATTCTTTGGGTATCAGTTATCTCAACATTACGCCTCATTAGTATTCTCTGGAAACCAATTCAATTAGGCCTCTCCAGGGGCCTGGGGCCGCAACACAGCATCAATCTGAATGAGAGGGAGAGCGGCTGTCAAATCAGTGCAAGGGTGTGTGATGTGTGTGTGTGTGTGCAGAGGTAGGGGTGTCGTGGGGATTTGTCGTCACAGAACTCTGTCACTCACCGAAAGGGGAGAGGGGGGGGGGATGAATGGGTGGTCTGAAGGGCAGAGAGAGGTCCAGGGTTTGTCAATGATCCCCTGAAGAAAAGTGATTTCTTATTGCTCGGCTTTTGTGATATTGACCACTTTGTTGGCCACTTTAGAAAGCTTCAACTACTGCCGTCTATTTCAGCCTTTCCAACGTTCCAGTCCTTGATCTCTGTCTTTTACGGCATGTGAACAAAACCTGACTTTAGAGTGCAGAAAGCAAACAATCCAGGTTTGATACCAATCGGTTACAGGAGCTCAGCAGGTCCTGTGGTTGTCATGGCAGCTTGTGGCATGGTAACAGGCACACCTGTTCAGGCTGACTACGGGGCCCTTGCCCTCGTCTTAATCCTGGTAATACCACTGGCAGATTACTGGCAAGCCTCAACCTCCATGTTTCATTTTCCTCTTTTCCTGGGACAAAGCACTAGCCTGCCTTACCTGCATGGTTGCTGATGGAGAGATACAGTGCCTTGTGAAAGTATTCGGCCCCTTGAACTTTGCGACCTTTTGCCACATTTCAGGCTTCAAACATAAAGATATAAAACTGTATTTTTTTGTGAAGAATCAACAACAAGTGGGACACAATCATGAAGTGGAACAACATTTATTGGATATTTCAAACCTTTTTAACAAATCAAAAACTGAAAAATTGGGCATGCAAAATTATTCAGCCCCCTTAATTTAATACTTTGTAGCGCCACCTTTTGCTGCGATTACAGCTGTAAGTCGCTTGCGGTATGTCTCTATCAGTTTTGCACATCGAGAGACTGAAATTTTTTCCCATTCCTCCTTGCAAAACAGCTCGAGCTCAGTGAGGTTGGATGGAGAGCATTTGTGAACAGCAGTTTTCAGTTCTTTCCACATATTCTCGATTGGATTCAGGTCTGGACTTTGACTTGGCCATTCTAACACCTGGATATGTTTATTTTTGAACCATTCCATTGTAGATTTTGCTTTATGTTTTGGATCATTGTCTTGTTGGAAGACAAATCTCCGTCCCAGTCTCAGGTCTTTTGCAGACTCCATCAGGTTTTCTTCCAGAATGGTCCTGTATTTGGCTCCATCCATCTTCCCATCAATTTTAACCATCTTCCCTGTCCCTGCTGAAGAAAAGCAGGCCCAAACCATGATGCTGCCACCACCATGTTTGACAGTGGGGATGGTGTGTTCAGGGTGATGAGCTGTGTTGCTTTTACGCCAAACATAACGTTTTGCATTGTTGCCAAAAAGTTCAATTTTGGTTTCATCTGACCAGAGTACCTTCTTCCACATGTTTGGTGTGTTTCCCAGGTGACTTGTGGCAAACTTTAAACGACACTTTTTATGGATATCTTTAAGAAATGGCTTTCTTCTTGCCACTCTTCCATAAAGGCCAGATTTGTGCAATATACGACTGATTGTTGTCCTATGGACAGAGTCTCCCACCTCAGCTGTAGATATCTGCAGTTCACCCAGAGTGATCATGGGCCTCTTGGCTGCATCTCTGATCAGTCTTCTCCTTGTATGAGCTGAAAGTTTAGAGGGACGGCCAGGTCTTGGTAGATTTGCAGTGGTCTGATACTCCTTCCATTTCAATATTATCGCTTGCACAGTGCTCCTTGGGATGTTTAAAGCTTGGGAAATCTTTTTGTATCCAAATCCGGCTTTAAACTTCTTCACAACAGTATCTCGGACCTGCCTGGTGTGTTCCTTGTTCTTCATGATGCTCTCTGCGCTTTTAACGGACCTCTGAGACTATCACAGTGCAGGTGCATTTATACGGAGACTTGGTTACACACAGGTGGATTGTATTTATCATCATTAGTCATTTAGGTCAACATTGGATCATTCAGAGATCCTCACTGAACTTCTGGAGAGAGTTTGCTGCACTGAAAGTAAAGGGGCTGAATAATTTTGCACGCCCAATTTTTCAGTTTTTGATTAGTTAAAAAAGTTTGAAATATCCAATAAATGTCGTTCCGCTTCATGATTGTGTCCCACTTGTTGTTGATTCTTCACAAAAAAATACAGTTTTATATCTTTATGTCTGAAGCCTGAAATGTGGCAAAAGGTCGCAAAGTTCAAGGGGGTCGAATACTTTCGCAAGGCACTGTAACAGAGTGATAATAAAGGACATACTGTATATCAGCCTAAAAGAAGAGGTATCAGCCTTTAGCCCTGAAGAACATTTAGGTCACTGTGCTCTCATGAAGCAAGTGAGGCCACATGGGAGGTCTATGAGACAGTCATTGTGAAGACCTATGTCATTGTGAAGTTCTATGTTACTCCATCTACAACTACAACATTTTACGACAAGATAGAACTGCCGAAAGGGGCTGAGGTGAAATCCACTGCAGAGATAGCCTGCAGAGTTCTGTCATACTATCCAGGTCTGTGCCCAACAAATTAGAGCATCTACTTTTAAAAATGCACCTTTCCAGAAACAAGTCTCTCTCCGTTGCCGCTTGTTATAGACCCCCTTCAGCCCCCAGCTGTGCCTTGGTCTCCATATGTGAATTGATCGCCCCCCATCTATCTTCAAAGTTCGTACTGTTTGGTGACCTAAACTGGGACATCCTACAATCTAAAATAGATGCCCTCAATCTCACACAAATTATCAAGGAACCTACCAGGTACAACCCTAAATCCAAAACCATGGACACCCTCTTAGATATCATCCTGACCAAATTGCCCCCTAAACACACCTCTGCTGTCTTCAACCAGGATCTCAGCAATCACTGCCTCATTGCCTGTGTGCGTAAACGACCACTCCTCATCACTGTCAAACGCTCTCTAAAACACTTCAGCGAGCAGGCCTTTCTAATCGACCTGGCCCAGGTATCCTGGAAGGATATTGACCTCATCCCATCAGTAGAGGATGCCTGGTTGCTCTTAAAAAGTGTTTTCGTCGCCATCTTAAATAAGCATGCCCCATTCAAAAAATGTAGAACTAAGAACAGATATTGCCCTTGGTTCACCCCAGACTTGACAGCCCTTGACCAGCACAAAAACATCCTGTGGTGTTCTGCATTAGCATCGAATAGACCCCGCGATGTGCAACTTTTCAGGGAAGTCAGGAACCAATATACTCAGTCAGTTAAGAAAGCTAAGGCTAGCATTTTCAAACAGAAATTTGCATCCTGTAGCACTAATTCCAAAGGTTTTGGGACACTGTAAAGTCCATGGAGAATAAGAGCACCTCCTCCCAGCTTCCCATTACAACTGAGGCTAGGAAACAGTCACCACCGATAAATCTATGATAATCGATAATTTCAATAAGCATTGTTCTATGGCTGGCCATGCTTTCCACCTGGCATCCCCTACCCAGGCCAACAGCTCAGCATCCCCTGCAGCAACATTCCCAAGCCCCCCGCTTCTCCTTCACCCAAATCCAGACAGCTGATGTTCTGAAAGAGCGGCAAAATATGGATCCCTACAAATAAGCTGGGCTAGACAATCTGGACCCTCTCTTTCTGAAATTATCTGCCGAAATTGATGCAACCCCTATTACTAGCCTGTTCAACCTCTCTTACGTATCGTCTGAGATCCCCAAAGATTGGAAAGCTGCCGCAGTCATCTCCCTATTCAAATGGGGAGACTCTCTTGACCCAAACTGTTACAGACCTACATCCATCCTGCCCTGCCTTTCTAAAATCTTTGAAAGCCAACTTAACAAACAGATCACCGACCATTTCGAATCCCACCATACCGTCTCCACTATGCAATCTGGTTTCCGAGCTGGTCATGGGTGTACCTCATCCACGCTCAAGGTCCTAATTGATATCATAACCGCCATCGATAAAAGACAGTACTGTGCAGCCATCTTCATCGACATGGCCAAAACTTTTGACTCTGTCAATCATAGCATTCTTATCGGCAGACTCAATAGCCATGGCTTCTCAAATGACTGCCTCACCTGGTTCACCAACTACTTCTCAGATGAGTTCAGTGTGTCAAATCGGAGAGCCTGTTGTCTGGAACTCTGGCAGTCTCTATGGGGGTGCTACATGGCCAACTCTTTTCTCTGAAAATATCAATGATGTCACTCTTGCTGCTGGTGATTCTCTGATCCACCTCTACGCAGACGACACCATTCTGTATACATCTGGCCCTTCTTTGGACACTGTGCTAACAAACCTCCAAACGAGCTTCAATTCCATACAACACTCCTTCCGTGGCCTCAAACTGCTTTTAAATGCTAGTAAAACTAAGTTCATGCTCTTCAACCGATTGCTGCCCGCACCCTCCCACCCGACTAGCATCACTACTCTGGACGGTTCTGACTTAGAATATCTGGACAACTACAAATACCTAGGTGTCTGGTTAGACTGTAAACTCTCATTCCAGACTCACATTAAGCATCTCCAATCCCCCCAATAATCTAGAATCAGCTTCCTATTTCGCAACAAAGCCTCCTTCATTCATCTTGCCAAACATAACCTTGTAAAACGGACTATCCTACCGATCCTTGACTTCAGTGATGTCATTTACAAAATAGCCTCCAACACTCTACTCAGCAAACTGGATGTAGTCTAACACAGTGCCATCTGTTTTTTCACCAAAGCCCCATCTACTACCCACCACTGCGACCTGTATGCTCTCATTGGCTGGCCCTCACTACATATTCGTCACCAAACCCACTGGCTCCAGGTCATCTATAAGTCTTTGTTAGGTAAAGCCCCGCCTTATCTCAGGTCACTGGTCACCATAGCAACACCCACCCGTAGCACACGCTCCAGCAGGTATATTTCACTGGTCTTCCCCAAAGCCAACACTTCCTTTGGCCGCCTTTCCTTCTAGTTCTCTGCTGCCAATGACTGGAACAATTTTCAAAAATCACTGAAGCTAGAGTCTTATCTCCCTCTCTAACTTTAAGCATCAGCTGTCAGAGCAGCTTATTGATCACTGTACCTGTACACAGCCAATCTGTAAATAGCACACCCAACTACCTCATCCACATATTGTTATTTATCCTCTTGCTCTTTTGCACCTCAGTATCTCTATTTGCACATCATCATCTGCACATCTATCACTCCAGTGTTAATGCTAAATTGTAATTATTTCACCTCTATGGCCTATTTATTTCCTTACATCCCTACTCTTATACATTTACATTTACATTTAAGTCATTTAGCAGACGCTCTTATCCAGAGCGACTTACAAATTGGTGAATTCACCTTCTGACATCCAGTGGAACAGCGTCACCAAACCCACTGGCTCCAGGTCATCTATAAGTCTTTGTTAGGTAAAGCCCCGCCTTATCTCAGGTCACTGGTCACCATAGCAACACCCACCCGTAGCACACGCTCCAGCAGGTATATTTCACTGGTCTTCCCCAAAGCCAACACTTCCTTTGGCCGCCTTTCCTTCTAGTTCTCTGCTGCCAATGACTGGAACAATTTTCAAAAATCACTGAAGCTAGAGTCTTATCTCCCTCTCTAACTTTAAGCATCAGCTGTCAGAGCAGCTTATTGATCACTGTACCTGTACACAGCCAATCTGTAAATAGCACACCCAACTACCTCATCCACATATTGTTATTTATCCTCTTGCTCTTTTGCACCTCAGTATCTCTATTTGCACATCATCATCTGCACATCTATCACTCCAGTGTTAATGCTAAATTGTAATTATTTCACCTCTATGGCCTATTTATTTCCTTACATCCCTACTCTTATACATTTACATTTACATTTAAGTCATTTAGCAGACGCTCTTATCCAGAGCGACTTACAAATTGGTGAATTCACCTTCTGACATCCAGTGGAACAGCCACTTTACAATACATTTGCACACACTGTACATGTATTTTTCTATTGTGTTATTGACTGTACGCTTGTTTATGTGTAACTCTGTGTTGTTGTTTTTGTCGCACCGCTTTGCTTTATCTTGGCCAGGTCGCAGTGTTAAATGAGAACTTGTTCTCAACTGGTCTACCTGGTTAAATAAAGGTGAAATACAATAAAAAGTCAATACAAATGTGACGGTCTACAAAACAAGGTTGTTAAACTGGGAGGATGACATGTGAGATGTCTTTCCTGTTTGCCTCTTTCCTGATATCACGGAAAGGACATGAGAGACATGTACATTTTTGGTTGGTAATTATTTTACAGTGGAGCATATATACATACAATAAACCATATTTGTCTATATAAGGGGTATTCAACCGGGGGTCCGCGGTTGAAAAACCACCAGCAGACAGGCTACCAGTGCAGCAAGTGCCTCTGGCTTTTTTGACTTAGACATACATTTTTTGCCAACACATGGCCAACACATTTTTGCAAACAGTTGCTCTTAGTGACAATGTTTTTGGAGTTACCTTTCAAAAGCTAATAGGCTGATCAGCGTTTACACTTCCTCTTCCAATTATAATGTGGGGAGTTAATGAAAAACAATATACCAAATCATTTTAAAATGCTGATTTCTTCACCTTGCCATTATCATTCACCTGATAATAAGACAAGACATAAAACTATTTTTTTTGGGCCAACGCATGATGAGTCGCCGGTTTGCCTAGGAGGGGGTCCCTGGGAAAGAAAAAGGTTGAAGCCCCAGGTCTGATCAACAAACAGACAGAGAGATAATTCAAATGGGGAAGAACAAAATGTATAGGGAAGACCAAGAACCACATATATTGAATCCTGGAGAGAGAAGGAGAGAAAGAAAGATGGAAAGAAAGAGAAAGGACATGATTGGCTTAAGCCTGTGCAGAAAGATTGTTTCCTTTGGCCCTGCGGTGCAATTTCCTGCCCTGTGATCATCTCTTCCATATGATTAGGCCGATGTGCAGAGCATGCAGTCATATGATGGGCTTACGCCACTGGGCCGGGCCTTAGCAGGGCGTGGAGTGAAATGAAGCGGAGCAGAGCAGGGCAGCCTACAGGATTAGCTTTTGAGCGCCCAGAAGAAAAAGCACATAACTTATGTTCTACATATTAACACTGGCCCTGAGCCCCCCAGTGCTAGCATAGCTCTGTTATAAACAGATGATGACGCTTCTGTTTGATGCAATTGTAGACCTACAGAATCCATCCAGCTCATTGAGATAGGAGATAGTAGTTACACATGTATCACTTATACTATGTGGGTATACACACACACACACACACACACACACACACACACACACACACACACACACACACACACACACACACACACACACACACACACACACACACACACACACACAAACACACTTAACTGGCATTGAGTAGGGACTGTAATGTAATTAGCCCAATACACTATGCTCTCTTTTAGACTCTACACAGTACCAAGGGGCCCCTGCCTACCCTCTGCATCCCCCTCTCTCCCCACTGACCCAGCTGGGCCCTGCTAGCTAATGGAGACACAATCAGCCAGTACTCTATCTGTCCGTCAAATAGAGACATTGTCAAAAATGAGTATGGCTTTGTTGGCAGCTATATTATGTGAGAGGGTTGAGCGTATGCACATTCAATAGCTTCTAGCAGGTGCTGGATATCGAAGCATATATCCATATGTTCATCAATTTTATTTTGCAACGTTGTGGTGTCGAAAGAGTATGGATTCCAGGATAAGTCAAAGATTTAACCTGCGCACATACACTTGCACACACTGCACTGTCTCTGTCTCCCTCGGTCTCCCTTTGTCTCTCTCAAACACCTAATCCAACCCTACCCTCTTCTCCCCGGGCTGTGTCCTCTCTCTCTCTCTCATTCCCAGAAATATTTCCACTAAGCCTCTTACTCATAAAGACGTACCTGATCGACTATTGGGAAAGCAATCTGGAAAGCCAATTAGTTTAATTAAGGTGAAGAGTCCTAGCCGATCGCTGAGACCCTATGGAGTGTGACTTCTTCAGAGCAGCTTACACACTCAAGGAGGTTTCTCTGTCACTTGTCAACACCCTAATGTTTTAGTCTTTCCTGCCTGTGCGCATATAAAAAGATGATGAGTTTTCTGCATGGCTTCATGCCGCCGCATAAGGGCCTGTTCTCCAGGGGCGATGTAGATCTTAGATGTAAGATCTAGGGCGCAGGCTAGGGGACGAGGAGGGGGAATTTTACTGTTCTTCCACAGGTGATGCATGCAAGACATTTTCACGCAGACTTGGATATGAAAGAGTTTTTCAGTCAAAGTTGTGTTCATTTCTGCTATGTTTTTTTACGCAAAATATACTTTCCGTGCATTACATTCAAGTTTGTTTACAAGACAGGTCTACTATGGAGTTTGTGTTTTGTCAAGCAAGTGTCTATCCTACAGGTTATTCTATGCATGTTTGCTGTGACTCACAGTATGCCTGTTTACCAGTGTATTCCCTGAGAACCAGTGTGCGTGCATGAGTGTGAGTGTGAAAGAGAGAGCGTTTCTATTAACACTCCCAGGTACAGAGGCAAGGTCTAATAGCCTCTTTCAGCACGTTGGCGGGCTGGCTGTGTGCTGCATCTTTCAGCGGCATCCAGGCTCCCTGCTAACAGGCTGCTCAGAGCAGCCGTTCAATTAGCAGTTTATTATTACAGAGGCCCAGCACAAGGTGCTGATAGCCACATGCCAATACCGCTACTGACACTTTGGAGTGTGTGTGATGGTGTATGTGTGTGTGTGTGCATATAAGTGCATGTGTGTTTGTTCCTGTGTGGGTGTGCGTGCATATGTGTGTGTGTGCTGGGCGAAAGTGAAGAGTGACACCTTTCACTCATATCAGAGGTGGAGGTATTTAGGTAAACATGTTTCTATGCAGTACAGTTCCTACACTGTTAGTATGTCAGTCTGTGTTCCTGATAGAGGTACCAGTGTGTCACACAGTGGAGTGGAGCACGTAGCATGTAGTATCATATTGAGTGTCTAAAGTGTAAAACTATCTATCCTATCTATCCTATCTTTAAAGTTGAAAGGATGGTGAACTAGTAATGGTATTCATTTCGGTGCTCTTGCTTACATCAACACTTGTATTGGCGTTACAATCTGTTAGTTCTATAACTAGCACATGGAGATACTGTCAGGCTGCAGGTGTTTGGGATATTCTCTGATTAGAGGGCTACATACAGTAGAGTAGAAATAACCAGAGATATCACTGTCTCTGACGGTCTGTGTCAGAGTGGGAGAGAGGGAAGACAGTATTGGCTAAATCTTGCTTTCTCTCACACACATACGCGCGCACACACACACACACACACACACACACACACACACACACACACACACACACACACACACACACGCACACACACACACATATACACATTCACACACACACACTCACACTCCTACTCCCCTCCCTGTGTGGCTATCCAGACCCGGCTCGCCTATCTGCCGATGCGCATGTAGAGATATTGTTTGCATTCTGTTTGCCATTTACATTTTCTCTGCTTGACATAATTGAGGAATGGATGCTCTTATGAAAATTAAACTTGCGGTCCTCCTGGGTTACTGTAACCCTGTTAAAATGTCATGAGATTCTTTATGCCTCTTCTTGTGATTTTTTATTAAATAGAATATCAGTATGACTAATTCCCCAGGCCTAAATGCAGACTGGGACATAGCATTATTGATAGGCTAGTGCATAAGTGGTCTCCCTTCCCCTGCCTCTAATGGTCTAATAATGCATTATACCAGTATCAGTGGGTCTGTGGCTTGCAGTGCTTATTGTCGTTATTGAAAACACCTGGGCCTACCATTCATCAAGGTTAAATCAAGAAGGCCCATCCGTTCATTAGGCTGTCAGTACACATCTTTATGTAGTTCCGCCGTCCGAAGCCGGTTAGCAGTCCCACGGTAAGGCACGAGCCCCAAGCAGCCGGGGCGCACGAGCAGCAGTCAGCCCTCCAAATGAGACTTTCCCCAGTTCGACCCTCGCCTGACGGTTAGCGTTGTCATTTTGGATGGATGATGAAGCGGAACGGATTATGTTTGCTTGCCATTCCCGGAACCAATGCAATTTTACGATAGCTATTCACTGCGCATATTTGTCATACTGATGATTGTTTTGAGTGTAAGCAGAGAGAGAGAGAGCGAGACTGACAAACTTATTTTAGACAGGCTTTCAGAATTGTGTCGGTAGTTTTTCTGTACTTGAAATGGAAGCTAGATTAATCATTAGTGTCATAAATTCTCAGTTTGTTTTTCTAAAATAAAGGGAAAAAAGTATATTTATTTATTTAAATGTCATAGATTTAAAAAAAATCTTAATTAATTTATAAATCATTTGGTTTGTTATTGCACAATTAATTGTTAGCCTTCCAAAAATACAAGACCTAAGCCTACAAGTGCCTGACACAGTACAATAAATAAAAATGCCTTACACCATAAAGAGAATAAATATATTTCTGCTTCCATCTAACACAAATGTAAATTCTGTAGTTAGCGGTGACACTGACAATTAATTCAGAGTTAATTAGTGCAAATCATGTAGACTTAAACTGAGGAGAAAAACAGTCAATACAAACATTCCTAAAGGAGCGAGGCCTTTCCTACATTTATCAAAAGGAAAACCAATCAACTCTTTCCCTAGTTAGTTCCGAGTTTAATCTGGAAAGTGTGTTTCAAATCGACATTTTGCAGAGTCGACTGTTTACAAAAGATATTGGGTAGTTGGAAAATGGACATCTAAAGTGCAAAATATAATTACATGAAACAAACCTTGTAGGGGTCCTTTACAGGAAGCTTGATGATTAATAAAACAAACATTTTCAGAGCAGCTGTTCCTCACTTCATCACCTGTCCCCATAGAATTAGGAATTAGAATACTATATTATGTACTATTTTTTATTTATCATTATTATAATAGTCATTTAATAGGATTTTTATATCTGTCCCCTGCACTACTAAAATCACAAAGGGCTACCTCTAACAGCAGCTATTTTGTCACCTCATCTTAATTCATTTTAGTCATATCCATCACATAAGGGTCTGTACAACAGCATAAACATAAAATGGAGTCAGGAGTACAAAACACTACACAGTTTGTTTCATACCTGCCATAATGAACACACCTTCCTTCTCTCCTCAAATAAATAAACCACAAGGTGTCGTGTCACATCAATTGACACTTTAACTCCATCACTGACAGTGGGATTGCAATAAAATGCAATGAGAAAACCGTCATTACATTTATTTTGACACTATGAGTGTCTAGCAACGTAGTACACAAGTATATCCACCAATTCCACGAGCAGTAAAAAAATAACACACTGAAACTGTCACTGTCTCTGCAACCCTGTAAAAGCACTGTAGAAAAATATAAATAAACAGACAACACCTAAACACTCGGCCGTCAATTTCACCACTGTAATAATGACACTGAGAGACAGGGAGTCAAGAGGAGATATGCAAGCGAACACAGACAAAGGGGCTGTGTTTTCAGCTTTCACACACACACACATGCACACACACACCACTGATACACTAGAAGGAGATAGCCACATGTGATTGGGAGGGCGGTGGCGTTGATGAATTGATGCGCTGGGCTGGGATGTGCTTCCCTTGCCAGCCTGGGACACACAGCTTGAATTCATGGGAACTGGTAGTTACACGGAACCATATTTCTCTCAAAGCCCAAGGCGGGAGAGAGCTAGGACTGCACACGTCTGTCACTGGGCTGGGCCGGTCCCTGCGCCCTCAGACCAAAGACAAACAAACACATGCAGCTGGACCAGAGACTTCATCTACTCACTCTCTCACTCTCTCACGTACACACACACGCACACACTCATACTCAAAACATGGACAGTACACACTGTATAGCACACATACTGTCCACACACACACACTTCTATCTAGCACATGTACAAAGTCATACTCTCTCTCACACACACATCTCTGTCTCCCCGTTCGCTACGTCTACATTCCCCTCTGGTTATCCAAACCTATAGGCATTGTTGCACAGACCTTTATACTGTTTCACCACGTATGTGCAACACAGCAGAACATCTTATTGTCTACCTCTGTACAGCAGTTGCAACATTGGACTTTGAACTCTAGAGGGCGACCATAGGATACGCAGAGTAGGATGGCAGGGAAAACTCAAAGGTTGTAAGAGCAAGAAAAACCTCTTGTCATGTAGACCTCAAAAGGTCTGAACATATTTCTAAAGAGGTCTTATGTCAAGATGAGTGGATGTCCCACACTATCGACGGCAATGGACATGGATTTGTCTTGACAGTCGAACACTTTAGAGGTCTGAAAATGTCTAAAAGTCATTGCTATTGGAACTTTAGCACACAGTCATCTCCGTATGGCTTATGGCTATACATGTACGTGCCAATTATCAGATATATAAGAAACACTCACATGTTGTTGTTAGTGCTTCTTTAATGGATACTAATGTATCTGCTTCCTTTACACTGTTTCAATTATTTGAGTGACATGTATTGAAATTGAATTCAGAGACATTAAACCTTGGGATTTTCCAAGTATCTGCCAACATATTAGTGAGTGTTTAACAACAGATAACTTAAATTAAGAGCTATTTAAGTGAACTTATTTGGCAACTAGACCCACATTATTCTTAAATACAATAGCCAGCTCTCCTGGCACGGAGAGAGCAAAAGTCAACCGTTCTCCACAGCGTTCATCGTCATCATCCCAGCAGCCTGAGAAGTTCTGAAGGAGTAAAATGATTTGATTATGTTGAGGCTAATGACAAGAGGCATACTTAAATCCATCTCCACGTTTTTCTTGATTCTGCCTCTGATTCAGCGGCCTGTCAGCAGCTTGTTAAAGTTTTACTGCGGTATTTCAGAGCTCTGCTATGAGCTCCCATCAGCCCAGTACACAGTGAGAGAGAGGCCCTGTGGAGAACTGACAACCAACTGTTTTACTGTAAAACAGTTATACTGTGCACAAACCCTTTGTCTTAAGGCCTGTTATACACTATCAATGTAATGGCATAATATATATTAATAATAATAATACATTTAATTTGTAAAGTACTTTTCTCACACCCAAGGCACTGAAGGTGACAGATAGTGTCAGCTTAGGACACTTTAAATTGTCATTACACAAATCACTATTTAGAATAGATAGGTTTATAACCATAGCCAACCAGCTCTCTACTGTAAATGATGCCGTGTTAAACGATAGTTGTATAGTGGATTGACATCAGCTGTCATGACCACCACAACAACCTCTCTTTCCCTCTTTCTTCCTCTCCGGGCTGGATGGCTGCTTGGCTGTTTCCGAAGGCCAGACCATATTTGTTTTCATTCGGCCTGTTGTCTGGGACAACGCTCACTGGTTGATTGTATCCCTTGGCATCTCTAGTTTGTCCATGTCAGGGCAGTACCTGAGGGCGAACCCCATAGCACTGGTTTGATTGCATCCGGCCGGGAGGGAGAGAGAGAGAGAGGACTAACTTTACTAACATTTTCGGGTTCCAAAAATCCCCAAAAGGCAATTTTACGCTTAGGGGTTAAGTTTAGGGTTAGAATTAGGGATGGTGTTAGTTTTATAGTAAGGGATAACTAGGGTTAATTTTTGCTCTGAAATGCGCTGTCAACTATGGGACCTTATATAGACAGGTGTATGCCTTTCCAAATCATGTCCAATCAATTGAATTTACCACAGGTGGACTCCAATCAAGTTGTAGAAACATCTCAAGGATGATCAATGGAAACAGGATGCACCGGAGCTCAATTTAGAGTTTCATTGCAAAGGGTCTGAAAACTTATGTAAATAAGGTATTTCTTTTTTAAATTGTTTTAAATTTGCAACAATTTCTAAAAACCTGTTTTCACTTTGTCATGATGGGGTATAGTGTGTAGATTTATGAGGGGGGAAAAAATGATTTAATTCATTTTAGAATAAAGTAACAAAATGTGGAAAAAGTCAAGGGGTCTGAATACTTTCCAAATGCCCTGTAAGCTTATTATGCTTATGGAACATTCCCGGAGGGGTTTTCAGCTCATGAAACATGAGACCAACACTTTAACATGTTACATTCATATTTTTGTTCATTGTAACTATAGATAATATATATATATATATTATACTGATATACTGATGTGCAGTTATAAATTTTCAGAGCAATAAATCAATAGTCCCATATGTTCATATGGCAAAGTATGGTGTCTCATGGGCTGACAGCCTGTTTTGTGATGAGACTGAAAAATAACAATAACATGTACACAAAGCTGATCAAATTCACTCTTATAATTGACATACTGAAAGGGCTCTACAAAAAAAGTAGCACTACTGAAATAAGTGACCCGCCTTGTCTGACTGTCAGTACAACAAAGAGCCGAGCATAGAGAGGAGTCCAGTTAGCCAGCTGGTGCTACAGATGAGATCGCTAACACTCCAAAACAGCCTCAGTGCATGACAATAACACACCGATCCAGTCAACCAAATTACTGTAAAGCAAAGCACAAAGACAATCTCATTACCTTTGCTGGACACACTGAAGCACAAAGTGAGATGAAATGTTAACTGGAAATCTGAATATAAAGAACCATTTGAAACAGAGACCACTGGGAAAACTGACATTATCTGACCTCTGCGCTGCATCGGAACAGTTTATACAACAGGACACTGTTGTACATTGCATGATGTACTAAGATGTAACAAATATGCAAAACAAAACAGAAACAGGTCATTTATTGACGAGGGTTTCATACATTAACCATTGTTGTCTGTGATGAGCTTCTTATGATGCCAGAGCAACGACAGAGTTGACATGTGATAAAATACAGCGTGTGGTTTGAGAAGGGGAGTATATTGGAGTGTGTGTGTGTGCGGGTGTGTGTGGCTGTTACTCTCTCTCTCGCCGTTATCGTCACTTCCTTGTCCATTGCCGATCACTGGCAAGGGGAGATGGCAAAAGAGATGATGTAAAAGAGAAAGAGAGGGAGAAGGGACGTTTCACCGCTTGCAGAGAAAGTCCATCGGTGAGGAGCCCCTAATCACATTACCCAAGAAAACTTTTACTTATGGCTAATGGAATTCGTTTAAAATTGAACCGCTTGAGCATAAGTAGATTTGCATTGATCCAGATATGTATAGAGCCAAAGTCAGTCTATCTATTCTGTGAGGGAATTAAAAGCGGGTAAGCCTATAGAGCCAGACTGTATGATCCTATGTTCAAAGATCAATACTGGCTGGACGACTCTGAGCTTTTTCCAGTGTGTGTGTGTGTGTGTGTGTGTGTGTGTGTGTGTGTGTGTGTGTGTGTGTGTGTGTGTGTGTGTGTGTGTGTGTGTGTGTGTGTGTGTGTGTGTGTGTGTGTGTGTGTGTGTGTGTGTGTGTGTGTGTGTGTGTGTGTGTGTGTGTGTGTGTGTGTGTGTGTGTGTGTGTGTGTGTGTGCGCAAGCATGCACACATGCAAGCTCGAGGTTGTGTATATATGTGTGTTTGTCCAGAGTGTATATTTTGCCAGCAAATTCTTCAGTGTGGGAATTGGCCATCCCTGGGTTTTACCTGCATGTTGGGTGGCGGGCCTGGCCCTTGCGAGGGATCTTTGGAGTTTCGCTGGCCTGTTAACACCACACAAATAAGCCTGGCTGCCCCACGTTTATTTAGTCTGACACTATTGACATCCATCGTCTGAGCAGCCTTCTGACAGCTTGACCTTGGGAAGAGCAGACGCTCTTGGAACTACTGCCACCAATCCAACCCAACACTTCCCTGTTTACAGCAGGAAGCAGAAACTAAAGACTCACCAAGATATATATTGGAACTCAATGGAACTCAGGCATTCCCATCAAGTAAGCATGTTTGATGAACATTGGGTAATGTTCTCTTGAGGTTCTCCTTAGATTATGTTGTAGTAAATGTTGCAGAATTATTTTTTATTAAGAATGGTTTAAAGCAGGCAAGAATGTTGCGCAAAATGTTGGTAGAGTTGCACAACAAAATATTACTCAATATCAGGGTGTGAGCAATTATGTGCAGAGAACATTTGAAGTCATTTGGAGAAAATGTTTTTCCAGCATTTGTAGGATGCAGCAAATTATTTCCTGGGTAGTTTATTTCACCCTATTTGACTATTTGCCTAAATAGTTTATTGGATAATTAATGACTGACGTGAAATAAAGGACTAACAGGAGATATTATTAATGTGGTTACGAAACCAGGTTGAAGGATTCGGCTTGACTGAACAGACCCAACAGATCATTCATATTCCCTTCTCCCTCTGCTGCAAACAGCACATTGCTCCAAACATGGTGACAAAGTGCTAAATGACCTCACACACCAGCAGCACTGCCACAAACTCAGAAGTGACCTCATTGATGAGCTACACTTCCTGTCTCACACACGCACACAAACGCCAGTGTGGGAGAGGTCAGTTCGACCCCCATCATCATCATCATCATCATCACACTGGGTAAAACCAGCAATGGCAGAGTAGTACAATGACATTGGCCATGAGCAGCATGAGGGCCAATCTGATGACTAAAAACTCCAAATATGAGATTAGTCTCCCGACTCCTCTCTCCTAAGTGCCACTCGGCACAAATGGGGCCCTAAGAAGATAATAACCTTACAATTGCTTTTATAGGGATTGATTTATTCGATTACAAGCCCCATGAGTGAAATATAGCTCTACCTTTACCGCGGCTGGACATGAAGAGCTAAGCCATTTTCGCAACCTTTCGGAATTGAGCGAGAACACCAGGAATGTCAGGGGATGAGTGTGTGTGCGGGAAGAGGAGGCATCTGGCAGAAAACATGGCAGATGAAGACAATGATATCGGAGACGTAAGGTCCAATGGAGCACACACACACTGCGTATGCAAGCTAGCTCTGATGAATACCGCGAGGCAGAGACGTACGCAAAAAACAACAACAAAAAGTGATATCTCACATGTTCAGTGGGCAAAAGCTTTCTTTCTTTGAATTGTAAATGGTTAGTGAAATTGTTAGCAAGTAGTAGCTGGTACAGCACACATGGATATTACAATCTGGATTAAATGGCAGCGCAACAATGCGTTTCTGATAATAAGCAAAGTCTTCATTGGTACGTTCATTGATGAAATAGGTCTATAATCAGTGATGTGTTTTCCACTATTGATAGTACCCAGTACCCTACTCATGTCTCTCTCTCTCTCAATTAGCCCTATATAGCCTACTCTACCCTCCAGCACAGGGGTGCCCAAACTTTTGGGTTTGGTGGGCCAAAATATAATCTGAGTGGTGTGCTCCGGGGCGAACAAATAGACATTATCTATGTAGAAATAGAAAAGGTAAACAATAGATTTTTAGGGTGTTTAAACAAAAGCTTTTTAGTAAGCAATTTAAAATCAACACTTTAAACAATAGTCAAATTGTAGCCATATATTTACACCTAACAACACATTCTGATTACCAGAATAAAAAATAAAAAGAACCGTTATGGCACAGGAACTTCCTTTTGGGGGACCCTAAGCCAGATTTGGTGGTAAATGAGTGACTGTCAGTGACTGAAATAACAAGTGGAAAACTGCTTATGCACTTCCAGATTTCGAAATTGCACCTTGTGTTTTCTACTATTCTAACTCTCAACAGTAAATTGCACCTTGTGTGTTCTACTATTCTAACTCTCAACAGTAAATTGCACCTTGTGTATTCTACTATTCTAACTCTCAACAGTAAATTGCACCTTGTGTATTCTACTATTCTAACTCTCAACAGTAAATTGCACCTTGTGTATTCTACTATTCTAACTCTCAACAGTAAATTGCACCTTGTGTATTCTACTATTCTAACTCTCAACAGTAAATTGACCCTGACTAAGTAAACATTTTTTAATTAAGAGTGGGCCAAGTTTGGCCCGCGAGCCCCAGTTTGGGCAGCCCTGCTCTAGCCTCTAGTCTCACTGCAGTGCCCCCTGAATACATCCAACTATTTACTCTCTTGACCCACCAACAGTGTTCGTCTTGCTATCCCCATCCACCAATGGGGACCATATTACCTACTAGGAAAACAGTTACTCTCGTCTAACCACTCCTTCTCTGTTCTTTGGCAATATCAAGTCCCATGATGAGAGAGCTGTTGAAAGTCCCAACTCACCCACCAACCCTCCCACCTCACCACTCTTGCCCCCTCCCCAGCCCACTAACTCTCTGAGATAATCCTGTTTGTCCTCGTTTACCAGGATTGAAGTGGAGAGGCTTCTCTCGATTCCTCCTCCCTCCCCATTTAAAAACATTACTGGACAATATATATGTGCCCTTATCCAGGACAACTTCTATTGCTTACAAATTACAGGCTCTGTAACCCACTTATGCAGTGAGGCTTTATGGTTCTTCTGGAAATCTGCAGGGTTTCAGGGGACAGCATTTCAGCCAAGGGCAAACCACAGCCCAGCCACCATCGGGCCTCTAAGAGAGACTTAACTGAGTAGGGCCAGTAGATACGCCTTTTATTGTATCTATGGATATAAATGTCACATGACCAAGGTCTGGCTTTTTTCCTGACCATGTGACCTGACCAGGAACATTTCTAGGCCCCCAAAAAATTCTGCTCAGGTCACATGGTTCAGAAAAACTCATACAGTGGCTTAATATGTTGCTATATTCTTAAGCACAGGTGGATCTCTAACGTGCGTTGATATGATATCGATGATATATGATGATAGTGTAACCATTTAGATTGTTCGGAAAGTGAATGGAACGTCAAGCATAGGAAAGTTAAGACCAGACAGAGGCAGCATGCAGGAGCGATGGAAAACGTGTCTTTATTCTCTAGACCACCCACCATCTCAATCAGTTCACGTGACAGTCGCATTTACAGACACAGGTCAGGCATTACCAATCAATGATGGACATCGAATTCTCATCCTTATCTTATACTGTGAGAGATCCGCCTCTTACACTCTTGCATCAATATTGTCTGATCATGGATCATTTTGTGTCAGCTCCCTGAGAGAGCTCTCTATGAAGTCAGAATGCTCATCACAATTATCGATCAATCAGCCACAAGCCAAAACCTTGTCCCACAACAGGGGGACGTGCCTGGAGATAATGTCCCATAGGTTCTGTCACTATGCCTTGCGGCAGTGCTAGGGGACCACGGATTGGCCTAATGGAGCGCCTAATTGAACCACATTGGGAGTTAACACCTCCCCATTCTACAGGCCAGTGGGGAGGGGATGAGCATGGGGGGGTACATGTTCCAATCTTAATATGACTAACCCCATGCACCCATAATCCCTTTAGCCTCTCATCAATGGCTGTCATGATAGAAATGTGGGGTTTTGCATAGACCAGAGCGCAGATGTATAGGTAATGTATGGAAATATGTCAGGACTGGTGTGAGCGCAGATGTAGATACCTTAGCAACCCTATAACATAGTCATATACATGTTAAATAATCGACTGCTCTTTCTCATTAGAATCACCAATAGGACAACAGCCACTAAACAAATAAACAGCTGACTGGATCATTCCTGTTACTACCAGAGAGCATGACCACACATGGTGATTGACTGTCTCTGCAGCCCTCTCCAGGAACACAGCATCCACCAATAGCTACTAACTCACCCTGCTGCTGTCTTACTGCACAATACCTGGATGCCCCACTGTTTGGACAGAAAACACTCCAGCAGTAAAGACTAGTAGTAGGAGGCTTGGCCTCAGTAGTGGAGGACCATACTGGGTGTCCTAAACAGTCTATATTTAGCTGACTTGGGCCCGTCTGGCTGGAGGAGGACGTAGTGGGAATGTTTCAGAAGAATGCCCCAAACCACACCCCCACCATGGCCGTCCTGTACCACACAGGAAGGACCCTCGGAAATTAGCCTGTCAGGAAGCCACTAGGGTGTGTGTGTGTGTGTTCGAGCGTGTGTGCAGTTGGGTGTGTGTGTGTGTATCTGCGTGCCTGTGTGGTTATATTCCACCTCTACCGCATCCTTTCAGGCCATGGTTCACATGGTTATTAATATGAGGGGTTAAAGGGGCATTGGGGTCACAGTGAATTATGACGCTACAGTAAGTACCTAGCACAGGAGGTTGGTGGCACCTTAATTGGGTGCCACCAACGGAAACATGGCTCTCTCGGGATATGTTGTCGGATTTGGTTCTGCCACCGGGCTTCTCCATGCATCACGCTGACAGTGATAAACACCTCTCTGGGAAAAGGAAGGGCGGGGGTGTATGCTTTATGATTAACAACATACAGGAACTCAAGTCCTTCTGCTCACCCGATCTAGAATTCCTTAATACCAAGAGAATTCTCGTCAGTTATATTCACAGCTGTGTACATTCCCCCTCAAGCAGACACCAAGATTGCCATCAAGGAACTTCACTGGACAATATGCAAACTGGAAACCATACATCCTGAGGCTACATTTATTGTAGCAGGCGATTTTAACAAAGTAAATTTGAGAACAAGTCTACCTAAATTCTTCCAGCATATTGATTGCGCTATGCGCAATACCCTCGACCACTGCTACTCTAACTTCCACGATGCATACAAAGCCCTCCCCCGCCCTCACTTTGGCAAATCCGACCACGACGCCATCTTGCTCCTTCCGTCTTATAGGCTGAAACTCAAACAGGATGTACCAGTGACGAGAACCATTCAACGCTGGTCCAACCAATCGGAATCCACGCTTCAAGATTGTTTTGATCACGCGGACTGGAATATGTTCTGGTCAGCCTCAGAGAACAACATCGACCTATACGCTGACTCGGTGAGTGCGTTTATAAAGAAGTGCATTGGAGATGTTGTACCCACTGTGACTATTAAAACCTATGCTAACCAGAAACCGTGGATGGATGGCGGCCTTTGCTCAAAACTGAAAGCGCAATCCATGGCATATAACCATGGAAAGAGGTCTGGGAATATGTCTGAATATAAACAGTGTAGCTATTCCCTCCGCAAGGCAATCAAACAAGAGAAATGTCAGTACAAGGACAAGGTGGAGTCGCAATTCAACGACGTATGTGGCAGGGTCTAAATGAAATCATGAACTACAAAAAGAAATCCAGCCATGATACGGACACCAACATCACGCTTCCAGACAAACTAAACACCTTCTTTGCCCACTTTGAGGATAATACAGTGCCACCGGTTTGGCCAGCTAACAAGAACTGCACCCCCCCTCTCTCCTTCTCCGTGGCTGACGTGAATAAAACATTTAAATGTGTCAACCCTCACAAGGCTGCTGGCCCAGACGGCATCCCTTGCCACGTCCTCAAAGCATGCGCAGACCTGCTGGCTGGTGTGTTTACGGACATATTCAATTGCTCCCTGCCAAGTCTGTTGTCCCCACATGATTCAAGATGGCTACCATTGTTCCTGTACCCAAGAAGGAAATGATTAACCCCCCCCCATTGACTACAGCTCAGCATTCAACACCATAGTACCCTCCAAGCTCATCATCAAGCTGGAGACCCTGGGTCTCAACCCCACCCTGGGAAATTGGGTCCTGAACTTTCTGACGGACCGCCCCAGGTGGTGAAGGTAGGAAATAACATCTCCACTTCACTGAGCCTCAGCACTGGGGTCCCACAAGGCTGCGTGCTCAGCCCCCTTCTGTACTCCCTGTTCACCCACGACTGTGTGGCCATTCACGCCTCCAACTCAATCAAGTTTGCACACGACACAACAGCAGTGGGCTAGATTACCAACAACAATGAGACAGCTTAAAGAGGAGAAGGTGAGGGCACTCGGAGTGTAGTGTCAGGAAAACTACCTCTCACTCAACGTCCACAAAACAAAGGAGATGATTGTGGACTTCAGGAAACAGCAGAGGGAACGCCTCCCTATCCACATCGAAGCGACAGCAGTGGAGAAGATGGAAAGTTTTAAATTCCTTGGCATACACATCACAGACAGACTGAAATGGTCCACTCACACAGACAGTGATGAAGAAGGCGCAACAGCGCCCCTTCAACCTCAGGAGGCTGAGTAAATTTGGCTTGTCACCCAAAACTCTGACAACTTTTATAGATGCACAATCGAGAGCATCCTGTCGGGCTGTATCACAGCCTGGTACGGCAACTGCACCGCCCTCAACCGCAAGGCTCTCCACAGGGTGGTGGGGTCTGCACAACGTATCTCCGGGGGCAAACTTCCTGCCCTCCATGACACCTACAGCACCCGATGTCACAGAAAGGCCAAAAAGATCATCAAGGACATCAACCACCTGAGCCACTGCCTGTTCACACTGCTACCATCCCGAAGGCGAGTCCAGTACAGGTGCATCAAAGCTGGGACCAAGAGACTGAAAAACAGCTTCTATCTCAAGGCCATCAGACTGCTAAACAGTAGTCACTAACTCAGAGAGGCTGCTGCCTACATTGAGACAGACCCAAGCACTGGCCACTTTAATGGATCCCTAGTCACTTTATACAATACACTCTAAATAATGCCACTTTAATAATGTTTGCATATCTACATTACTCATGTCACATGTATATACTGTATTTTATACCATCTATTGCACCTTCACCATCGCTCATCCATATACTTACATGTACATATTCTCATTCACCCCTTTAGATATTTGTATTAGGTCGTTGTTGGGGAATTGTTAGATTACTTGTCAGATATTACTGTTAGATATTATTGTTAGATATTACTGCACTGACCGAACTAGAAGCACAAGCATCTTGCTACACTCGCATTAACATCTGCTAACCATGGGTATGTGACAAATAAAATTTAATTTGATTTGACCTCTATCCGAACTATCAGAACCACCCATGCATTAGTCACCCTAAAGGTAAGGCCCACCTCTTTAATGACCCCTACACCAAAACCTCCCCTTTAAGTCAGCCTCTCCACTTAGACCCCAGCGCCTGCGTCCCTTTAAGCGTGCTGAGCTTTCCTCGCTTCCCCAATTAGGGCTCTAATTTGGCTAATGTAGCATTAATGGAGAAAGAGGCTGCTGAAGCCCAGAGCTCAGCACAATGCTGCCCCAATAGGACACACACAGACAGATTAGATTTCACTAACAATAACATCAGGATATCCCTCTCAAGGGATCAACGTCCAACCCCCTACACACATACATCCGTATACACACACACACACACACACACACACACACACACACACACACACACACACACACACACACACACACACACACACACACACACACACACACACACACACACACACACACACACATATACTTAAGCAATAAGGCCCGGTTGGTGTAGTATATGCCCAAGGCTTTTTATGCCCGACGCAGCACAGAGTGCCTTGATATAGCCCTTAGCCGTGGTATATTGGCCATATACCACAAACCCCCGAGGTGCCTAATTGCTATTATAAACTGGTTATCAATGTAATTAGAGCAGTAAAAAACAGTTTTGTCATACCCATGGTATACAGTCTGATATACCACGGCTTTCAGCCAATCAGCATTCACGGCCTGAACCACCTGCTGTCAGTATGGATAACATAGTATGAAAGTGGTGCTGGGAGTTATTAAGGTAACCAGGTGTGACACATGAATGGGAAACAAAGTATAACCAAACCAACAATAAATGCTCCAAGGACCTTAGGATTATTAGCTGATGTTTTCGTCAGAAAATCTACCACTTGCTTTCTTTGAGGACCACCTCCATCCTTTCACACACACACAAAGCAAACACTGGTCCATATGCACACATACATACAAATACATACACACTTACACAACAAGCTCATAGAAAATATGTGGCAGGCATGGGAACATAGTCCTGCTGAGTAGAGGATCAACATGGCATCACCTCCCCTCTCCTTATCACATATGCACAGGCAAACACACACATACCATTTCTTCTTCTTTCATTTATTTTTAATTTTTCTGCTGGCTCAATATGGTTGTAGACCATTACTGTACATTATAGTAATGTTGTGATTAGGTTGCAGTAGTGTTGTGATTGAGTTTCCAAGACATGACAACACTGGCGACAGCCATATCTGGGTTTGTGTGCCCTTTCAAGTTAAACGTTGCCACTTCACTCTCCTGCACATACCCCCCTGCGAGAGAGGAGGAGAGGAGAAAAGAGAGAGAGAGGGGGGGGGGGCAACAGACAAGTTGAATGAAGAAAAAACAAGTGGAAACCCAGAGAAATGCAGCAGTCAGTCTAATCTCCAGTCTGGCTCCACAAACAGTTGGGCCCTGGTCTGGCAGCGCCAAAACGAGCAGCCACGTTCCAGCTCCACGGTGGGGCGGCCAAGGCTCAAGTCTGACACTGTGCCGTGCCGTCCACACAGAACAACCCCATATTACAGCTGGCCCCATCTGATGATGTCATTAGCAGCTCTCCTGGAGGACTGGAGTGTGTGAGAGAGCGCAGAGAGAGAGAGAGAGAGAGAGAGAGAGAGAGAGAGAGAGAGAGAGAGAGAATTAATAAAGAGTAATGAAACACTTTGTATGCTAGGAAGTCTTCTTTAAATGTTATTTTGTGAAGGAGAATTGTAGAGAATGGCAGTTTTAAACCCAGACTGGTAAGACTATTTTGTAAATTATATGTAAATCTGTGGACATTGTGTATGATTGAATGTATGGCACAGAGCGCCATGTCACTTGTTTTGCCCTGCAGCCATTTGCCTACCAATAGAGCTCCCCAGCTTGTAGTCCTAAAACCCGGAAATGTGTTACCTCTGGTTCATTCATCCATTCCTATGAGAAATATTAGTGGGGAAAGAATAGGCTTCTGGGATAAACTCCAAAAATACACAGGTTTCATAGCTCTGTGAGATTATACCAGGCAATTAACATGACCTTTAGGAATTATGATGCCTTTATGTGCTTTTTTAAATGATATAAATGCTTAAAAATTCACAAAAGTGACGTTAGCTGATGAAGATTATCTCATAGAACAAAACATATACGATTTCCTAATCTTGTGTTTACCACATACCTTATTTTTGGCGTTTATCCAAAAACCCTACAAAAACTCCATTCATTTTTTTCAAAGGCTTTGTCCAGCGAACCATGGCGGAGTTAGTGACTACAAAAAGTTGCCATAAATATTGCTCTCTATAGAAGACCATAATGTTATCAATCAATAATGACAAACCTCCTGGCATTGACAACTTAGATGGAAAGCTACTAAGGATGGTAGCTGACTGTATATCCACTCCTATCTGTCATATTTTTATTCTGAGCCTAGAGGAAAGTCTTTGTCCTCAGGCCTGGAGGGAAGCCAAAGTAATTCCGCTACTCAAGAGTGGTAAAGCAGCCTTTACTGGTTCTAACAGCAGACCTATCAGGTTACTGCCAGCTCTAAGCAAACTGTTGGAAAAAATTGTGTTTGACCAAATACAATGCTGTTTCTCTGTAAACAAATTAACAACAGACTTTCAGCATGATTATAGAGAAGGGCACTCAACAAGTACTGCACTGACACGAATGACTGATGATTGGTTAAAAGAAATTGATAATAAGAAGATTGTGAGAGTTGTACTGTTAGATTTCAGTGCAGCCTTTGATATTATTGACCATAACCTGTTGTTGAAAAAACATAATTTATTATGGTCTGTCGTAATAAAGAGATGCTCTGCTTTTTTGACACCACACTCCAAAAAGCAAGTCCCTCAGGCTCTAGTTTTGTCTAATATTGATTATTGTCCAGTCGTGTGGTCCAGTGGTGCAAGGAAAGACCTAGTTAAGCTGCAGCTGGCCCAGAACAGAGTGACACGTTTTGCTCTTAATTGTAATCAGAGGGATGATATAAATACTATTCATGCCAGTCTCTCTTGGCTAAGAGTTGAGGAGAGACTGACTGCATCACTTCTTATTTTTATAAGAAACCCTGAGCTGTTCTTGTCTGTTGATGTTCTGTATTATGTCATTCTGTATTGTTTCATGTTTGGTGTGGACCCCAGGAAGAGTAGCTGCTGCTTTTGCAACAGCTAATGGGGATCCTAATAAAATGCCAAATACAAATACATGTATTTGTTGCTTGTTGTGGCTTCTTCATGTAGTTTCAGTTGTCAAATAAAATAAAATATCCCTGACATTGAGTAATGTTGGAGTAAATTCTGGTTCATGATTTTTAGACACAATGATTAAATTCCGGGTTGTGATACTCCTCACAAAATAAATAATAGGCCTTGGGTAATCGTTGGTGGTATGCTCTTGCAACTGTCTATTACTTTGAGTCCTTTTTCAGATATTCTAGATTATCTGAGGCTGACAGGATGTCAATCACGCACACTTCCTGTCTGGCAGTAGAGAGAATGTATTGTTGACAACTTTCTCAAACTTCAGGTCTAGTCCAGATGGATGAGAAACTGATCATTTAAGTACAAAAGCTCCGAAGTGGGAACTGCCAACAGCTCACGACATGCTATTGACACAGAGCACTTTCCTTTCCTAAGGAAAACAGCAATGGCAAACACAACAACCGCTTACTTTTAAAATCCCCTAACAACAACATACGTAACTTCTCACACTTTTGCTAATTTACGCCACGGGAAGGAGAATGTTGTTTGTTAGACGACTGCTTTCCTCTTGTCACTTTTGCCGAATTAACATACAGTACATGTAGACATAACTTCTATTAATGGAATCCACCAGCCATCTTCTTCCACCCGCCATCTTCTTCCACCCGCCATCTTCTTCCACCCGCCATCTGCTGTTACTCTGGTTCATCAGCTAGCTACGAGCCTGGGTGGAACTCAGACTAAGGAACAGAGTTTATTCCATTCCTGAAATGTTTGAAATATCAACTTGTCTGGCGAACAACTGTCATCATGCCTCAGACAAGTCTACATCACCACTGCACTCAACACCAACACCAACCATTAATACCTTCCCAGAACGCACCTGTAGAAAACCTCCGATTTCCAACTTGCCAAATTACCTTTGATCGCTCCCAAAATGCCTTGGTGATCCCAACCTATCAATGGAGAGAACGTGTCTGCCGGGTGTTAACAGATCAGGTAGTTATGAATAGAGTTGCTGTAGTGGAGTTGCTGTAGTGGGGTTGCTGTAGTGGGGTTGCTGCCTTGCGGTGCACCGCTCACTTCAAAGACATCCAAACAAAGCCCAAATATGGGCGCCACTGAAGACATTAACACATCACTTTAGCTTTTGTTTGAGTGGATTTAAACAGAGAAGAAAATGAGGTAAGTACCTGAGTTGATGGTGTAACTACAGTTTTAGCCCCAGGGGGAGACAGAGTGGAGGCTCATCCACAGTGAAAGCCACACAGGAGGAGTTAAGCCTGGCTGAAGAGAGCCTGTCATATTCTCCAGGCTGCACCTGTGGGGACTGGCCTGGCACTCTCCAAGCCTGCTGGGTACTGAGGGGGAGATTTGGAGGGATTTGGGTGAGAATGGGAGCCCACTTAGCACCTTTAAACAGTAGAGACCTGAATGAAGAGGTTGGCGTCAGTGAGCCCTGGAAAGGAAAGGACTGATGTTACAGCCAGATAGATCAAGATTGACTTCGAAATTGGACGTCTGTCCACTTCCTAAGTTCATGAGAAAATTTCTTCAAAACCGGCCACTAGGGGAAACTGTGAGTGCTATTACCATCAAGTAGGCTCCATCAAGTAGGCTTGGGTTTTACTAGGGTGTTGTGGACAGGGGTGGGTGATGGGTCTAATCCATTGACTCCTGATCCAAAAGTTGCATGTTCAATCCCAGTGGTAGACACTCGCTAAGTCCGATCACAAACCTTAACCCTTAACTTAACCATTCAGAATGAATGCCTAAAGTTAAAGTTTTAACCCTATCCAAAACCTCAACCCTTAACCTCGAAATTTGACCTTTGGAGAAAAGTGCAAAAATGTCTATTTCTGCAGTGAGACTGAGAGCTTGTTGGATGTTAATGTCCGTGTCAAATACATGTTTAAAGGACTAGAATGCACACAAACAGCTGTGCAGAAGAACAGGACATACACAAATACAAACACCTGTGGGTGAGAACACCCAGCACTCCCTTACCTAACCTAATATAACACAACACTCAAGAAACAGGGCAGCCATCCAGTGTGTGTGTGTGTGTGTGTGTGTGTGTGTGTGTGTGTGTGTGTGTGTGTGTGTGTGTGTGTGTGTGTGTGTGTGTGTGAATTAGACGTGAGGATCTAATCAACTTTAGCCCCTGTCTGTGCGATAGTCATCAGCTCATCAGAGAGAGAGGGAGGTGTGTAATGCGATCGGGGGGCTTTCCCCTGTTCGTTACAGACCACTGTGGCTAATTAGCATTAGCATAGAGGTTATCAACCTCTTTCATCTGATTAAAACACACAGGGAGAAAACGCTAATGGGACAGGTGTGCAAACTCACACACAATCTCACACACTCACACGCACACTCTCTCAAGTTGAGGATGGTTTACATTGTGCACTACATTGCATAGAAGAATAATCTGCTACTTGTTTATCTGTTGTCTGGTATCAACATAATGTCATCTCTACATGACTGTAAGTCATTTGTACAGAGTTTATGTCTGCAAAATTCTGTGCAAATTGACATTGAATTATAACTAAGAGCAGCGTGATTCCATGGTAACAGAGGGATGATCCTTAGAGATGGTCTGGCAGATACTGAAAAGACTCCATAAACACTACACAACATACATACACACACACACACACACACACCACACAAACACACACACTCACACACAGACACTAAAGCTGTATCCACATAGGCCCAAGCACTGCTTGTCACAATTAGTTCTTTCCAAAGTCCGCAGAGTACCTATGTGGACAGCACACAGGTAACCTGGGCAGCACACAGGTAACCTTTGGCAGCACACAGGTAACCCTGTCAGCTGAGTCTGGCAATCAGGGAGTAGTTATGGGATGGTGTCAGCGGTGGAGCCAAGGCACATTCCAAAACCAAGCCACGGATCCCTTTACCTTCTCATTCTGCTTGACAACCCATCTACTTCATAGGAGAAGATACGTCACATGTAATCATTCCCATAAACACACACAAGCACACACACACAAACATGCACATAAACACACACAGGAAACACACACAGACAGATTTATGACCCCACTCTAAGTGGAACAGGCCTTTGAAAACCTTCTGACTTGTTCACCCTGTAAATGCTTATAGGATTTGGTCAGGAAGCAGGAGAAAATGTAAATGTTTACTAGCTCAATTTTGCAAATATGATAAGAATGAGGAAGAATGAGGAAGAGAGAAAGCGGAGTTGGAGGGACGCTGAAATCAGCTGATGCATTGGGTTATATACCGTTGGGTAATTGGCCTGAGAGTTCTCAGAAAACGCCTCAGGAACTTACTGGTGTGTTTGACTCACACTAACAGCAACGAACGATAACTGGAACATGAGTTAATCTTTATCATGACTATACTCTTCCACATTGGTTGGAAAGCAAGGGTGTATCAATGTGCTGGGCACGGTATTCATGATTGTATCAATACACTGTAGTCCCACATTAAATAGTGCCTATAAGTGAAACATTACAATTGCATCATATAATCACATGTACCCCACACTTTCAAACCCTCATAGCATTAGTCCTAACCTTAACCTAACCTTACCAAACACCAATCCAGTCTAAACAAGATCTCTTTGACCTACAAGCAGGGCCGGCTCTAGCCTTTTTGGGGGCCCTAAGCAAGATTTGGTTGGGGGTCCTCCATCTCGCACCAAAACATTTCAGTGGCCCACCTTTCAACGGTGGTGAGAGAAATTTAAGTTGTAAAGTTAATTTCCTGCAATTCTACACATTTTGCCATGGGCGTAGAATGCTGGGCCCAGTGCAATGAAAAACATGGTTTCCCTATGTTTTATATACTGTACATTTCCACACTATGAGTTTGGAATAATACTGTTAAATTGTGAACCTTTTAACATAAGAGCTGTTTGAAAAGACCCTCTGAAATGTCTGCCTGTTTTGGTGGGATGGAGTTTTGGCTTGCCTGGTGACATCACCAGGTGGTAAATTGGTTAATAGACCAATAAGAAAGAATGACAAACATCTCTGCCAATAACCGCTCATTTTCAGTTTTCCCTTCCCCACTCAGACCACTCCCAGACAGTCCTAGCAAAATTTTTGCTTGAGAAATTGCTCTTGTTAAGAAGCTATTTTTGTTTCTTTTTGACCATTTTCATTTTGCTATGGGGCGGAGAGGAAAGAAATTGCAGTGACAGCAAATTTCCTGCAATTCTACCCATTTTGCCATGGAGTGGAGAGATTTGTTTGCGGTTTTAATGGTCATTTCCTGCTATTTTACACGTTTAGCTTACAATGTTTAGTTGAGTGACAGTGACTGACGTAATAGAACAACTTCTGATGAACAACCCCATTTCAAAATTGCAGCTAGTGTGTTTTACTTTTCTTACTCTTAATAGTGAGTTGAGACCCTGACTGAGTTCCTAAGCAACCGCTTATGTCACTTATACCTGGAACCGGCCCTGCCTACAAGTTCTACTTGAAGACTGAAGAGTTTTACCAAAACAGAGGCCAATGATGATTTGTCTAAACCCTGTAGTAAGATTTTAATTGGCCTTTGAAGAACTACTTTAACCCAACAGGTACAAACCTGTGTCAGTACAAATGTTGTCACTCAAACAACATGCCTGTGAGATCCAAACCTGATCCTCAATATCAACACATATGATTTATGATGTGCAAACACAAACAAGGACACTGGAGTGATAGGAAATGGAAAGGGGGATACCAAGTCCGTTGCACAATAACACATGTATAAGCAAAACATAACACCTTAATTAATAGTGGAGATTTAAGTCAACAACTTCATATTGATGTTGTGTATAATATGAAAAAAACAACCTTTGGTGATCCTCAGAAGCATGTATTAATATTTCATTTAACATAGAGGAAATATATTTCCCTGTGGGAAGCGTTTCTGTGGGAGGACATACACGCCATGGGGCTTACAAACAGTCTGTAAAGCAGAGAGGTGGAAACACACTCTGTCTTCCTAACTCCCCGCACGCTGGCCTGGAGGGGTGCGTTCCACCCTCTGGTACAGCAGATGTGTTTACACCCCCCCAAAGCCTCAGTGTATTTATTACCACAGCACAAATCAGCACAAATGTACACACACACACACAATTTCATGCACATACACGCACATGTAAACACACACACACACCCACATTCATGCACATACAGGTAAACATACACACACACTCATGCACACACATCCATGTAAAGACACACACGTAGACCCACCATTAGACACACCTAAAAACACGGACAAACTTTGTCAGTGAGTGTGTGAATTCTCACTTATACACACCGACAGACAGACACAGCCACACACTCCCACTACTCCCAGGTACTTAGCGCATCAGAGAAACAGAACAGATCTGCCACTCAGCACGCCCGCTAATCCTCAGGCATCCAGCTCTGGGATCTTGTGAGAGGGTCTGGATCTGGGGGGTGGAGACGAAGAGCATCCATAGCAGGCTGCGCTGACAGGCAGGACTCTGTGCAATAGGATAGGTCAGCGGGCCGGGTGACCTCGCTTTGGAGGAGCCGAAACAGACACGAGGGCCCTGAAACTAATGCAGCCATCCTTCTCCAGTCCTTCCCTCTAGTCCCGCTCAGCACGGCTGACTGACTGATGCTTCCTCTATGTTGAGGCGCGAAAGTTCACCGGGGTCAACTGACTGATCTTCACTTAAAATAACACTTAAAATAAAACCTGAAATCTGAGTGTATGTGTGTGTGTCTGTGTGTGTGTGTGTGTGTGTGTGTTAGAGAGAGAAAGAGAGAGAGAGCGACAGAGAGAGAGAGAGCGAGAGAGAGAGAGCGACAGAGAGAGAGAGAGGGAGAGAGTGACAGAGAGAGAGAGAGCGACAGAGAGAGAGAGCGACAGAGAGAGAGAGAGAGAGAGAGAGAGAGGTATGTGGTATGTATCACAGGTACGCTAACAAAAAAAGTAATAAAAAGTGTGAGAAAGTAAAGAGTGTGTGGGAAGGATGATAAGGAAAGAGAGGAAGAAGCCCCTAGCCCTTCCTGACTGTAGATCTGATGTGATTGGATGGGTGAGGGCAAACAAATCCATTCAACCTATCAGAAGGCATGGTGAAGCATGTACCATATTTATGTATACTCAAACCTATCAAATCCCTTCCGATGCACAGGAGTGCTTAGAGACGAGTGGTTAGGGATCTATTTGGAATTCACCATGAGAGAGAAAGGAATGGAGAGACACTTATAGGTTAGAGAGAGGAGGACAGGTAAAGATGGGTGAGAGGAAGAGAAAGGTAAATGAGGGGTTCGTGAAAGAGTGAGGAAGGGGATGAGGGAGAGAAAGGTGGGGTGGATGAAGGACGAGGGAGATACAGAGGGAGGAAGATGGAGGGAAAGTGAGTGAAACATGGATAGAGTGAGAGAGCAAGAGTGAAGAAGCTGGGTGAATGCAGATAAGCTGTGCTGGGATTAACTTGTCTTGAGTGTGTCTCAGGGCCTGCATGACTGAGGGACAGGCACTCTGCTCCAAGGCTCTGTTACTTCTCACCATCGGCCAGATGGCCTGTCTGCAGCCCTGTTCACACACAGGCACACAGACACATACACACACACGCGCACACATGTACACACACGCACACACACAGGTAGAGTTACCTAATATTTATCAACACGTAAGCTTACTATGAACTACTAGCAAAAATGTTTACCGCCAACTAAGGCGACATGAGTCAGCAGGAAATGTTTGACGCCAGAACACACTCTCTAGTCTGGGTACCTCACTGCATCAGTCTGTTGGTGTCAGTAGTGAGGTGTGAGCTGAGGAAGGTGACAGGCTCCCGTGTGATCAGGCCGATACAGAGAGCTATTCCTGAATGTTCCCACGGACGGTCCTGGAGTAAGGAACGCCAGTCATCCCGGAACGCTGTCCCTGGCGCTGACAACATGGCATGTGACAAGTGTGCCCGCTGTCACCCGACCGGGGGTGTGTGAGGATCTCAGAGAGAAACACGGGACCTACAGACGTTTCTCAGGTAAAGAAGATGTGACACATGCAACAAACAGCAGAACAATGATAGAGACATATTAGATATTTTAATTTCACTTTTATTTAACCAGGTAGGCCAGTTGAGAACAAGTACTCATTTAACACTGCGACCTGGCCAAGATAAAGCGTAGAATCAATAACACAATAGAAAAATACATGTACAGTGTGTGCAAATGTAGAAGAGTAGGGAGGTAAGGAAATAAATAGGCCATAGAGGTGAAATAATTACAATTTAGCATTAACACTGGAGTGATAGATGTGCAGATGATGATGTGCTAGTAGAGATACTGGGGTGCAAAAGAGCAAGAGGATAAATAACAATATGGGGATGAGGTAGTTGGATGTGCTATTTACAGATTGGCTGTGTACAGGTACAGTGATTGATAAGCTGCTCTGACAGCTGATGCTTAAAGTTAGAGAGGGACATATAAGACTCCAGCTTCAGTGATTTTTGCAATTTGTTCCAGTCATTGGCAGCAGATAACTAGAAGGGAAGGCGACCAAAGTAAGTGTTAGCTTTGGGGATGACTAGTGAAATATACCTGCTGGAGCGTGTGCTATGGGTGGGCATTGCTATGGTAACCAGTGTGCTGAGTTAAGGCGGGACTTTACCTAGCAAAGACTTATAGATGACCTGGAGCCAGTGGGTTTGGTGACGAATATGTAGTGAGGGCCAGCCAATGAGAGCATACAGGTCGCAGTGGTGGGTAGTAGATGGGGCTTTGGTGACAAAACAGATGGCACTGTGTTAGACTACATCCAGTTTGCTGAGTAGAGTGTTGGAGGCTATTTTGTAAATGACATCGCCGAAGTCAAGGATCGGTAGAATCGTCAGTTTTACAAGGTTATGTTTGACAGCATGTGTGAAGGAGGCTTTGTTGCGAAATAGGAAGCCGATTCTAGATTTATTTTTGGATTGGAGATGCTTAATGTGAGTCTGGAAAAGAGTTTAAAGTCTAACCAGACACCTAGTTACACGTCTACATTACAGTAAGAGAACTTACGAGGACATAAACCATGTCCTCAATATGTCAAATGTCCTCATAAGTGTCAATGTATTAAGCTTGCCCACAGTGAAAACAGATCATTTTCAAAAGCAAGCACACACACACACACACATCCTCTCAGAGAGATACAGAGGAGCAGATGTGCAGGTGACAGTCAGACAGTATCAATGTGACCAGGTGACAGGGTGTGTGTGTGTGTGTGTGTGTGTGTGTGTGTGTGTGTGTGTGTGTGTGTGTGTGTGTGTGTGTGTGTGTGTGTGTGTGTGTGTGTGTGTGTGTGTGTGTGTGTGTGTGTGTGTGTGTGCGTGTGTGTGTTTGTTGTCGTGTGGACGTCAGCATTAGTGTCATCTCCACAGCAGAGCAGAGCACACACGTAGTGGTGAGAGGAGACAAGTCCTGCAGGGCTGCAGGGTCTTTCCACTCACTATTAATGCTGGTCACTCAAGTAATTGTTTTGATTGAACACTCCAGGTCTCTAACAAATAGCTGGTGAGAGGAGTGATGCAAAGTTAAAATTTGTGAGTGTGTGTGTGTGTGTGTGTGTTTGCGCGCGAGCCCGTATTTACTTGCACTGTAGAACAATCATTTTATAACATCAATGTGACCCTCAATTACTTTTCATATCACCCTTAAAACTACTACTTCTAGTTTGAACGTCGTAGCTATCAATTGTCCTGTTTGCAAACGCCCACATAAGTGACGTATTTCAAACGTCACATTTCTGCTGTATAGACTTCCTATCGTAATGATCAATATCAGTAAAATCACCTCGATAAGTGGTCTGTTGGATCGTCACGATCACTTTGAGTTTATGGTCCCAGCTCTACACTGTCCATGCATCTCCAAAGGATGACCAGCCTTCCCCGTAGCAGCTTCTCTGTTTGTGTCAGTCTGTGACATGTCATCCTCTCTATTCTTCCCAGTGGCTTGGCCAGGGGACAGAGAGAGATGCAGTCCTTTGTGTCTGCCTGGTGTTGAACCCTAGTGAAAAGCACTGGGGATGGGGGAATGAGTTAAGTGATATTTCGCTCCTTGCCTGCCCCAACCCCCACGCACACTCACATGCACATGTACACACACACGCGCGCACACACACACACACGCACACACACACACACACACACACCCTTCCTTCTCAATACACTCAGCAGCCCTCAGAGCTGGCTCCAGCTCCCAGCAACACACACACACACACACACACACACACACACACACACACACACACACACACACACACACACACACAGCCCAAAGCTGACGCTGACAGCTTGCTCTTTTGTCCGTCACTCAACCGCAGACGAGAGCACAAACAAGGGAGGAGAGAGAGGCAGAGGGAGAAAGACAGAGGGAGAGATAAAAGCCCTCCCCCGGCCTGCCATAATCCAATTACAAGGCTGCAAATTTGATTGGCGCCCCCGGAGTGTGCCTTCAGCTGTCCGTCATTAGCGGCTGGGGAACAGGGGGCTAGCTCAGGGTGCTGTTAGCAAGGAAGGGTGGGAGGACCGTGTGTTTGTTTGTGTGTGAGGGAGTGTGTGTTTGTGTGCATGTGTGCGTGTGTGCGTGTGTGTGTGCATGTGGGATAAAATCTATTCATCTTAGATGAATTGAGGCAAACAAGAAAGAGGGAGGGAGAGAGACGCCACAGAACCCGTGCATTCTTCCTCAGAGTGACAATGTCCAAATGAATTGTGTCCGAATAGTGACCATCTAACAATCTGATGGAGTCCTTACTGTCAATGTGAAGGGAGGATGGAACAGGGAGGTTGACCTGTCCTGGAGGAATAGGAGTGGAGGAACACTACTCTGTCTTCAGCAACGGTCAGCTCTGTGAAAGTTACAGGGATCTGATAGAGAAATGAGAGACAGAGTAAACCATGAAAATGAGAGAAAATGAGAGATGGGGAGAAGAGAGAAAACTGGATGATATAGAAGGACCTTCTAAATCAATAGAAGCCTACGGATCAATGATATCTACACTGGCATCGCTAATGACAACAAAATTGACCCCTGATGAACTGGTGTGTGTGTGTGTGTGTGTGTGTGTGTGTGTGTGTGTGTGTGTGTGTGTGTGTGTGTGTGTGTGTGTGTGTGTGTGTGTGTGTGTGTGTGTGAGACCAGGCCGAGAGGTCCCTGTGAATGCCAGAGAGACGCCAGGGATATCAACGCAGAGCATCCTATCTCCACAAGGAAGATCAGCGAGGAAGCCACAGACAGGACCGGGGTCTTATCTTTTATTGGCTGGCTCCTCTGTGGAGCTTATCTTTTATTGGCTGGCTCCTCTCTGGAGCTTATCTTTTATTGGCTGGCTTCTCCCAAGGAGAGCCTGTAAGCCGGGCCACTGCCAGCATGACTGCCCCATGGCAGATAACTCAATCACCAGTCTGGGAAGAAAGAAGACAGCCTGTTTCCACTTCTCCCTCTCTTTCTGTCGTGTTCTCGCAGTCTCTCTCAGTCTCAGTCTGTTGAGGGCTCAGGCCTGTCGTCTTCTCTCACGTCATCTCGTCATGTAACTCCTCCTCTTTTTCTTCTAACCAGAGGCCCAATGCCGCTGGCTGTTTATGTGTAGTATACTTCCTGTATGACTGTATACTGTGTACCAGTAGGTCTCATTTGCCAACTTACATCAGGATTTTCATTCAGTCAATTTTTAAGGTAAATATGAATCTGTTACTGTGTATGAATTCAAGCCATATGAATGCTGAGGCCTAAGTAGAGCTTATGGTGCTTCTTCAGGTCTAACGTCTTCCCTTTGAAGTCCCAGAGAGCAGAGAGGGTCTGTTCTGGTCGTCTGTAATTATGTTGGGAGAGATGACCATCCCATCTGTCTTCATGTCATCATCAGACATGATGACATGACAATATCACACACACACACACACACACACACACACACACACACACACACACACACACACACACACACACACACACACACACACACACACACACACACACACACACACACACACACACACACACACACACACAGCAGTTCAAAGACTTCCATCATTGTAATCTGCTGGAGCAGCTATCAATGGTTCAGTTCTAGCACACACACACACACACACACACACACACACACACACATCAACGTACACACATTCACATCAGTTATCTATAATGAAGACAAATTTGGAAAGTGAGAGATCACTTGAGGTCCCTTTCCTGCTCTAACAGGAAGGGGTGGAGGGAGATAAGGGAGCCCAGGTAGAGTGCTCTGTCTGGGGGGAGGAGGCCAAAGGAGAGTGGGGTGCTTACTGGAGCTCTTTCTACTCTTCCACCATTACTTACCCAGTGCAAAACATTATGGTACTCAGGTACTAAATGCAGTATTACTTAACACAAGAGTGTGTAATATTACCAAAAAAAACTAAATGTGTGTGGTTTCACAAACACAGGGAGAGTAGAGGGAAGGTTGTGTAGTGTATTGTAGCCTCTGTAGCCTGCCTGTCTCCCTGTGTTATCACTGCAGTCCTCCCCTCTCGCCTATCTCTCCCAGTCTACTGGACACATTCTCTCCTCAAGTCTGTCTGAAAAAGTTGGCTCCCCTTTACTTCTCTCTCTACTTTCTCTACCTTTCTTTCTCTAGATCCCTCGTTATCCCTCAATCCTTCTCTTCCTCCCAGTCAGGTTGGCATGGTTGGTCTTTCTCTAGATCCCTCGTTACCCCTCAAACCTTCTCTTCCTCCCAGTCAGGTTGGCATGGTTGGTCTTTCTCTTCTCTCCTCTCTTTCCTCTCTGTCAGACTCAAAGTTGTAGCCCCGCCCCCTGGCCCTCAGACTCTCGTGGGATTGGTCTGGCGCTGCCTGGCGCTCCTCTCTATCAGTGTGTGATGGAGCTGGGCAGCTCTGCTCAATGTCTCAGTGCTGAGAGAACACACAAACACACACACATTTACAAGTACAGCCACCTCTTCACAGATATACAAATCATCTTTATGGTTGAAAAGGAAACACAAAAAGAATCAGTGCTTAAATATAATTACTTTCACACTACTCTACGGTGTGTGAACCTCTTTTTCCATATAGCTTAAAACACACCGTTACACACACACATTTTAGACACGTAATCTGCCCCCCCCAAACACACACACTGACCTACCACAGATGTATGCTGTCTGACGTGAATCATGCCGCTACTAGTCTTCCTGTGCTTCGTCACTGAGGCGAGAAAGCCTGCCATCAGCCTAGCACCTTGTTCTGACTGTGTGGTTCAGGAGTCTGGCCTATCAAATAGACTACAGACATCCCCCACACACTGTCTGTTCCTATCTATCTAGTTCTATGGGACACTTTGGCACTAATTCTTCCAGTACTTCCCCTCAAGTCAGCTGATGTTAGTTTCCCCCATAGTTCCTTCCTCCAACCCCCCACCCCATCCCACACACACCCCTGCCAGGGGGGGGGGGGGTCTATCTGTCCTGTGCCACAGTGAAACGTGTCATCCAGTCACTCAGTAAGACTAGATAGCCCCGGCTCCCCGACCCACAGTCCCTCTTATCAGCCCCCCTGGCTCCAGCGTCTCCTCACCAGGCCTGAGCCCCCCACCATCCACGTCCCCAAAACACTGATAACAGAGAGGGGAGGGGGGACACTCCCTCCTGTATGGCCCCTCACTGTCTCCATCTCCAAGTGACATCATCAGAGCTGGGAATCGGTGGGTAACCATGACGACAGCATCCATCCCATGGGGAGAACATTATGCTTATCACTCAAGAGCTATTAAACAAGAAAAAAGTTGGGCTTTAGGAAGCAGAGGCTGATGGGTAAATAAGTTAACCAAGCCATATCCTCCATTACACAGTGGTTCCCGTATTTCTCCACTAATAATAGTGTGTGTGTGTGTGTGTCATCCCACAAGCCCACTATCAGAGTCCTAACTTTATGGCAACCAATTTCATAAAACCCCATTGTGTAATGCGTTTCCTGTCCGTCTTATAAGAGGGAGTTAATTAGCCAATAACGCACCAGAGCTGTAGAATGTCATGGCTGATTTCATTACCTGTCCGGATAAGAGATGTGAGGCGATAGGGAGGGGAGAGTCCATCATTTAGGGAGGGTATTGACAAGAGAAGAGAGCCCAGGAGTCTTACTTCCTACCCCTAATCTGGGGTAGCAGGCCATTACAGCATCCTTCGGATACACGCTAGAAACACACACACACACACACACACACACACACACACAGAACACGAAACACACACACACACATCCACCAGAGCCCTCACCATGTAGCCTAGCTCCAACCGTATCTCCTTGCCCCGGCGGCATCTTGAGATGCTAACTGTCTACAGATATGGAGAGCCAGGCATTGTCAACACCATCCCTGGCATCCTGATATGGCCCTCTGCCTCGCCCCCCTCCCTGGGAAATGGTGAGAAGACACTGGCCCATCACTGACAACATTACATACCACTCAGAGTATGGAGGAGATAAGCAGAAAGCAGCACCCTCATCCTGGGGGAGACTGGGTCTGGGGGAGACTGGGTCCAGGGAGAGACTAGGCCTAGGGGGAGACTGGGTCCAGGGAGAGACTGGGCCTAGTGGAGACTGGGCCTGGGGGAGACAGGGCCTGGCAGCTGACAGAGAGAGGAAGCCTGACAGAGGGGCTCAACATGACATAGGACCTAGGTGACATGGGTGCACAGACCTTAACACTGTGTGGAATGACATAAGTGGTGCCCTGGTAGAAGAGGTTACATTAACAAAGGTGTTACACAGTTTGTAACTGTATACGGGAGCATTTATGCACAGACTAAAAGAATCCAATAACACTAGGCAACATGACATAAGAAGTACATTGACAGACAACATGACCTTTGGAATTGTACATCTTAAAGTTAGTTTGCCGAATGCTGCATGTACGGGTCTGGTTTGAGACATGATAAGTCTTCTAAGCCCTCTCCCCTCTCCCTGCAGCTTTGCAGTCCTGGCCAGAGGAGTGTGTCTCGGGCTAGGGTCAGGGGGGAGAGATGTCAGGACCAGACCTGGGGTCAGCCTGGCTGTCTGGGGGATAATCCTGCACCCCTGACCTCCCCGCTAGGGCAGACAGGGGCAATAGAACAGTGTGTGTGTGTGTGTGTGTGTGTGTGTGTGTGTGTGTGTGTGTGTGTGTGTGTGTGTGTGTGTGTGTGTGTGTGTGTGTGTGTGTGTGTGTGTGTGTGTGTGTGTGTGTGTGTGTGTGTGTGTGTGTGTGTGTGTGTGCGTGCGCGCTCTGTGAAGGAGGTACACAGGGCAAAGGGCACGTTGAAACAGAAGGCGCCACATCGATCCATCATCACTCAATCATTCTACACCTCCATTTTCTAAGAAGTGGAAGAAGGAATCATCAGTAAAGCAACGACCTGGCAATCAACACACTACTATTTCTCTATAGACAACTTGTATTTCTCAGTTTACTCATGTATAAAAGCCTTTTTACAGACATTGTACTCCCAGTTCACAAGTTGTGAAATGTGCTCAACATCTGCAAGGACAACATGCTGCTATGAGAAAAGAAACAAGGACATCAATGACAGGCTGACAGATGTTCTTGGTCCTATAGAACACTGTTCTTGGTCCTATAGAGCACTGTTGTACGCTCTAGTACAACAACTCCAGTCCTCGAGTACCCCCAACAGAGCATACATTTGTTGTGGCCCCGGAAAAACATCCCTGATTCTACTTTGTAACTAATTATCAAGCCCTTGACAGGTTGAATCAGGTGTTTTTGTCCGGGGATATAACTTAAATGTGTGCTGTTGGGGAACTGAGGTTGGGAAACGCTGCTATTGTACACAGTAGTGGGGAAAAATCACTGGGGAAGCCAAGCCAGAAAAAAAGCCATATTACAACCTATGTATTGTGATAATTGTGTTGTTTGCTCTATAACATGTTAGTTCATATACAGTTGAAGTCGGAGGTTTACATACACTTAGGTTGGAGTCATTAAAACTCATTTTTCAACTGTACATGACCTTCAGTATGGTCAAGCAAGTTAATGTTTCTGACATTTTCGAACTACTAAACAACTATTGATTTAGAATCACGGAGAGTTACCTCAAGTCGCAAAGAAAACAGGAGCTGCCAGCACCAATTCAACTTCAATATTTCAACATCATCTAATGACCTATTCTAAGTCCAATACAGTGACAACTAAAAGATACCAAAATGATTTAGTCCAATCAACGTAAGCTAAATACATATGATGTGGCTGTCGATGGTTCTGATTTCTGTGTGTGTGTGTGTGTGTGTGTGTGTGTGTGTGTGTGTGTGTGTGTGTGTGTGTGTGTGTGTGTGTGTGTGTGTGTATGCGTGCATCAAATCATATTTATTTATAAAGCCCTTTCTACATCAGCAGATGTCCCTAAGTGTTTATACAAAAACATGGCCTAAAACCCTAAACGGCAAACAATGCAAATGTAGAAGCACGGTGTTTAAGAAAAACTCCCATGAAACCTAGAAAAGAACCAGGTTCTGAGGGGTGGCCTGATGGAGTGCATGGCCATTATTAAGGCCAGATCGTTCTTCATAATTTTCAAATGTTCATAGATTTCCAACAGGGTCAAATAATAATCACAGTGGTTGTAGAGGATGCAACAGGTCAGTTCCGGTCAGGCTTTTCATAGCCAAGCCTTCAGAGGTCGAGACAGCAGGTGCGGTAGAGAGAGAGGGGTTGAAAACAGCAGGTCCCGCACAAGCTGGCATATCTGGTGAACAGGTTAGTGTTCCATAGCCGCAGGCAGAACAGTTGAAACAGAAGCAGTAGCATGAGAGAGAGAGAGGGGGGGGGAGACAGATGCAGAGACAGAGACAGAGACAGAGACAGAGACAGAGACAGAGACAGAGAGAGAGAGAGAGAGAGAGAGAGAGAGAGAGAGAGAGAGAGGGTGGGGGGGGGGAGACAGATGCAGAGACAGATGACAGAGACAGAGACAGAGAGAGAGAGAGAGAGAGAGAGAGAGAGAGAGAGAGAGAGAGAGAGAGAGAGAGAGAATACTTGAGTTCACACAGGACACCAGGTAAGACAGGAGAATTTCATCAGATAGGACAGACTGACCCTACCACCATAGACTATTGCAGCATAGATACTGGAAGCTGAGACTGGGGAGGGGTTGACGGACTATGTGGACCTATCTGACGATACCCCCGGACAGGACCAACCAGGCAGGACCAACCAGGCAGGATATAACCCCACCAGTCCCCACACCACTGGAGGGATATCAACAGACTAAGACAAGGCTGAGTATAGCCCACGAAGATCTACTCCAACGCATTAGCCCGAGGGTGCGCCAGACAGGACAGGAAGATCATGTCAGTGACTCAACCCACTCAAGCATAGTATAGCGAAAAAAGCCTGGCATGCACTCCTCCTAGGGACGGCATGGAAGACCACTAGTAATCCAGTGATAGGATCAGAGGCAGAGCATCCCAGTAGAGAGAGGGGAGCCAACCAGGCAGAGACAGTATGGGCGGTTCGTCAATCCAGTGCCTTGCCGTTCACCTTCGCACCCCTGGGACTGACTACACTCAATCATAGGACATTCTGAAGAGATGAGTCTTCAGTAAAGACTTAAAGGTTGAGACCGAGTCTGCGTCTCTCACATGCACAGGCAGACCATTCCATACATATTGAGCTCTATAGGCAAAAGCCCTGCCTCCAGCTGCTGCCTAATAAATTGTAGCGACAATAAGGAGACCTGCATCTTGTGACCGTGGCGTACGTGTAAGTATGTACGGCAGGACCAAATCGAAGAGATAGGTAGGAGCAAGTCCATTTAATGCTTTATAGGTTAGCAGTAAAACCTTCAAATCAGCCCTAGCCTTAACAGGAAGCCAGTGTAGAGATGCTAGCACTGGAGTAACATGATCAAATGTTTTGGTTCTAGTCAAGACTCTAGCAGACGTATTTAGTATTAACTGAAGTTGATTTAATGCTTTAGCTGGGTGGCCGGAGAATAGAGCATTGCAGTAATCTAATTTAGAAGTGACAAAAGCATGGATAAGCTTTTCTGCATCATTGTGGGACAAAAAAGTTTCAGATTTTTGCAATGTTACGAAGATGGAAAAAAGCTGCCCTTGAAATATTCTTAATATGTTCGTCAAAATAACGCTGAGATACTTCACAGTTTTATTTGAGACGACTATTCTCAGATCAAACTGCAGTTTCTTTGTTTCTTCTGACCAAGAAAGAGTTTCTCTGTTTTGTCCGAGTTTAAAAGTAAAACACAGGCTTCTAGGGTAGGCAATTTTTGGGCTTCACTATGTTTAATTGAAATGTGTGTCATCCACATAGCAGGGAAAGTTGACATCTCCAAGAAGTAGAATTTATAGTGAAAACAAGTGTTCCTAAAACAGAACCTTGAGGAACACCGAAACTTACAATTGATTTGTCAGAGGAAAAACCTCTGTGTGTGTGTGTGAGAGAGAAAGAGAGCGCTAACAGCCTCTCAGAGCATAGCACATCCTATGATTGTGCCTCAGTGCCTTGTGTGTATTAGTCAATGGGCTGTTTCTCAGGCCTCTGTATGTGTGTGTGTGCATTTGTTCATGCAAGTAGAAAAAAACATGTCAACTCATCTTACTTGTAGAGAAACGCCAATGCCTTCCTCCTGTCACGCCCTGGCCATAGAGAGCCTTTTTATTCTCTATTTTGGTTAGGCCAGGGTGTGACTAGGGTGGGCGTTCTATGTTCTTTTTTCTATGTTTTTGTATTCCTTTGTTATTGGCCGGGTATGGTTCTCAATCAGGGACAGCTGTCTGTCGTTGTCTCTGATTGAGAAGCATACTTAGGCAGCCTGTTTTCCCACTATGGGTTGTGGGTAGTTATTTTCTGTTTAGTGTGTTTTGCATCTGACAGAGCTGTTTCTGTTGTTATTTTGTTGCTTGTTTGATAGTGTTCAGTTTTACCATTAAAATGATGAACATTTACCACGCTGCACCTTGGTCCTCACCTTCTTCATATGGTGACCGTTACGCCTACTCTCTTTCATGTTGACGAATCGGTCTATGACCCTGTCATACAGTACATGCTTCTATGTTTTGTTGTCCTACCTGGCTAAAATGCTTGCTTGCTAGCCTAACTTGCCTTTCATGGGCAATGATGAGCCAGCTAGTTAACATTAGCATTCTGCAGCTACATATTGAACTTCCATCCTCTCGGGCCAGGGGCACAATGAATAAATTCAAAGTTTGATCAGAATCTCCATTATAATCAATGGCCTGCATGGAGAATTAAGTAAAACCACAAGTCCCAATCCCTATCTCCATCCATGGCTAGTTTAGGAAAGGGATATTTTAACTAGCTAGCCACCGGAGGACAACAACAAAAATAAACAACAACTCAAGTTGTTTCTGTCAATGACGTTCGGATCTAGATGTGATGTGATCGGAGTGAAGCCAAATTCAAACGGACTTCCCTTGACACTTTTTTGGGTGCTCCAGGACCTTTCACAGTTGAGCTCACTCAGTTAAGCTCAATGCTGATTGGCTATTATTTTATACTTTTTTTATCAAGGGAGGCCAAATGCTTGCTGGCTTCTCTTGCATTCAATGCTACGGGCGGCAACAATGTCATACTCTTTTTGACCAAGCAGCATCAGATAGATGTCCTACACGTATAGAAACAGAGAGGCTCTGTTTCGCTCGCTCAGAAGCTTTCTCCAGTGAGATCAATTCGCTAGAGGCTGAAGGTAAGGAAAGTTCTGAAACACGGAGAGACGAAAGATAAATTATTTGTCTTTTTCTTTTGTCTTGGTACAGTTTTTGGGGAAGCCTTCCCTTGGCATCCATGAATACACACCACTGCTAGTACATCCCATAGAGTTTTATTCACAGACATATAGCAGATGACAGAATATTGGCCCACAAATTGTACATATCTTATGTGTGTCTGTCAGGTGTTTAATGGGTATCATTTGTGTGTATCTGGTGTTTGATAGATCTCAGTTGTGTATGCATGTGCATATGCATATGCACAAAACTGACCAGTTTTGGCAGTGTGAGTGTGTCCTGTCTGTAGATAGATCTTAGCAGTGTGAGTGTCCCTCTGGAACCTGGTGAATGTTAGCAGTGGGAGTGTCCCTCTGGAACCTGGTGAATGTTAGCAGTGGGAGTGTCCCTCTGGAACCTGGTGAATGTTAGCAGTGTGAGTGTCCCTCTGGAACCTGGTGAATGTTAGCAGTGGGAGTGTCCCTCTGGAACCTGGTGAATGTTAGCAGTGGGAGTGTCCCTCTGGAACCTGGTGAATGTTAGCAGTGGGAGTGTCCCTCTGGAACCTGGTGAATGTTAGCAGTGGGAGTGTCCCTCTGGAACCTGGTGAATGTTAGCAGTGGGAGTGTCCCTCTGGAACCTGGTGAATGTTAGCAGAGTGTCCCTCTGGAACCTGGTGAATGTTAGCAGTGGGAGTGTCCCTCTGGAACCTGGTGAATGTTAGCAGGGGGAGTGTCCCTCTGGAACCTGGTGAATGTTAGCAGTGGGAGTGTCCCTCTGGAACCTGGTGAATGTTAGCAGTGGGAGTGTCCCTCTGGAACCTGGTGAATGTTAGCAGGGGGAGTGTCCCTCTGGAACCTGGTGAATGTTAGCAGTGGGAGTGTCCCTCTGGAACCTGGTGAATGTTAGCAGTGGGAGTGTCCCTCTGGAACCTGGTGAATGTTAGCAGTGGGAGTGTCCCTCTGGAACCTGGTGAATGTTAGCAGTGGGAGTGTCCCTCTGGAACCTGGTGAATGTTAGCAGTGGGAGTGTCCCTCTGGAACCTGGTGAATGTTAGCAGTGGGAGTGTCCCTCTGGAACCTGGTGAATGTTAGCAGTGGGAGTGTCCCTCTGGAACCTGGTGAATGTTAGCAGTGGGAGTGTCCCTCTGGAACCTGGTGAATGTTAGCAGTGGGAGTGTCCCTCTGGAACCTGGTGAATGTTAGCAGTGGGAGTGTCCCTCTGGAACCTGGTGAATGTTAGCAGTGGGAGTGTCCCTCTGGAACCTGGTGAATGTTAGCAGTGGGAGTGTCCCTCTGGAACCTGGTGAATGTTAGCAGTGGGAGTGTCCCTCTGGAACCTGGTGAATGTTAGCAGTGGGAGTGTCCCTCTGGAACCTGGTGAATGTTAGCAGTGGGAGTGTCCCTCTGGAACCTGGTGAATGTTAGCAGTGGGAGTGTCCCCGTTGGGTGTTTATTTCGCACCTCTGGCGGAGTGCTAATTAGAGTCGCCAGGGGAGCCGCCTGCTACAAGCAGCCCAGTCCTCCCCTCCCCTCCTCTTGCCAAATTGTAATGGGGGGGGCCACTGTGCCGATCCCATGCCGGCCCCCTGCCATGCTGGATGAAAGCTCCCGACGGCCGTTGTCGCGGTAAGTAATTTGCAGAGATTTTCTGCTCGGCTGGAGGCACGAGGAAGACTTCGTCTATCCCCCCTCTCTCTCCTCTCACTCCTTCACTCACACACACTTCCCATTCGATCTCCGTCCACTCTCTCTTTTCATAACTACAGGTCCAGCCATTTGGTTTTACCAGTATGGTTGTGATGACAATGCCATGGTATATTGCCTTTTTACAAATGTGTCAATCATATGTGTCAATAGAATTACTGCTGACTTTGGCATAACTTTATAATGTTGCACCATCTCTCATTTTACTTCATACTACACTTCCTCCATAGAAAACAACTTCCTCTCCGTATTTCGACACCTTCAACCCCCGGCAGGGAACACGCAGGGTTATCCCACTACCACCTCCTCCCAATATTCACTAATCACTAATAGAGCACCCTTTACAGGTCAGCTGGGGTCATGGGCAGAGGAAGAGGGAGGGGTTTAATCCCCCATTTGAACCCTAACCTGCAGCAGCCATTTAATGGGGGTAAATATGGAAATGAGGGGCCATAGCATTGACCACAGCATTGCCTCAGCTGCATGTGGACTTGAGAGAAAGAAGGCTTTATGCATTTCACACATCTCTGTGCTCCGACATTCCTGTCACAGTCACACACTCGGTGTGCGTACGCATAGACACACACAATGTCCCACAACACCTCTACAATGATGTACCTGCAGTAGATAAACATGCAGATTAAACACAGAGAATCAATATTATTGATGGGAACACAACAGGATACATGATGACTGAGCTGAGTGTGTAACACACTATCCCAAGGGTCAACAGGTTCATAAAGGGGAGGCAAATGCAGAATTCACTCTGTGCATAGATTAAGGTCTCACAGTCTAACAGGGAAAGTGAATTGCGCAAGAAGGGGTTTCGAAATGTGTGTGTGTGTGTGTGTGTGTGTTTGTGTAGTGTGTGTGTGTGTGTGTGTGTGTGTGTGTGTGTGTGTGTGTGTGTGTGTGTGTGTGTGTGTGTGTGTGTGTATATATGTGTGTGTGTGTGTGTACGCAAACTGATGGTGTAACCATTTGCAGCTAAGACCTTGCAATAACAACATGAGGGCAACAATAGCTCTTTTCTTGTGGCCATCTGGCTCAGTTCCAGTTTCCTCACTGTTATTTTAGCGGTATTACAAATCTCACTTTTTCCACCAGTCAGACAATCCACTGGCCGGAAGATAATTAGTCCATGAGACTAAAACCAGGAAAGCAATTAGGGCTCATAGATCTATTTTCTTCTCCTCACATACTAAATGTGTGTGTGTGTGTGTGTGTGTGTGTGTGTGTGTGTGTGTGTGTGTGTGTGTGTGTGTGTGTGTGTGTGTGTGTGTGTGTGTGTGTGTGTGTGTGTGTGTGTGTGTGTGTGTGGCTTTACTATCCTTGTGGGGACCAGCAGTCCTCACAAAGATAGCAAAACAAGGGAAATTCTTACAAGTGGGGACATTTTACCAGTCCCCACAAATAAAAAGGTATTTTTGGCTTAGGAGTACTGGGTTAGGGAAAATAGGATTTTGAATGGGAATCAATTGTTTGGTCCCAACAAGGATAGTAAAACGTGTGTGTGTGTGTGTGTGTGTGTGTGTGTGTGTGTGTGTGTGTGTGTGTGTGTGTGTGTGTGTGTGTGTGTGTGTGTGTGTGTGTGTGTGTGTGTGTGTGTGTGTGTGTGTGTGTGTGTGTGTGTGTGTGTGTGTGTGTGCGTATGTGTGTGAGAGCGAGCGTGTGGGTTGGTGTGTTGGTGTTTGTGTGGTGTGTGTGTGTGTGGTTGAGTGAGTATACTGCATATGATTAATGCTAATACCAATAACACTAATGGTTGCTATTTCCTTGCAATCCAGTGAAACAAGACATTTTTGGGGAGGATGCAAATATCTTCATTTCAAACGTTTTTTATACATTTCATAAGAAAGTCAGGCGTGCTGAAATATTCTCCAGATCTGTTTATGCTGAGTCTGGGTAATGATATTACAGCAAAAACACTCACTTCTAATAACACACAGAGAGTGCCTTCTGTAACTGTGTATGTTCACTCTGTACCTGTGGCTGGGAGAGCGTTGGACTGCTCTGTTCGTCAGGCTTTACGCTGACACGGTCCCGTCACACACTGGACACACAGCCCGGGCTTGTGCTGAGAGAGCCTGGGGGTGAGAGAGGAGAGAGGCCCAAGGGTGGGGAGGGTGTGTGGAGGGGGAAGGGAGGTCGAGTGTAAGGGAGGGAGGGGGGCTTTAAGTGAATAAAGGTTAAAGTCAGCACTGCTAATAGGGGCTCTTTGCACATGCAGCGCCTTTGCCTCCTCTCGCTGGGCCGGCTGTTAGCACCCTGGCTCCCCGCTCGCCTGCACTTCCACACACTCAACTCCCACCACACCACCACCAACACCCCTACACACACACCTCAAGTCCTCTGCATCTTTTTGAACGTACACCCCCCTGTGTATCGTGTCTTACTTTTACACACACAAACACGCACCACGTATGTACGTAAAAGGGAATATATCTCACTTGCTTAGTCTTTAATTGTTCATTGACAGTAAAAACGTTATAATAAATTCTCAGAGGATTATTTTGCATAGATCACTTGTTCTTAAAAAAATATATAGAACATTCTTGTGATATTCAAAGACTATTCTTGAAACCGAAACTTGTCTGCTTGAAATGTGTAGGCTTGGAAAATTGCATGAATTGTCTAAAATACATTCTGCCAAATTTGTGCGTGTATTCCATTTTGCTGCATCGCCAAAGGCAAAAAGGCACAAGAACTGAGCTATAACAAAAGTTTATACACTTTTCTACTCTCATACAATTTCACTCTAAACACTATCCAAGCCACAACACCAGACCTTGACCAGAACTCTTCAAGTTTGTAGTTTGTGATTGAATGAGCTTCGTCATTGAGCAGGCCCAGCAGCAGTTCTCCCAGGCAGAGACTTCTCTCCTTGTCAAAGTGAAAATCTGTGGAGGTGAAGTGGTGAGTTCTGAAGCAGAGGTCAAACCAATGGAAGGACACAGGGGTGAACGCCACAGTCTAACATGCGTTCCGGAATCATCCCACCTCGGCCATATTTAGAGATGTGTCTCTTCGCAGGCCGGCCCCGGGGGGAGCGGAGGGCGATCCAGCTCCAAGGACCAAAACACAATTAAAGCTCTCCTTAAAGAGATGTAAACGGGAGCCAATCCACAAGAGGCTAGTGTTCCAGGCTAAGCAAACGCCAACCTCACTGCCAGCTTTTAGCACCACGCCCCTACTGCGAAAAACCCTGGGTGTGTGTGAGGCTGCAAAAAGGGTTAGGGTGTAGCAGCGCTAGTGCCCTTGTCCCTCCTGGACGTCTGTCACAAGCCTCCTTCAAAACACACACCCTCTCTCACACACACAAGTCCCTGTAGGAGCACATTAATCCACCTCTTAACCATTAAGCTCCTTTATTATTCATGGGAATGGCAGAGTCAAACATTCCCATTTCAGGATGTTACACTTGTTTGACCAGGAGAATGTCCGATAGTCATGTACAGACAGAGGGGGAGGCTGAGAGAGGGGAGGGGGAGAGAGGACGAGTTGGCCTTTAGCATAGTGGGAGTCAAGAGAAGGAGGAAGACGGACAGAGAAATGGCAAAAGAGAGAAAAATTAAGGAAGAAGGGAAGAAAGAGAGACTAAGAGAAACAGTGAGGAAGAGAATGAAAAGAGAAAGAGGGAGTCATTATTCAGACTCAGACTGAGAAAAGGGAGGAGGGAGGAGTGAGAAGGACAGCTTTGAAGTTTATTGTGCAGTCTATAGCTTGACTGTCCTGACTGTAGCAAGATGATGCCACTTCCCTGTGTCCAACACCAGAAACTCCCAAACTGATTGTCACCATAAGTGACATCTATGGGTAAATGTGGACAAAATCTGCTCTGAAGTCTGAGAGATTAGGAATTATATTGAGACCTCTCCATGCTTTGTCCTTGGCCACCATTTGCCTGCATCACGGTCAACCATCATCGCTTCTTGTGGCCCCAGTCTGCAGTGACTACGTTCCAGACTGACCCATCCACCTAGCCATGCAGGATGAGCAGGAATCAAAGTCACACTCAAGGCCATGCTTCCTTTCACCAAATCCCAACTCACCCCTCCTTCACTCTGCTTGAATGGCAACTGATCCCCTTGCCCTCTCCCACCCCTCCCCCCTAACTCAGACACACTTCCCCTGGAAACCTTGTCCCCTCATCAAACTCTTGATCCGTTATATTCTAATTCCCCATTACCCCCTCCCCGGACCCACCCTTCATCCATCGTTCCATCCTGTTATCCCGAAGGGTCAGGGAATAGTTGGGGTTAGAAGTGGGAAGAGCAGGGGGTGGGTCGGAGTGGGAGTGGGGGGTAAAAAGGGGAGATAGGGGTGGGGAGAAGACTCAGGGGAGGAGGTTTGAGAAGGCCCTGCATTTGAACTTAACCCCGCCATGCCCTGGGACGGACGTGGCAATTAGCACCAGGGATCAGCATCAAAAGGAACAGCGCAGCGTGAAGCTTCTCTAATTAGTCATATGAACAGAGGCAACCGCTTTGCCACTGCATGCCTCAGTCTCAGAGAGGGAGGGAGGGAGGGAGGGAGGGAGGGAGGGAGGGAGGGAGGGAGGGAGGGAGGGAGGGAGGGAGGGAGGGAGGGAGGAGGGAGGGAGGGAGGGAGGGAGGGAGGGAGGGAGGGAGGCGCTCTGCTGAAACAAGAGGGAGAGGCTAACCAAAGTCTTCTTTGAGTCAGGGAAAATTTGATTTACTTAATTCACGGAGGACATTAAATCTATTCTGTTCTTGACACTTAAACAGGTGTTAAGGAGACCATTGATTCCTCAGTTAAACTGCAAATCACTGTGCAAGCATTGGGTTAAAGATACAGTTGAAGTCTGAAGTTTACATACACTTAGGTTGGAGTCATTAAAACTCATTTTTCAATCACTCCACAAATTTCTTGTTAACAAACTATAGTCTTGGCAAGTCGGTTCGGACATCTACTTTGTACATGACACAAGTAATTATTCCAACAATTGTTTGCAGACAGAGTATTTCACTTATAATTCACTGTATCACAATTCCAGTGGCTCAGAAGTTTACATACAGTCATGGCCAGTTTAGAGAATGACACAAATATAAATTTTCAGTCTGCTGCCTCAGTTTGTATGATGGCAATTTGCATATACTCCAGAATGTTATGAAGACTGATCAGATGAAGTGTACCTATGATAAAAAATTACAGACATGCTTTGTAAGTAGGAAAACCTGCAAAATCGGCAGTGTATCAAATACTTGCTCTCCCCACTGTAAATCAACCATTTATTGGATTATCAAGAACTTCAAAGAGAGCAGTTCAATTGTTGTGAAGAAGGCTTCAGGGAGCACAAGAAAGTCCAGCAAGTGCCAGGACCGTCTCCTAACGTTGATTCAGCTGCGGGATCGAGGCACCACCAGTACAGAGCTTGCTCAGGAATGGCAGCAGGCAGGTGTGAGTGCATCTGCACGCACAGTGAGGCAAAGACTTTTGGAGGATGGCCTGGTGTCAAGAAGGGAAGCAAAGAAGCCACTTCTCTCCAGGAAAAACATCAGGGACAGACTGATATTCTGCAAAGGTACAGGGATTGGACAGCTGAGGATTGGGGTAAAGTCATTTTCTCTGATGAATCCCCTTTCCGATTGTTTGGGGCATCCGGAAAAAAACTTGATCCGGAGAGGACAAGGTGAGCGCTACCATCAGTCCTTTGTCATGCCAACAGTTAAGCATCCTGAGACCATTCATGTGTTGCTTCTCAGCCTAGGGAGTGGGCTCACTCAAAATTTTGCCTAAGAACACAGCCATGAATAAAGAATGGTACCAACACATCCTCCGAGAGCAACTTCTCCCAACCATCCAGGAACAGTTTGGTGACAAACAATGCCTTTTCCAGCATGATGGAGCACCTTGCCATAAGGCAAAAGTGATAACTAAGTGGCTCGGGGAACAAAACATTGATATTTTGGGTCCATGGCCAGGAAACTCCGCAGACCTTAATCCCATTGAGAACTTGTGGTCAATCCTCAAGAGGCGGGTGGACAAACAAAAACCCATAAATTCTGACAAACTCCAAGCATTGATTATGTAAGAATGGGCTGCCATCAGTCAGGGTGTGGCCCAGAAGTTAATTGACAGCATGCCAGGGCGGATTGCAGAGGTCTTGAAAAAGATGGGTCAACACTGCAAATATTGACTCTTTGCATTATCTTCATGTAATTGTCAATAAAAGCCTTTGACACTTATGAAATGCTTGTAATTATACTTCAGTATTCCATAGTAACATCTGACGAAAATATCTAAAGACACTGAAGCAGCAAACGTTGTTGAAATTAATATTTGTGTCATTCTCAAAACTTTTGGCCACGACTGTACACGAAGTTGACTGTGCCTTTAAACAGCTTGGAAAATTCCAGGAAATTATGTCATGGCTTTAGAAGCTTCTGATAGGCTAATTGACATAATTTCAGTCAATTGGAGGTGTACATGTGGATGTATTTCAAGGCCTACCTTCAAACTCAGTGCCTCTTTGCTTGACATCATGGGAAAATAAAAAGAAATCAGCCAAGACCCCAGAAAAAAAATTGTAGACCTCCTCAAGTCTGGTTCATCCTTGGGAGCAATTTCCAAACGATTGAAGGTACCACATTCATCTGTACAAACAATAGTAAGCAAGTACAAACACCATGGGACCACACAGCCGTCATACCCCTCAGGAAGGAGACGCATTCTGTCTCCTAGAGATTAACGTACTTTGGTGTGAAAAGTGCAAATCAAATCAAATCAAATTTATTTATATAGCCCTTCGTACATCAGCTGATATCTCAAAGTGCTGTACAGAAACCCAGCCTAAAACCCCAAACAGCAAGCAATGCAGGTGTAGAAGCACGGTGGTTAGGAAAAACTCCCTAGAAAGGTGAAAACCTAGGAAGAAACCTAGAGAGGAACCAGGCTATGGGGTGGGGTGGCCAGTCCTCTTCTGGCTGTGCCGGGTGGAGATTATAACAGAACATGGCCAAGATGTTCAAATGTTCATAAATGACCAGCATGGTCGAATAATAATAAGGCAGAACAGTTGAAACTGGAGCAGCAGCACGGCCAGGTGGACTGGGGACAGCAAGGAGTCATCATGTCAGGTAGTCTTGGGGCATGGTCCTAGGGCTCAGGTCCTCCGAGAGAGAGAAAGAGAGAGAGAAGGAGAGAATTAGAGAGCGCACACTTAGATTCACACAGGACACCGAATTGGACAGGAGAAGTACTCCAGATATAACAAACTGACCCCAGCCCCCCGACACATAAACTACTGCAGCATAAATACTGGAGGCTGAGACAGGAGGGGTCAGGAGACACTGTGGCCACATCTGAGGACACCCCCGGACAGGGCCAAACAGGAAGGATATAACCCCATCCACTTTGCCAAATCAATCCCAGAACAACAGCAAAGGACCGTGTGAAGATGCTGGAGGAAACGGGTACAAATGTATCTATATCCACAGTAAAACGAGTCCTATATCGACATAACCTGAAAGGCCACTCAGCAAGGAAGAAGCCACTGCTCCAAAACCGCCATAAAAAAGCCAGACTACGGTTTTCAGCTGCACATGGGGACAAATATCGTACTTTTTGGAGAAATGTCCTCTGGTCTGATGAAACAAAAATGGAATTGTATGGCTATAATGACCATCGTTATGTTTGGAGGAAAAAGGGGGTTGCTTGCAACCTGAAGAACACCATGCCAACCGTGAAGCACGGGGGTGGCAGCATCGTGTTGTGGGGGTGCTTTGCTACAGGAAAATTATGTGGATATATTGAAGCAACATCTCAAGACATCAGTCAGGAAGTTAAAACTTGGTCACAAATGGGTCTTCCAAATGGACAATGACCCCAAGCATACTTCCAAAGTTGTGGCAAAATGGCTTAAGGACAACAAAGTCAAGGTATTGGAGTGGCCATCACAAAGCCCTGACCTCAACCCTACAGAAAATGTGTAGGCAGAACTGAAAAAGCGTGTGCGAGCAAGGAGGCCTACAAACCTGACTCAGTTGCACCAGCTCTGTCAGGAGGAATGGGCCACAATCCACCCAACTTATTGTGGAAAGCTTGTGGAAGGCTACCCAAAACGTTTGACCTAAGTTAAACAATTTAAAGGCAATGCTACCAAATACTAATTGAGTGTATGTAAACTTCTGACCCACTGGGAATGTGATGAAAGAAATAAAAGCTGAAATAAATCATTCTCACTGCTATTATTCTGACATTTCACATTCTTAAAATAAAGTAGTGATCCTCACTGACCTAAAACAGGGAATGTTTACTTGGATTAAATGTCAGGACTTGTCAAAACTGAGTTGAAATGTATTTGGCTAAGATGTATGTAAACTTCCGACTTCAACTGTACACATTTTATATGTTTCATTATTTTGGTCACCTCTTTTGTAAAACAGTTTACGATTTGTGATAGGTTCAAAATATTTCATGATAAATGCACAAATGAAAATAAATGATTTGCTGGGATGCAAGATATGTCTTAGAACACTTTTTAGAACATGTTTCAGTTCTGGTTTATGAATGGATAAATGTGTATGTTTTAATACCAGTCTCATACACAGAGAGCAAACAAACTGATTTGGAAAAGTGTTATGCCAATTAATTAATTCATCAGATATTCCTATAACTCAACTAAATCATATTATGATTTAGTTGAGTAAGCGAAACACACACAAAATAATTAGCCTGTAATTCACGTTATTGACCTTATGAAAATATAGACCACTATACATACAGTTGGGCTAAATATTAGGCTACCTTTGTGTCCTTATCACGTTATTTCAGATGTATTCATAAATAAGCGTACATTTTTACCCTACAAGCTCTGTAGGTGGATATTGGGTAGTGATGTATTTAAAGGTCTGGTGTGTGATAAAATGGATTTACATGGACATGCAAGCACCGGATAAAAAAACGACTGTCTAAATGTATTCCATCTGTAGGCAAATATTCGCCCTGTTGCCATGGTCTGTAATGTGGTAAAAATTGTGGGGGCGGTGAACGGGTCCGGTCGGGTGTTGGCCACAACAACCCATTTCATTACTGTGGCTCTAACATCGAGGGATTCAATTCAATCAACTGGCGATTATTTTCCTCCATTCCACTCCTCCGGGATATGCTATGATTCCGTGGGCACTGACCCTTACATGTGCCCCAGCTCTCCACCGAAATAATTGCTCAAATCCTTTAATTGTCATATCCTTAAGTGCCAGGGTGGTATCGGTAGTTATCACCCATTGTTATATTGCTATCTAGAACAACCCAATTGGTTTCTTACCACTGTGCACAAATGTCAGTTCAATGTCTACATTTGATTTTCATTTGGTTGAAATTTCAACTAATCTGAATTCAACAGGAAATCAACAAAACATGTCATTGGATTTAGGTAAAGAATTTGTTTTGTTTTTTAAAAGTCAGACTTTTTTTCAAATCCAATCAGTTTTCCATGTTGATTCAACTTCTTCACATATATTTTTTTATGACGTGGAAAACAACGTTGATTCAAGCAGTTTTTGCCCAGTGGGTTGTTGAATGCAAGAAACCCAGTGGCACGGATATGGAAGTCCTCTGTGGAAGCCGCGGGAGAAATGTCAACTTCATCAACACCATGCAGCACAAGTGTTTCTGTTTCTTAGTTGAGCGATAAACACTCATTCTCAAATAATAATGAGCTAGATGAAACTATTGATCATATTGATTATATAAATAGTACGATGAAAAGGTACCTAGCAAATGCCGTTAGATGCTTTCCTCGTGATCACTGATGCATACCTTTGGGTAGACAACTTTGCGTGCATAAAATATTACTCAATCATGGTAAATTATAAATATTTAAACGTTGAATTGCGAATGGATGTCTCTTTTCATCGTGCAGGAGGATCACAGCTGATGTTTCCACCGTGCAGGAGGATCATAGCTGACGTATGGACGGGAGGGAGCGTGCGCGCCTTCCGACCTCCATTGATTGTTGGGGAATTTGACACGTTATACTGCTTATGTTTGTATTCCTCTTCCATTCAAAACATCGAAAGAATTAATGTATAGCCTATACAGTACATACTTCTACAATCATCAATCAAACACATCGATTGTGTTGATATTCCAATTCTTATGGGGGCCATATAAACTAACCTACAAAATGGGAGAAAGGTACAACAGGTCCACCTTGGTTTCTTCTGGTAACCAATATGACCATAATAACCAATGACCACCAGCTTTTGAATATGCTCTCAGGTTTGCTGTGTCTTTAAGAGTCGCCTCCAGCCACCCGTCCACCGGCCCCCAAAGTGTGAATAATATTCGGTAAGGAGTTACGCTAAGTGGGAAAGCTTTTAGCACATTATCCGCTGGCAATTGCAAGGTAATCAAATTTGCCAGCACAGGTCCCTTATTAAATATCTGCAGCATCGGATTTGCATCCGGGAGCCGCCTTAATGGGTTTAGTGCCCTGTGGATCTCCTACCTCAGTGTTCATGTAAGCGTCGGCCCATCTCTCCGGGAGAGTGAGTGACATTGAGGATGAGAGGTGATCCCTCCACCCCGGAATACACCGGAGTCAGCGCTTTTGAAATATAGGCTATACTTATAGGCGCGCAGCCGACATGCGTCAGTGAGTGCGACAAGTGGGAGAATGGATATGCGAAAATAGGATCTCAACAACGACAGGGAGGGGGGCAGAGAAGGGGATGCAGGCGAGGAAGCGTTCCATGTTTTTTTTCTAGCCTGGCTATCTTAAGAAAAAAATGTTTTTGCCTTCAGCACAATGTTAAAGGTAGGTTTTAGGCTTAAGCCCAGGCTGAAAAAAAGGTTCCGGATATAACCAAAAATGGTTATATTGCTTGCTTCATATATGGCACCCTAAATGTTATTTGTAGGGTTATTTAATCAGAACCCCAGGGGTTTTTCTTCACTGAGGGTTCTATATTGAACCAATGTTGGTTCTATATAGAACCTTAAGGGTGCCATATATGAAGTAAGCATATAACCTTTTTTTTGGTTCTATCCAGAACCTTTTTTTCTAAGAGTGCAGGCCTACTATACACATTTTTAGGCTACATTATTTGGGAAAATGTTCCAGATTGTATGTAGTCTATGCTACTAAAGAAAATGTGCTATTACAATGTTGTGCAGGCCTACATGTTATTGTACCCAGGCTATAACTATAGTAGGCTGAATAGGCGAGGACATTGCCTGCTTTTTAACAATTCGATCACATCACAGCCTCTTTTCCCTTTAAACAAACGTTCCTTACGTTTTTATGGCTTTTGGTTAAAAATAGTAGGCTGCTGGGGTGATTACATCATTGTAATAAATGCTATAAAAGCATAATAAATATTAGGCTACTAATACTACTACTACTACTACTACTACTACTACTACTACTAGTAATAATAATAATAATAATAAGAAGAAGAATAGTAGCCTACAACACACCAGAAAATGTCCAATCGGAAGAAAACAACATCGAAAAATAAACAAATGTAGGTGCAAGGGCTCGTGCATAAAACTGAAGGCGGTGAGGGAATAAAGGGAGAGGGGCCAGATTAGGGACGCACTGGTGTGTGTCATAGCACAGATTAAGCCTGTGCTGCCCCTGCACTCTATAATACTGCACATTAGTAGACCGTCTGAGGAGGCCTATTCTCACAAACATTGAGTTACTTGCAGGGTCAAATAGCCTACTATGTGTCTCGAGATTCCGTATCTCTTCCCCTCTGTATTTGTAATAAAAAAATGGTTAGTTTTTATCCCGGCTAATATTATAAATCAGTTTGAGTAAATGATTAAATGTGTTGCAGAATAGATTGTTGGAGCAGATTTTAATACGCTCCCAGTTGGAATGTGAATTTATATTATGTTAGTTTGCCAGTTTAAATATATTTTTTAAAGGTATAGGCCTAGGAACTCTCAAATTCCGGAGCTATGGATTCAAGAACTGTGTCGACATATTAGAAACATTTTCTGATGAAAGGTTGAATGAAAGGACTCAAATTACAACAAAAAACATAGCCTATACAAATCAGTATACATTATTATAGACTATGTGAGAAAGTGTGGCCTACACTGTATATTGTACAAGAATCCATGGGTAGGTATACCATTAGTTGAAATGACCACTGAACACAGGACATCTTCCATGCTTTCAAATGTATCGAAGAATTTTGCAGACTTCCACAATCATAAATAAAATTATCATTATAGGAATTTGATGGGACGAACAAATTGAAAACGATTGCTTGATGCACCTCAGAAATTAAACATAATATTTTTTTTACGGTAAAAGCTCAATTATGACGACAGTTATAATTTTGTCTTAAATATTGGCGATTATGTAAATGCAGCATTTTTTCTCAATCAGAGATGAGTGTACATATCATCATCATCATATCATCACTCAATGGGCTACATTAACTAATCGAATCAAGCAACAACAACAAAAAAGTGCGTCCAGCCTATCTCTTGATGTGTGAAGTGTCGGGTCGCGGTTAGGTTCCCTCTAGATTTGGGCTAATGGTCGGAATCGGAAGAAAATGTGTTTTTAATAGGCTGTTGGGCTTCAATTCAGTTTGCAGGACAGTATGTGACGTCGACACTAAGGCGGCGATTGGCTGCACACGATAGCGATGGAGAGGGGAGTGGGGTTGGCTAAAATTAAGAGCAGTGCAAAGATTCAACAGTCCCAATGAAGACTTTGCCACTGGAGTGGAGACGCACAACGATTAGTCGGTTTTTAACAATGTGTTCAACGAGTCAAAAACGGAGAGTGTTTTAATTTTGTTTTGTAAAAGACGAAGAGCATACCTGTTCAAAAATCAGTCGAAGTAGCTTCCATTTTTTTCAGCGTTTTTGTGTGCAGCCTGCCAATAAATCTACAGAGCTCACTCCGCGAGCGGTTTGTGCTTTTGGACGTTTTACTTCTGCTACTCTCACCATGGAGTACACCTCTTCCCCGAAGCCACAGCTCTCCTCCAGGGCAAACGCGTTCTCGATAGCCGCTATCATGTCAAGTGGAAAAACGAAGGACAGGGAAACCGATGAAAACACCATCAAGCCACTTGGTAAGCAGATCGCGCACAGTGCCTACATAATAATTCACATGTTCAATATAGCCTACAATCGATAGTTTCCTTATTGGCTATATTGTTTGTTAGATTGTTTAAATCAATCTTGACTTCAATTATGCTATGGAGAAAAAAAGGGTTGTCTATAGGCCTACTTCTATAGCCATAATGTTCTATGGGCCTATGGGGAAATGACAGAGAACCTTCATTTAAGATGTCTCACATGACGATGTTTTTATAACCTTTCACAAAATGTTGGTTCAAAATTCAGGCAGTGCATAACCCCGTTCATAGACTGTCAGCAAAAGTTTCAGTTCCAAGTTTTATTCGTCGTATGTACGCGATACGCATGGATATACATCATTCACGGAAATTATTACTTGCAGGTTCCATCTCGACAATGCAACAACAATAAGGAATAATAAAATATACGAACATAAAGCACGAGCATAAAAAGTACGAGCATAAAAAATATTGATGTATTTTACAGATGATGGCCTACGCAAATATGTATTCAGTAGGCCTATGGTTCACTGAATAGGCTCTGAATTAAACGATTATTGTATCCAGTGTCAACAAAAAGTGTATGGGCTAATGAAACAGAGATATCAACATTATATCAGAATTTTCTTTATCTAGACATATCATGCTGCGTTGGCTGTAGTGGTGCTTGCTGATAATTGCAAGCATGTTGCTGAAAATTTGATTCAATCAAATTGACTTTTCAATGTATCCAAGAAAAAGGTACAATTGAACCTTTTCGTCAAATAAATATTAGCATTCAGTGAATTCATGGAGACATGGGTTAGTAGACCTGACCTGTATGCAATTACTGACAGAGAAATATAACACGGACATTGCTGTTAGCCACATTGCTGTTAACTATATCATTGTGAGTAAAAAAAAAAAGTGTTTTGAATTTAACTGAATATCTCTTCGAAATAGCGTGGCCATTTGTAGCCTACTGAAATAACCAATATGATGTTTTTGTGATTCAGTTGCACTTTTGAAATTTGTAGTAGGCTAATTTAATGTCGTTCAATTGAAAGCAAATAGAAAAAACATTAATCTTACTTTTAATGTATATTCTTGCATTTGTCAAATACCCCTCACATGTATTGATACTGTTTTTAATTTATTTGAATACAAATCATTGTATTGGAATGTATATATCTATAGGCTACTAGGCTAGTTGTGTTTAATTAATTTAAAGCTAAATAATAATAACCAATTTATGACATTTTTTAAACATCTATGCCTATGAGTTTTTACATTGCTTTGAACATATATCAGGCTACGCATTGTAAAAATGCACACACACACACACACACACACACACACACACACACACACACACACACACACACACACACACACACATATATATATATATATAGAGAGAGAGAGAGAGAGAGAGAGAGAGAGAGAGAGAGAGAGAGAGAGAGATTTTAGTTGCAGTAAAAATAAACAAATGAAACCAGCATTTGAACATGGTGTTTTTTCATCCATAGAACAATTCGTGGAGAAGTCCTCCTGTAACCAAGGTTTGGGAGAGCTGTCTTCTCTAGATGGGCTCGGAGATTTCAGCGGGAGCGCGCCTCCTGTGTGCACAGAGCCGCTGATCCCCACCACTCCCAGTGTTCCCAGCGAGGAGATGGCCAAAATCTCCTGCAGTTTAGAGACCAAAGAACTCTGGGACAAATTCCATGATCTCGGCACCGAGATGATCATCACAAAATCCGGAAGGTAAAACTTAAATTTCTCACTACAAAATATTATATTATCGAATCCTATATTATCGACAACCACGTAGGCCTATTTTACTTTTTAAATGTGAACGACAATTATAGCCTGAGAAGCAAACCCGGACGCCAAATACATCGTGCTGATGGACATTGTTCCGGTCGACAACAAAAGCTACATTTTATAATACCGTTATTAACCTATCTGATTACCCATGTCATATTAAGCATTGGGTAATTGGATGTTCTGTTTTGTATTTTGCAGGCTTATTTAATTTTTTTTTCAATTAATTATGTAGCCTATAATAAGACTAATTTCGGCAGAGATATTCTGTTTCTTTACATAGGTAAACTGTGCGATAATTGCACCACAAATCATTGTAGTGCACCTCCCATGCGTGGACATTTTTATAGTCTAAGGGTAATTATGTAATCGATTTACCATTCTAAATGTTGAGAAATAAAAACATTTGTATAAATATTAACATCATTTAGGCAAAATAATTTTCCTAGAAAAACGTAATGCCGTTCAAAATATATTGTAGGCAAATATTTTCCCTGCCATGAATATCTATTAAAAAATATATAGGGAATATGCCTCACGCTAAAAACATGTTTAATCAAATAGCCTACAGATAAAGGAAACACATAAACCTCATACAAAACGGGAGCTATTGATAATATTTATGGACAAATTAATTCAGTGAAATATGACTCTCATCGTCTTACATTTTACTTGGAGCAAAGGTTTGAGTAAATATTTTCCTCTCAGCGAAAATGGTTAGCGTGGGTTTGTCTCGTCGTTGTGTTTACCGTATCTCTTCCCCTCCAACAGAAGAATGTTCCCCACCATCCGTGTGTCCTTCTCCGGGGTGGACCCGGACGCCAAATACATCGTGCTGATGGACATTGTTCCGGTCGACAACAAACGCTACCGCTACGCCTACCACAGGTCGTCCTGGCTCGTGGCGGGCAAGGCGGACCCTCCTCTGCCTGCAAGGTGAGTGACTTTTTTTACACCCGTCTTTCGGTACTGAGAGGCTTTTATACACGAGTCTTCATGTCAAAAGCATTCACAAAATGGTATGTGGTAGTAGCCAATGACGCTAATTATTGGTATATGGATAGCAAATACACTATATGGCTTAGATAAATACATGTTTGAAGTATTTTTTTTTTATCTTGACCGACAAATGTCTGCATTGGAACAAATCGACCCTTTTGATTTTGAATAGCATGATAATAGGTTTTTCTGTGTTTGCATAGACCTTTTCAATTGTAAAATGTATTTTAATATACATATTGTATTTATATTGCAGGTTATACGTACACCCTGACTCTCCTTTCACTGGGGAACAGCTGCTCAAACAAATGGTGTCTTTCGAGAAAGTAAAGCTCACCAACAACGAACTGGACCAACATGGACACGTATGTTATTGATTTGTCATTGGCATTGAAACATTGAAACATTGATGCATATTCATGTTATTTCTGACATGAACTGAAACATGAAATCATTAGAAGGCTGTATAGCCTAACCTGAGAAAACTCCCATACAGGCTATCTTCATTTTATAACTGATCAAGGACTTGTGGAGAGTTTCCCCGTTCAATATTGGATTAAAAATATTATCTCAAAGTGTAAACAATATTGAAAAACGAAAATCATAATTTGGGGGATATTTCTAAAAGATGTATGGGAATTGTGTTTAGATGGGATTATAACGGTTTAAATAAATAAATATACTTGCAGATGATTGATGAATGAATTGCTCTGTAAATTTTCCATAAAATCTCGTGGAATTTTCTCATGGGATATCATTTTTTCCAGATCTCTTTCACATGTTATTGGGAAATGAAATGTTCTTAACTGTAAATCAGAGACGTGTTCGATTCAAAATCCACACCTTTCTTTGTTTCACCTGTGAATATCCAGTTACATTCTATCATTTAAATTAATATTTTCTTTATATTGAAATCATGTTTTTTTTGTCAAGGGAAATTAATAGGGCGTACATTTTAAGGAGAAGCAGAAACACGTGCTAAACTAAAGAACTCTCAGCCTATAGTGCAGAAACGATAACAATAATGGAATAGGTGTCCCATGCAACACCATTCATTTACATTATTAAGAGTGTTAGGCAAACATCATACACTGATTAGCCTACACCATACCAAACCAACAGGTTGTGCGAAAAACGTCTCCTTGAATTTATGCACAAACACGTTTAATTTCGAGGGCATGTCCGTGGTATTCGATAGATGAAAAGAGTAGGCCTAAAGGCGAGAGCATTGCGATATGATGACAAAAGCATGTGAACGATGTTTTTGATTTTCGTGACGCATGTAAAGACCGATAAAGCTGATTAGATAGGATAAACACACCATGTTTCCTGTTGATCTAAAACATATCTCTAATGGTTACCAATATGGAATTTAAGAGAGATTCGTGCACGCTTTTAACCGCACGAATAATTGGCATTCAAATAGAATACTTTTCGAAAACCTTGACAGTGAATGTCGTTTTATAGGCTAGTCATTTGAAATTGCACTGACACAAGACACACGTGTTATAGTGCACCTGGCAGCTTTTAACAGGCAGCTTTCAACAGCTCACTTGGTTTCATCATTCTCAGGAACAGAAATTCTGACTTGAGATTAGCCTGCATATTTCAAACAATACATCGTTTTGTTCCCATTGCTTCCTATACATGCACAAGTTCAAGTTGAGATGTGTCAACTGTGAGAATTGTAGCTGAATGTTGATGAAGGCAGGCAGGGACTCCTAGTTCTTAGGACACCATACCATACCACATCTCCTTTGCCCAGTATAGTCTCACATACAGTATACAGTATGAATCTAGATGTGAATCATAGGGATCTGAACCAGAGTATAGCAGACTAACTCCCCACAGCCACACAGTAACACAATAGATCATTCTTGCTGAGCCACTGTATAGGCTATGGAGTCAGATAAAGGAGAAATGCTCTTCATCAAATCAAATTGTACTTGTCATATGCTTCGTGAACAGCAGGTGTAGACTAACAGTGAAAAGCTTACCTATGGGTCCTTTTCCAACAATGCTGAGTTAAAAATAAAGATAACAAATATACAATAAAAATAAATACATGAATGGGGAATACTGTAAATACATGAATAACAATCATGCATACAAATAATATGGCTATATACAGGGAGTACCATTACTGATTTGATATGCAAGGGTATGAGGTAATTGAGGTAGATATGTAGATACACAGTGCATTTGGAAAGTATTTAGACCCCATTACCCTTTCCACATTTTGTAAGGGTACAGCCTTATTCTACAATATATTAAATAGTGTCCCCCCCCCCCTTCATCAATCTACACACAATACCCCATAAAGACAAAGGAAAAACATTTTTATTTTATTTTAGGAAATGTATGGGAAAAAAGACAATATCACATTTACAAAAGTATTCAGACCCTTTACTCAGTACTTTATTGAAGCACCTTTGGCAGCGATTACAGCCTCTGGTCTTCCTGGATATGACTCTACAAGCTTGGCACACCTGTATTTAGGGAGTTTCTCCCATTCTTCTCTGCAGATCCTCTCAAGCTCTGTCAGGTTGGATGGAGAGCGTCGCTGCACAGCTATTTTCAGGTCTCTCCAGAGATGTTCGATCGGGCTCTGGCTGGGTCACGCAAGGACATTCAGAGACTTGTCCCAAAGCCACTCCTGCATTGTCTTGGCTGTGTAATTAGGGTCGTTGTGCTGTTGGAAGGTGAACCTTCACCCCAGTCTGAGGTCTGGAGGAGAAGGTTTGCTCCCTTCATCTTTCCCTCGATCCTGACTAGTCTCACAGTCCCTGCCACTGAAAAACATCCCTGAAAAACATCCCCATAGCACCTTCACTGTAGGGATGATGCCAGGTTTCCTCCAGACATGACGCTTGGAATTCAGTCCAAAGTGTTAAATCTTGGTTTCATAAGAACAGAGAATCTTGTTTCTCATGGTCTGAGAGTTATTTAGGTGCTTTTGGCAAACTCCAAGCAGGTGGTCATGTGCCTTTTACTGAGGAGTGGTTTTCGTCTGGCCACTCTACAATTAAGGCGTGATGAGTGGAGTGCTGCAGAGACGGTTGTGATTCTAGAATGTTCTCCCATCTCCACAGAGGAACTCTGGAGCTCTGTCAGAGAGACCTTCGGGTTCTTGGTCACCTCCCTGACCTAGGTCCTTCTCCCCCAATTGCTCAGTTTGGCCAGGCAGCCAGCTCTAGAAAGAGTCTTGGTGGTTCCAAGCTTCTTCATTTTAAGAATGATGCAGGCCACTGTGTTCTTGGGGGCTTTTATTTTTTTTTTACTGTAGTTAACTAGGCAAGTCAGCTAAGAACAAATTCTTCTTTACAATGACAGCCTAGGAACAGTGGGTTAACTGCCTTGTTTAGGGGAAGAACAACAGATTTCTACCTTGTCAGCTCAGGGATTCAATCTAGCAACCTTTCTGTTACTGGCCCAACGCTCTAACCATTAGGCTACCTGCCAACCTTCAACACTGCAAAATATTTAGGTACCCTTCCCCAGATCTGTGCCTCGACACAATCCTGTCTCTGAGCGCTACAGACAATTCCTTCGACCTCATGGCTTGGTTTTTGCTCTGACATGCACTGTCAACTGTGGGACCTTATATAGACAGGTGTGTGTGCCTTTCCAAATCATGTCCACTCAATTGAATTTACCACAGGTGGACTCCAATCAAGTTGTAGAAATATCTCAAGGATGATCAATGGAAACAGGATGCACCAGGATGCAACAGGAGCTCAATTTGAAGTCTCATAGCAAAGGGTCTGAAATCTTATGTAAATAAGGTATTTCTGTTTTCTATTTGTTATTAATTTTCAAAAATGTCTAAAAACCTGTTTTTCGCTTTATCATTATGGGGTATTGTGTGTAGATTGATGAGGGAAAAAATTAAATCAGACTGTAACATAACAAAATGTGGAAAAAGTGAAGGGCTCTGAATATTTTTTGAATGCACCGTAGGTAGGGGTAAAGTGACTAGCCAACAGGATAGATAATTAACTGAGCTGCAGCAGCAATGTATGTGGTGTTTAAGTTTGAGTGTGTGTGGTGTCAGTATGCATGTGTACACATGTTACGTGTGTGTGGGCATATGTAGTGTGTGTATGTGTGTGTTGGGGTGTCAGTGTGCATGTGTACACATGTTACGTGTGTGTGGACATATGTAGTGTGTGTATGTGTGTGTTGGGGTGTCAGTATGCATGTGTACACATGTTACGTGTGTGTGGACATATGTAGTGTGTGTATGTGTGTGTTGGGGTGTCAGTGTGCATGTGTACACATGTTATGTGTGTGTGGGGATATGTAGTGTGTGTATGTGTGTGTTGGGGTGTCAGTGTGCATGTGTACACATGTTACGTGTGTGTGGGCATATGTAGTGTGTGTATGTGTGTGTTGGGGTGTCAGTGTGCATGTGTACACATGTTACGTGTGTGTGACATATGTAGTGTGTGTATGTGTGTGTTGGGGTGTCAGTATGCATGTGTACACATGTTACGTGTGTGTGGACATATGTAGTGTGTGTATGTGTGTGTTGGGGTGTCAGTATGCATGTGTACACATGTTACGTGTGTGTGGACATATGTAGTGTGTGAATGTGTGTGTTGGGGAGTCAGTGTAAGTATGTGTAAGTGTGTGGGTAGAGTCCCAGACAGGTACTTCCTGTTTGTGTTTTTGCATGTAAGCAGGAGGATAGAGTTATGGTCTGATTTGCCAAAGGGAGGGCCTTATAAGCATTTCTGTGTGTAGAATAAAGTTGATCTAAAGTTGTCACCTAAAGTTCCACAAGTGACATGCTGGTAAAAATGTAAAATGGATTTCAGTTTCCCTGCTGTAAAATTACTGACCACGAGAAACTCTGCCTCTGAATGTGCATTTCTTATTTGATTATAACCATATGCAGCTTGTTGAGTGTTGTCTTAGTGCCAGCATCGGTTTGCGGTGGTAAATAGACAGCTATGAAAAATATAGATGAAAGTATGGTCTGCAACTTATCATGAGGTATTCTAACTCAGGAGAGCAAAAACTTGAGTCTTCCTTAACATTAGAGAACGTGCACCAGCTGTTGTTAATAAAGAGACACACCCTCCTCCCTTCTTCTTACCTGAGTCTGCCGTCCGGTCTTGACAATGCATAGAAAAACCAGTGAGATGTATATCCATGTCCTCGTTCAGCCACGTCTCTGAGAAACGTAGGATATTACACTTTTTCAGGTCCCGTTGATAGGATAATCTCAAACAGAGCTCATCTAGTTTCTTCTCCAGTGATTACATGTTTGCCAATAGAACAGATTGCAACGGCGATCTATTTGCTCGCCGACAGTCTCGTCAGGATGTCGGCTCTGCTGCCTCTCTTTTGCCGCCGCTTCCTCTTTTGATTCCCGGGGAGTAGGGCCTGGTCCGTAGTAAGCAAAGTGTCCAGAGCTGCCGACTCGTAGAAGTAGACATTTCTGTCTACTAGAAAGTGATGTCGGAGACATTATGTACCAAAAAAGACGTGATCAGCATTAAAAAAAACACAAAATAGCAGAATTGGTCAGGAACCCATAAGACGGCTGCTATCCACTGCAGCGGCATCTTCACAGAAGACCGAGATCAAGCAGAACAGCTAAGAGCTGAGGAAAATGTGTCTCAGACTGCATGCTGTTAACATGTTTATCTTTTCACACTCCTCTCTACTGCCACCCCAGTCATCCTCTCTCACTCGATCACCTTGCCTCGTCTATCAGCATGCTCTCTCTTTCTACTTCCTGTCATCTCACTCCACATCTCACTCTCATTCTCTATCTAACCCAGTGTTTTGCCTTCTCTGTGTCCCTATAGATCATACTAAACTCCATGCATAAGTACCAGCCCCGGGTCCACATCATCAAGAAGAAGGACCACACCGCCTCCCTTCTCAACCTCAAGTCAGAGGAGTTCCGCACCTTCGTTTTCACAGAGACTGTCTTTACCGCGGTCACAGCCTACCAGAACCAGCTGGTGAGCAGTAAATCACTACTCAACTGTTCTATACCAGGATCTTATTTATTAATGCACACAACTGAAAACCGAGACAAGCGTTTCGTATTTGACTACAGTTACTCCCTCCTCCTTTCTTCCGTATGGTGCCTAGTGAACGTGACCCAGGGGTCACCAGGGAGGACGTGCTCTGTTGCTGGATAGTGTTTATGGGTAGAGACAATATGTTGAATATAGGGGGTTGTGTTCAGTTCTGTCTAAAGCCAGTTCTGCCACCCAGGTCCTCCCTGACTCCCTTTGTGTGTTTAGTCTGGCTATCCCATGGAAAAAGATAGAGAGAGCAAGACAGACAGAAAGGGAGAGGGATAAGAGTCTGAGACAGAGAGAAAAGAGAAAATAGCATCTAATCTGTTTGCGGGCCTCTTTCTTCCCAGATAACCAAGCTGAAGATCGACAGCAACCCGTTTGCAAAGGCTTCCGAGACTCCTCCCGACTGACGGACATGGAGAGGTACAGGGAATTTTATGTCTTTGCCTGTTTGTTTATTTCTGTCCGGCGTGGATAAGATGAACAAGGGGAATAGAACTGGGAGAGAGTAGTCGCGTTAGGAGCTAGCTATGGAGCTATATACTCATTAGCAAGTGCACATGCTGGGTTGTTTATTTATTTCTGATCAATAGGAGTGTGTGTGTGTGTGTGTGTGTGTGTGTGTGTGTGTGTGTGTGTGTGTGTGTGTGTGTGTGTGTGTGTGTGTGTGTGTGTGTGGGTACAGTTTTGCATACGTGTGTGTATGTTACAGAGAAATTGAGAGAAAAAGGAGGAGAGAGGACATTGAATTTGTTTTGCAACTAGACAGAGGACTGTGTTACTGTATAGTGTTGGTTTTTGTTTCAATGCCAGTAATTGTCGGAAATGGTTGTTTCTATAGATATCTTGTGGTTATCTGAGTGACTTCCCCGGGTGCAATGCCAACCCACCCTACTATAAACTTCTGGCTAACACACACACACACACACACACACACACACACACACACACACACACACACACACACACACACACACACACACACACACACACACACACACACACACACACACACACACACACACACACACACACACACACACACACACACACACACACACTCCAATCCAAAGGATTTTATGACCTACAGCCAAAGAAACACACTTTTTTTTTTGATTGACCAATTCCAGCACTATTACCAAAATCATCTGATAAATCAGACCATCCCAGGCCCTTTCCCAACCAAACAAGCAAAGTCAAAGACTGCCAAGAGACAGCCAGACAACCGACTCCCCCTTTCTGGCTTTCTCTTTTTGAGGGCTGTGAATTAGATCTGATCAATTGATCTTCAGGGAGCTGCAGAAATCACATTAGTCTGGAGTCAGCCACTGCACTAAAACACAGTGTAATTTGATTGGCTGCTGTGACTGATTGAAACCAGCCCCCTGCGTCGTGGCCTACTGTGGCCTCTGTGCCGGACAAGCCAGAGCTGATAAAAACACACACATTTGTACTGCACCGCTGACAGATATTGCACTTTCCTAACCTAATTGGGGAGCTAATGTGGACGCATGGCTCTTGTGATGCAGACCACTCCTGTCCAAACGACCCTCCCTCCTCCACCACCACCATATCTGTCCCTCTCTGTGTCACTGAGACGCTGTCTGACAAGACTCACGGGAACTAATGCACTTTCTGTTAGAGTACACACACTAGGTCCAAGACACACACACTGCTTTAATTATGTACTTTGATACTTAGAAAAGAAGGATATTTGCTTTTATGCTCCAAAGAGGTATCACAACTATTGAAAAATGTTGTTGTGTATTCTGGGCTTTTCTATCTTTATCTACATTATGTGTGATTTTGTTGCACTGGCATTTTATAGACCGTACATTTTTCTTTCTAACTATACGTTATTTTTTACATACAGTACCTAATGTGTACAGATATATTGACTGTGTGTACAGATATATTGACTGTGTGTACAGATATATTGACTGTGTGTACAGATATATTGACTGTGTGTACAGATATATTGACTGTGTGTCCAGATATATTGACTGTGTGCAGATACATTGACTGTGTGCAGATATATTGTGTGTGCTGATATGTTGTGTATCTATTGTCTACATACTGTACATTCAGCATTGTCTGTCACCAGTGTAACTATAAAAGATATAATTTGGGTTATAGGTTACTGCAAAGACATGATATATCTTGGTGAGTTGTTTTGGGGTATTGGTGTGAATGCAGATACAGTATATATTGGACTGAATGTACATTTTATATTAGAATAAGATATTTTCATATTTTGGTGTGAATGTATCAATATGTTTAAGTGTCAACATAGAGATATATTTTGGGCCTTTCTCTTTGGTTTTTGCTGCAGGGAAAGTGTTGAGAGTTTGATCCACAAGCACTCGTACGCACGGTCACCAATACGCACCTACGCAGGTGAGGAGGAGACACTGGGGGATGACAGCCATGCCGCACACAGGGGTAAGAGAGTTGGTCACACACTGATGATGGCATCACACACATTTCACAAGATGCACATCATGCTAATGAGCCACATGAGGGTCGTTCAGTGGCACTACTACCACATTATTTGACCAAATAATTCAAACAACCGTCATTCACATAAATGGAGCACTAGAATGTCGCTGAGTCAATGTAGTGCAACATCAATGACAGTATTATAGTAAGAGGTCTCTAACAGCGTTTCTCCATCTCTTTCTAAGGTTCTGCGTTCACCGCCTCTGACAACCTCTCCCTGAGCTCCTGGGTCACCGCCACCTCTGGTTTCCCAGGCTTCCAGCACCCCCAGTCCCTCTCTGCCATGGGCTCCAGCAGCGCCTCCCTGGCCACCCCCTTACCCCACCCCATCCAGGGCTCCCTGCCCCCCTACAGCCGGCTGGGCATGCCCCTGACACACTCGACCCTGGCGGGCACCATGCAGGGCGGCGGGCCCTCCTTCCCCTCCTTCCATATGCCCCGCTACCACCACTACTTCCAGCAGGGCCCCTACGCTGCCATCCAGGGACTGCGCCACTCCTCCACCGTCATGACCCCCTTTGTATGACTCCCTCTGGGGTGACTGCCTGGCCGAGTAGCCCCTCATCAGCTACAACTAAGCTTATAGACACACTTCCACACACAAGTAGATAGACTCACCGATTTGTCCGCCTCAGCATCCTCACCCATGGTCACCACCGTGTCCTTGTAAATAATAAGCCCCCTGGCCGAGGCAACTGACTGGACGACCTGGAGAGGCTGCCTGGCTGCTGTCCTGCATGCTGACAGCTGAACCGGAGAGGAAACAGACCCTTACGGGACCTGGTGGAACAGACACAGAGACCCACAGACTGATATGAACACCAGATATGAACACTATTGACCTGCATATGAATATTTACGACCCAGATATGAAAACTGATGATCCAGGTATAAAAAAACATCCACAACAAAGATGCTGAGGACTGATGACCATGCACAGTGATGTGTTGTGGGAAATAGGTCATGGTCTGCTTGTGATAACTGTCGTTTGCCCCTGCCCTCCAACGGTTGGTTACAATGTTCATTTTGCACCCACTCTCCAGAAAAGCATGGACAGGAGAACCAGTGAACTGTCTGGTTTACAAACATTAAAACCAGAGGGTGTGGTAATTGTTAGTTCTCTCACAGCTTCTGAGGACAATGAAGAATATGGGACTCCAAAGTTTACGGGAGTGCACAACTTCCAATCCTGGGCACCGCTTGTGGCCACGGAGGAGAACTATCTTCACTCCAGCTGCTGGGGCATGGAGGAATGGCAGCCATTTTAGACTTAGTCAAAGTATTTCCCCTGCTTGCTGACCAAAACTCACAGGGAGGGTAGAGGCAACATCTCTCCTCTCCTGCTTGACCTCAAACTCTGTTAAGCTTCCTCTGCAGGCAGAATCCTATAGCCTCCTTCAGTCAGGTTGGCTGTTGCCATGGTAGTCAGATTTGTGTGCATAGATGCCCTAGAGACAGAGAGAAGCCAATTGTTTATTTCCCATCTAAAAAGCCAGCCATGTGTACTGTGAAGAAGTTACAATGGAAGATGATCACGTTTGATAGCAGTACATAAAGATGCACACACACACACACACACACACACACACACACACACACACACACACACACACACACACACACACACACACACACACACACACACACACACACACACACACACACACACACACACACACACACACACACACACACACACACACACACACACACACACACACTACACACAAACACACAGGACACAAACTATAAGATGAATGTCATAGAGTGCCATATCATAGGAAGCATGCTGTTTGCAAAAGGTAACACAGAAAACATTTGTTAAAAAAAATCCTCACCTCAACCAGGTCTCAAACTACTTTTTCAGTTTTCTATGTCATCCAAAAAGCTTATATTCACCTCATAATGTTTGTGTGTACTACATCCAATGAGTAAAACATGTACATGTATTTGATTTGTGTGTTCAATGGAAAGCGAAGTTTGTTCATATCTCACATGTGGATGGGCCCTAGAAGACCTTTGGAGTACCTCTCTAGCGAAGTCCCAGAGCGCTAAAATCACACTACATCGTCACGTATCCCCAACACCAGAGGATTGGCTTCTCTAACCAATCAATGGCAAATCAGTCATGTATCAATGAAGTACCAAGAGGAAGAGAAAACCAGCCAACTCTGCTGCCCTGAAAGGCAAAGATGGACGACTTTCTCTTGTTGTATTGGCCTGAAGCTTGATTCACCACCTCACCAATACCTGACCTCTGGCGCCACACTATAGCCTGATTACTGTAGCCTGATTACTGTAGTCTGATTACTGTAGCCTAATTACTGTAGTCTGATTACTGTAGCCTGATTACTGTAGCCTAATTACTGTAGTCTGATTACTGTAGCTTGATTACTGTAGTCTGATTACTGTAGCCTGATTACTGTAGCCTGATTACTGTAGCCTAATTACTGTTGTCTGATTACTGTAGTCTGATTACTGTAGCCTGATTACTGTAGCCTAATTACTGTAGTCTGATTACTGTAGCCTGATTACTGTAGCCTGATTACTGTAGCCTGATTACTGAAGCCTGATTACTATAGTCTGATTACTTTAGCCCGATTACTGAAGCCTGATTACTGTAGCCTGATTACTGAAGCCTGATTACTGAAGCCTGATTACTGTAGCCGGATTACTGTAGCCTAATTACTGTAGCCTGATTACTGTAGCCTGATTACTGTAGCCTGATTACTGTAGTCTGATTACTGTAGCCTAATTACTGTAGTCTGATTACTGTAGCCTGATTACTGTAGCCTGATTACTGTAGCCTGATCTATGTCTGCCTCAGGCTGTGTCGACACTCCAGCACTCTGGGAGAAAGTCCACACCTGTAAATAATGACTCAGTGGTGCCTCCCCTTAGAGGAGGGTGGTCTCTCACACCATTGGCGATTCCTCAGCGAGCCCCTTCTAACCAAAATGACACAGAAGCTAAGCGAGTGACACAAAACATACAGTGTATGCATCGGGTCCTTTGTAGTGCCCCTCCTCTCGAAAAAAGATAATTGCAGATTGATTCATCCACTCAATGATGTCTCATACAGTTTGTTACCACCGTAACACCTATGTTATTATAAAATGCTGTTCCTATTTTGTCAAGAAAATTACAACTAAGGCAATGTTGTAAACCTCTAATTCACAGCTAAGACATCCTGACAATTATTTTTAGTATGAAGATTTCTCTTTTTGGGGCAAAATGGGACAAACTTGGATGGAAGTGAAGGTCTAATGCAGTATTTCATTGTTTGTTTTGTTTTCAACGCTGAGTCTCTCAATTTCGTTATACTGAACAAACCAATCACATGGAGCCAAAATACACACATAAATTAGGCTACAATTAACACAATATTATTGTGGGAACTAACTCTACATTTAGCTTACATTACTGTTGAGACTTACTCACCACTTGCATACCATGTGTCCACAAGCAGTCAGCAGGTTTGAAGTTGGAATGAGTTTTGCAGGATGTTTTTAGTTGAAAACGTGTTGTAGGACAACTCTCAGTAGACAACTCTCAGTAGCCTACACAATGCACGGACTTGGAGGCTTTATCGAGGTGCTATCAGAGATGATGATTGCCAGTGAGAGCAATAACTCTAAGGCGTTCAGTTGAAAGAGGCAAGTGTTTTCAATGTTAAACAATTTCGCATAAGAACTCTAACAAAGGTCTTCAACTGGTGTTCTCTTCAATCTATAGCCTACATCTGGACTTCACTCTCCATCTATGAATATGTCTTTGTGTAGGCAGTCTGCCAATCTCACCAAGTCTTGGTAGAAAGGGGGGGATTGTAACTTTCAACTTTCCATTTTGAACAATGTGTACGCACACTCAAAGTATGCCATGGGAAATAGATCTGCAAGGATTTTGTCATGTTTTTGTTGTGTTTTTATTATTACTTTAAGTGTAATCTAAATATACAGGATGACATCGAACAAGATTTGTTTTGTTGATTTTCAAAGTGCAATATATTTATTTCTGCTCTGAAAATGATCATGTGTAATGTACTATCTGACGCTTCAAAATATATGTTATTTGTAAACCATAAGAAATATATATATATATATATCAGCCCCAAAATGTCTCAAAGTGTTATTTATTTATGCAATGAATTGCACATCATGTATAAACTGAAGTGTTAGTGTTTCCATCGCTTTCCATCAGGACCATAACTAGAGTTGTACAGAACTGTAACAGCTAATAAGATCAATCTTTATGTAAAATGCATTTAAAGACTTGCTCCAGAACATTGGGGAATATGAAGTATTTTTTAAACCTCCCACTTTGGGTTGGATGTGTCAATGTGTAGTTCATACATGCAGAATCTAAGAGCAGAACTACTATCTTACCTTCATTAGCCATGAAATCCCTAGTTTCAAAGCGACTGTTTTATGGTAGCTTTACGCCGCCCTTCTCCCTATATTTCCCCCCCATGTGGGCCATCGCCATTTGAATGACAGCTAGCAAGATGCACACACAGCAGAGTGAGAGAGAGAGAACAATGACGTGGTGCACATATCTGCATATACAATATGTGACATGGTACGTAATTATCGGGGTCCACTTTTGGCTCGTGAGTGATACTTTCAGAAATACTGGCAAAAAAATATTCAAAAGTATCGGAGAATCTCTTTGAATATCTCAATACACAAGACAGTAACATATACCCTTGACTTACTTGACTCATTCCTTTCAGCTCCTAGTAAAGCAAAGGGCCTCAACGGTACATCTCCAGCCAACTTTGCCGTTCTGTGTGTCCTCTTTGGGCGCCCAATGTTTCACCTAGCACTATAAACAATAACAGACAACGTTTCACCTAGCACTATAAACAATAACAGACAACGTTTCACCTAGCACTATAAACAATAACAGGCAACGTTTCACCTAGCACTATAAACAATAACAGACAACGTTTCACCTAGCACTATAAAAAATAACAGACAACGTTTCACCTAGCACTATAAACAATAACAGACAACGTTTCACCTAGCACTATAAACAATAACAAACAACGTTTCACCTAGCACTATAAACAATAACAAACAACGTTTCACCTAGCACTATAAACAATAACAGACAACGTTTCACCTAGCACTATAAACAATAACAGACAACGTTTCACCTAGCACTATAAACAATAACAGACAACGTTTCACCTAGTACTACAAACAATAACAGACAACGTTTCACCTAGCACTATAAACAATAACAGACAACGTTTCACCTAGCACTATAAACAATAACAGACAACGTTTCACCTAGCACTATAAACAATAACAGACAACGTTTCACCTAGCACTATAAACAATAACAAACAACGTTTCACCTAGCACTATAAACAATAACAAACAACGTTTCACCTAGCACTATAAACAATAACAGACAACGTTTCACCTAGCACTATAAACAATAACAGACAACGTTTCACCTAGCACTATAAACAATAACAGACAACGTTTCACCTAGCACTATAAACAATAACAGACAAAGTTTCACCTAGCACTATAAACAATAACAAACAATGTTTCACCTAGCACTATAAACAATAACAGACAACGTTTCACCTAGCACTATAAACAATAACAAACAACGTTTCACCTAGCACTATAAACAATAACAGACAACGTTTCACCTAGCACTATAAACAATAACAAACAACGTTTCACCTAGCACTATAAACAATAACAGACAACGTTTCACCTAGCACTATAAACAATAACAGACAACGTTTCACCTAGCACTATAAACAATAACAGACAACGTTTCACCTAGCACTATAAACAATAACAGACAACGTTACACATACACTATAAACAATAACAGACAAAGTTACACATACACTATAAACAATAACAGACAAAGTTACACATACACTATAAACAATAACAGACAAAGTTACACATACACTATAAACAATAACAGACAAAGTTACACATACACTATAAACAATAACCGACAAAGTTACACATACACTATAAACAATAACAGACAAAGTTACACCTACACTATAAACAATAACAGACAACGTTTCACCTAGTACTATAAACAAAAACAGACAAAGTTACAGCTAGCACTATAAACAATAACAGACAAAGTTACACATACACTATAAACAATAACAGACAAAGTTACACATACACTATAAACAATAACAGACAAAGTTACACACACTATAAACAATAACAGACAAAGTTACACATACACTATAAACAATAACAGACAAAGTTACACATACACTATAAACAATAACAGACAAAGTTACACCTACACTATAAACAATAACAGACAAAGTTACACCTACACTATAAACAATAACAGACAAAGTTACACCTACACTATAAACAATAACAGACAAAGTTACACCGTGCACAATAAAGAATAACAGAAGAGAGTCAAACAACAACGCTTCAAAAAAATGATTGTCAACAAGTTACGGTTCATTCACAAATCATTTAAGTATCTTCTATTTGGAAAGTCAACATTATTTTCTTCAGTGTCCTCTGACTAGATTGTAACACGGCACTATGCACGGGTTTGTTCAAGTGTTACATTTGAAGAATGTTCAGCGTTTCTTTGAGCTGCCCTCTTGAGAATGACGAAATTGTAGATTGTCGACTTTAGGATGAAAGGTCAAATCACCCCATAACGTAATCATAACTCAATCCCTCACTTCTAAATTTACATGTATCCATCCTCTCTTGTTGACACAAAGCCCATCTCTACTGGCTAATACTGTTGGGGTAAGAGGAGGGAAATCCTAGAGCACCCTCCAGTGGCTGATAGAAAGACATGTTTTACTGACTCAAAAACACACATTTCCTGACCCTGCATTGCATGTACAGAGAGATTATGATTCATGTGCACTCTATTCAGCTAGACTACTGATGAGACAGACATGTATAATTATCTCCAACAACACTTGGAACACAGATCAAACATTTTTCCTTTTTTTTCCCTTTATTTAACTAGGCAAGTCAGTTAAAGAACAAATTCTTATTTTCAATGATGGCCTAGGAACAGTGGGTTAACTGCCTGTTCAGGGGCAGAACAACAGATTAGTACCTTGTCAGCTCGGGGATTTGAACTTGCAATCTTCAGGTTACTAGTCCAACGCTCTAACCACTAGGCTACCCTGCCGCCCCAGGTGTCTCTCTCATCTAAAATGTGGGCACCATTCTGGCAGGGTCTACAGTCAATCACGGATTACAAAAAGAAAACCAGCCCCATCGCGGACATCGACGTCTTGCTCCCAGACAAATTAAATAACTTATTTGCTCGCTTTGAGGACAATGCAGTGCCACTGACACGGCCCACAACCAAAGCCTGTGGGCTCTCCTTCTCTGTGGCCAACCTGAGTAAAACATTTAAACATGTTAACCCTCGCAAGGCTGCCGGCCCAGACGGCATCCCCAGCCGCTCTACGACTCAGAGCGCAGACCAGCTGGCTGGTGTGTTTACGGACATATTCAATCAATCCCTATCCCGGTCTGCTGTCCCCACATGCGTCAAGATGGCCACCATTGTTCCTGTTCCCAAGAAAGTTAAGGTAACTGAACTAAATGACTACCGCCCTGTAGCACTCACTTCTGTCATCATGAAGTGCTTTGAGAGACTAGTCAAGGATCATATCCCCTCCACCCTACCTGATACCCTAGATCCACTCCAATTTGCTTACCGCCCCAATAGGTCCACTGATGATGCAATTGCCATCACACTGCACACTGCCCTATCCCATCTGGACAAGAGGAATACCTATGTAAGAATGCTGTTCATAAGGCCTCCCGTGTGGCGCAATGGTTGTCCAAATGTGATTTTATTGATTTTATTTGAACCCTCGTTGTTTGTATCACATAGCAGTACATATACAGTACCAGTCAAAAGTTTGGATACACACACTCATTCAAGGGTTTTTCTTTATTTTTACTATTTTCTACATTGTAGAATAATATTGAAGACATCCAAACTATGAAACAATACATATGGAATCATGTAGTAACCAAAAAAGTGTTAAACAAATCAAAATATATTTTATATTTGAGATTCTTCAAAGTAGCCACCCTTTGCTTTGATGACAGCTTTGCACACTATTGGCATTCTCTCAACCAGCTTCACCTGGAATTATTTTCCAACAGTATCGAAGGAATTCCCACATATGCTGATCACTTGTTGGCTGCTTTCCTTCACTCTGCATCCCAAACCATGTCAATTGGGTTGAGGTCGGGGGATTGTGGAGGACAGGTCATTCTTGGTCAAATAGCCCTTAACTAGCCTAGAGTGATGTTGGGTCATTGTCCTGCTGAAAAACAAATGATACTCCCACTAAGCTGCAGAATGCTGTGGTAGCCATGCTGGTTAAATGTGCCTGAATTCTAAATAAATCACTGACAGTGTCACCAGCAAAGCACCATCACACCTCCTCCTCCATGCTTGGAAACCACACATGCGGAGATCATCCGTTCACCTACTCTGCGTCTCACAAAGACACGGAGGTTGGAACCAAAAATCTAAAATTTGGACTTATTATACCAAAGGACAGATTTCCATCAGTCTAATGTCCATTGCTCGTGTTTCTTGGCCCAAGCAAGTCTCTTCTTCTTATTGGTGTCCTTTAGTAGTGGTTTCTTTGCAGCAATTCGACCATGAAGGCCTGACTCACACAGTTTCCTCTGAACAGTTGATGTTCAGATGTGTCTTGTTACTTGAACTCTGTGAAACATTTATTTATTTGGGCTGCAATCTGAGGCTGGTAACTCTAATGAACTTATCCTCTGCAGCAGAGGCAACTCTGGGTCTTCCTTTCCTGTGGCGGTCCTGTTTAACACTTTTTGGTATACTCCATGATTCCATGTGTTCACAGTTTTGATGTATTCACTATTATTCTACAATGTAGAAAACAGTAAAAAATAAATAAATAAAAACATTGAATGAGTGGGTGTGTCCAACATTTTGACTGGTATTGTATATCTTTATCTTCCACCCCATAAACATACTAAACATGCATTGACAACCCATCTGTCTCCTTCTGAACACACAACACATCCCCTGCCTCTCTCTCGCTCCAGAGCCATAACCATCAGCACAGAAGCAGACAAAACGAGGGATCGATCGCAGGACGTTAGTCACCGTTTCACCAGGAGGAAGGGCCCCACATCTACCCCGATAAGAATCAGTTACATCCTTTGGAAATAAATAAATAAACAAATAAATAGCATCCAGTACGACGCTGATTGGATTAAAGGGATAGGGGAAGGGCAGGCGAACCACCGTGAGGTATGGACAAACAAATTGGAAGGAGCACTTGGGCCAGAGAGTCCATTTTAGGGCATCATGGTATAATTTACACACGGAGGGGCGCGAGACGAATCTAATGTCATTTCCATCAATTTAGCGTTTCCCCTTCTTTTCTCTGTTCTTTTAGTGGTCGGTCATTTAAAGCGTCTGGGATGGAGGACAGGCCTGCATACATTTTGGGAGACAGACTGTTCACCGCACTGAGAAGCTGTGGTTTATGGTGTGATGACCTGCAGTTTATCTAACGGCCCCGTACAGCTAAAGGTGGAGTCTAGCTACATATAACATGTTCGGCCTATATCTGCAGGAACAAGGTCTGGCCATGTCCAAATCGTGTGCAAGACTCATTTCCTTGTCATATTTTCTCGGTGAGCACTGATTTGAAAGAAGCATAAATTGAAGAAAAATAGACATCAACCTTCCTACCTTTTTGTGCTCGATTGCATAACATCTGTTCAAAGTCACAGGTTCTAGGCCCATTTATAAATACATTATTGCAGTGACATAACTTTACACAATTTCCTATTAAATGTTGTCAGACTTGAATAAACACTGATCAACATAAACAAATAAACCTTATCAGCAAACTCTCAACCACACCTGAAACACTTCCTCAAAACAGCATGATCAGAAAATGGTTGTTGTCAAATATTACACAGGACCTTCAGGACGAAAGCGCTCACCTCTGCAGGTCTAAGGGGTGCTTGTATATGTTTCAGATGTTCGCTTCTAATTAGGTTCCCTTGGGAATCACTGTCGGTTCCTAACCTGTCACAGTATAGTAAGATGATTGTTTCACTCAGGGTTTAAATCAGTTTAGGTCAGGGCTCTCCAGCCCTGTTCCTGGAGAGCTACCGTCCTGTAAGTTTTCACTCCAACTGGGGTAAAACCTACAGGAGGGTAGCTCTCCAAGAGACCCCTGGTTTAGGTTTTACATTTTTGTTGGTAAAACAACTTTCCAAAAGCTTAATCTCTGTGGCCATTTTGACACAAAATCAATTCAACATTGTTAAATATACAATGTATGTCACATATTATCTATTCAATAGTTATGGTCTCCTATTCTTAAGTTGTGGAACTTACTTTCTCCATCAATTAAATGTTGGTTCCAAAATGCCAGATTCGCTTTTCTCACTTTATGGCAGGTATACAAATCACCCACAGATTCTCCAGACAACAAGGCATGATAGGAGTGAAATAGAGGGGAGCACTGCATAACAAGAGTTATAATGATGATGAAATGTCATACAAGACCCCAAACACCCTGTATAAAATCTCCCCTCCTACTAAGGATAGCCCAACCTTGGGTGGAGGGAGGGACAGTAACTCGATTTGATCAGTCGCTTAGGGGGGCATGTAAGGAAATGAAAGGCCCGTCAAGCCGCTGTCATGCATAATTAATTGTGCTTCTACAATGAACTACACAAAATCCATCCTCATTTGATTAGAGGGTTTCAGAGGACCCCGAAGTGCATTGCTGTCTATGCCATTTCCCACCCCACCTCCCTATCTGTGTCCAGGGGAGGGATAAGGATGGAATAAGGGTGTGTGTGTGTGTGTGTGTGTGTGTGTGTGTGTGTGTGTGTGTGTGTGTGTGTGTGTGTGTGTGTGTGTGTGTGTTCAGTGGAGGCTCCTCAGAGGAGGAAGGGGAGGACCATCCTCATCAGCAAATTTCATACAAATTAAAATACTGTAACATTAAAATATCACGTCACCAAAGAATTAATTAAAACACACTGTTTTGAAATGAAGGTCTACAGTAGCCTGAACAGCACTCTCTGGGGTAGCACCAGGTGTAGCCAGAGGACAGCTAGTTTCCATCCTCCTCTGGGTACATTGACTTCAATGAAAATATACCCCATCCATAGACTTACACAGTAATTATGACAACTTCCGGAGAACATCCTCCAAGTTATCAGAGTTCTTGCAGCATGAACTGACATGTTGTCCACCCAATCAAAGGGACAGAAAATGAATCTAGTGCTGAATGCGTAAGCTGCAGCTAGCTAGCACTGCAGTGCATAAAATGTGGTGAGTCGTTGACTGAAAGAGAGAGAGATTGACCATAGTTGAACAGTTTCGAACAAATACATTCCTTAAAAAAAATTAGGAAATGCAAGGGAGAGAGAGAGAGAGAGCTAGCTATATTTAGTTATATATTTTTTTCACTTTCACTTTCACTTTCACACAGTTTAACCTACTCAAACAACCGGCTCAAACAGAGGGGGATGTTATGTTAGCTAGCTGGCTATGGCTATCCAACATTGGAACTCTTCCAAGTCGAGGTAAGCTTTTGGTTTTATAAATGTATTACCACCGGAGCCTGCCAGTGTAACTGCTGAACTGCTTGCTGTACACCTGTACTGCCTGATTGTGGCAGGTTTACTAACACGTTAGTTCTAGAAGCTATGTTGTCTATGACATTAGCTAATATGGTGACAACGATGTAGGCTTTGTGTAGTGGTTAGTGGTTATGGTATGAAGGTTTGGCTTGGATTTTTTTTTTTATCGCTTGGTCACCTTGATTACTCAAATATTTCTCTCGACCTTTCCCTTTCCTCATAGGGAAAATGTAATGTAGTAGACTAAACCTATCAATGTTACATTGAGCTGTGTGAGTGGAATATGAATGACAGTCATCTAATATGCTGTTATAGAAATAAGGCCATTGTCACGACTTCCGCCGAGGTTGGCCCTCCTGCCTGTTCAGGTGGTGCTCGGCGGTCGTCGTCACCGTCCTACTAGCCACTACCGATCCCTTTTTGTGTATCTGTTGGTTTTGTCTGATTGGTTTCACCTGTGTGTTGTTTAGTTAATTAGTGTCTGTATATGTAGCAGGTTGTCCCGCCTCTGTTTTGGGGATTGTTATTTTTGTATTCATGTCAGTCGGTGTATCTTGTGTTGTTATTCTCCGGTCTGTCTTTATCCTGTGTTGGATTGTTCACCCTGTGTGTGTTGGGTTGACCGTGTTTCTTGTTCACCGGAGAATAAACTGTCATATCACTATCTGCTCTCTGCACCTGATTCCACCCACCTTGTTAAGACATGACAGCCATGCTCATACAAAGATAAATGTTCTCCCTCTTACAGTTCTTTTCCAACTGCTTACACACGTTTTCAAAACGGTCTCCTTTTTCCAAATCTCTACACACAATTCCCAAAACTGCACACACAAAATGCAAAATGCCTCACATCTCCTTCAAAATGTAACACTGCATTCAAAATGCCATAAACACATGTCAGAATTAAGCATTTGCATCAAATGGCAAACACTGCTTTCATAATATGGTTTATTTTTGGATATACCATGTAAACACTGTTGTTCTAAATCTAAAGCTCTTTGGTCTTTCATAGGCTTATATCTACATTTCAATACAACGTTCTACAGTGAAAGTAATCTGCTGAGGGGTAACAAGTACACTGTAAACACCAATGCAATGTAGAAACAGAAAATATTTATTAGGCCAAACATTACTGTTGTATACAGTAGCATACAACAAAACCATAAACATATGTAAACCAAAATTATATTCTTTAGAATACAGGAAAGAACACAATTGTGTGTGTGGGGTCCCGGGGGGGGCAGTCCAGGAATTGGTAGGGGGGGCAGTCACCAGTGCTAAGCTACGCTTCATCTCTTCTCCGGCCTGGGTCTGGCCACAATACTACGTCCACATCACAAGATACGTTTTCTCTTGCCAAACATGGAGGGAAGTATCTCCTAGCATGGCGTATCCAACCTTGGACAAGGGCAACCTCTATGTCCCCACATGGAGGGAAGTATCTCCTAGCATGGCGTATCCAACCTTGGACAAGGGCATCCTCTATGTCCCCACATGGAGGGAAGTATCTCCTAGCATGGCGTATCCAACCTTGGACAGAGGCAACCTCTATGTCCCCACATGGAGGGAAGTATCTCCTAGCATGGCGTATCCAACCTTGGACAGGGGCAACCTCTATGTCCTCATATGGAGGGAAGTATCTCCTAGCATGGCGTATCCAACCTTGGACAGGGGCAACCTCTATGTCCTCACATGGAGGGAAGTATCTCCTAGCATGGCGTATCCAACCTTGGACAGAGACAACCTCTATGTCCCCACATGGAGGGAAGTATCTCCTAGCATGGCGTATCCAACCTTGGACAGAGGCAACCTCTATGTCCCCACATGGAGGAAGTATCTCCTAGCATGGCGTATCCAACCTTGGACAGAGACAACCTCTATGTCCCCACATGGAGGAAGTATCTCCTAGCATGGCGTATCCAACCTTGGACAGAGGCAACCTCTATGTCCCCACATGGAGGGAAGTATCTCCTAGCATGGCGTATCCAACCTTGGACAGGGGCAACCTCTATGTCCTCACATGCGTCCTCCATTGCCTGGAGAAGCGGCATGCGGGCATAGGGTTGGCGATCATACACTTTCCAGCACCAGGCTGAGAAGAATTCCTCTATGGGATTTAGAAAAGGTGAATATGGGGTAGGTACAAAACTACAAATTGTGGATGGGTTCCAAACCAGTTTTGGACCAGAACAGCCCGGTGAAAACTAACATTGTTCCATAAAATGCCCTCTGTCCTATTACATTACATTCTTCCGCGGTGCCTTGTTTTGGTGAGGTTGAAGCCAACCTCATCCACATAAATAAATTCATGGCGAATTACATGGGCATCCAGCTCCATGGGCATCCAGCATCCATACTCTCTGTAACAGACAAAAGGATATACAGATGAGTAAATATGGTATGTCTGAAGTACTGGAAGTAGTGTTGCAAACATATCTCTACAAAGTCATGTCGTATATTCTTGACTCTGCCAGAGTTTCTCTCAAATGGCACCTTGTAAAGTTGTTTCATTGTCACTCGGTGCCGTTGGAGGATGTGTTGTATGGTCGACAGGCTTACTGTATTGATGTTGTTAAATATGGTGTCATTATTCAAGATATGCTCTCTTATCTCTCGAATCCTAATTTCATTGTTGGCCAAAACCATATTTATAATTGCAGTCTCTTGTACATCTGTAAACAAGTGTCCTCGTCCTCCATGATGTCTTTGCCTTTCCACTCTATACAGAATTCAAGCACAGTATGTGTTCAGCATAGAAACTGTAAACAATGTACACAAAAATGTAGTACAGCATGATAACCAACCTCATTCATTCAATGCAGTGCAGTAAATGGATGGCTTAGAGTTACAAATGTTTATGCAATACTACGCAGTCATACGTATTTTACAGTACATTACTGTAATGCTAAAATAGTCATTAGATAGTTGCATACCTGTTCTCATTTCTGAAGGTTCGAATTATGGACGCCACTGTAAATCGACTCAAGTTGGGCTCGACTCTCAGTCCAGCCTCTCTCATGGTCAAACCGTGGTTGATCACATGATCAACAAGTGTTGCCCTAATCTCATCAGAGATGGCTCTCCTTCCTTCTCTTCTTTGCCCTCGTCCTCTTCTTCCTCTTCCTCTTCCTCTCCCTCCTACTCCTCTTGCTCTCTGTCCATTGTTTGCATCCATTGTTCAAAACAGGTAATCTGACCCATGACCTATTTATAGGCCTATACTACAGTAAAGCAGTGATTGGTTAGTGATCAGTTAAGCTATTAGTGTTTGCACATGTGAGGAGTGTGTGTGTGACCTGGTGAATAAGTGTAGCATTTTGCCTGGTTGTGTTTGGAAAAGGAAAGCAAGTCACTTCCAGTTCGATTTTTGTGTTTTAGGTAGATAATTGTGTGTAGTGTTTTGAAAAAAGCGTTTTATGCAATTGACAACTGAGTCAAACGCTGAGAAATAGCTTATGGTTTTGGATATTTGGTGTGTAGTTTTGCACTTTTGAGTGAGAGGTTTCAAAAATCGTGTGACATGAAAAGATTCTGTGTGTTAGCAGTTGGAACAAACTGTAGATAGTTGCATACCTGTTCTCATTTCTGAAGGTTCGAATTACGGACGCAACTGTAAATCGACTCAAGTTTTGCTTTTAATCAGGGCAAGGTGACTGGTAACATGACCGAATACAAACAGTGCAGCTATTCCCTCCGCAAGGCTATCAAACAAGCTAAGTGTCAGTATGTAGACAAAGTAGAATCTCAATTCAACGGCTCAGACACAAGAGGTATGTGGCAGGGTCTACAGTCAATCACGGACTACAAAAAGAAAACCAGCCCAGTCACGTACCAGGATGTCTTGCTCCCAGGAAGACTAAATAACTTTTTTGCCCACTTTGAGGACAATACAGTGCCACTGACACGGCCTGCAACGAAAACATGCGGAGGTGAGTAAAACATTTAAACGTGTTAACCCTCGCAAGGCTGCAGGCCCAGACAGCATCCCCAGCTGCACCCTCAGAGCATGCGCAGACCAGCTGGCTGGTGTGTTTACGGACATATTCAATCAATCCCTATACCAGTCTGCTGTTCCCACATGCTTCAAGAGGGCCACCATTGTTCCTGTTCCCAAGATAGCTAAGGTAACTGAGCTAAACGACTACCGCCCCGTAGCACTCACTTCCGTCATCATGAAGTGCTTTGAGAGACTAGTCAAGGACCATATCACCTCCACCCTACCTGACACCCTAGACCCACTCCAATTTGCTTACCGCCCAAATAGGTCCACAGACGATGCAATCTCAACCACACTGCACACTGCCCTAACCCATCTGGACAAGAGGAATACCTATGTGAGAATGCTGTTCATCGACTACAGCTCGGCATTTAACACCATAGTACCCTCCAAGCTCGTCATCAAGCTCGAGACCCTGGGTCTCGACCCTGCCCTGTGCAACTGGGTACTGGACTTCCTGACGGGCCGCCCCCAGGTGGTGAGGGTAGGCAACAACATCTCCACCCCGCTGATCCTCAACACTGAGGCCCCACAAGGGTGCGTTCTGAGCCCTCTCCTGTACTCCCTGTTCACCCACAACTGCATGGCCACGCACGCCTCCAACTCAATCATCAAGTTTGCAGACGACACAACAGTGGTAGGTTTGATTACCAACAACGACGAGACGGCCTACAGGGAGGAGGTGAGGGCCCTCGGAGTGTGGTGTCAGGAAAATAACCTCACACTCAACGTCAACAAAACTAAGGAAATGATTGTGGACTTCAGGAAACAGCAGAGGGAACACCCCCCTATCCACATCGATGGAACAGTAGTGGAGAGGGTAGTAAGTTTTAAGTTCCTCGGCATACACATCACAGACAAACTGAATTGGTCCAGTCACACAGACAGCATCGTGAAGAAGGCGCAGCAGCGCCTCTTCAACCTCAGGAGGCTGAAGAAATTCGGCTTGTCACCAAAAGCACTCACAAACCTCTACAGATGCACAATCGAGAGCATCCTGGCGGGCTGTATCACCGCCTGGTACGGCATCTGCTCCGCCCACAACCGTAAGGCTCTCCAGAGGGTAGTGAGGTCTGCACAACGCATCACCGGGGGCAAACTACCTGCCCTCCAGGACACCTACACCACCCGATGTTACAGGAAGGCCATAAAGATCATCAAGGACAACAACCACCCGAGCCACTGCCTGTTCACCCCGCTATCATCCAGAAGGCGAGGTCAGTACAGGTGCATCAAAGCTGGGACCGAGAGACTGAAAAACAGCTTCTGTCTCAAGGCCATCAGACTGTTAAACAGCAACCACTAACATTGAGTGGCTGCTGCCAACACACTGACTCCACTCCAGCCACTTCAATAATGGGAATTGATGGGAAATTATGTAAAATATATCACTTGCCACTTTAAACAATGCTACCTAATATAATGTTTACATACCCTACATTATTCATCTGATATGTATACGTACATACTGTACTCTATATCATCTACTGCATCCTTATGTAATACATGTATCACTAGCCACTTTAACTATGCCACTTTGTTTACATACTCATCTCATATGTATATACTGTACTCGATACCATCTACTGTATCTTGCCTATGCTGCTCTGTACCATCACTCATTCATATATCTTTATGCACATATTCTTTATCCCCTTACACTTGTGTATAAGACAGTAGTTTTGGAATTGTTAGTTAGATTACTTGTTGGTTATTACTGCATTGTCGGAACTAGAAGCACAAGCATTTCGCTACACTCGCATTAACATCTGCTAACCATGTGTATGTGACAAATAAAATTGGTTTTGATTTGATTTGAAGTTATATTAAAGGAGTACCAGAACAGAGTCGAGGTAATTGAGGTAGCAATGCCCATATATGTAACTAGGCAAGAGGATATATAATAGTCAGTAGCAGCAGGGTATATAGTGTGAAACGCTGTCATGGCTTTCCTTACGAAAAGGTCAGCTACTGTCACAGATAAAAAAAAATTGCTATGGTTACGAGGGAGAGTCATCCGGGCAAAAGCAGCCAATGATCGTGCGACCCTCGCACCCGATACGTGACATCAGCGTCTGGTATTTTTTTCTTGCATTAAGCGTCGACTACTGATGCATCCTCCCTGCGGCCTCCCTCAATTGTTTGATCCCCACAAGGACGTTAAAACAAACGTGTGTGTGTGTCTATTATTGTGTTTGGTGACAGATACATTTCTGGATCTATAAGCAACATACAGTATCACATTTCCAAGCAATCATAATTAAAATAATATAAGGACAATATAGAATGTTGGGACAGATTAATTCAATTTATTTTCATACTGTTTACTATTTCCTATTAAACACCACTTATCTGGTTATATAAAGGATAAGTCAAATAAGAGATCCTTTGAGAGCAATTGTCCAGTAAACAATCACATATCCTGTCAACTCATACCGAAATCATGTTGGTGCATCTTCCTTTTCTTGTAGTTGGGGCTGAAGCATCCAATAGAGACACACACTCTGTAAACCCACACCTCAAACCTGTATCTGCAGTAGCCTACTTGGGAATGGTGCACGAGGCTTGGACGTGCACGAGGCTTGGACGTGCACGAGGCTTGGACGTGCACGAGGCTTGGACGTGCACGAGGCTTGGACGTGCACACTTACCAACATGAGTTAGTTACTAACTAGAACCAACAAGCAACGTCCAGAAAGCTGGTGTCGGCTAAAAAGACCAACCGTCTCACCAATCACTTCTAGGAAGTGTTTGACTTGGGATGGAATAAGTGCAGGAGCTGTCTTTTTACAAGTCGGTCCAATGGACCAGGGGTTACCAGACTTTTTCACTTGGGGCGCCCCTTCCAGCATTGCGGAACATCCCACGTCCCCCTGCACGCGCGAGCATGCGCCACATCTATTTCTATGGCCACCATCATTGTCAGTGACACAAACTGTTCACACCCCTAGCTTTTTTCCTGCAATTCTACACATTTTGTCATGGGGTGCAAAGAAAATGTTGCAGTTTAAAAGTTAATAATTCTACACATTTTGCCATGTCTACGGTGTTTTCATTTGATATTTGAGTATGGGCCAAACAAACAAAATAAACACATGTTCTATGACAAAGGCTTATAGATAGCTCTTTAAGGTATGCAACGACTAACATGGCAAGAGGAACTGGTGATGCACTACCCAATTTACAAATTGCGCATTGTGCATTCGACTATTACAACTTTCACAAGTAAGTTTAAAGCCGGACTATGTTCCTTTAAAGACATCTTTAGGCTTAAATGCACATTCTGTTAACATGACCCCAAAGTGAACTGTTCTTGCAATTTGTAGTCTATAACATTTCAAATGTACATATGATACTTTTTCATGAAGTAGTTTGGATGTAGCTAGTGAACTACTTTTTCAAAGTAACTTTAGTTAATTAATTCAACTAAATATTTTTTAAAGGGTAGCTTTAGTGTGGCTTACTTCTTCCAGTGTGAAGTCATTGGTAGCTTGGTAAACTATATTTCCAGAGCAGCTTCCCCAACACTGAGTACATGGCTTTATAAAATAAATTGGACACCATAATACATGGTGTTACAGGCATTGAATTGCATGTAGAATCCCATTTGAATTATATGATCCTTATGGTAACAAGGCTCTAATTGATTGACGTATTTCCCACTATGTCGCCAGCACCTGCACCAGATGGAAAAGAGAACTGAAATGAATGCACTCTGTTACTGTCAAAATCTACATGTGTTTTGTTCACTGAGCAGAGCCACCAGTCCCATATTTCTCCCGCACCTGACCTGGTCCCATGAAAGATTGGAAGTTGGTCAGGCAATACACACCATGTTTAACTGTTTAAAAAGCACAGATCCAGCCTACACTGAGAAGCACTCAGGTTTAGTGGACACTAAAAAGGTCATAGCATGCACTGAAGATCACCAAGAGACAGCTGAGCAGTTCTAAAATCCAAACCACGGAGCTTTTCTGATCCATAATGGCACCAACTGCAGGACAAATAGAGAACCTCTCAGTAAGTCAATAAGCATCATTGAAGTTGGAGACATCCTTCCCTGCGTTTATAAGCCTCTGTCACCATCTTCTGGTGACTACCGGCATTGCATCGGGGTAGGCCTACTATAGGGCAGAGTTTTTATTTGATTTATTATTTGATTTTACCTTTATTTAACTAGGCAAGTCAGTTAAGAACAAATTCTTATCTTCAAAGACAGCCTAGGAACATTTAGAGTTTGCCTCCCAATATTACACATTATATACATCACAGTAGACTGAAATATAACACAACTGTTTGACATAGAAACACCGCATTTTCTGTGTTTTTATTTATTCATAATGTTAATTAATTATGAAATTATGAAAAATATGAATAACATTCCACCCATGAGCCTACTAAAGGGCCATTTGGTCATTTGACTGTAGGAAGGATGAAAACCTCAACCATGTTATGGTCAACCCTGTTACTTTAATGTCCCTTTATTGGCACAGGCCTACTATTGACTTGTTATCCCTTGAGATGGGAAGACATGTTTTTATGAAGTTGAACATGTGCTCTTTCTAACAGAATGTTAAAATAATGTGGAATTCATTTTAAAAATTAGTTTTAAAGTTACACTTCCCAAAATGTACTCTTTTCCTGGAACGAGCCTACTGCCAGGAGCAGTGTGCGGGTCTTTCTTTTCTCTAACGATACAAAAAGTGTGTGTGTGTGTGTGTGTGTGTGTGAGCATGGCCGTTGGGAACTTAGTTCTATACATTTATTTTCTATTTTGTTTTCATTTTTTATTTGATAAACTTTGACATTATTCTATATAGTGAAAAGCACTTAACAAATGTAATAAATAATAATAATAATTATTATTATTGGGTCAATTAGTGCAAGAGGCGTCACTGCAGTACCTGTTTCGAATCCAGGCTGCATCACATCCGACTGTGATTGGGAGTTCCATAGGGCGGCACACCATTGGCCCAGCATCGTCCAGGTTTGGCTGGAGTAGGCCGTCAATAATACATTTTTAAAAACTGGGCATTTCCATGTAAAAAGCCCCATGAGTGCCATCATGTGGAGTTTATAGGAGCATACACAATTTGATGTCAAATGAAAGCTAAGAGTCTCTTTTTTTTAAATTGAGGTATATATACATTTTTCAAACATTTTCTATTTTACAAAATAGGTAACAGTACAACCTAAAAAATCTGTAACAGACTGACTGCAACTGAATGGCTACAATGGGAATTCATAGTAGTCACAAACCACAGTTGGGTCACCTGATCCTGTCCTCCCTTCCAATGGCACACTGTTATGTTCAGCTCATAACTGTTTTCTTTCTCTCCCTGTCTCTCTTCTCTCTCTCTTAATGTCACCCTGTTCTTACTGACACCTACCTATGAGGTGCTGTGAAGATGGAGAGGGTTATGTCTATTATAAAAAGCATTTTTTTGACACACATCAACTGTACTAGCTGTTAAGTCTCTGGTCTTGTCCCATCTTGATAATATGGTCAAGTGCAGCAGAGAAAGACGTAGCAAAGCTGCAGCTGGTTCAGTACAGAGCAGCACACATTGCCCTTAACTGCACATACAGAACCAACATCAACAACATACATGCCAGTCTTTACTGGTTGAGATTAACTGCTTCTCTACTAGTTTGTATGAGAAATATCACTGTGATAAAAATGTCAGATTGTCTGTATAATCAAATAACATTCAGTTCAGACACCCATACACACCCCACAAGACATGCCACCAGGGGTCTCTTCACAGTCCCAAAGTCCAAAAGAAATTCACGGCAACGCACAGTTCAGTATATAACCATGACCGCATGCAATTCCAATTACTCGAGCAAACTACAAAATTACCTTTCAAAAATGTATTAAACAACATCTCATGGAACATTTGGGACTGTGAGGGGACACACACAAACACAAGCAAACACAAACACTCTAACACACATTATTTTTTGGTTTTGCTATTTGTGTATTGTTGTATTTTAAATGTGTGTGACTGTCCTCGTCTATCAGTGTATTAGTGTTTCGTTACATGTCATTTTTTGTGTTCTTTTGTGGACCCCGGGAAGAGTAGATGATGCTTTTGCAAAAGCTAATGGGGATCCAAATAAACAAATGAGCACCGACCGACCCCAAATGAGCACCGACCGACCCCAAATGAGCACCGACCGACACCAAATGAGCACCGACCGACACCAAATGAGCACCGACCGACCCCAAATGAGCACCGACCGACACCAAATGAGCACCGACCGACACCAAATGAGCACCGACCGACCCCAAATGAGCACCGACCGACACCAAATGAGCACCGACCGACCCCAAATGAGCACCGACCGACACCAAATGAGCACCGACCGACACCAAATGAGCACCGACGGACACCAAATGAGCACCGACCGACACCAAATGAGCACCGACCGACACCAAATGAGCATCGACCGACCCCAAATGAGCACCGACCGATGCCAAATGAGCACCGACGGACACCAAATGAGCACCAGCCGACGCCAAATGAGCACCGACCGACACCAAATGAGCACCGACCGACACCAAATGAGCACCGACCGACACCGACACATTGAAAAGTAGTTTTGTTCAGTCCAAATCAGCAAACAGCAAACTGGAGAGTACAGTACAGTACATACAAGTAGAGTATAGGTCAGTACAATACAGTACAGCACAGTAGAGAGCACAAGTATATTGAAGTTGAATTGACTGTGTTGTGGCTGTTCCACTGATGTCAGAAGGTGAATTCACCAATTTGTAAGTCGCTCTGGATAAGAGCGTCTGCTAAATGACTTAAATGTAAATGTAAATGTACTGCACTCTGCTGTACTCTACTGTACTGTACTGTGCTTTCACTGAGCTGTGCAGTGATGTGCTTAGCTGTGCAGTGATGTGCAGTGATGTGCTGTGCTGTGCTGTATTGTGATGTCCAAACTTGTGAAACATAGAGATTATTATAAATTTGGTCCGGTCATTTTTTTTAACCTCTGTGTACCTATTCAGGATACATCACCATGAAGACAATGACAAGTATTAATTTCTGTATAGTACAGATCAGGGACCCATGATGTCATTCTGTTACCATCATGTTAATCTACTTCACTGTAGTTCAATAACCAAAATCGATGTTTTCAAATGTAAGGGGTCATATCATAGCTGACACCCACCCCATTCTTTCTGTAGACATCTTTTCATCTTCATTCGGAGTAGATATTTAGCCGTTTTTGGAAAATGTGGTCACATAAAAAATGGAGGGATATTTTACTGTCATTCTGTTACCAAATTTTGAATCTGCACTGTTCTTTGAGTAAATGTGTTTTTGTACTATGTCCTGTGCAAATTGTTTAAAGTAGTCATTGTGTATAGAGTTGTGTGGTTTGTTTCACTTTACAATCACTGCTTCCTGTTTGGCATACTATTAAAGTGAACAATCTGAGTATCAGTGTCATTCTGTTAGCATGGAATTGACCAATTAGAACAGATGGTCACTTCTCTTTATCGTGGAAATATGTTCATGTGGGAATCATGTTATGGGTGTGTGGTAATTTGACCTTTTTTTTTAATGACAATTATTTCTCGGTTACATGAAATTAAAGTTCCAAAGGTTTCAAAAACCATATCGCAATCGAGGATCATTAACGTGTAGGCAGAGCATGGTTGTACACATTCCTGTGCTGTCACCAATTCTTCAACTCAAACTAAAGAGGGAGCTAACCTAAAGGTAGTCGTCTAAGACACTGCATCTCAGTGCAAGAGGCGTTCCTACAGTACCTGGTTCGAATCCAGGCTGCATCACATCTGACCTTGATTGGGAGTCCCATAGGGTGGTGCACAATTGGCCCAGCGTTGGCCGGGTTTGGCCGGAGTAGGCCGTCATTGTGAATAAGAATTTGTTCGTAACTGACTTCCCTAGATAAACAAAGGCTAAATAAAATAATAGAATAAATAAAAACTCAGTCGTATAGAAGTCCTACCCCGATGTAATGCTGGTAGCCACCAGAAGATGGTGACAGAGGCTTATAAATGCAGGGAAGAATGTATCCAACTGCAATGCTGCTTATTGACCTCCACTGCAGGGTTTCCCTAACTCGGTCCTGGGGGGCCTCCTGGGTGCACGTTTAGTTCTTTTGACCTAGAACTACACAGCTGATTCAAATAACCAACTCATCATCAAGCTTTGATTACCGAGTTTGGGAAACTCTATTCAATAGGTTCTGTTTTCCAGGTCTAAATTAGTTCCTGATTAAAGGTTACGAATGAAGACCTATACAGTAGCGTGTGATTCTGATACAACGTCATGTTTGACAGAATTAACGTGGCAGTTTAGGATAATTAGGTTAAGGTTAGGAAAGGGGTTAGGGTTAGGAAAGGGGTTAGGGTTAGCTAAAATGCTCCCCGAACCTGCAATGAACAGTCACTTCCGGTCGTAGCTGTACTCCATCTAGTCACAACCGCCTAGATGGGAATATGTATTCTTAAATATTGCGAGATTCCGGCATTTTAGCAATGCTACCGTACCTGTAGACTTCTAGTCATTGCGCTAATGCTAGTTACCATTGTCTCACAAAACTACCGCTAACTTCCTTCACACTGCATGCAGAGACATACAAATGGTATCGTGTTGATCTGACTCTGGGTAAGTAAATTCCAGAATGTCACAGTCCCTTCAACTTCTACCTGGTACAGCCAGGCGACTATAGGCCTCCCCTCTGAGTCTAGTTCCTCTCAAGGTTTTTTTCTCCCTCGAGAGTTTTCCTTTTTTCCCTTTTTTCCTTTACCATTGTGTGACAATTGATGATGTAAAAGGGCTTCGTGATTAAACTTTGATTGATTCACAATTATACCTGTTATAGGAGGAAGGACAGGAGTTAGGGAACAAAGAGCTAAAATCTGAAAGGAAGGCCCGCTGCAGGGAGTGGCATGTCGACGGCCCTGCTACTGCTCAGTCATCAGGAGATGTACCGAGACAAGGAGCCAAACATTGAGGAGTGGTGTTGGTCCCCGGCTGATGACCCTGTAGCTGGCCTATGGTCTGTTGGAGGTGCGATAGGCAGAGACGCCCAGCAGGTAACCTTTGATCTTTCCGTATCAAGTATGTCAGCTGAAGAGAACCCTTTCCCGTTAACAGCAATGACTTAGGGAAGAGTTGCAGGGGGAGTGGTACACACTAAAAGCTCTATTCTTGCTGCACCAGACCACATTCAAATTGCTTTCATTTCCGGTGCACATGTCTTTACCATAGGAAAGTGTGCACATACATGTGTGTAGTGTGTACATGAATCTGTGGGTTAGTCTCCTTCGAGACGGCACAGCCAGGGTAATGAAGTGGTATTTGAGCAGTCGTATCAGAGGCTGACCCTGACTCCAAAGTCTCTCTCTCTCGCCAAACAGACAACCTGGTCTCCATTGTAAACGTTCATCACACACCTACACGTTAACCACATCTGCTGTGTGTGTGTGTGTGTGTGTGTGTGTGTGTGTGTGTTGCATGCTTTAAAGGGGCTCGCAAAGGTCAGAGTTTGTTCCAATCACCGCTGGGATGAAGCATTTGACCCAAAGATGAGGTCAAAAGGGCATCACCGGACCAGTACCCACAATTCACCACTCAACTAAGCAATAGTAAGTTGAACTTGAGCATAGTGTGTGTGTGTGTGTTGGTTCCCCATACTGACTACACTATTTCACAACAGCAATATTAATTTACCTCAATATTTCAATTTCGTCAATTGAAGCCAAACTATTTTAGTTGGGAGACAAAATTGTATCATAAGTAACGATATATGGTAAACCATACATGTGAACTGTATGTTTGTTGTGTGTCAATACATACATATGTGTTCATCACCTGATTGGTCATTTTGGAAGTTCAGAGGTCACTGGATTTCCTGGAGTCTGATAAGGCTTAACAAGGGAAGGTAATTTAACCAATTTAATTAGGAAAAAGACAATCCGATCTGGAGTGTTTGTCTTATTCTCTGGTTTCCTGGCAACTGTGTAGAACCTTGTCACTTTGTCTGAGTGTGTGCGGCAAAAGAGAGAGAAATAGTAGTTACCGAACTGTGTAGAACCTTGTCACTTTGTCTGAGTGTGTGCCAAATAGTGGTTACCGAACTGTGTAGAACCTTGTCACTTTGTCTGAGTGTGTGCGGGCAAAAGAGAGAGAGAAATAGTGGTTACCCAACTGTGTAGAACCTTGTCACTTTCTCTGAGTGTGTGCGGGCAAAAGAGAGAGAGAAATAGTGGTTACCCAACTGTGTAGAACCTTGTCACTTTGTCTGAGTGTGTGTGCAAAAGAGAGAGAGAAATAGCGGTTACCCAAATGTGTAGAACCTTGTCACTTTCTCTGAGTGTGTAGGTGCAAAAGAGAGAGAGAAATAGCGGTTACCCAACTGTGTAGAACCTTGTCACTTTGTCTGAGTGTGTGCGTGCAAAAGAGAGAGAGAAATAGCGGTTACCCAACTGTGTAGAACCTTGTCACTTTGTCTGAGTGTGTGCGTGCAAAAGAGAGAGAGAAATAGTGGTTACCCAACTGTGTCTGTCACTTTGTCTGAGTGTGTGTGTGCAAAAGAGAGAGAAAAATTGCGGCTTCCCAACTGTGTAGAACCTTGTCACTTTGTCTGAGTGTGTGCGTGCAAAAGAGAGAGAGAAATAGCGGTTACCCAACTGTGTAGAACCTTGTCACTTTGTCTGAGTGTGTGCGTGCAAAAGAGAGAGAGAAATAACGGTTACCCAACTGTGTAGAACCTTGTCACTTTGTCTGAGTGTGTGTGCGTGTGTGTGTGTGTGTGTGTGTGTGTGTGTGTGTGTGTCTGAGTGTGTGTGTGTGTGTGTGTGTGTGTGTGTGTCTGAGTGTGTGCGTGCAAAAGAGAGAGAGAAATAGTAGTTACCCATTAACAGCCTGGTTATTTAAGATGACTTTATCTTGCTTCATTTGAAGTAAAACCTTCGCTTCACACCATCCCTTCTTTTTAATCTCTCTGTCTCTCTGTCTCTGTCTCTCTGTCTCTCTCTGTCTCTGTCTCTCTGTCTCTGTCTCTGTCTGTGTCTGTCTCTGTCTCTGTCTCTCTCTCTCTCTCTGTCTATGTCTCTGTCTCTGTCTCTCTCTCTCTCTCTCTCAGCACTAATCTTTGTTTGCAGAGTTATCCTCTGCGAGACGGACACAGTTAAGCGACTATAGGAGTCAGGTGAATGTTTGCTTCTCACCTTTCTTATCGCTTCCCAAGTTTGCCATTTACCCAGAGGGCCTTTGCTCTCCATTTTCTCTCTCCGTCTTTCTCCATTTCTCTCCCCGTCTCTCTCTCTCTCTCTCTCTCTCTCTCTCACGTTCACTATGATAGGTAAGGATATTGTTGTGTCTGTAGGCACTGTGTGTAATAAACAGGTGAACAGGGATGTATCGTTGCAGTTGGGCCTTGTATGTTGGCTAACAATTTTTTTTAAATGGTGATGTTTGTTTTCTTCAGCGGTTTGTGTGTGTATACTAGGGATGAGTATGCCATTTTGCTTTGTTAGACCTTCATATCAAAGCATAGCATCTTCCCTCCAATTTCTATTATCATGACCCCTCTCTATGGGTCGAAGGTCACCGGACATGTTCGCTACGTCTCAATATCGTCTTTACTCACTCAGTAGTGACTCCCTCTGTCTCTCCCTCTGCCATGGTTCGTCGTTCATCGCTTCTCTGTCTCTTTCTAACCCCTTCCCTTCCCTCTCATCTCTGTCATTACAGATACCCTGGTGTCCCCTCCTGACCTTCTGAAATTACCTTTGGACCACCCCCCTCTCCCTCCCACACACACACACATTGCTCCCCTGCCTCTCCCCCTGCCCACCCCAGTTCAAGGGCTATCAGAGTCATCACAGTTCTTCTGTCATCATCTTCATTCATCAAAGAGAGAAGAGAGTTAAGAGCCCCCCTCTCAACCAATGGCCTTTCCCCATTCAACATGTCTCCCACCTTCTTGGTTTTCTTCTGCCAATTACCTCTCTGTTCAAGCCTCCTTAGGTTGATCTCCACCAATCATGTCTCTCCATCTATGGTCTGTGTTGGTCTTAGTCTGAATGCAACCTGCTAACACATACGGTACATACACATGAGAATATGGTGAGGTGTGTGTGTGTGTGTGTGTGTGTGTGTGTGTGTGTGTGTGTGTGTGTGTGTGTGTGTGTGTGTGTGTGTGTGTGTGTGTGTGTGTGTGTGTGTGTGTGTGTGTGTGTGTGTGGTTGAGTGCGTGAGAGCAGAAGATGTCCCAGTGAAAGCATGTCTTCCCTGCACCACAACAGACACAGTGTCTAGAGAGGGAGGGCAGGAAAAGAGCAAAGTGATAAATTAGGTGGCCTAATGCATCATCAAACTGTCACATTGAACTGAACAACAACACACGACTCCATTTTGAAATAAACCCCAAATTAAGCGCAGGATGTGAAGCGTCATCTAGTGTTGTTCAGTCGATGATGGGTAACAGAAAGTATGCGTGTGTGTGTTTGCGTGCGTGGGTGTTGGTTGGGGGGGAACACACAGGAAAACACAAAGTTCCATGGAACAGCACACCATTCCGAGTGTATTGACCCACAACTAGAATTGCGTCAGATGCTCGATTATGTTCAGGGGGGAGACATATTAGAAGAAAATACTTGAGGAGCGGTAGCAGGGCGATAGCTCCACCCTCCTTTCTTTGCAAGCTACGGGCAAGTCTATGGGCCAAATGTCCCCTCTCTTTTTGAAATAGGCGAACACATGCAAAATCAAGATTTGTCCAAATGATCAGTCTGTCACAGGATCAAAATTCCTTGTTAATTGTCACATTCCACAGTCTGTTGACAGACACAATGATACCAGTTATGTTATGTGCGTCTGTCCTCGAGAGATTACCCATCCTGTATGGATGGAAAGGGGTGCTGACAACATCAAAGTGGTGGCTTCAATTCCTGCATGTGCCAACCACGTCTAAGAGCAGCATCAAATTAGGCCCTATGATCAGACCTGCTACAAGAATTCAATATTGTACCCTCTAATACACCCAAGAAAACTCTGACGTGGAAGGATGGATGGAGGGGATCTGGTGCCACCTCTCTCTCACCTTCATCTCCTCTCTTCACTTCACCCCTCAACTTCCTGTGACCGTATCCCCTTTCTGAGGGCGTGGGGTCAGAGTTGATCTATTAGCCCCCTGAAATCACACCCTCTTCCCCAGTGAGCCACAATCACGCCTGTAAGGTTTGCCCAGTGCAGGGCAACGTGGGCTGGGGGGCCGAGGGGGCATGAGAGAGAGCAGGGCTGGGACAGCAGCTGTCATCACTCTAACAGCCCCAAACCCATCGCCCCGGGGGGATGGGAGTCCCTTCGATGCACCCTACTGACCCTCTACTAGCCTAGAGGAAACCACAGCATATACCAACACCAGGCTGGCACAGGACTTCAGAATGTCACGTTGGCTGGCTGACCAATTCACTGGGACACATGTAAACAAACAAAGATACACAACATGCACGCACACACGCACACACGCACACACACACACACACACACACACACACACACACACACACACACACACACACACACACACACACACACACACACACACACACACACACACACACACACACACACACACACACACACACACACTTACTACACCCACCATAACCCCAATACAAACCCCACAATACAGAAAACCTCCTGTCCCAAAGTACTCGTTCGGCTACCGTCCTCTCTATGATTGGTTGAGACCCCGCCCCTGCTCTGACCTTTGGGCTGTAGTTTAATCTACCCCTGGGGTCAAGGCTGGGTCACCATGGCAACGTAATGACTTCCTCCTAATAAAGGTTTGATGTATGGTCGTACTGATAGGCTCCTGCAATGACCACTGTGTCACCCCGATGCTCGGTTCCGGAGTATAATTCCTCTCCAAATACGAGGCCATGTTTATCTCAGAAAATGAGAGAGATACACCAACTAAGTTTGTTTCCAGGGTCCATTCAGAAAATGAACTGACATTTCAATTCAAGAATGAAAAAAATCCTGACTGAACTGAAATGGTATTGACCTCAACTTATTTATAATACTTTATTATTCTTTAGAAAATGATTTATACATTTATAGGCTGACAACATGGAATCATTACACAGAGAGAGACAACATGTACCACAACAGCAACATGTATCCTCTATAAGGATGTTGATTAACGGTGGACAATTGTGTTTACACCAGACTGCTGTGCCAAAATAGCCTTGAAAGTGTCAGGTTTTATGGTTGGACATTTATTCAACTTGCATGATTGGAAGAATGATTGGTCTGCAGACGAACGATCCTGGCAAATAACCTGAGACTGGGCACAGAGTAGATGAGCTTCTCTTAATGGATGGAACAAATTCCCTTTTTGCAGGATTATAATTAGTTTAGTGTAATAACAACAAAGAATACAGGACCCTTTTCTTTGAACAAAACTGTAGCTCTTGAAAGACTCTTGGACCTTTTACTGGACTTGTCCAACAACCAAGTATTTGTTTGGTCTGTTAACATCATTAAAATGACACTGTTACCGTAAGATCAACAAGGCATATTGAGGTAGGACATTTCATAGTGCATAGCATCTTCTTGTAATGAGGAAATCCACCCTTTAGGAGCTTGTCAGATGTGACACACACACACACACACACACACACACACACACACACACACACACACACACACACACACACACACACACACACACACACACACACACACACACACACACGTCAACAGGCATTAGACTGACATTAACACTCACACATACAGATGCACTTACAGGTGTAGGATCTTAATTTGATCACCCTGTTGCAGGATAACTTGCAATGCAGGAAAGTGTATTTCAGGTTTGAAAAGGCTTCTGAAGTTTGTAAATTCCACTTTGACATTTCTAACTTGATTTTCCCTCACGAAAAAATGCATCAACCCCTACAAAAAATGTCCATGAATTATAATCCACATAATAATTACAATGTCCTGCTGCTGCAGGATTATTTTCCTGCTGTAGCAAACTGGCTAAAATGAAGATCCTACATCTGTTCACCAAGCTAGGTTACGTCCTTGTCTGGAGTGTGCCGTCATGGTGATAAAATTGTATCTGTTTTGGTGCTGACTCACTGCACATTATGCCTGTGGCACGAGAGAGGGACACTGGATACTAAAAAGTAATCCCTTTGGAATCTCCAGAGCGCACGACTCTTTAATGTATTACTGCACTGGGAGAGGGGGAGAGAGACCGACATAAAGAAAGGATGATGGTGACAGAGAGAGTAGAGACAAATATACATGTGCCGAGAGTTAGAAGAGACATACATAGAGAGAGAAAGGGATAGAGATGTAGAGATAGATATGCAGAATGATAGAATGATAGAATGAGAGAGGAGGCGAGAGAGAGCTTCCAGCTATTGAATATGGATGGTTGTTGGTGTGCTGCTGTACTGCCTCTGTCCAGTAGATGGCGATACACTGACACACATGCAGACCAAATGAAGCCAGCGCAAAACAACTCAATGCAATACAGGAGTCATAGAAGTGGTCACCAAACCTGGTCCTGGAGCACAACAGAATGTCCCTCGTTAGTACAAACAGCCAAGGAGTCTAGTGCACACTACACCACACAGTTGATGGCCTGATCTTGCAGCTGCCCAAATGATGAAGAATTTCTATCGAAGGATCCTCTGGTTCCATGGGCAATGTTAGTTCAATCAGATAAAAAATTAGGTCTGGAACATGTTTGAATTTGATTGGTTGCCGATGTCTCTTTCATTGAACTTTCCGCAATCGGCTTCGCAACCATTGGTAAAGCCTGGTATCACAGCTGTGTCGTGTCTTGTAGGATGAAGAGTACCAGAGAACACAAGCTGTGGCCAAAGACAGACTCTAGTCTCAGAAGATTGTTGCAGCTTAATGTGTCACCCGGGGCGAAGAGGACTAAGTATGTAAGGATGAATAGAATAGTGAATGTATGGTGCACAACTTCAAACACCACATTTCTTGCCCACTCATAATAAGGAAGTGAAGTTGATTAATATTCCTGCTTCCCATATGCTTCCAGAAATGTTTATGGCAACATCATAGCAAATGGGTGCATTTAGTGTTACGTCTTTTCAATTAATGAGAATAGTTGTGAGAATGAGAATTGTAAATTGACCAATGTAGACAAACCACGCAAACACACATACACATTGTCCTACTGGTATGTGGGAGAAAAACGGCAACATCCTCCTCTGTTCCGCAACAATGGCCGCCGTTCTCTCAGTGAGTGGGAACAGAGAGGAGGACAGGTGTCCCTTCCACCAGCTGGACCAGGGACACAGAGAGGGAGAGAAGGGGGAAAGAGAGAGAAAGGGGACTGAGAGAGAGAGGGAAAGAGGGAGAGAAGGCATCTGTTTCCTGTCTGGGACACATCTGGAGGAAGAACAAACAAAACAGAATGGAGGAGTGGAACCGCACCGGGCCGTGAGGGGAAACGGTAGGAGTACCTGTCACATACACTTCCTGGGAAAAATAATACTGCTTCCTCCCTCTCTCTCTCTCTCTCTCTCTCTCTCTCTCTATATGAGTAGGAAAATCACTGCTTGGCTGCTAAGAGACTGTGATAGATGTGCAGGTTGCAGAGTCATGGTCACACAGTGTTTCAACCACAGCAGCTCTCATAACTGCACAGGTTTAGGCTAACGGCAAGACCCCTACATTTTTTACATACCCATATCGAAGGTAAAACAAAACACAACCATGTTTTTCAATATCTCCAAGGTCTCCCATATATGAAATGGATCATTGTGTAAAAATACTTTACTGCAAAAGTGGTTAAATTGAAAGATGTTGTGACACACCGCTGAACTAAAAAAGTGCAGAATAATGGCTGGCTGGAGGGGGGATGGGCCACATAAACTAATGTAACCCAATATTGCAACCACTGATACTGCAAGAATGTGGAATACAAGCAGTCAATTGTCTGCCCTACATAGAGAAACAAACAACATGAGGAGATCTTAAAGCCTCGCCGAACACATCACGGACACACTGAAATGGTCCACCAACACAGACAGCGTGGTGAATAAATTTGGCTTTTCAACCGAAAACACTCACAAACTTTACAGATGCACAATCGAGAGCATTCTGTCGGGGCTGTATCACCGCCTGGTACAGAAACTGCTCTGCCCACAACCGTAAGGCTCTCCAGAGGGTAGTGAGGTCTGCACAACGCATCACCGGGGGCAAACTACCTGCCCTCCAGGACACCTACACCACCCGATGTTACAGGAAGGCCAAAAAGATCATCAATGACAACAACCCCCCGAGCCACTGCCTGTTCACCCCGCTATCATCCAGAAGGCGAGGTCAGTACAGGTGCATCAAAGCTGGGACCGAGAGACTGAAAAACAGCTTCTATCTCAAGGCCATCAGACTGTTAAACAGCCATCACTAACATTGAGTGGCTGCTGCCAACATACTGACTCAAATCTCTAGCCACTTCAATAATTAATAATTGGATGTAATAAATGTATCACTAGTCACTTTAAAAACAATGCCACTTTATTTAATGATTACATACTCTACATTACTCATCTATATGTATATACTCTACTCTATACCATCTACTGCATCTTGCCTATGCCACACGGCCATCGCTCAGTCATATATCTTTATGTACATATTTTTATTCATCCCTTTACACTTGTGTGAGGTAGTTGTTGTGAAATTGTTAAATTACTTATTAGATATTACTGCACTGTCGTAACTAGAAGCACAAGCATTTCGCTACACTCACATTAACATCTGCTAACCATGTGTATGTGACCAATAAAATTGTATTTTATTTGAAGCGTTTTGCAAATATAGACCTGTAAACACACAGATACAATAGGCAGAAATTATTAAACTAAACTTAACTCTTTGGTAGCGTTCCAAGTTAAATTTGCTCTCATTCAGTGCTACATGGTCCTGCCTGACATAAATGCACACAGTGACACGTTTCTTGATGTTATGGCTATTGTAATTGGCTCTTAGGTTGTCCTTTTTGGGGTCCAAGGTTCCTGAAAAGATTTTGTATCTTTAGCCCCTAGTCTTGCAATTAATTCAAAGGAGCTATCACAGATTATCTTTATATTTTGCCTCAAATCCAATATGGCGTCAAAAAAACAAATATGTCTGCCATAATAACATTTGATGAAGGTTAAATCACCTGAAAATATGAATTTTGTCAATTGAGGGATTTTTTCAACACTCATGCCTATAAAGACTGTGGTGTGAATAAATGTTAGTGTGTTCATGCTTTAATCTCAGTCACACACTTACAGCATATGAACAATGGGCAATTCCACAGAATATAACAACAAGCCTTTCACCACACAAACACACAGTAGCTTAACCAAGTCACAGGAAATCAGCCATAACACAACAGTCAGCTACTCTAGTGGTGTATATATACAGCCCTCTTTCCCCGATAAAACAAAGCCTGTAAGGTTGAAGTCATTGAGGTGACCAGGACATGAGTGAGTTCTTAAAGGGTGAAGAAACAAAGTAGTCAGTGGTGGTTGTAGTTCTGGGACCTGACCAGTGGTGGTTGTAGTTCTGGGACCTGACCAGTGGTGGTTGTAGTTCTGGGACCTGACCAGTGGTGGTTGTAGTTCTGGGACCTGACCAGCTTGCACAGCTAACTGGTCATTCTGGGCAAGCTGCAGCGACCAAGGTAGTATCCTTCCTGTATGGCTGGCGTGGTATTGGGGATGTTGGCTGATCAGTTTCCATTTCTACAGTTCGTTATAGGCAGTCAGCTGATGGAGTTTGCATACCAAAAAGACCGATTGACTAACTGGAATGTTACGCCAGCCTAAATGATGCTGGGGATACTTCAGTAATGAAATGGTTGGCTGTCTGGTTGTGAAGGAAAGTCTGTGAAGGGGTGTCAGATCTTTCCAATGACTAATTGGCCTGTGGTAGGAGTTTTTTTTAATGTTGAATGTGGCAAAAAGTCCAGCATGTCACATCCGAGTCAGAGTGTAGCTAGGACTATGACTAAGACGCGTTGGTTGTAAGGGGCGTAGCACAGCGCCACACACATATGTTGGGTGCCTTCAGAAAGTATTCAGATCCCTCTCACTTTTCCACATTTTGTTACGTTACAGGCTTATTTTAAAATGGATTCAATATTTTTTCCCCACAGCAATCTACACACAATTCCCCATAATGACAAAGTGAAAACAGGTTTTTACATAAGTATTCAGACCCTTTGCTATGAGACTCGAAATTGAGCTCAGGTGCATTCTGTTTCCATTGATCATCCTTGAGATGTTTCTACAGTTTGATTTCAGTCCACCTGTGGTAAAATCAATTGATTGGACATGATACGGAAAGGCAGACACCTGTCTATATAAGGTCCCACATTGAACAGTGCATGTCAGGTGATTTTTTTACCCAATAAATGACTGGGAGGTTATACATACGGAGTGTGCGACTCTTTTGTTTTCATAGCTTACAGTTTATTCACTGTTAGTAAGCACCTCTACACTAAATCATTTTCTCTGCGTGAGCGCCAGCTCATGCCTTTTATTAGAGCAAAAACCAAGCCATGAGGTCGAAGGAATTGTCCTTAGAGCTCTGAGACAGGATTGTGTCGAGGCACTGATCTGGGAAAGGGTACCAAAGAATGTCTGTAGCATTGAAGGTCCCCAAGAACAGTGACCTCCATCATTCTTAAATGGAGAAAGTTTGGAACCACCAAGACTTCCTAGAGCTGGCCGCCCGGCCAAACTGAGCGATCGGGGCAGAAGGGAGGTGACCAAGAACCTGATGGTTATTCTGACAGCGCTCCAGAGTTCCTCTGTGGATATGGGAGAACCTTCAAGAAGGACAACCGTCTCTGTAGCACTCCACCAATCAGACCTTTATTGTGGAGTGGCCAGACAGAAGCCACTCCTCAGTAAAAGTCACATGACAGCCCGCTTGGAGTTGACCAAAAGGCACCTAAAGGACTCTCAGACCATGAGAAACAAAATTCTACGATCTGATGAAACCAAGATTGAACTCTTTGGCCTGAATGCCAAGCGTCACATCTGTGGGAAATCAAGCAACGCTCATCACCATGCCAATACCATCCTTATGGTGAAGCATAGGGATGACAGCGTCATGCTGTGGGGATGTTTTTCAGCGTCAGGGACTGGGAGACGAGTCAGGATCATGGGAAAGATGAACCGAGTAAAGTACAGAGAGATCCTTGATGAACTCCTGCTCTCAGGACCTCAGACTCGGGAGAAGGTACACCTCCCAAAGGACAACAACCCTAAGCACACAGCCAAGACAAGGGGAAAAGTCTCTGAATGTCCTTGAGTGGCCCAGCCAGAGCTCGGACTTGAACCTGATCCAACATCCTTGGAGAGACCTACAAATAGCTGCCCAACGACGCACCCCATCCAACCTGACAGAGCTTGAGAGTATCTGCAGAGAAGAATGGGAGAAACTCCCCAAATACAGTTGTGCCAAGCTTGTAGCATAATACCCAAAAAGACCCGAGGCTGTAATCGCTGCCGATGGTGCATCAACAAAGCACAGAGTAAAGGGTCTGAATGCAATATTTCACGATTATTTTTTTATATACATTTGCAAACATTAAAAAAAACTGTTTTGCTGTGTCATTATGGGTTATTGTGTGTAGATTGATAAGGGACAAAAAACAATTTAATCAATTTTAGAATAAGGCTGTAACGTAACAAAATGTGAAAAAGGTCCAGGGGTCTGAATACTTTCCAAATGTACTGTATTCTGTACATTTGAAGATGATCCCTGGGCTTTGATGGACAGTAAAAGGGTTGCAGAGCAGACCAAGCATGGTGCACAGATCACTATCTCACAGTCAATCCCCAGCCATCATAAACCATCTCATGCAGCCAGTTTTACAATCCTCAGGTGCCTCTTGTTTGCCAGACTGTAAATGGCATATGTCCTTCTAGGGATGTTGGCATTACTGCAGTTTCCCAGACCAATGCATGAGTCCCCACAGCATGAAAGCTCATTCTTCACATGTGAGTCCAATTCAGGTGTCAGATGGGCTGGCCAGCCCTGGTTGGTAGCCAAATAGGTACACTACCGGTCAAAAGTTTTAGAACACCAAGGCAAAGGGTGGCTATTTGAAGAATCTCACATATCAAATATATTTGGATTTGTTTAACACTTTTTTGGTTACTACATGATTCCATGTGTTGTTATTATAGTTTTGATGTCTCCACTATTATTCTACAATGTATAAAATAGTTAAAAACAAAGAAAAACCCTTGAATGAGTCAGTGTTCTAAAACTTTTGACCGGTAGTGTACTAATGAGGACAACGCACTCCAGCAATTTCAAGACGGCATTTTGGCTGTTGACGAGTGGCAGTCCAGTTCCAGTGTCTCCGTCTCTAGTAACTGCCTGAGGGGAGGACTGATGGTGGAGTTGCCTATGGAGATTTGGGATGGCATTGACATTGAAGAGGTGCAATTCCTGTGACAAATGAAGGCCCAATAAGTTAATGGCCTTTCTTGTCAATGAGTGTCAGGTTGTGTTGGTTCATTGTAGTGAACGAGCCTTATGTGCTTGTCATGTGTGGTTGTGTCCTCCCCATGTACCATAACTGTCACCAGGTCAACGTATATGGCAACTCCAGGACAGACAGCCAGCATGGTGGACATGATTGTCTGGAAGAAGCAATGTGCCTGCTCAACCCAAATAGGATAAGAGTGCAACTGAATATCCCAATGTGCATCACAAATCCAGTGAGCCAGCAGAAGGTCGTGTTGGATTCAGACAGACGTATTGGACAACCAATAAATCAAAGCTCACTTCTAAATGATAAGGAGGTGACTTAAGAACCCAATCCTGAAAGGGCAAGTTACACCACAGCGGGGGCAAGTAGTAGTGCTTGTGAGAAAGTGTCAGAGTCCAGTGTTGGATTATCTTTCCTTTCGTTGGAGCCTCCCAGTTGCCTCATTGATCCTCAAAGAGGCTTGTGACTTGGAATACTTAGTGTTGCCATGCCAAGCAGTCTGCTGCCTTTTTAGATATCCAGACAACGGTGTTTGAGTGTATATGGTGAAAATGCCTTAATAAGTACAGTACACAAATCTGAAAAATGTCTCATTTAAAATATGTACATACACAGGTGATTAAACCATAATTTAATAGTAATGTGGCAGCCATAATGGATTGTGGACTCCATATTGGATTTGGAGTGAAATCTTGGGGGGGGGGGGGGGGGGTTGATGTAATTGCAAGAGTAGGGGCTAAAGATACAAATACCTAAGTTCATGCAACCCAAAATCACAAGCTCTGATATTGCACAAATTTGGAATAAAAGTAGGATATTAAGTTTAGGGGGTGTTTGCCTTGGAGCAAATTACAATAGCCACAGCATTAAAATACATGTGTTACTGTATGTATTTTTGTCAGGCAGGACCGTACAGCACTGAATGAAAACAAATTTGACTTGGAAAGTAGTCTATTGAACAGCTACCAAAAGGTGATGGGGGTGTGTCACAATTTCTATCAATTTAACCACTTTTGCAGTAAAATATTTGTATACAGCCATGCATTTCATATATGGAAGACCTTAGACATATGGAAAAACATGGTTGTGCTTTGTTATACCTCGGGTAGGGGTATCGCAAAAACGAAAGCCATTTTTGAGGATTGGCCACTATTCGTGAGCATATGTGAGTGAGTGGCACTTGTGTGTGTGTGTGTGTGTGTGTGTGTGTGTGTGTGTGTGTGTGTGTGTGTGTGTGTGTGTGTGTGTGTGTGTGTGTGTGTGTGTGTGTGTGTGTGTGTGTGTGTGTGTGTGTGTGTGTGTGTGTGTGTGTGTGTGTGTGTGTGCCTGTTTGATACTCATATATGTGAGCTTTTATACCGGCGAAGATGAAGGTTTGATGAGGATGGGTGGACCAATCGAAAGAACGCATAATCGATAAAGAAAGAAAGAGAGAATAAGTGAGTGTGAGAGAGAGAGAGAGAGAGGGAGAGAGGGAGAGATGGAAGCGCTGAGGGAGAGATGGAATTGGCCAGAAAATCACAGTGAGGTATTGCAGTTATGGATTTGCGAATGAGAGAGCTTGAGATGGAGAGATAGGTAGAGAGAACCAGCCAGCTCGAGAGAGATGAGGAGAGGTTTGAGAAAAAAGGAGCGAGAAAGGTGGACAAAGATTAGACAAAAGGAGAAGGCAAAGGTGGACAAAGATGGGACGGAGAGAGAGAGATGGAAAAGAGAGGAGGGGGAGTGGAGGATTTCCTGATTTGTTTGTTCCTCTCACACACTTTTCTTCCTGGCCGTCTGTATTTAGACTTCCTCTTCCACTGGGGCTATTCTGAGACACCTCACTCACTGCTGTTGTTCCCCAGACAGCTCTGATTACCCCTCAGCATACTGGGCTGGTGAGTGAGTACGTGTGTGCATGCGCACGTGCTTGTGTGCTTGTGAGTGTGTTTGAGTTTGAGCGACTGGGTGAGTATTTAGAAGTGTGGGTGCTGTGACAGAATTGAGTGGGAGGATTATGCTCCCCAAACTCATTAGCGGATGATGACCTTTTGTCATTCAGGTGTCTTTGAAAGACTGATAGAAAGAAAGAAATAAAGAATGAAGGACAAAAAGAAAGAAGAGAGCACATCAAGAGAATGGCAGCTGGTGCGATCAAAAACAATACCCACATCACAGGTGCCACAAAACAGCGGATCTTTGAGTTTTGGGATCCCAGCATGGCTATAGTCTCTGTGTGGAAAATGAGGAGGCCAATGCTGAACCCACAGGTGCAGAGGCCTGAGAAACAGCCCATTGACTAATACACACGAGGCACTGAGGCACAATCATAGGATGTGCTATGCTCTGAGAGGCTGTTAGCGCTCTCTCTTTCTCACACACACACACACACACACACACACACACACACACACACACACACACACACACACACACACACACACACACACACACACACACACACACACACACACACACACACACACACACACACACAGTCTTGATTAACAAGGTTTACACAAGTGCCTTTCTCCTACTGTGTTTTCTCCAATTGTGTCTGTGTGCATGTGTGTGTGCGTGCTTACAACAGACCTGCAGTGGGAACCCCCATCTGGAACCTTCTACCCTCTCTTCCTGTTTACCACGATTGCCTACGTACGGATCTGAAGCCTCTGTCCCCCTTAACAACAACACCCTTCCTCTCCAGTCAGTCTATGTCCTTTATGTAAGTGCTTCCCAAGCCATTTTGCATTGTGATCCACCTTTTAGCATTGTGGTCCACCATTTAGCATTGTGGTCCACCATTTAGCATTGTGATCCACCTTTTACCATTGTGATCCACCTTTTAGCATTGTGGTCCACCATTTAGCATTGTGATCCACCTTTTAGCATTGTGATCCACCTTTTAGCAATGTGGTCCACCATTTAGCATTGTGATCCACCATTTAGCATTGTGGTCCACCTAAAGCCTATTGAATGTATGTGACCCGCCAAACCGTTCCAACGTGGTCCATTTTGAATAGCACTGAAAACGCGAGTTAATTGCAGAATGTCTAATACTTCAATGTGATTGATCGAACCGTTAGCTGAAAAGAAGCCAAAATAAACAAGTCCAAACATGTAGCTGTCTAGGGGTTGAGCTGGTCTAAAGCAGAAGTCAGTGTAGTTGTTGATAGAGCTGCTGCTTTGATGACACTAACATTTCCCCCTGTCAGACTTCTGCTTTGGCAGACTGGGAGCTCTCTAATCGGCACACTGAATCACTGTGTTCCTCAATCTAAAGGAGGGAAGAATGGAAGACAGGAAAGGTCAAGGGAAGACAGGAAAGGTCAAGAATCCTTTGCTCCTAAAGTCTGAAATAGTCAAATATAGTGGAGGAGACATATTTGCTTATTACTAGTCTGATATAACCTCCTCTCCTTGTTTCCTTTCCTTCCAGAATGCAGATCAATAAGTACTACAAAATAATTGCGCTCACCAAGGAGAAAAGGAAAAGAAGCCGAATGGGACACAGTTTTGAACCTGTTGAGGAAAGAAACCATTTTAAAATATTGGAACCAGGGTTGTTGAGTTTATATATGTGTGCACCAAAACTACCCTGGGTTTGCCCATGCAGCAGAAAGAGGGGAGAAAGCAGACAGAGGGGACAAAGCAGACAGAGGGGAGAAAGCAGACAGAGGGGACAAAGCAGACAGAGGGGAGAAAGCAGACAGACACAAACAGATGTTCATGTTAACGATCCTTTTCAGCATTTCTGTCTGCCGCTTAAATAGCGTGAAAGAATAATCATCATGTCAACAAGGGAAAAATAATCTCCTTACCACGTCTGGACCATTAAACTGGATCCAAAAATGTTTGTGGGTTGAAAAATGAAAGCAAAACCAGGCCCCTAAACCAACCTCGCATGGTATGTCACACAAACATTCACACATAAAGTAGTTATTTTCACCCTTTTCTGCAAACTCACTCACTGATCCGCTTGCTGTGGGTACAAGTTACCCAGGCACAAATCTAGGATCAGCTTCCCCCCTTCAATGTTTAACTGTTAACCATTGGAGGGGAAACCACAAAACTGAACTTAGATCAGTGTCTTGGGGCAACTTCATTTTACTTTGACTGGGCTCAGGAGGGGGTTTGGTTGAGCTGTCAGAGGGCCGGATTAGCTCTTTACAATCGTACCCGCAAGTGTCTCCGGGGCGCTGGGAGGGTGCAGTGCGCCCTATGCCTGTGCTCCGCCCGTGCCGGGCGAATGTGGGCATTGAGCCTAAGGGAGAGATGCGAGTGGTATGCACCAGATCACCAGTGCTCACCCACAGCCCGGTTTAACCTGTGCCTGCACTATGGAGGGTCCGGGCTAAAGTGGTCATCAAGCCTGGAGGAGTGGTGCCAAGGCTGCGCACCAGAGCTCCAGTGCTCCCCCACAGCCCGGTCCTTCTGGTACCTCCTCCACGCACCAGGCCTCCTGTAGGTCTCCCCAGCCTGGTGGGTCCCGTGGCAGCCCCACGCACCAGGTTGTCTCTCCGTCTCCTCCCTCCAGGTTCTCCCCCCTGTCCGGAGCTGCCAGAGCCACCCTCCTGTCCGGAAATGCCAGAGCCACCCTCCTGTCCGGAGCTGCCAGAGCCGCCCTCCTGCCCGGAGCTGCCAAAACTGCTCTCCTGTCTGGAGCTGCCAGAGCCGCCCTCCTGTCCGGAGCTGCCAGAGCCGCCCATCAGTCAGGAGCTGCCAGAGCCGCCCGTCAGTCGGGAGCTATCAGAGCCGCCCGTCAGTCAGGAGCTGCCAGAGCCGCCCGTCACTCCGGAGCTGCCAGAGTTGCCCTTCACTCCGGAGCTGCCGGAGTCGCCCTTCACTCAAGGCGCTGCCGGAGTCCCCTGCCTGTCCGGCGCCACAAAGGCACCACTTAAGTGGGCCAAGACCATGGTGGGACCCACTTCCCGCACCAGAGCCCGCACCAGAGCCACCACCTCGGACATATGCCCACCCAGACCCTCCCCTATGGGTTTAGGTTTTGCGGCCGGAGTCCGCACCTTTGGGGGGAGTACCTTAGTTCCTTTTAATGTCTCTATTTTAGTTTGGTCAGGGCTTGAGTTGGGGTGGGCATTCTATGTGTTGTTCTATGTTTTTGTATTTCTGTGTTTAGCCTGGTATGGTTCCCAATCAGAGGCAGCTGTTTATCGTTGTCTCTGATTGAGACCAATACTTAGGCAGCCTGTTTTCCCACTATGATTTGTGGGTAGTTGTTTTCTGTTTTGTGTTGCTGCACCTTACAGGACTGTTTTTTTTGTTTTGTTATTTTGTTTAGTGTTTCTGTTCCAATAAATAACATGAACACTTACCATGCTGCGCATTGGTCCGATCCTTCATACTCCTCGCCAGAAGAGGAAGATAACCGTTACACTTGTTTTTGAAAGAAAAGCACAGGGCCCATTATCAGCAACCATCGCCCCTGTGTTCCAATGGCACATTGTGTTAGCTAATCTAAGTTTATAATTTTAAAAGGCTAATTGATCATTAGAAAACTATTTTGTAATTATGCTAGCACAGCTGAAACTGTTGTTCTGATTAAAGAAGCAATAAAACTGGTCTTGTTTAGACTAGTTGATTATCTGGATCATCAGCATTTGTGGGTTCGATTACGGGCTCAAAATGGCCAGAAACAAATAACTTTCTTCTGAAACTCATCAGTCTATTCTTGTTCTGAGAAATTAAGGCTATTCCATGCGAGAAATTGCCAAGAAACTGAAGATCTCGTACAACGTTGTGTACTACTCCCTTCACAGAACAGCGCAAACTGGCTCTAACCAGAATAGAAAGAGGAGTGGGAGGCCCTGGTGCACAACTGAGCAAGAGGACAAGTACATTAGAGTGTCTACTTTGAGAAGCAGACACCTCGCAAGTCCTCAACTGGCAGCTTCATTAAATAGTACCCGCAAAACACCAGTCTCAACGTCAACAGTGAAGAGGCGACTCCGGGAAGCTGGCCTTCTAGGCAGAGTTACTCTCTCCAGTGTCTGTGTTCTTTAGCCTATCTTAATCTTTTCTTTTTATTGGCCAGTCTGAGATATGGCTTTTTCTTTGCAACTCTGCCTAGAAGGCCAGCATCCCGGAGTCGCCTCTTCACTGTTGGCGTGTAGACTGGTGTTTTGCGGGTACTACCACTTTGACAACTATGAGCCCAAATGTGCACTTCACATTTCCATATCATAAAACTCATGTCATATACGGTGTCAATGTTTATGATCCCCATGTTAGATGTACAAGATGACATGGCGTTATACCCTGGGTTATTCTGAACACTCACATGAATGCATGACTCCTTTCTACCAAAATGACCATCTGTTTCTCTGAATTGCCCTGTGACACCATAACACCGTAAGATCCTATTTTATAACTTAGCTATTCATGTTGGCAATTAACAAGCTTTTAAATGATGTCCACCTGACCAAGATTGGGATTTATAATGGACCATTTTGGATTGCGTAAACAAAAACAGTAATTGCAGGGCTGTGTTCCAAACAAAGAGCTCTTGCTCTAGTTCCTCAACGGCACGGCTAGACGAGCCCAAAAAGTACCTTGTAGTTGAAGGCTCTTCCTTAAAATGGTAATTAAACTACTTCAGAACTGGGTATTCTTTGGAAAGGTCAAACCCTTTTTTTGTCTTATTTTGCACCTACCCCACATTTTCCAGGAATCATGTTAATCATGTTACTGAATGTTTCCAGAGAATTTTCAGATTTTCGTTATCAACAAGTGCGGCGAAAAGTACAGTAAATGTAAATGTACATAAAATCAACAGAGTAAAGTTCAGATTCAGTCCAGTTGAACTGTTGTGTCCTCAACTTTGGTCTAAACATTTCCCCCTAATCTCCAAACTGTTCCCATTCAATTGCTACCATGCTTATGTATTTTACATTTCTTCTGTAATGAACATTTTAATGTAGCCCTATCCATATAGGCCAATTCCCACAGGTCTAACGAGTTAAGTCAAAATACCAGTTTCTTATTCGTCGAAAGAGACTTGTCAGTCGTCAGTAGTCACGGAGACAGTAATTACTGTTCTGGATGTCTGTGTGTCTGCAGGATCCTCCAGCGACAAAACAAAAAACCACAACAGAAACTTCTCTCCTGTTTGCTTCCTCCTGTGATGTTATGTATAGGCCTGTTTATTAGACAGAGAGCATGTGTGTGTGTGTGTGTGTGTGTGTGTGTGTGTGTGTGTGTGTGTGTGTGTGTGTGTGTGTGTGTGTGTGTGTGTGTGTGTGTGTGTGTGTGTGTGTGTGTGTGTGTGTGTGTGTGTGTGTGTGTGTGTGTGTGTGTGTGTGTGTGTGTGTGTGTGTGTGTGTGTGTGTGTGCAAGAGAGAGAGAACAGAGGGAGAGAGAAAGACAGAGATAGAGGTACAAAGTTAGAAAAGAGGACAATAAAATAGTCACAATGAGCGAGAGAGAGAACAGAGTGAGAGAGAAAGACAGAGATAGAGGTACAAAGTTAGAAAAGAGGACAATAAAGTAGTCACAATGAGCGAGAGAGAGAACAGAGGGAGAGAGAAAGACAGAGATAGAGGTACAAAGTTAGAAAAGAGGACAATAAAATAGTCACAATGAGTGAGAGAGAACAGAGGGAGAGAGAAAGACAGAGATAGAGGTACAAAGTTAGAAAAGAGGACAATAAAGCAGTCACAATGAGCTTATAGGCCTGACCAGAGTTGCAGTTTGTGTATTATCATCAAGTTCCAGTAATGATTGTCAAAGTTGGTACACACACACACCCTGATACCGTACATACACACACACACGGGGTGAGTCAAAAGACTTGATTAACGAGTGAGGCCGGACACAGAGAACACACTCAATTACCTGTGGTCAGGTCACGATATCTCTGTTTGGGAAACATGCTGTAATTACCGTCATCAGCGTGTGTGTGTGTGTGTGTGTGTGTGTGTGTGTGTGTGTGTGTGTGTGTGTGTGTGTGTGTGTGTGTGTGTGTGTGTGTGTGTGTGTGTGTGTGTGTGTGTGTGTGTGTGTGCGCGTGTGTGTGCATGTGCGTGGTATGTGTATATGTGGGGGTTGGTTCTTCTATCCTTGTCGGGATGTAAAATCCCCCAAATTCCTCACAAGAATAGTAAAACATGTGGACAAAGGCTATTTAAGCTTAGGGGTTAGGCTAAGGGTTTGAGTTACAATTAGGGTTAGAGTTAGGGTTAGAATTAGGGTTAGAGTTAGGATTAGAATTAGGGTTAGAGTTAGGGTTAGAATTAGGGTTAGAATTAGGGTTACAGTTAGGGTGAGAGTAAAGGTAAGAGGTTAGTGGATACATTGTATACATTGTATTGCCTGTTTGGGGTTAGTTTTAGGTTCAGGGTTTGGGTTATGAGTTAGTTTTAGGTTCAGGGTTTGACTTAGGGGTTAGTTTTAGGTTCAGGGTTTGGGTTATGAGTTAGTTTTAGGTTCAGGGTTTGGGTTTGGAGTTAGTTTTAGGTTCAGGGTTTGGGTTAGGGGTTAGTTTTAGGTTCAGGGTTTGGGTTAGGAGTTAGTTTTAGGTTCAGGGTTTGACTTAGGGGTTAGTTTTAGGTTCAGGGTTTGGGTTATGAGTTAGTTTTAGGTTCAGGGTTTGGGTTTGGGAGTTAGTTTTAGGTTCAGAGTTTGAGTTAGGGGTTAGTTTTAGGTTCAGGGTTTGGGCTAGGGGTTAGTTTTAGGTTCAGGGTTTGGGTTAGGAGTTAGTTTTAGGTTCAGGGTTTGACTTAGGGGTTAGTTTTAGGTTCAGGGTTTGGGTTATGAGTTAGTTTTAGGTTCAGGGTTTGGGTTTGGAGTTAGTTTTAGGTTCAGAGTTTGAGTTAGGGGTTAGTTTTAGGTTCAGGGTTTGGGTTAGGGGTTAGTTTTAGGTTCAGGGTTTGGGTTAGGAGTTAGTTTTAGGTTCAGGGTTTGACTTAGGGGTTAGTTTAGGTTCAGGGTTTGGGTTAGGAGTTAGTTTTAGGTTCAGGGTTTGAGTTAGGGGTTAGTTTTAGGTTCAGGGTTTGGGTTAAGAGTTAGTTTTAGGTTCAGGGTTTGAGTTAAGGGTTAGTTTTAGTTTCAGGGTTTGGGTTAAGAGTTAGTTTTAGGTTCAGGGTTTGGGTTAGGAGTTAGTTGTAGGTTCAGGGTTTGAGTTAGGGGTTAGTTTTAGGTTCAGGGTTTGGGTTAGGAGTTAGTTTTAGGTTCAGGGTTTGAGTTAAGGGTTAGTTTTAGTTTCAGGGTTTGGGTTAAGAGTTAGTTTTAGGTTCAGGGTTTGGGTTAGGGGTTAGTTTTAGGTTCAGAGTTTGGGTTAGGGGTTAGTTTTAGGTTCAGGGTTTGGGTGTGTGTGTGTGTGTGTGTGTGTGTGTGTGTGTGTGTGTGTGTGTGTGTGTGTGTGTGTGTGTGTGTGTGTGTGTGTGTGTGTGTGTGTGTGTGTGTGTGTGTGTGTGTGTGTGTGTGTGTTTGAAGTTATTCTTCACAAGGCAGTTTTCTGTTAATGCAATTCCCTCTGTGACGTTGTCAACCACATTATTCGACCATAGGACACCATGTTTAATGTCTAACACATGCTTAAACCACTCACAGGGAGAGCTACTACTGTATGGTCAGATAGGATACATTGTTCTTGATTACCTCCGACCCTAACCGTAGATATGGATATGTGTCAAAGTCATAATCCATATGGTGCATGTGTTTCATAGCCACATAACACTGGAGGACTGGGGGGACTGGGAGAGGACTGAGCTAATGGCCACAGGGCTAGGCCATTAAGCCAGGGGCTTGAGTTCTGGTCACTGCAGTGAGGAGAAGCTTGTCTGTGGGCATGGGAAGGTCTCTGTGGTGGGTGAGTGTCCAGGGTGTGGTGATCAGGATATATTTGAAACTTAGGTAAGTGTATGGCATTGTTGTGATGCCTTATGATGACCAGCTTGGTAACCTGTGTATGTGCGCTTGTGCGTGTGCGTGCGTGTGTGTGTGTGTGTGTGTATGTGTCGTGCATGTGAGCGTTCGTGTTAATTTGTCCCTCCTTGGTTTATTTTGGTTGTTCAAGGCTAGCGAGAGATCCAGGTGTCTTCATTCAAAACACTGGTTTCATTAATAAAGAGAAAGGGAGCCAGGGTGAGGGAAGCAGGAAGGATGTGGAAGGGGGAAAGGGATACATTGTATTGCCGCGCCGCAACCTTCATCACCCAGATTTCTCACACTTTTCATTAAAGAGCAGGTTTGAAAAATATATCTTCATCACACACAAATATTTCAGAGTAAATACATAAGCATAACGATATACTGAGGCATTTATGTTGATATAGATAGTTCAGCTGACAACTGTCACGTTCTGACCTTTATTTCCTTTGTTTTGTTGTTATTTAGTATGGTCAGGGCGTGAGTTGGGGTGGGCAGTCTATGTTTGTTTTTCTATGATTTTGGGATTTCTATGTTTCGGCCTAGTATGGTTCTCAATCAGAGCAGGTGTCGTTAGTTGTCTTTGATTGAGAATCATACTTAGGTAGCCTGGGTTTCACTGTTTGTTTGTAGGTATTTGTTTCCGTGTCTGTGTTTGTCGCCACACAGTACTGTTTCGGTTTGGTCACGTTTATTGTTTTTGTATTCATAGTGTTCAGTTTATGTTTTTAAATAAACAACCATGGACACATACCACGCTGCATCTTGGTCCGATCCTTGCTACACCTCTTCAGAGGAAGAGGAAGAAATCAGACGTTACAACACAGTAATGTACCTAGGTGCAAACATGAACAAACAATTTGACATTTGAGTTCAATTTATTGACATAAAATAACTTTAGTTGAAGACTTTCACTTCAATTGACCCTATCAAATGCTTTCTTATTATTCCCTTTCTCTGCTTCCCCATCTTTATCCCCTATCTTCCTCTTCCTCTCTCTGCTTCTCCATCTTTATCCCCTATCTTTCTCTTCCTCTCTCTGCTTCCCCATCTTTATCCCCTATCTTCCTCTTCCTCTCTCTACTTCCCCATCTTTATCCCCTATCTTCTTTATCTTCCTCTCTCTACTTCCCCATCTTTATCCCCTATCTTTCTTTATCTTCCTCTTCCTCATCTTTTCCCCATCTTTATCCCCTATCTTTCTTTATCTTCCTCTTTCCTCTTCCTCTACTTCCTCCCCATCTTTATCCCCTATCTTTCTTTATCTTCCTCTCTCTACTTCCCCATCTTTATCCCCTATCTTTCTTTATCTTCCTCTTCCTCTCTCTACTTCCCCATCTTTATCCCCTATCTTTCTTTATCTTCCTCTTCCTCTCTCTGCTTCCCCATCTTTATCCCCTATCGTTCTTTATCTTCCTCTTCCTCTCTCTCCCTCTTCATCCTATTTCCCGTATGGAGCGTGGATTCCACTTGTATGCCCTCCTGTCACAGACATCCGACTCATCTGAGAGACATGTATTGCATAAATGCTGAATGGGAATACCTTCCATATGTTCTGTACACGTATGCTGCCAACCCAAGTGGGTTTTATGTCTGCGTCTGCGGAGGCTGCTGAGGGGAGAATGGCTCGTAATAATGGCTGGAATGGAGTCAATGGAATGGAATGGCTTCCATGTGGTTGATTAGATTCCATTGACTCCATTCCAGTCTTTATTATGAACTGTCCTCCCCTCAGCATCCTCTACTGGCATACATGTATCTGTGTATATGACGCTCTGTGCATAACAGACTTCCATTACCAAATACGTCATGATTGTGAGTGTGCGTGTCAGTGACAAAGTCAGACAGAGATGTTGACGCTCTGTATAAAACACACAAACACACTTCTATTAACAAATAACCCAGATGTGAGTAAGACAGTCAGGCAGACGGACAATACATTCATCCATGGGCTACAGACATAAACATGTTATTCCCCAGATCTGATGACATATACAGTTGAAGTCGGAAGTTTACATACACCATAGCCAAATCATTTAATCAGTTTTTCATAATTCCTGACATTTAATCCTAGTAAAAACTCCCTGTTTTAGGTCAGTTAAGATTACCACTATATTTTAACAATGTGAAATGTCAGAATAATAGTAGAGAGTGATTTATTTCAGCTTTAATTTCTTTCATCACATTCCCAGTGGGTCAGAAGTTTACATACACTCAATTACTATTTGGTAGCATTGCCTTCAAATTGTTTAACTTAGGTCAAACGTTTTGGGTAGCCTTCCAAAAGCTTCCCACAATAAGTTGGGTAAATTTTGTCCCATTCCTCCTGATAGAGCTGGTGTAGCTGAGTTAGGTTTGTAGGCCTCCTTGTTCGCACATGCTTTTTCAGTTCTGCCTACAAATTTTCTATAGGATTGAGGTCAGGGCTTTGTGATGGCCACTCCAATACCTTGACTTTGTTGCCATTTTGCCACAACTTTGGAAGTATGCTTGGGGTCATTGTCCATTTGGAAGACCCATTTACGACCAAGCTTTAACTTCCTGACTGATGTCTTGAGATGTTGCTTCAATATATTCAGAAAATTTTCCTACCTCATGATGCCATCTATTTTGTGAAGTTCATCAGTCCCTCCTGCAGCAAAGCACCCCCAAAACATGATGCTGCCACCCCCGTGCTTCACGGTTGGGATGGTGTACTTTGGCTTGCAAGCCTCCCACTTTTTCCTCCAAACATAATGATGGTCATTATGGCCAAACAGTTCTATTTTTGCTTCATCAGACCAGAGGACATTTCTCCAAAAAGTACGATCTTTGTCCCCATGTGCAGTTGCAAACCGTAGTCTGGCTTTTTTATGGCGGTATTGGAGCAGTGGCTTCTTCCTTGCTGAACGGTCTTTCAGGTTATGCCGATATAGGACTCGTTTTACTGTGGATATAGATACTTTTGGACCTGTTTCCTCCAGCATCTTCACAAGGTCCTTTGCTGTTGTTCTGTGATTGATTTGTACTTTTTGCACCAAAGTACATTCATCTCTAGGAGACAGAACGCATCTCCTTCCTGAGTGGTATGATGGCTGCGTGGTCCCATGGTGTTTATACTTGCGTACTATTGTTTGTACAGATGAAAGTGGTACCTTCAAGCATTTTGAAATTGCTCCTAAGGATGAACCAGACTTCTTGGAGGTCTACATTTTTTTCTGAGGTCTTGGCTGATTTCTTTTGATTTTCCCATGATGTCAAGCAAAGCGGCACTGCGTTTGAAGGTCGGCCTTGAAATACATCCACCGGTACACCTCCAATTGACTCAAATTATGTCAATTAGCCTATCAGAAGCTTTAAAGCCATGACATCATTTTCTGGAATTTTCCAAGCTGTTTAGAGGCACAGTCAACTTAGTGTATGTAAACGTTTGACCCACTGGAATTGTGATACAGTGAATTATAAGTGAAATAATCTGTCTGTTAACAATTGTTGGAAAAATTACTTGTGTCAGGAGTTTTAATGACTCCATCCTAACTGTATGTAAACTTCCAACTTAAACTGTAGTTGTCCCACAGTCTTATACAGGCTCCAAACACTTTGTACCCTGTCAAAGAGGAAGACATTTATTCTAACTATTACGTAGGTCAGCTTTGTCACCCACACAACTCCCCTGCCTAAAAAATCTGCTCCCGTTTGTTTAAAGCTGTGGCTGTGAGAGAAAGATATATTACTTTTGTATTATTTGGTCTGTTATTATCTTGTTATGGCAATGTAGGTAAACAAAGCGATAGATGATAGATAGAGAGATAGAAACAAGGGTAAAGATTTTAGGATGTGTCCAGTGTGCCTGGTGTCTCTGTAAATGTGCTGACATCAGATGTTTTTCCTGTTAATCAAGGAGCCCCCGGGGACGTGACAGGGAGCAGGGACACGCAGAGGACGGCTTAGTGCGCAAGCGCGTGCATGTGCTTGAGTGACTTCTGCATCTTCACTCAAGCCAGTCCCTGGCCCTCTGCTTAATTATCGGTCTTATCAGTCTTCCTCTTGCCTGTCTCACCATCTTTCTTTTTCTGTTTCTCTCTGATCGTCTATCTCTCTCACATATTATCCTCCCTCTTTTTCACCATCTTTTCCCCTCTCTCTCTCCCCATTTTGGGTCTTATGGGTCTTGTACAAATGTAGGATTTTAATTTGATCACCCTGTGGTGGTGTACTTGAGGTTTAAACATTTCTGAAAAATGTTTCAACCTGTACAAAAATGTTCATTCCTTATAATCGACATTGCGTGGATTATTTACACGAGAGAGTGAGACTTCAGTTGTCTGTCTTTGCCATGACCCTCAGGGCAGTGGACTGAACATGAGAGTGATTTAGGGATAGCCACTCATAAGGAGGATTGGGTCAAAATCCCCCCTTTTCAACAACTCATCTCCCACCAAGGACAATATGACACAAGCCAACGCTGGGACGAACATAACTCTCCACTCCCAACGAGCTCACCGACACAGCTCAATCTGCCGAGACACACACACTTAAACACACTCGCACACACACACATACACAAACACTTTCCAGCACTGTGGTACAGTAATGTAATTAGCCCAAACAGATACTGAAGCTGACAGACTGGAACAGTTTCAACACTGAGAACTAATCCCTGTTAAGACACAGAGAGTCAAAGCAGAGAAGCTGGATGGAAAAGTGAAGAAAACGAGGCGGAGAGAAACTCCACCAACGCTCCAGAGTGTGGGACTAGCTTCAGCAAAAACAAAAATAATCTCAGTTAAAGGCCCCCGCTTACTTCTTGAGTAAGAGTGTGAATAGAAGAGAATAGAACATAATAGGATAGAATAGAAATGTTTACAGTACAATATCTTACAGTTCAGTCTGCTAGCGTCATGGCTTTAAAGTGGCAATCAAGAATTTCAAGACACGCGCCTGTCTGGTTGTAGGTGTGTGTTGTCACAAGACAGAGAGATGGGAAAGAGACAGAGAGAGAGAGAGAAAGAGACAGAGAGAGGGAAAGAGACAGAGACAGGGAAAGAGACAGAGAGAGAGGGAAAGAGACACAGAGAGAGAGAAAGAGACAGAGAGACAGGGAAAGAGACAGAGAGAGAGGGAAAGAAACACAGAGAGAGAGAAAGAGACAGAGAGACAGGGAAAGAGACAGGGAAAGAGACAGAGAGATGGGAAATAGACAGAGAGAGAGGGAAAGAGACAGAGACGGGAAAGAGACAGAGAGAGACGGGAAAGAGACAGAGAGAGACGGGAAAGAGACAGAGACAGGGAAAGAGACAGAGAGAGAAAGAAAGAGACAGAGAGAGGGAAAGAGAAGGGACAGGGAAAGAGACAGAGAGAGAGGGAAAGAGACAGAGAGACTGGAAAGAGACAGAGAGAGAAAGAGACAGAGAGACGGGAAAGAGAAGGAGAGACGGGAAGGAGACAGAGAGAGAGAGAGAGAAAGAAAGAGACAGAGAGACGGGAAAGAGGCAGAGAGAGGGAAAGAGACGGAGAGACGGGAAAGAGACAGAGAGAGAGAAAGAGACAGAGAAACGGGAAAGAGACAGAGAGAGAGAGAAAGAGACAGAGAGACGGGAAAGAGGCAGAGAGACGGGAAAGAGACAGAGAGAGAGAGAAAGAGACAGAGAGACGGGAAAGAGGCAGAGAGATGGGAAAGAGACAGAGAGAGAGGGAAAGAGACAGAGAGACAGGGAGAGAGACAGGGAAAGAGACAGAGAGAGGGAAAGAGACAGAGAGACAGGGAGAGAGACAGGGAAATAGACAGAGAGAGGGAAAGAGACAGAGAGACGGGAAAGAGACAGAGAGACGGGAAAGAGACAGAGAGAGAGAGAAAGAGACAGAGAGACGGGAAAGAGACAGAGAGACGGGAAAGAGACAGAGAGAGAGAGAGAAGAGACAGAGAGACGGGAAAGAGACAGAGAGACGGGAAAGAGGCAGAGAGACGGGAAAGAGACAGAGAGAGAGAGAAAGAGACAGAGAGACGGGAAAGAGGCAGAAAGATGGGAAAGAGACAGAGAGACAGGGAGAGAGACAGGGAAATAGACAGAGAGAGGGAAAGAGACAGAGAGACGGGAAAGAGAGAGAGAGAGAGAGAGAGAGAGACAGAGAGAGATGGGAAAGAGACAGAGAGAGAGGGAAAGAGACAGAGAGAGGGAAAGAGACAGAGAGACGGTAAAGAGACAGAGAGAGATGGGAAAGAGACAGAGAGATGGGAAAGAGACAGAGACAGGGAAAGAGACAGAGAGACGGGAAAGAGAGAGAGAGAGAGAGAGGGAGAGAGACAGAGAGAGATGGGAAAGAGACAGAGAGAGAGGGAAAGAGACAGAGAGAGAGGGAAAGAGTCAGAGAGAGATGGGAAAGAGACCGAGAGACAGGGAAAGAGACAGAGACAGGGAAAGAGACAGAGTGAGAGGGAAAGAGACAGAGGGAAAGAGACCGAGAGAGAGAGAGAGAGAGAGAGAGAGAGAGAGAGAGAGAGAGAGAGAGAGAGAGAGAGAGAGAGAGACAAAAACTCAAAGATAGTTAGATTGGTTCCAGGGCCCTGTAATTTGAAGATGAGACTGTCCCTTGAAAACTATGACACAAACACACACACATACACACACACAGGTTAATGACAGGAGAGGTGCAGCCGGGGGACAGGAACATTGTGATCGACAGGCGACAGCTCAGACTGACACACGAGACCAGGCTAGACTCGGTGGCACCCAGCAACCATCCCGTCCCCGACAACGAATGATTCACTCCCAACTAGAACATTCAGGGTCATAAATGTGCTTTTAAAGAACAAAACCCCTGAAAGATTAAACAGAGACAAATAAAGGGGAAAAGAAGAGAGACACTGGTGCTTGAAGACACTTCGCTGGGCACTTTGACATGACGTTTATGACCTGGATCTAAGGCCACATGTCATCACCCACTTATTTGGCTCAAACCTTGTTTTCCTGAAACAATTGGTGACCAACAGCACAAGAAGAAACACTGGTGTTTAATGTGTGTGTGTGTGCGTGGGTGAGGTTGTGTGCATCAATGCATGTAGAAACAGGTTCGTATGACACACTTGTATTAAAATTAGATTGCAGATCACCGACATGTTGACTAAACAACAATGTGGCTCAACCTCTTCCGCCAACCTAATGAAACACAGCTGTGTATGTGTGTGTGTGTGTGTGTGTGTGTGTGTGTGTGTGTGTGTGTGTGTGTGTGTGTGTGTGTGTGTGTGTGTGTGTGTGTGTGTGTGTGTGTGTGTGCGTGCGTGACGTAACACACAGGAAGAACATCTGACAGACAGACACAAACATCCCGTTGCAACAACACTAAATGCTGATATTCATATTTGAGGAATGAGTAGGAAAACACTACATTGGGGCACTGGGATGCAGAGATACAACCCCTGGTGACACACAGACACACAAACACTCACACACCACTCACAAACACACATGGAAACACAAACACACACAAATAGATAAACACATATGCAGGTAACCTGAGGGGCCTTGCTGACCCGTATAAATGAGAACACACAGTGCCCACACCCTCTGAACGACCCCTGACCCCAAACAATTCAAGTGAACCCCCAGTACATTTTAAGTGACACGGAGCCAGGTGTACACACACATCAGGAATAACACCGCTCCTCTATGATCTGGTCACAGTGGTTCTTGCCTAGTGAATTTCCTTATTCAAAGTATTCTGTGGCACCAAGTATGTATTTTTGTATTAGTATTAACTACTTGGTAGTGGTTGAATTCAACCATAAGTATTAAAAAGCCCAGACCACTAAAAAGCCCAGCCCAAAAAGCACTCACAGTGGCCAATGTGTCATTGTAACCGTACAAACATCCGTGGTGAGTCACATGCAGTGTCTGGTTGATAGCTGTATGGACTGAATAATGGACAGGTAATTATGAGCTATATATACCACTGACCTAACCTTATTGTTATATCATATAGGTACACAGATCTACAATCATTAGTCGTGTCTGTGTTATAGCTGTAAGTATGGAATGAATCATGTAATGACTGTTGGGCCTGGTTTTGTTCCTGGTCAGGTCTCAGGGTTGGTAAGAATTCATAGTCCCGTAGTTGTCACTCTATTCTGTGTGTGTGTGTGTGCGTGTGTGTGTGTGTGTTTTGTATTTGTAATTATTATGGATCGCCATTAGTTCCTGCCAAGGCAGCAACTACTCTTCCTGGGGTCCAGCAACATTAAGGCAGTTATATACAATTACAAATATTACATGACATTATATTTCATAACACTTTTCACAACACATTTAGTGTTCCCTCAGGCCACTACTCTACTACCACATGTCTCCTGCTTAGTATCATTCCGTTTCTCCAAACATCACATTTTGAAGTTGTTCCAAAAGTACAATTTAGAAGGTTGAGGTTAAGGTTTTGTATAGGGTTAAAACATTACGTTTAGACATCATTCTGAATGGCTAAGGTTTTGTATAGGGTTAAAACATTACGTTTAGACATCATTCTGAATGGCTAAGGTTTTGTATAGGGTTAAAACATTACGTTTAGACATCATTCTGAATGTCTAAGGTAAGGGTTAAGGATTGGGATAGGGTAAAAAAAAAAGTGTTTAAACAAGTGTTCCCCACTGCAGCCTGGTCTCATAGACTAGACGTAATATAGTACATGTAAATCCTGGACACTCAAATTAGTATGATATGTTACATTTGGTGTGGTTACAAAAAAACAGAATATTGCATAAGGCAAAAACAAAAGCACAGTGGTTAATTGGGGTGGATGGGTGGGCGTACGACGTGAATGTCTAGCAACCCAAAGGTTGCTTGTTTGAATCTTTTTCAAGCACAACTTTAGCAACTTTGCAACTACTTTTTTCTCTACTTTGAAACTACTTAGCTTGTTAGCTAACCCTTCCCCTAACCCTAACCTTACCCCTAACTTTAACCCTAACCTTAACCCTAACCTTTAGCCTAACTAACCTTAGCCACCTAGCTAACGTTAGCCACCTAGCTAATGTTAGCCACAAAAAAAATGAATTTGTAACGTTTTGCTAATTCGAAACCTATTGTATGAATTGCAATTCATAACATATCATATGAAATGAACGATGGACATCCACAAATGAATACATACCATATGAAACATACATATCATTCTAATTTACATTTACTATGTTACATTTACCCCTGAGTCCAGGTTGACCACTGGGATCAAACAGCCAACTTTCTGATCCAGTCATGGGATGAGATCAGAAGGTTGTGTTTTGATCCCAACGGTGGACACTTAAAAAAAAATTTTTTTTTTTAAATGTATGAATGAATGAATACCTAAACTTAATGTTTTAACACTATCCAAAACCTTAACACCTAACCTTCTGAATTTGACGTTTGGAGAAACATGGATAAATATCTAATTCTGCACTTGAGAGCTTGTTGACTTTGTCTTCTGGGCCCTATTGTCAAAATAGCGAGAGACGTGCTTTTGATTGAGGGTGCTTTGAAGTGTGGACGGAAGTGTTTTGAGGCTAAAGGGGGGTTGGTTAGTACAGAAGAGGGGGATAGGGGACAAGACTGGCAATTTAGACTACAGGTGTGCCCGGTGTTTTTGGGAAAGACGCCAGCTTCAAACACCACACTGCTCCTCCTACTCGCAGGATGAAACAAGAGTCTCTCTAACTGTACTTCAGAGACGAGACACAACAAACCAAGAAAGAAAAGGGAGAGAAGTTTTTTGTTCAAGGTGCTCCTCTTTCTAACCACAACAGGTTGAGAGGAGGAAGTCCCCCGGCACGAGCCAGTTTGGCTGCAATCCACACGGACATACCCCACCAGAACACATAGACATGCATACATATGGATTGACATATACACACATGTAAACACACAATATGCACACAAGCTTTACAAACATATCGGATGTAAACGTACTGGCGGCATGCTGACAGGCAGGCAGACACACAAAAACACACACACACACATTCACACTCAAAACACAAACCCAGACATGGAGAACAACAAAGATCAGAAAACAAAGAACCAGATTTATGGATTAATACACAAAGACAACACATTCTCACACACACCGTCTCACACACTCTCACACACACATCATAAACAAGGGTTGTTAGGGTGTGGACAAGGCAATACCAGTCAGCTAATCCAGTCTCAAGGGGAAACAAACACAACTATCATTGTTTACGTCAGTTTGTCTAGAATTCCCTCTGTGACATCAGTCCTCCCAAGAGCGTATCTGGTGAGCTCTGTGGAAAAAACTCCTACTTGAAAACGTCTATGGTGGTATTGTGAGGAAACCTCCCAAGAGGGATTATTATGGTACCGTGCCAAGAGCCCTCTAGTCCATAAGAATCTCCATCAGGCTGATAGAGTGTGTTGTTGAACTATCCCTACCAGAGGATGATGCCTTGAAACTTGTTACTGGAGCAGGTGCCTTGTCAGATCAGTTCAGATGAAGGACAGGGGGGCAAGGAGAGGAAGCCACTTCAGAGTATCGACCACCCCAAGAGTCATTATCCTTTTGTCTGTCTCAGCATGCGTTTTTCCTTCAGTATCAAACCCATGTACGTTACTTAACCCAGTGACAATGGCTGTAATCTTACTTAATGCAGGGCCATTAGTCAGCAATAATACCGCTATGGTTTCACAACTACAGCATGAGTCACTCCAAATAAGACAATCGAAAGCAACGGGATTCAAATGTAAGGTTCTGCTTTCAAGCACACAAACAAACACACACACACAGACAAACACCCACACCCACACACACACACACACACACACACACACAGACAAACACCCACACACACATACACAGACAAACACCCACACACACATACACAGACAAACACAGCACAGGTCAATCTACTGCATCTCTATAAAGACCATGTGGAGAGGTAAACAGCCTCCTCACAACCCCTCACTATTAATTAAGTCTTCTGAGGACCACTAAACGACTGAGGGCACATAAACATCTCAACACAGCACAGATCAAAGACACTCCCACTATGCAACATTTGCTTGGATCCTGAGCAACAGCAACAAAATGGCTGTGTGTATGTGTGTGGTGGAGTGAGCGCGTGTGTGGTGGTGTAGACGAGGTGAAGGGTACGATGTGTACTTTTTTTGACCAAGACAACGTATTGAGTTAATAGTTGTAGTAGTTGTGGATGCTTTCTGTACCTTTGATGTTGCTGCAGACTGGAGGAGCCAGAGGGACAAGGACTGAGAGAAAGGAGGGACAAGGACTGAGAGAAAGGAGGGACAAGGATTGAGAGAAAGGAGGGACAAGGACTGAGAGAAGGAGGGACAAGGACTGAGAGAAAGGAGGGACAAGGACTGAGAGAAAGGAGGGACAAGGACTGAGGGAAAGGAGGGACAAGGACTGAGAGAAAGGAGGGACAAGGATTGAGAGAAAGGAGGGACAAGGATTGAGAGAAAGGAGGGACAAGGACTGAGAGAAGGAGGGACAAGGACTGAGAGAAAGGAGGGACAAGGACTGAGAGAAAGGAGGGACAAGGACTGAGAGAAAGGAGGGACAAGGACTGAGAGAAAGGAGGGACAAGGATTGAGAGAAAGGAGGGACAAGGACTGAGAGAAGGAGGGACAAGGACTGAGAGAAAGGAGGGACAAGGACTGAGAGAAAGGAGGGACAAGGACTGAGGGAAAGGAGGGACAAGGACTGAGAGAAAGGAGGGACAAGGACTGAGAGAAAGGAGGGACAAGGACTGAGGGAAAGGAGGGACAAGGACTGAGAGAAAGGAGGGACAAGGATTGAGAGAAAGGAGGGACAAGGACTGAGAGAAGGAGGGACAAGGACTGAGAGAAAGGAGGGACAAGGACTGAGAGAAAGGAGGGACAAGGACTGAGGGAAAGGAGGGACAAGGACTGAGAGAAAGGAGGGACAAGGATTGAGAGAAAGGAGGGACAAGGATTGAGAGAAAGGAGGGACAAGGACTGAGAGAAGGAGGGACAAGGACTGAGAGAAAGGAGGGACAAGGACTGAGAGAAAGGAGGGACAAGGACTGAGAGAAAGGAGGGACAAGGATTGAGAGAAAGGAGGGCCAAGGATTGAGAGAAAGGAGGGACAAGGACTGAGAGAAGGAGGGACAAGGACTGAGAGAAAGGAGGGACAAGGACTGAGAGAAAGGAGGGACAAGGACTGAGAGAAAGGAGGACAAGGACTGAGAGAAAGGAGGGACAATGACTGAGAGAAAGGAGGGACAAGGACTGAGGGAAAGGAGGGACAAGGACTGAGAGAAAGGAGGGACAAGGACTGAGAGAAAGGAGGGACAAGGACTGAGGGAAAGGAGGGACAAGGACTGAGAGAAAGGAGGGACAAGGACTGAGAGAAAGGAGGGACAAGGCCTGAGAGAAGGAGAGACAAGGACTGAGAGAAAGGAGGGACAAGGACTGAGAGAAAGGAGTGACAAGAAATTAGGGAGGAGGAACCTGGAGGAGAGGAGAACGATAGAAAGATGAGGAGCTAGACGAAAGAGTTTGGTCAATAACCTCATGAAGATGCTGTCGTGGATCATGTGATGATGACTTGAATTAGCTCGGCCCACACAGTCAGGCGAACCACAAATTAACACGTCCACACATGTTCACATGCACAAAGTAAACACCTACATATGAGGAACATGGAGAGGGTGTGATGAAACAAGGAGTTTCAAAATGACCGGTTCATTTCAGCAGAGGGAACGGATTGACATGAAATGGCTAAAGTCAGTAAAACAGGGTCAACCAGAGACTTGCTTGGTATCCAAACTGAATGTTCGCTGTGTTCCACCATTCTTTAACTGTATCCAAACTTAATGTTCGCTGTGTTCCACCAATCTTTAACTGTATCCAAACTGAATGTTCGCTGTGTTCCACCATTCTTTAACTGTATCCAAACTGAATGTTCACTGTGTTCCAGCATTCTTTAACTGTATCCAAACTGAATGTTCGCTGTGTTCCACCATTCTTTAACTGTATCCAAACTTAATGTTCGCTGTGTTCCACCAATCTTTAACTGTATCCAAACTGAATGTTCGCTGTGTTCCACCATTCTTTAACTGTATCCAAACTGAATGTTCACTGTGTTCCAGCATTCTTTAACTGTATCCAAACTGAATGTTCGCTGTGTTCCACCATTCTTTAACTGTATCCAAACTGAATGTTCGCTGTGTTCCACCATTCTTTAACTGTATCCAAAATGAATGTTCACTGTGTTCCACCATTCTTTAACTGTATCCAAACTGAATGTTCACTGTGTTCCACCATTCTTTAACTGTATCCAAACTGAATGTTCACTGTGTTCCACCATTCTTTAACTCTATCCAAACTGAATGTTCACTGTGTTCCACCATTCTTTAACTGTATCCAAACTGAATGTTCACTGTGTTCCACCATTCTAAAACTGTATCCAAACTGAATGTTCACTGTGTTCCACCATTCTAAAACTGTATCCAAACTGAATGTTCACTGTGTTCCACCATTCTTTAACTGTATCCAAACTGAATGTTCACTGTGTTCCACCATTCTTTAACTGTATCCAAACTGAATGTTCACTGTGTTCCACCATTCTTTAACTGTATCCAAACTGAATGTTCACTGTGTTCCACCATTCTTTAACTGTATCCAAACTGAATGTTCACTGTGTTCCACCATTCTAAAACTGTATCCAAACTGAATGTTCACTGTGTTCCACCATTCTAAAACTGTATCCAAACTGAATGTTCACTGTGTTCCACCATTCTTTAACTGTATCCAAACTGAATGTTCACTGTGTTCCACCATTCTTTAACTGTATCCAAACTGAATGTTCACTGTGTTCCACCATTCTTTAACTGTATCCAAACTGAATGTTCACTGTGTTCCACCATTCTTTAACTGTATCCAAACTGAATGTTCACTGTGTTCCACCATTCTTTAACTGTATCCAAACTGAATGTTCACTGTGTTCCACCATTCTTTAACTGTATCCAAACTGAATTCACACTCTGCTAATAGTTACATGGGTGTGGGTAGAGGTTTAGGTAGTTGTACTGGACTAGAGTTGTAATACCTGTTACCATGCTGCCTGGGTGCCTGGTGTGAATTGACTATAATTGTATCGGTGCTCTTGTGCATGTAGTCTGGTCTTAGCGCTAGTGGCCCTCTCCGTCTGCGTCGCCTGACTGTGTCTCAGCACCATGATGCTACAGTGAGTCACAGCCCAGTCAGTGGAACTTACTGACTTGGCCAGAGACTAAGGGACTTTCCATCAATCTCCTAATAACCCACTCTTCCTGTCTTCGTCTCCCACTCACCATCTCTCTCTTCTCCCCCTTCCTCTTCTCCCTCTCGCCATCTCTCCATCTCACCTTTACCTCTCTCTTACTCTCCCAATCGCCTTCTATCCCTCTCTCCTCTCCCTTCTCCACTCCCTCTTGCCTTCTCCCTCTCTCCTTCCCTCCCTCTCTCCCCCTCTCCCTCTCTCATTCTTTCCTTCTCTCCGCCTTTCTCCTCTCCCAATCGCCTTCTCAACCTCTCTCATCCTCTCCTCTCTCTCTCCTCCTCTCCCTCTCTCCTTCTCAACCTCTCTCCTCCTCTCCTCCTCTCCATCTCTCCTTCTCAACCTCTCTCCTCCTCTCCTCCTCTCCCTCTCTCCTTCTCAACCTCTCTCCTCCTCTCCCTCTCTCCTTCTCAACCTCTCTCCTCCTCTCCTCCTCTCCATCTCTCCTTCTCAACCTCTCTCCTCCTCTCCCTCTCTCCTTCTCAACCTCTCTCCTCCTCTCCTCCTCTCCCTCTCTCCTTCTCAACCTCTCTCCTCCTCTCCTCCTCTCCCTCTCTCTGTCTCAACCTCTCTCCTCCTCTCCTTCTCTCCATCTTTCCTCAATCACCTCCAACAACACCATTTGCCATAGTCAGCTTTATACACGGCCACTGATCTATTAAGACTTCAAGGATGGATGAAAAACATATTGTGGAAAGTCACTTTGTCATTTTATTGCCCAGTGATCATAACGGAACAGAGGTCAGAATAGGACGCCAATGAAGAGAACGTATGTATGTAAACCATCATCCGGAAACTGAGCACCGTGATTAGAATCAAGTGCAGGTGGCATTTCTGGCACTGATGCTAATGTTTCTAGTTAGAGCCAAAATGGCAGCCATCCAAAGACACAGGCCTGATCAGTTACCCCCCTAATGTCTGGCACTGCCTAACCCAGGAGCTCAAATCAAATCAAATCAAATCAAATTTTATTTGTCACATGCACATGGTTAGCAGATGTTAACCATGTTGTCCAGATGGGTTAGGGCAGTGTGCAGTGTGGTTGAGATGGCGTCGTCTGTGGACCTATTTGGGCGGTAAGCAAATTGGAGTGGGTCTAGGGTGTCAGGTAGGGTGGAGGTGATATGGTCCTTGACTAGTCTCTCAAAGCACTTCATGATGACGGAAGTGAGTGCTACGGGGCGGTAGTCGTTTAGCTCAGTTACCTTAGCTTTCTTGGGAACAGGAACAATGGTGGCCCTCTTGAAGCATGTGGGAACAGCAGACTGGTATAGGGATTGATTGAATATGTCCGTAAACACACCAGCCAGCTGGTCTGCGCACGCTCTGAGGGCGCAGCTGGGGATGCTGTCTGGGCCTGCAGCCTTGCGAGGGTTAACACGTTTAAATGTTTTGCTCACCTCCGCATGTTTTCGTTGCAGGCCGTGTCAGTGGCACTGTATTGTCCTCAAAGCGGGCAAAAAAGTTATTTAGTCTGCCTGGGAGCAAGACATCCTGGTCCGTGACTGAGCTGGATTTATTCTTATAGTCCGTGATTGACTGTAGACCCTGCCACATACCTCTTGTGTCTGAGCCGTTGAATTGAGATTCTACTTTGCCTCTATACTGACGCTTAGCTTGTTTGATAGCCTTACGGAGGGAATAGCTGTACTGTTTGTATTCAGTCATATTACCAGTCACCTTGCCCTGATTAAAAGCAGTGGTTCGCGCTTTCAGTTTCACGCGAATGCTGCCATCAATCCACGGTTTCTGGTTAGGGAATGTTTTAATCGTTGCTATGGGAACGACATCTTCAATGCACGTTCTAATAAACTCGCACACCGAATCAGCGTATTCGTGAATGTTGTTGCCTGACGCAATACGAAACATGTCCCAGTCCACATGATGGAAGCAGTCTTGGAGTGTGGAATCAGCTTGGTCGGACCAGCGTTGGACAGACCTCAGCGTGGGAGCTTCTTGTTTCAGTTTCTGTCTGTAGGCAGGGATCAGCAAAATGGAGTTGTGGTCAGCTTTTCCGAAGGGGGGCGGGGCAGGGCCTTATATGCGTCGCGGAAGTTAGAATAACAGTGATCCAAGGTTTTGCCAGCCCTGGCAAAACCTTGGGAGAGCTGGGAGAGCGAGTGTGTTTGCCAACCCATGGTAGAAATGGTAGCACAATGACATAGCCCAATGCTTCAGCATGTGATTAGACTATTAAATCAGTCAATCGTGACAGTGTGTGTGTGTGTGTGTGTGTGTGTGTGTGTGTGTGTGTGTGTGTGTGTGTGTGTGTGTGTGTGTGTGTGTGTGTGTGTGTGTGTGTGTGTGTGTGTGTGTGTGTGTGTGTGTGTGTGTGTGTGTGTGTGCATGTGTGCACGCGCCTACACACTGCTGTGGGTAGAGATAAGAGAGCTCCGACAGCGCTCTCTGTTTCCCACATCACTAAATGCAGTGAGTGTATGGTTTCTGCAGTTACCAACTGCTTTTTAATCAGCTGTGTTTAACCTCGTCTGTGTGTCGCCCTCTCTAGCATTACACACCAAGTGACTTTATGTATGTCTGTATCTATGAATTCATTTTCTATGAACCAATGGATCTTTGTCCTCAATTAACCTGAATTAACCCTCTGCAGTTGGGCTTATTTCCTGTGGCAATTCCCATACTGTTTTGATAGAATATACTCTGATTCCCATTAGTTTGTGGATTATGTGGAATTTTTGGGCTCATTGTATAGTAGAAGATTGAATTAATGTTTGGTGCCTGCAAGGTACAGTCTGAAAGGGATTCATAAGTTATTGTTATAAATACTAGTGTGTGTCTGTCTGTCTGTCTGTCTGTCTGTCTGTCTGTCTGTCTGTCTGTCTGTCTGTCTGTCTGTCTGTCTGTCTGTCTGTCTCTGTCTGTCTGTCTCTCTCTCTCTCTCTCTCTCTCTCTCTCTCTCTCTCTCTCTCTCTCTCTCTCTCTCTCTCTCTCTCTCTCTGGGTGGTCTGTCCTCCCTCTACTCTCCAGTGGTGTGAGGGTGTTCTGGGGGTAGTTACAGGACTTCCTTCCCCCCCAGCTTCCTCTCTGGTTCCTGCCTAGGAAGGCCGTAAAGCACCCACACACCAGGCACATGAGACAGGAGCATTTCTCCCTCTAATGTTTGGGGTTAACCACCAAACCCTCACCCACTATCCCCCTCTCCCTCCACTTTGTGCCCCCCACAAACCTAGTCCCGTGTGTATACACAGCGGTCATACACAGGCGGTACAAGGAGATACACACACACTCACACACACATAGACACAGGCAGACTGAGCTCCTCATCAAAGAGTGTCGTTTCCCCTGCTCTTCCTTTCCCTGGTCTGGCACCCATTTTGGCATCAATAGCATGAGTTTAAGGGGGCTTTTCCCTCAGATCTGGCAACCGCAGCCAAAGAGTAGCCCAGAGCACCCCAAAGGAAGGAAACAGAGCATTGTTGGAGATATGGGATGATTGGCAGTGTTAAGTAGACTACTTTCTAAATCGGTTACCTGTAATCAGTTACATGTCCACAATTGTAATCTGTAACGTAATCTGATCACTTTCAGTAACTTTTGGATTACTTTCCCCTTCAGAAACATTAGAAAAAGACAAAAAAGGATCCATCAAACGCATTTGGTGTGTCATCATAGTGGTTTCTGACTTTAGGTCGGACTTGCTCAGTTGGAATACATTTAAACTTGCACCTTTTTTCAATGCAGAATTGAACGTCAACAAGGAAACAGAAAGGTGTCATAATGTATTTTTTTTTCGAATTCTTTCTGAATTCAAAAGTAATCAAAGAAGTAATAATCAATTTTTTCAAAAGGTATCTGTAATCTGATTACAATATTTTTGTTCGTAATGCAACTCATTACAGTTCTGTTTTTTGTAATCAGATTACATGTAATCAGTTACTCCCCAAACCTGACGATTGGCATGTCTGTGTCTGTGAGGTTTAGGGTTAGGGTTAGGGTTAGGGTTAGTTTTCCCCAGATTTCGGCTAATTTGAGCCAAAATCTTCCCCGCTAATCAGGGACTGATTTAGACCTGGGACACCAGGTGGGTATGGAGCATTTACTCCTCAGTCTGAAGTGTCCCCACTTGCTCCAGCGAATAGCTAGTTTTTTTGCGTGGCTCCAAACTGGTAAGACGCTTCAGGAGGGCGGTGACGTGTTGTAGCAAGGCAGAGTTCCTGAGTTCTAGCCTGGGTGTGAACCGAATCAGCAGGAAGTGGTACTCGCTAAGCAAGCATTGTGACGTCCTTTACAGGTGCATTTACTAATTAGGTAGAACAGAAAAGCAGCAGTATTCCGGACCTTGTAGGGTAAGATTTGAATACCTTACAATAGCCTAGGCTAACAACAACCAAACCTTCCATGGAAATGAATCAATACTCTACAAAAGTAGTAACCCATGTCGAAAGAATGATATGAGAAACATTGAAGGTGATGTTTCCCATAGCCTAACATGTTATGCCAAATAAGTGTCCTTGTGCACAAAGCCGTAGCTTATTACCAGTTTAAATGACTCATATTCAGTAAGCACAAACACATATGTAATCTGATTGTGGTGATTATTTCTCAATCCCTGGCCATAAAGACTCATGGTGCAAGCTGCCTACGTTGTCCAAATCTCCTCTCATGGAGATTCTACGAAGCACCACAATGAGTCATATCTTCACTTCTGAGAAATTTGCATTCGTTTAGCAATTAGCACTTAGCTTAATCTGCTAATGATTCTTCATTGTTCTTAAAGGGGACATGCATGTTTCCTAATACATAATGTGTCACATCTCCCTCTATAAAACAGAGAAATATAGACTGATATACTATGAAAAAAATATACAAAGACCAGACAATGACGAAAAGGGTTTCTGCTTTTGCGGCTTCTGAGATTGGAGAGTGTGAGAGAGAAAAACACAACCCTGGTTATTTCAAGAGACTGTGTGAATGTGATGTCAGTAAAATCTACATAGTTCCCTCTTTTTCTCACGCAAATGTCCACTCTGACCTATTTCCTGTCTCACAGGAAGTCAAGGGTGTGTAGTAGCGACTGTTCACAGGCCTTAGCAGCGCAATGGATGGTGGCAAGGTTTGTGTGTGTGTGTGTGTGTGTGTGTGTGTGTGTGTGTGTGTGTGTGTGTGTGTGTGTGTGTGTGTGTGTGTGTGTTTTAGCACAAAGGTGGTCATTTATCTACAAGCTCTCACAATCCCAAATCAGAATTCATCCGTGTTTCCCAAACGTTAAATTTCAAAGTGTTTTAAGGTTACGGTTAGGCATTAACTCCAAATGGTGAAGGTAAGGTTAAGGATTGGCATAGGCTTAAAACATATCTATCAAAAAAACATGTAACCTTTGGTGTCAGAGGCAGATGCTTACACCCATCCACCATCCACATTCACAACTGAAACCTATTTGAAGGTAATAGTGCTCGCTGTTGCCCCTAGTGGCCGGTTTACAAGTCATCTCCCGACGTACTCAAACATGGATGGAAGTTGGATCCTGGCCTGCCTACATTTATTGTGTGTTAAAACTGTTACACAGCATGTGTTGGATTTCACACCATGTTCAGAATACACCCTTGCAACACAGTATGCTCAGTACTCTCTCTGCCACTCTCTCTCTGTCAAGTATTGCAAACCAACACTTTCCCATGTTTCCAAATCATTTTATCACTTCCCCTGTTACTAAATCTCTATGTTTTCACTCAAAGTATCTAACCAAACCCATCCACACTCATGCACGCACCCACACACACACACACACACACACACACACACACACACACACACACACACACACACACACACACACACACACACACACACACACACACACACACACACACACACACCACGCACACTTTTAATCACCGATACACACTTGCCCATGCGAACACAGAGCCTCGTTGGGCACGTGTGTATGAAGTAAAGTGAAGTGAAAGTGTGTGAAAGTGAATTTTTTGCCCAGACCACTCGGCACAGAAGAAACTAATTGAGACCGTAGCCTGCAGTTGAGGAAGCCAGAATGGCTGTGTGTGGCTCTAGTGCTGACTGAGCCCTTTCACTTTGTGTGTTGAGTGTGTTGTTGAGTGTGTTGTCCTTTGTGTGTTTATATTGTAAAGCTGAAACAATGTGCACATACTGTAAATGAATGTACTCAACCTAAACCACGTACAGTGAGAAACATTCAGGAGGAGGACTGATTTAGTAAAGCAGAAATATATAGAAAGAGAGAGAGAACGAGAAAAAGAGAGAGAGAGAGAAAGCACTAGTGAAAAAACATATACGACTATTCATTTTCCAAAAAATCTAGATAGATTCCTGGATTACAAAAACAAACATGCTTCCATTGCAGTTCTTAACTTTGCATCTTTCTTCCTCTCCATCTTTGTCACTTGGTGCCACACAGTTCTGGTGTGAGCGAAGTAGTCAATTGTTCCTTCGTTATAGACCACATGGATTGTCACACATTTATTTATACCCTCTGTCTGAGTTAGTCACTTTCAGAAAAACTGCATGTTAGCATTTGTCGTGCCTTCAAAGGCTATTTTTACGAGGCATAACTATTTCTATCCATTTTCATATAGTTTTTCATCTGTGTATTTAAGTTTTGTTCCATAATTTGACTTCCTTCATATGTTCTGAATGTTTACCAAGGAGTGGCTCGAACTGAGAAGTATCCATAACGAGCACGTATGTGTATGCGAGTGTGTACATGTGTGTCACACACACACACACACACACACACACACACACACACACACACACACACACACACACACACACACACACACACACACACACATACACACACTGTACTTGCTATAAAACACACACAGAAGAGTTTGATAAACACTTTAATCATGTTTATAATGTTTGCATATCTTGCATTACTCATCTCATATGTATATACTGTATTCTATTCTACTGTATCTTAGTCTATGCCACACTGACATTGCTCATCCATATATTTATATATTCTTAGTTCATCATTCCTTTACTCAGATTGGTGTGTATATGTTGTGAAATTGTTAGATATTAGTTGTTAGATATTACTGCACTGTCAGAGCTAGAAACACAAGCATTTCACTACACCCGCAATAACATCTGCTCAACACATGTATGTGACCAATAACATTTGATTGTATTAGATTTCATTTTGATTTGATTTGATACATGATTATTCACAAAATCACCTTACACACATAGGCAACAAAGGTACACAGCTCAGCAGGTGGCTTAGTGGATAAGAGTGTTGGACCTGGGCCTGTACCTGAAAGGTTGCTGGTTCAAATCCCTGAGTAGCCTAGTCGGAAATATGTCATTGTGCCCTTGAGCAAGGCACTTAATCCTAGTTTCTCAGGATAAGAGCATCTGCTAAAGTGTAACTCCTCAGTGCCTTCAGAAAGTATTCACACTCCTTGAATAAATGTTTTGTTGTGTTACAGCCTGAATTTAAAATGGATTCAATTGAGATTGTTTGGTCACTGGCCAACACACAATACCCCATAATGTCGAAATGTTTACAAACTAATGAAAAAGTAAAAACTGAAATGTTTTGTGTCAATTAGTATTCAGCCACTTTGTTCTGGCAAGCCTAAATAAGTTCAGGAGTAAACATTTGCTTAACAAATCACCATGTTGCATGGACAATAGTGGTGACTTTAATAGTGTTTAACATGATTTATTTTAACATGATTTTGGAATGACTACTTCATCTTTGTACCCCACACACACAATTATCTTTAAGGCCACTCAGTCGAGCAGTGAATTTCAAACCCAAATTCAACCACAAAGACCAAGGAGATTTTCCAATGCCTCGCTAAGAAGGGCACCTATTGGTTGATGGGTGAATAAATAAAAAAATCAGACATTGAATATCTCTTTGGGTGGTGTATCAATACACCAAGCCACTACAAAGATACAGGTATCCTTCGTAAGAGGAAGGAAACCGCTCAGGGATTTCACCGTGAGGCCAATGGTGACTTTAAAACAGTTACTGGAGTTGCTTTCCAAGAAGACAGTGAATGTCCCTGAGTATCCGAGTTACAGTTTTGACTTAAATCTGCTTGAAAATCTATTGCTATGGCAACTCAGGATGATGAATACCTGTCAAATCAATATATATTTGTTTTATTTTTTTTATATATTTTTTTACAAATGTTAAACATTTTCTTCCACTTTGACATTCAAGTATTTTGTTTAGATCGTTGATAAAAAAATGACAATTAAATCCATTTAAATTATTACCACTTTGTAACAGAAGAAAATGTGGAAAAAGTCAAGGGTGTGAATACTACTCACACAAGCCCTAACATAGAGACATGCATTGATCATGTAAACACAAGTGGATATGCTGGAGACAATAGGAGTTAAGAGTGTGTGTGTGTGTGTGTGTGTGTGTGTGTGTGTGTGTGTGTGTGTGTGTGTGTGTGTGTGTGTGTGTGTGTGTGTGTGCGTGCGTGCGTGCGTGTGTGTGTGTGTGTGTGTGTGTGTGGACAGCAGAGCTGATTAGTCCAGGATGCAGTCAGCCAGACTAATTGGCTATGGCAACGGGGCCTAAACCCCTCTCAAGAAAAAGGAGACCATGTGCTTGGCTTAGTTAGGAGGGGGCGGTGTGTGTGTGTGTGACGAGACAGGGGGACGTGGGGACAGGGGGTTATGGGGGTCCCATCTGTTGCGGTTCACGTTATCCTGTGCAGAGAAGAGACAGAAACATGAAAAGGAAGGTTGGGTGGAAGTTGACCCCTCTTTCCACTGGCACACTTCAACAATCATTCTCTCATGTCATCGTGCCACCTCATCGTCCTCCTGAAAGACATGCCATTCAGTATGTCACCCTTTCAGTCCCTGGTACATCTCCACACTCTCACAACATTTTCAGTATGACACCAAGGACAAGGGTGTCAATGTCATTGCGCTGACGGCCCATTTCTGTAAAAGCAGAGATCAGGATCGCTGCACATTTAAACAATAATGGCACATAATACATATGAAGTAAACATCTTGCTGTCATTTCATTTTGTAATGTGATATCTGTTGACCAGACCGGAAACAGACCAACAGTTCCAAACACTGTGACTAAATAAACACATTTTATATCTGTGAATAAGGTCAAGCTGGAAACCACCTTTTCCCATTGACGTCGGAAGAACACACTTGTTCAAAATGTGATTATTCATCGTACCGTTTAGTATCACACAGACGCGCAGACAGAAGAGGTCGTTCGGTGTGAAACAAACCTGCGGCTTGGTGAGAAATGGGGTTGAGAAATCACTGAAGGTTTTGGACGTGGACGTGGTCAATCAGCTGTTTCTCAACGTGTGAGTGTGTGTGTCAGTGTGGGGGTGTAAGTGTTTGAGACCGCATGGAGGGAACTGAAAGTATGGGAGCAAGCTTTTCATCAAACCTGATGTGTTTGAGACTTTATGTCACTGTCAAAAGCAGCAGGAGAGAATGGGAGAAAATCTGATCAAGATTATTGATCTTAGACTCTTGGACACGACCCACACACACACACCCTACACACACATGCTCAGAGAGAGAGCCGCATACATGGAAAGCACACAAGTACACATCTTCCAGTAAATGGGTCATCCACACACGTACACTGTAGGTAGAAATTACAAACACATGCACAGGAAATCCAGACAATGTTGTAACATATGTCCATTGAGTGATGATGAACAGTATTTCTGTCATTTGGCATTTCTAATGTATCTGGATGTTTATGCAGAGTGTTTATCCAATCAGAGGTGTGTACAGTATGCATGTTTAAGTTTCAGTATGTGGACGATGTCAGTGGGCCTGTTTAGATGTCATGCCATCCCACATGTACTGTGGTGCTCAATGCTCCTAATGATGTTATAGACTTAGTTACTGTTTTGCGAGGTTATATTTTCAGATGACTACAAAGTAATAGTGAATACAAGACACACATTGACACATAGATGATGGTGGTGGTGGTGGGGGAATCTTTGATTCCTTTCCAAATAAACCTACTGAAAATGTGGAAAAAGTTAAGGGGTGTGAATACTACTCACACAAGCCCTAACATGGAGACATGCATTGATCATGTAAACACAAGTGGATATGCTGGAGACAATATGAGTTAAGTGTGTGTGTACGTGCGTGTGTGCGTGTGTGCATCCGGGCATTTTTGCATGCGTGTGTGAGTGACTGTCGATGAGTGTCCCATTGAGAATTGTCCATGGAACTACAGTAAGCTATAGAAATACACCAGAATTTCCCTTCATGGGTGGGTGAGGCCTAATGATGTCCTGAGTCATAATGACAGTGAGAGAGTACAGATGAAAGCTCCTGCTGTCTCCCTCTGACTCCTTAGTCCCTACACGGCATGGCACACTGGACCAGGCTGGGCAGTGTGGGCAATGTAGGAAAACAGGCTGTATCACAACCGTCCGTGATTGGGTGTCTCAAAGGGCGGTGCACAATTGGCCCAACGTCGTCCGGGGTAGGGTATGGCCGGGGTAGGGTATGGCCTGGGTAGGGTATGGCCTGGGTAGGGTATGGCCGGGGTAGGGTATGGCCGGGGTAGGGTATGGCCTGGGTAGGGTATGGCCTGGCCGGGGTAGGGTATGGCCGGGTAGGGTATGGCCTGGGCTAGGGGCCGGGGTATGGCCTGGGTAGGGTATGGCCTGGGTAGGGTATGGCCGGGGTAGGGTATGGCCTGGGTAGGGTATGGCCTGGGTAGGGTATGGCCTGGGTAGGGTATGGCCGGGGTAGGGTATGGCCTGGGTAGGGTATGGCCTGGGTAGGGTATGGCCGGGGTAGGGTATGGCCTGGGTAGGGTATGGCCGGGGGTAGGGGGTATGGCCTGGGTAGGGTATGGCCGGGGTAGGGTATGGCCTGGGTAGGGTATGGCCGGGGTAGGGTATGGCCGGGGTAGGGTATGGCCTGGGTAGGGTATGGCCGGGCTAGGGTAGGGTATGGCCGGGGTAGGGTATGGCCTGGGTAGGGTATGGCCGGGGGGCATGGCGGGGTAGGGTATGGCCTAGGGGTAGGGTATGGCCGGACTAGGGTATGGCCGGGCTAGGGTATGGCCGGGGTAGGGTATGGCCGGGTTAGGGTATGGCCGGGTATGGCCGGACTAGGGTATGGCCGGGGTAGGGTATGGCCGGACTAGGGTATGGCATGGCCGGACTAGGTAGGGCGGACTAGTGTATGGCCGGACTAGGGTATGGCCGGACTAGTGTATGGCCGGAAGGGTATGGGGGTTAGGGTATGGCCGGACTAGGACCGGGGTATGGCCGGACTAGGGTATGGCCGGGTTAGGGTATGGCCGGACTAGGGGCCGGATGGCCGGACTAGGGTATGGAAGGGTTAGGGCATGGCCGGGGTAGGGTATGGCAGGACTAGTGTATGGCTGGACTAGGGTATGGCCGGACTAGGGTATGGCCGGACTAGGGTATGGCCGGACTAGGGTATGGCCGGACTAGAGTATGGCCGGACTAGTGTATGGCCGGACTAGGGTATGGCCGGACTAGGGTATGGCCGGGGTAGGGTATGGCCGGACTAGTGTATGGCCGGACTAGTGTATGGCCGGACTAGGGTATGGCCGGACTAGGGTATGGCCGGTCTAGGGTATGGCCGGGTTAGGGTATGGCCGGACTAGGGTATGGCCGGACTAGTGTATGGCCGGCCAAGGTATGGCCGGACTAGGGTATGGCCGGGTTAGGGTATGGCCGGACTAGGGTATGGCCGGGGTAGGTTATGGCCGGGGTAGGGTATGGCCGGACTAGGGTATGGCCGGACGAGGGTATGGCCGGGGTAGGGTATGGCCGGGGTAGGGTAGGGCCGGACTAGGGTATGGCCGGACGAGGGTATGGCCGGGGTAGGGTATGGCCGGGGTAGGGTAGGGCCGGGGTAGGTTATGGCCGGGGTAGGGTATGGCCGGGGTAGGCCGTCATTGTCAATAAGAATTTGTTCTTAATTAACTGACATTCCCAGTTAAATAAAGGTCAAATAAATGAAAATAAATACATAAAAAGACCACCTATTTATAGTGCCTATAGAAAGTCTACATCCCCTTTCGATTAATTCACATTTTATTGTGTTACAAAGAGGGATTAAAATGGATTCAATTGCAATATTTTGGGTCAACGATCTACACAAAATACTCTATAATGTCAAAGTGGAATTTTTTTAAAGATTCATGAAAAATAAAACACTAATACACCTTGATTAGATAAGTATTCATCCCCGAGTCAATAGGTGGTAGAAACACCTTTGGCAGTGATAACAGCTGTGAGTCTTCTTGAGTAAGTCTCATAAGAGCTTTGCACACCTGTATTGTGCAATATTGGCCCATTATTCTTTTCAAAATTCTTCATGCTCTGTCAAGGTGTTGGGGTGCTAGTGAGAAAATCCTATAGGATTAGTGATTTTTCCAATAGAATCCTATAGGAATCTCATGATCCTATAGGATTTTGTGTCAGCTCTATCACAATCCTATTGGACTACGTTTTCCCTATTGGAAATAAAAATGAATCATATTGGATCCTATAGGATTCTTACAGTCCTGTAGGATTTTGTGTCACCTGTGTCAGAATCCTATTGGAATCCTTTTGCAAATCAAAAGTAATCAGATTGGATCCTATAGGTTTATTCGTTGAAAAAAAAATGTAATATTTAAGATATTTTTAACAATACAAAACATACACATACAAACAACAACATACAGACACACACAAGCATCCACAAAACCACCCCTGCCCAGACCCACCTTCTCTGTAACGGTCTGAGTGTAGTGGGTGAGGAGTCAGGCGCAGGAAGCAGAGAGTTCAGGGGAGTGCTATTTTAATGCACAGAGAAACGGCGAACATAAGCCAACCCCCACAAAAACACAGGGCGTAATGAACAAACAAATGCCCCAAACAGGGGGACTTAAACTGTCCAGAAAAAAACCCACAAAATGGGAAAACACAAAACCCATAGACGTGCACACAAGTACACCAAACAGACATTCACAATAATTAATCCCGCACAAGGAACCAGGCGGGCCGACTGACTAATAAAGCCTTACTACTAACTACCGAACTCAAAACAGGTGCACTCAATAAACACATAAGGAGGGGGAGGAAATAATCAGTGGCAGCTAGTAGGCCGGCGATGACGACCGCCGAGCGCCACCCGAACGGGAAGGGGAGTGTCCTTCGGTCGGAGACGTGACAGTACCCCCCCCCTTGACGCGCGGCTCCTGCAGCGCGCCGACACCGGCCTCGAGGTCGACCCGGAGGACGAGGCGCAGGGCGATCCGGATGGAGGCGATGGAAATCCCTCAACATTGACGGATCCAAAATGCCTGGTGGGTACCCAGCACCTCTCCTCCGGACCGTACCCCTCCCAGTCCATGAGGTACTGCAGGCCCCTCACCCGGTGTCTCGAGTCCAGAATGGCCCGTATCGTATACGCCGGGGACCCCTTGATGTCCAGAGGGGGAGGAGGGACCTCCGGCACCTCACCGTCCTGTAGGGGACCAGCTACCACCGGCCTGAGGAGAGACACATGAAACGAGGGGTTAATACGATAATAGGAAGGGAGTTGTAATCGATAACACACCTCGTTTATTCTCCTCAGAACTTTGAACGACCCTACACACTGCGGCCCAAGCTCCCGGCAGGGCATGAGGAGGGGTAGGTTTCGGGTCGAGAGCCAGACCCTGTCCCCTGGTACAAACACGGGGGCCTCACTGCGGTGGCGGTCAGCACTCCTCTTCTGCCGTCCACTAGCCTGTTGAAGGGATTCCTGGACAGCCCTCCAGGTCTCCTTGGAGCGCTGCACCCATTCCTTCACCGCAGGAGCCTCGGTCTGGCTCAGATGCCATGGTGCCAGGACCGGCTGGTACCCCAACACACACTGAAAGGGGGACACATTATTAGAGGAGTGGCGTAGTGAGTTCTGGGCCATTTCAGCCCAGGGGATGTATCTCGCCCACTCCCTGGCTGGTCCTGGCAGTACGACCGCAGAAACCTACCCACCTCCTGGTTTACTCTCTCCACCTGACCATTAATTTCGGTGGTGATAACCGGAGGTTAGGCTGACCGAGACCCCCAGACGCTCCATGAACGCCCTCCATACTCGGGACGTGAACTGGGGGCCCCGATCAGAAACGATGTCCTCCGGCACCCCGTAGTGCCGGAAGACGTGGGTGAATAATGCCTCTGCAGTCTGTAGGGCTGTTGGGATACCGGGCAACGGGAGGAGACGGCAGGACTTAGAGAACCGATCCACAATCACCAGAACCGTGGGGTTGCCCTGAGACGGGGGAAGGTCGGTCAGGAAATCTACGGATAGATGTGACCATGGCCATTGTGGAACGGGGAGGGGTTGTAACTACCCTCTCGGAAGGTGCCTAGGAGCCTTACCCTGGGCGCATACCAAACAGGAGGAGACATAAACCTTAATGTCCCTAGCCAAGGTAGGCCACCAATACCTCCCCCGAAGGCTCCCCACTGTCATCCTCACCCCAGGGTGACCCGAGGAGGGTAGGACGTGAGCCCACCGAATCAGTTGGTCCCGAACACCAAGCGGCACGTACCTCCGCCCCGCCGGACACTGAGGAGGCGCGGGTTCAGCCCGTAACGCCCGCTCGATGTCCGAGTCCACCTCCCATACCACCGGTGCCATCAGCTTTGAGGCCGGAAGGATGGGAGTAGGTTCGGTGGACCTATCCTCCGTGTCGTAAAGGCGGGACAGTGCATCCGCCTTCACGTTCTGGGAGCCCGGTCTATATGATAAAGTGAACCGGAATCGAGTGAAAAACATGGCCCAACTTGCCTGACGCGGGTTCAGTCTCCTAGCTGCCCGAATATACTCCAGATTTTGGTGGTCGGTCCAGATGAGAAAGGGGTGCTTAGCCCCCTCAAGCCAGTGTCTCCACACCTTCAGAGCCCTGACCACCGCTAACAACTCCCGGTCCCCCACATCATAGTTACGCTACGCTGGGCTGAGCTTACTCGAGAAGAAAGAGCAGGGGCGGAGTTTTGGTGGCGTACCCGAGCGCTGTGATAGCACGGCACCCACCCCAGCCTCGGACGCGTCCACCTCCACTATGAATGCTAGAGAGGGGTCCGGATGCGCCAACAAGGGTGCATCCGTGAACAGCGCCTTCAACTTGTTGAAAGCTCTGTCCGCCTCTGCTGACCACCGCAACCGCACCGGGCCCCCCTTCAGCAGTGAGGTAATTGGAGCCGCTACCTGGCCAAAACCCCGGATAAACCTTCGGTAGTAATTGTCAAAACCCAAAAACCGCTGCACCTCTTTTACCGTGGTCGGAGTCGGCCAATTACGCACGGCCTTACTGCGGTCACCCTCCATCTCCACCCCCAAGGTGGAAATGCGATAACCCAGAAAGGAGACGGCTCGTTTGGAGAACACACACTTCTCAGCCTTGACGTATAGGTCATGCTCCAGCAGTCTACCAAGCACCTCGCGTACCAGAGACACATGCGCGGCGTGAGTGGCTGAGTAGATCAGAATGTCATCGATATAAACAACCACTCCCTGCCTGTGCAAGTCCCTGAGAATCTCGTCTACAATGGATTGAAAAATGGCTGGAGTATTTCTTAACCCATACGGCATGACGCAGTACTCATAGTGGCCCGATGTGGTACTAAATGCGGTTTTCCACTCGTCTCCCTTCCGAATACGCACCAGGCTATACGCGCTCCTGAGATCCAATTTTGTGAAGAACTGCGCTCCCTGAAAGGATTCCACTGCCGTAGCAATGAGAAGTAGTGGGTAGCTGAAACCCACTGTGATGGCATTTAGACCTCTATAATCAATACACGGACGCAAACCTCCCTCCTTTTTCTTCACAAAAAAGAAACTTGAGGAGATGGGTGAAATGGAGGACCGAATGTACCCCTGTCCCAGAGACTCCGTGACATATGTCTCCATAGCCAACGTCTCCTCTTGGGACAATGGGTACACGTGACTCTTGTGAAGCGCAGCGTTTACCTGGAGATCTATCGCACAATCCCTTCCCGGTCGATGTGGTGGTAATTTAGTCGCCTTCTTTTTACTAAAAGCGATTGCCAAATCGGCATACACGGGGGGAATGCACACTGTGGGACCCTGGTCTGGACTTTCCACCGAGGTGGCACCAACGGACACTCCCAGACACCTTCCAGAACACTCCTCTGACCACCCCTGGAGAACCCCCTGTCTCCACAAAATTTTAGGATTGTGCCAGGCCAGCCAGGGAATCCCTAACACCACTGGAAACGCAGGCGAATGAATAATATAGAGACTGATACGCTCCCTATGATTCCCCTGCGTTACCATGTCCAGTGGGATCCTGGCCTCCCTGACCACCCCTGACCCTAATGGCCGGCTATCTAGGGAGTGCACGGGAAAGGGAGAATCATTCGGCACAAGCGGAACACCTAATTTAATAGCGAGTCCGCGATCCATAAAGTTCCCAGCTGCGCCTGAATCAACTTGCGCCCTATGCTGGGAAGAGGGGAAAAAATTAAGGAAAAAAATCAAGACAAACATGTGACCAACAGGGGGTTCTGGGTGAGTTTGGTGCTGACTCACCTGGGGTGATCGAGAAATGTTCCGCCTGCCATCTCGACTCCCAGACGGACCCCCCCAGCACCGATCGGCCGTGTGTCCTCTCCGACCACAGTTGGTGCAGAGGGAGCCTCCTCCTCCGGTACCCCTCGGCAAAGCCCCTCCCAACTCCATCGGAACAGGAGTGGAGGTGCTGGGTGGTGGAACACACAGGACCCTCTCCGAACGCCCGCGGGCAGCCAGCAGATTGTCCAGTCGGATGGACATGTCAATTAGCTCATCCAGGGAAAGAGCGGTGTCCCGACACGCTAGCTCCCTGCGGACGTCCTCCCGGAGACTACACCGGTAGTGGTCGATAAGGGCCCTGTCGTTCCACCCGGATCCTGCTGCCAAGGTACGGAACTCCAACGCGTAATCCTGGGCGCTCCTCTTCTCCTGCCGGAGATGGAATAGTCGTTCTCCCGCCGCTCGGCCATCTGGAGGGTGGTCAAACACGGCGCGGAAGTGGCAAGAAAACTCGGGGTAGTGCTCCTTAGCTGAGTCTGGGCCATTCCAAACTGCGTTTGCCCACTCCAGAGCACGACCCGTGAGGCAGGAGATGAGGACATTCACCCTCTCCGCTCCCGAGGGAGTGGGTCTGACGGTGGCCAGGTACAGTTCCAGCTGGAGTAAGAACCCCTGGCACCCCACCGCTGCTCCATCATAGACCCTGGGGAGCGTAAGACGGAGGGTGCTGGAGTCGGGAGATGGGGAGTCCTGAGGAGGGGGGTCCGAAAGGGGAAAAGAGGAGACCGCTTCTCTCCCATCGGTCCATTCTCTCCATCACCAGATCCATTGCCGTTCCGATCCGATGGAGAACGGTGGTGTGATGTAGAACCCTCTCTTCCATCGATTCCTCAGTGGTGCGGGATTCTGTAACGGTCTGAGTGTAGTGGGTGAGGAGTCAGACGCAGGAAGCAGAGAGTTCAGGGGAGTGCTATTTTAATGCACAGAGAAACGGCGAACATAAGCCAACCCCCACGAAAACACAGGGCGTAATGAACAAACAAATGCCCCAAACAGGGGGACTTAAACTGTCCAGAAAAAACCCGCAAAATGGGAAAACACAAAACCCATAGACGTGCACACAAGTACACCAAACAGACAGTCACAATAATTAATCCCGCACAAGGAACCAGGCGGGCCGACTGACTAATAAAGCCTTACTACTAACTACCGAACTCAAAACAGGTGCACTCAATAAACACATAAGGAGGGGGAGGAAATAATCAGTGGCAGCTAGTAGGCCGGCGACGACGACCGCCGAGCGCCACCCGAACGGGAAGGGGAGTGTCCTTCGGTCGGAGTCGTGACATTCTCACCATACCACTCTCTGTCACATGGCTTAAAACTGCACAATTTTGTTTCTCTCCATCACCCACGCACTTTCAACATTTAGATAATAAAGCATTTGACCTTTCCAATGTGTTAATGATGGAGGATTGTTTGATTTAATTTAAGTATACATTTTTTTCAAGATAATTGACGAGAAAAGTATCATTCAACACATTGGGTGGTGCCATGTCTTGAAATATGCAGACAGATGGATTAAAAGTACATTCAACCTAAAAGTTTTTGACAAGTCTAGGATTTTGTCACCACAATCAGAATCCTGTCCTTTTTTTCCTTAATTGAACTCATGAAATGCTAGTTTGTTGTCATTAGTTCTAGTACAATACAACAACATTAACTACAACATTTTCGTTGATCGGAAACAGCAGTGCTCTATTCATTTCTGTTTTACTCACCTGTAAGAAAGCCTGTCCTTTTAAGAGTGACTGATGACGTCACAGCTAGCACGAGCTTGCAGTGCTAATTAGCCACCTGTGTGTGCAGAGAATGTTCTGTTTTGTAACATTATTATTTCAACTGTTTTCTATTTATTTAACTGTGCATGAATGCAAGATCTGTAAGAACAGTATTTTGTTAATGCTTTCTGACAAAGTTGTCAATGTTTTAGTCCTATTTTTGTCAAGGTACCCCATTTTATCCACTAATTTATCCATTAATGTAAGCTAAGAAACTACTGTTAGACACATTTTGTCTGTCAGCTGACTAGCTTGCTAGCTAGCTAGGTTGATGCCATTTGTATGTAATTTTTGTCACTGTATTGTTATAGCAGATGAGAAATGTTTTTCTTATTTGTTATAGCTAAATATATGTGCCTTATATGAAAGTCAACCCCGTTTTTCATGATTTCTGGTAGATCCCTAGTAGAAAAATCCCATCAGATTTTGGAACCAGTCCTTTAGGATTTTTTGCCTGGGTAAATAATGGCTAGATAGCAAGTCTTGCCATAGATTTTCAAGCAGATTATAGTAAACAACTTGGTCACTCAGGAACATTCACTGTCTTTGTGGTAAGCAACTCCAGTGTAGATTTGGCTTTGTGACATACAATAGGTTATTGTCCTGCTGAAAGGTGAATTTCTCTCCCAGTGTCTGGTGTAAATCAGACTGAAGCAGGTTTTCGTCTAGGACTGTGCTTAGCGCCATCCAGTTTATAGAAAAAACTCCCCAGTCTTTGCCAAATGTCAAGCATACAGTGCATCCGGAAAGTATTCATACCCCTTGACTTTTTCCACTTTTTTTAACGTTACAGCCTTATTCTAAAATTGATTCAATTTTTTATTTTCCTCATCAATCTACACACAATACCCCATAATGACAAGGCAAAAAACATTTTTTTTTTAAATGGTTGCAAATAAAAACATTTTTTACATGAAATATTACATTTACATAAGTATTCAGACCCTTTACTCAATATTTTGTTGAAGCACCTTTGGCAGGGATTACAGCCTTCTTGGGTATGACGCTACAATCTTGGTACACCTATATTTGGGGAGTTTCTCCCAATCATCTTGGCAGATGCTTTCAAGCTCTGTCAGGTTGGATGGGAAGCGTTGCTGCGCAGCTATTTTCAGGTCTCTTCAGAGATGTTCGATCGGGTTCAAGTTCAGGCTCTGGCTAGGCCACTCAAGGACATTCGGAGACGTGTCCTGAAGCCACTCCTGCGTTGTCTTGGCTGTGTGCTTAGGCTCATTGTCCTGTTGGAAGGTGAACCTTCGCCCCAGTCTGAGGTCCTGAGCACTCTAGAGCAGGTTTTCACCAAGGATCTCTCTGTACTTTACTCCGTTCATCTTCCCGTTGATCCTGACTAGTCTCCCAGTCCCTGCCTTTGAAAAACATCCCCACAGCATGATGATGCCACCAACACTTTTCACCGTAGGGCTGATGCCAGGTTTCCTCCAGATGTGACGCTTCTCATTTAGGCCAAGTTCAATCTTGGTTTCATCACACCAGAGAATCATGTTTCTCATGGTCTCAGAGTCCTTTAGGGGCATTTTGGCAAACTCCAAGTGGGCTGTCATGTGCCTTTTACTGAGGAGTGGCTTCTGTCTGGCCACCCTATCATAAAAGCCTGATTGGTGGAGTTCTGCACAGGTGGTTGTCCTTCTGGAAGGTTCTCTCATCTCCACAGAGGAACTCCGGAGCTCTGTCAGAGTGACCATTGGATTCTTGTTCACCTCCCCTTCCTACCGATTGCTCAGTTTGACTGGGTGGCCAGCTCTAGGAAGAGTCTTGGTGGTTGAAAACTTTTTCCATTTAAGAATGATGGAGGCCACTGTGTTCTTGGGGACCTTCAATGCTGCAGAATTTTTTTCGTACCCTTCCCCAGATCTGTGCCTTGACACAATCCTGTTTTTGAGCTCTACAGACAATTCCTTCAACCTCATTGCTTGGTTTTTGCTCTGACATGCACTGTCAACTGTGGAACCTTATACAGACAGGTGTGTGCCTTTCCAAATCATGTCCAATCAATGGAATTTACCACAGGTGGACCCCAATCAAGTTGAGGAAACATCTCAAGGATGATCAGTAGAAACAGGATGCACCTGAGCTCAGTTTCGAGTCTCATAGCAAAGGGTCTGAATACTTTTTTTATTTTTTTATGAATTGGCAAAAATGTCTTAAAACCTGTTTTCACTTTGTCATTATGGGGTATTGTGTGTAGATATTTTATCCATTTTAAAATAAGGCTATAACGTAACAAAATGTGAAGGGGTCTGAATACTTCCCGAACACACTGTACCCATACCATGATGCAGCCACCATCATGCTTGAAAATGAGGATGCAGTTACTCAGTGATGTGTTGTGTTGGATTTGCCCCAAAGATAAGACTTTTCATTTAGACCAAACAATGTATTCCTTTGATGCTTTTTTTCTCAATATTACTTTAATGCCTTGTAGCATACATACATATGTAGTATGTATATTTTTATTCTGTATATTTGTATTCTTCTTTTCACTCTGTCATTTAGGTCATTATTGTGCAGTCACTACAATGTTGTTGATCCATCCTCAGTTTTCTCCCATCACAGCCATTGAACTCTGTCGCTGTTTTAAAATTCCCAATTTCCTCAGGGAGACATCCCTCAGCAGTTTCCAGTTTCCTTCCTGTCCTGCAGCTCAGTTCAGTTCAGAAGGAGGACTGCATATTTTATGTGTCTGGGTGGTTTAATACATCATCCCCAAAATAATTATTAACTTGACTATGCCTAAAGATATATTCAACGTCTGATTTGTTATTGTTACCCATCTACCAATCACTGCCCTTCTTTACGAAGCTTTAAAATCTACCTGGTCTTTGTAGTTGAATCTGGTCTTGAAATTCAATACTTGACTGAGGGACCTTGCAAATGTTGTATATATGGGAGACAGAGGAAGGAGTCATTCAAAAATCATGTCAACCATAATTATTTTACACAGAGTGAGTCCATTTGACTTATTATGTGATTTGTTAAGCCAAATTGTACTTCTGAACTAAATTAGGCTTTGCGTAAACAAAGGGGGTGATTACTTATGCAACGTCTATATTTTTGTTACCTCATTTTAATTAATTTGCAAATTTTTGTCGAATTTAATTTTCATTTTGACATTATGGAATATTTTGTGTAGATACGATGATTAAATCTGGTTCAATCCCACTTTGTAACGCAACATAATGTGGAAAAAGTTCAAGATGGTGTAGACTTTCTATAGGCCCTGTAGAGGAAAAGGGCTAAAAAGGTTGTTTTGAGTTCAGTCTTGAAAATTGACAAGATGGCTGGATGGTTATATGAGACAAACATGTGGGTATAGCCAGTGTGTGGCTGATTTTTTGACTTACAGTGCCTTGCGAAAGTATTCGGCCCCCTTGAACTTTGCGACCTTTTGCCACATTTCAGGCTTCAAACATAAAGATAGAAAACTGTATTTGTTTGTAAAGAATCAACAACAAGTGGGACACAATCATGAAGTGGAACGACATTTATTGGATATTTCAAACCTTTTTAACAAATCCAAAACTGAAAAATTGGGCGTGCAAAATTATTCAGCCCCTTTCCTTTCAGTGCAGCAAACTCTCTCCAGAAGTTCAGTGAGGATCTCTGAATGATCCACTGTTGACCTAAATGACTAATGATGATAAATACAATCCACCTGTGTGTAATCAAGTCTCCGTATAAATGCACCTGCACTGTGATAGTCTCAGAGGTCCGTTAAAAGCGCAGAGAGCATCATGAAGAACAAGGAACACACCAGGCATGTCCGAGATACTGTTGTGAAGAGGTTTAAAGCCGGATTTGGATACAAAACGATTTCCCAAGCTTTAAACATCCCAAGGAGCACTGTGCAAGCAATAATATTGAAATGGAAGGAGTATCAGACCACTGCAAATCTACCAAGACCTGGCCGTCCCTCTAAACTTTCAGCTCATACAAGGAGAAGACTGATCAGAGATGCAGCCAAGAGGCCTATGATCACTCTTGATGAACTGCAGAGATCTACAGCTGAGGTGGGAGACTCTGACCATAGGACAACAATCAGGCGTATATTGCACAAATCTGGCCTTTATGGAAGAGTGGCAAGAAGAAAGCCATTTCTTAAAGATATCCATAAAAAGTGTCGTTTAAAGTTTGCCACAAGCCACCTGAGAGACACACCAAACATGTGGAAGAAGGTGCTCTGGTCAGATGAAACCAAAATTGAACTTTTTGGCAACAATGCAAAACGTTATGTTTGGCGTAAAAGCAACACAGCTCATCACCCTGAACACACCATACCCACTGTCAAACATGGTGGTGGCAGCATCATGGTTTGGGCCTGCTTTTCTTCAGCAGGGACAGGGAAGATGGTTAAAATTGATGGGAAGATGGATAGAGCCAAATACAGGACAATTCTGGAAGAAAACCTGATGGAGTCTGCAAAAGACCTGAGACTGGGACGGAGATTTGTCTTCCAACAAGACAATGATCCAAAACATAAAGCAAAATCTACAATGGAATGGTTCAAAAATAAACATATCCAGGTGTTAGAATGGCCAAGTCAAAGTCCAGACCTGAATCCAATCGAGAATCTGTGGAAAGAACTAAAAACTGCTGTTCACAAATGCTCTCCATCCAACCTCACTGAGCTCAAGCTGTTTTGCAAGGAGGAATGGGAAAAAATTTCAGTCTCTCGATGTGCAAAACTGAGAGACATACCCCAAGCAACATACAGCTGTAATCGCAGCAAAAGGTGGCGCTACAAAGTATTAACTTAAGGGGGCTGAATAATTTTGCACGCCCAATTTTTCAGTTTTTGATTTGTTAAAAAAGTTTGAAATATCCAATAAATGTCGTTCCACTTCATGATTGTGTCCCACTTGTTGTTGATTCTTCACAAAAAAATACAGTTTTATATCTTTATGTTTGAAACCTGAAATGTGGCAAAAGGTCGCAAAGTTCAAGGGGGCCGAATACTTTCGCAAGGCACTGTATCTGCTGCCAGCAATACTATTCACTAATCAGTAGATTCAAGCACTGGCTAAAGTATGACTACTGTCTCTCTCTCCATTCCAATATTGATGAGATAGCGATTTGATGGTCTGTTAACTGAAAGCGATAGGTGTGAATTTTTCATGGTGGGGTGAGGTGATGGAGTGGAGCTCTAACGTTACATAGAGAAGGAACACATACAATTACTCCTTCTCTTTTTGTCATGGTCCTCTCGTTCTATTTATCTCTCTCTCTCCCTCTCTCCATCTCTCTCTCTAATATGAGGGGTCAGAGATGAAAGGCTCAAGTGTAACATGAGGAACTGGAGATTCACTCACACAAACTCACTGAGAGTAAACTGCCATTCACAGTCTCTGTCTGTCTGTGTGTGTGTGTTTTTGTGTGTGTGTGTGTGTGTGTGTGCGTGCGTGTGCGTGCGTGCGTGCGTGTGTGTGTGTGTGTGCGTGCATGCGTGCACCTGTGTGTGGGGAGCGGACTTCAAAGTGGCATGCCTCAGACTTCACTGACCCATTGAGTGAGGAGTGATTTGATGGTGAAAGGGTGAACCCCACTCTTGATTTCACATGAGATATACAGTGTCATCACAATGATGTCATTTAGCATTTGGAAGGGGGGTTGATGTGTGTGTGTGATTGAGTTAGAATGGGGAGAGAGTGGAAGCAAAAGTTTCAATATGTGTATTTGTGTCTGTGTGTTTGCATATGCAAACGTCTATGTTTTATTTTCCAGAGTGCCATGGCATTGTCAATTATTAAGGAATCAAAAGGGGTAGGAGAAAATATCAAGAATATGATTTAACTAACCAGAGAGAAACAAGAGAAAGCCCCACCATGAAATATTCACACCCTGACCGAGCTCCTGGTAAGAAATCCATCTCTCTCTCCCTTTCCCACTTATCTTTCCTAAACCCTCCATTTCATCTTCTACTCTTTCGCTTTCTTTCCCTCTTTCTCTTTCTGTGTTCTTTTTAAAATATTTTTTATTTAACCAGGCAAGTCGGTTAAGAACAAATTCTTATTTACAATGACGGCCTACCCCGGCGGCGCTGGGCCAATTGTACGCCGCCCTAAGGGATTCCAAATTACGGCCGGATGTGATGCAGCCTGGATTCAAACCAGGGACTGCAGTGGAGGCTCTTGCACTGAGATGCAGTGCCTTAGACCACTGTGCCGCCCGGGAGCCCCAACCTGTGTTGAGAGTGCTGGATTCCATTGCAATTCCACTCATTCAAGTTAAGAACTGACAATTTTCCATGACGAGTTTCCATAAAGAGATGTGTTGAGATATAATTAATTTCCTAAATGATTTGGAACTGGAATGAATTGACCCCGACCATGATCTCCTGTTTCACTCCTCTGTCTCTCCCTCGCTCTTTCTTCCTCTCTCTCTTTCCCCATCTCATCCTTCCTCAAGCAGCTGTTAGTCTCCAGTCACCATTACAAGACAATGCCTCTAGGCTCAGGTTGCCCACAGTGCTACTGTAGTGTCATTCTAACATTCCTGCAGCGTTTGCTTAACGTTTGCCCTCTCTGTGCTTATTCAGGGCCCAAGGCCCAGCCCGTGGGGGGATTAGGAGCCGAGGAAGCCGTGTAAGAGTGTGTGTGCGTGTATTAAGTGTGGGTGCATTGTGGGAGTGTTCTCTTTGTATGGGTGTGTTTCTGTGAGCTGGTGTGTAAGTTTGCATTAACCTGTATTGTGTGTGTGTGTGTGTGTGTGTGTGTGTGTGTGTGTGTGTGTGTGTGTGTGTGTGTGTGTGTGTGTGTGTGTGTGTGTGTGTGTGTGTGTGTGTGTGTGTGTGTGTGTGTGTATGTGTTACCTCTCAGTGTGTCCGTCTGTCTCTGGGTGCTCGTCTCTCAGACACACGCCTTGTCATAACACAGCCACACCGGAGCAGGGACGGCAGGGTGGTTATTTTAAGGGGTGTGTGTCCATCTCTGTCTCTGTGTGTGTGTGTGTAGAAAGTCCCCTCATTCTCCTGCCTCTATAAGGACCTGAGACCTCAGAGGGTCCCAGGTGTGACAGCGGGGCCAGCAGGGAGAGCGCTGGCAGGGTCACTGTGTGTTTAGACAGGGGACGCTGCTGTCACATCCCCACAATGTCTCTACGTTGTTTGGAATGCCAGCCAAGCCACCCCGCGAGGCCTCTGACCTTGACAATCACTCTGGCCTCAACCACAGTTGTTCCACCGGGGCCTGTTGTTTATTTTAGGGAGGAGGTGGAGGTAAAGAAAAAGAGGGGGGGGGAAGGAGGAGGAGAGGTGTGAGGTAAGGACTCTTTTGTACCCTGATGGTGGGCTTTCCTGGGTGTTAAATTGGGTGTCGTTTTGTGGATGTTCCGTGATTAGCACTTCTAAACGGAGAAAGTACCCATATAAGAACATCTTCCTTGAAAGGTTATTGGTTTGAAGGATAGCTTATTATCAAAGACTCATATCTCAAACTGACGGCTTATTGTACGTTTTTTTACAGTATACGAGTCCAATGACAATTTGAGACAAACATCTAAGAATGTACTATCGGCCATTTTGTTGGGGGATTTGCACCTCAAGGTCCTCACACCTAGCTAACAGACATAACACTTTTTATAATGTGTGTGTGTGTGTGTCCGAGGTGTGTGCAATCGGGGCAGATTTAGTGGAGGTTTTCCCCTGGAGGACTGGAGGTGGCGTTCTGGCCTTCTGTGTCTGGCCTTCTGAAACACAGTGAGGTGAATGAGTCAGAGTTTACCCCACGAAAGAGGATGTTAGCCCAGGGCAGAGCCCAGGAGATTATATTAACCTTGGAACTGACTGTACTTCAGCAATGAGCATGAATGTATTATAGAACATCTAAGACATGTAACTATAACCACATGAAAGGTTCTATCTGTAAAATAATGGTCTTAACTCTCTTGTTTCTGCATAATGTTTCTGCCATCATTTCGTATGACCGGAAAGAGCTTCTAGATATCAGGACAGCGATTACTCACCCCATACTGGAGGAATACTTCTTCTACAATGAGTCGGACGGGAACGATTTACTTCAGACGCCCGACAATGCCCTCATCCCGTAATTTGCAGGAGAAATAGACAGAGGTATAGCATACAAAGTGCCTTGTTGCCTAGAGGGTAATCTACCTTTACCATCGGTCCTATTAGCCAAAGTACAATCAATCAAAAATAAAATAGACAAACTACGATCACGTACTGTACATAACCCAAGCAGAAGCCATGGATTACAGGCAACATCCGCACTGAGCTAAAGGGTAGAGCTGCCGCTTTCAAGGAGAGGGACTTTAACCCGGAAGCTTATAGGAATCCCGCTATGCCCTTCGACGAACCATCAAACAGGAAAAGCATCAATACATGATTGAATCATACTACACCGGCTTCGACGCTCGTCGGATGTGGCTGGGCTTGCAAACTATTACAGACTACAAAGGGAAGCACAACCGCGAGCTGCCCAGTGACACAAGCCTACTAGATGAGCTAAATTACTTCTATGCTCACTTAGAGGCAAGTAACACTGAAGCACGCATGAGAGCATCAGCTGTGCTGGACGACTGTGTGATCACGCTCTCCGTAGCCAATGTGAGTAAAACTTTTAAACACTTCAACATTCAGACTTATTACTAGGACGTGTACACCGAGCATGCGCTGACCAACTGGCAAGTGTCTTCACTGACATTTTCAATCTCTCCTTGTCTGAGTGTGTAATACCAACATATTTCAAGCAGACCACCCTGTGCCAAAAACACAAAGTTAACCTGCCTAAATGACTACCAACCCGTAGCACTCACATCTGTAACCATGAAGTGCTTTGAAAGGCTGGTCATGGCTGACATCAACACCATTATCCCAGAATCTCTAGACCCACTCCAATTTGCATACCGCCCCAACAGATCCACAGATGATGCAATCTCTATTACACTCCACACTGGCCTTTCACACCTGGACAAAAGGAACACCTATGTGAGAATGCTATTCATTGACTACAGTTCAGCGTTCAACACCATAGTGCCCTCAAAGCTCATCAATAAGCTAAGGACCCTGGGACTAAACAGCTCCCTCTGTAACTGGATCCTGGACTTCCTGACGGGCCGCCCCAGGTGGTAAGGGTAGGTAACAACACATCCGCCATGGTGATCCTCGACACGGGGCCCCTCTGGGGTGCGTGCCAAGTCCCATCCTGTACTCGCTGTTCACTCATGACTGCATGGCCAGGCACGACTCCAAAACCATCATTAAATTTGCCGATGACACAACAGTATAGGCTTGATCACCGACAATGACGAGACAGCCTATAGGGAGGAGGTCAGAGACCTGGCCATGTGGTGCCAGGACAACAACCTCTCCCTCAACGTGATCAAGGAAAAGGAGAGGATTGTGGACTACAGGAACAGGAGGACAGAGCCCGCCCCCATTCTCATTGACAGGGCTGTAGTGGAGCAGGTTGAGAGCTTCAAGTTCCTTGGTGTCCACATCAATCAACAAACTAAAATCATCCAAGCACAACAAGGCAGTCGGGAAGAGGGCACGACAAAACCTATTCCCCCTCAGGAGACTGAAAAGATTTGGCATGGGTCCTGAGATCCTCAAAAGGTTCTACAGCTGCACCATCGAGAGCATCCTGACTGGTTGCATCACTGCCTGGTATGGCAACTGCTCTGCCTCCGACCGCAAGGCACTACAGAGGGTAGTGCGTATGACCCAGTACATCACTGGGGCCAAGCTTCCTGCCCTCCAGGACCTCTATACCAGGCGGTGTCAGAGGAAGGCCCTAAAAATTGTCAAAGAATTCAGCCACCCTAGTCATAGACTGTTCTCTCTGCTCCCTCATGGCAAGCGGTACCAGAGCACCAAGTCTATGTCCAAGAGGCTCCTAAACAGCTTCTACCCCCAAGCCATAAGACTCCTGAACATCTACTCTCTAATCTAATGGCTACCCAGACTATTTGCATTGCCCCCCCTCCCTCTTTTACGCTGCTGCTAATCTCTGTTTATTATCTATGCATAGTCACTTTAATAACTCTACCTAAATGTACATATTACCTCAATTACCTCGAATAACCAGTGCCCCCGCACATTTTATTTATTTTTTCAGATATTTTTGTTAAAACTGCATTGTTAGTTAAGGGCTTGTAAGTTAGCATTTTACTGTAAGGTCTACACTTGCTGTATTCGGCGCATGTGACAAATAAAATTGGATTTGATTTGATTTTTATTCTATCATATCCCTCCAAAAAAACATTATTTGCACAGGAGGTTACTTTATATGGTTTAATGAATGTTCACTTCTGAGTAGATTGGGTCCAATAAGTGATACAATAAGAAGGATATGGGCCTATTGCTCTTAGCCAATCAGAGATGAGAGTTCAACTGTTGTGGCCCAATTAGAGGTGAGATGTCTATTCCAGTGGACCAATCAGAAATATGGGGTCAACTATGACTTGACTGTCTTAGTATGTTGGACAAGGAAGTACACCTTGGTGACAGAGCTTTCATTCAGTCAATCGAATTATACTTAGCTTTGAATCCAAGTGCAGAAAACCTTCAGAATCATGTAATTTATGAGCTTAACTTTATTCTAGACTTCATCTGGGGGCGTGGCGAGTGGTGGGACTCTTATCCTCCAACTCTAAACTCTGACTGGTGTCCTGGAGCCCTGTGTCTGCCTTACTGTAAGTGCCCCTGTGTACTCAGCGTCGCTGGTGCGCCCATAAATAACGCCCCTCTCGCCAGTGTGTGACAGGACAGGTTGAGATGAAAGGTTCCAGCTTGTCGTCTGTTCCCCTGTAGCCTCTTATTAAAGGGCTTTTACATGTAAACAGCGCCGAGAGGTGAGCTCGTAAAACACAAGCGGGAAGGGACCTGTCTCTCTGGCTTTTCCTTTCTCTCCCTCGCTCTCTGTCCCTCTTTCTTTTTCTCTCTTCCTTTCTGTCTCCTGGTTTTTATGGGCCTCCCTTATGTCACAATGTTAGTTTTCTCGTGCCGAGGTGAAGGCAAGGCCGGAGGAGAGTTTCGAGGAGTTCACTGTTGCTTAACTTAGAAAGCAAACAGACACATTTGTGAAAATAGAAGGGGATTTCATGAGGGATAAACACAGAATTTCAAATGGATATCCAAAGAGATAGCATGATGCCTTACCTTGAATAGTCTTTGGGCTGCCACCAGCTGCTAACATTAGCATTAATGACCAAATAACAATGGGAGTGAATGGGTTTCTGTTAGCATGCTCTAAGTTGACATTCATCCCTTTGAAAGTTTGTCATGAGTTTCATGAAAGAGTCATGTATTTGCCTTTGATTTTTTCCATCAATTTCTGCCATATGTCTACGTGTCTTTACTGAGAAATGGTGGGAAAAAATATACATTTTGAATATCAACACCTCTGCCTGTGATTGTGTGGAATGTGTAAAATGGCTTGGTTTGAAGTTACTTTGAGGTGACTTAAGGTAATGCAATTTAGAGCATACTAACTGTGCCCCATTCACTGCCATTGTGACTAATGTCAACAAACCCAAAGCGTGGATTGTGGTTTGTATGGTGTTGCCTATGTTTGTTACTATGCCCTGTGTCAACAATCCCTATGGTGAAACTACAGGGAGCACACACACACACACACACACACACACACACACACACACACACACACACACACACACACACACACACACACACACACACAAATGCTTGAATATACAAATTAGGGAAGAGAATTTTATGCAATTTTTGTGTCCTCTACTGTGCCAAGTTCTGTTAGCTTTATGTAAATGTTCAGATTTGACAACAATATAAAATATCTCTCAAAAAATAGTTATTTAATATGTCAATTTATCACTTTCATCCAACTTACATTTTATTCTCCACATTGCTTTATGCAAGTTCGGTTTAATATTCGAGGACAGTCATTTGGTAAGAAAAGCACGGAAACTTGGAAACCCATTCTCATCTGATTTATTTCACCTCCAAAACTTATTCACGGTTTCATGCAAATAAGGGTAGTCTTCAGTAAAACAGAATGCTTTCCATAAAGAGGTTGTATTGTGGTTGAAGTCAAATAGCTGCCCACGATAACAACTTTTGCCTGCATGCTTTAAATAAATAAATAAAAATACTTTGGAGTTTATATTTATTTACTTACAAAGGACGTTGATAAATTAATTAGAATAAATTATAATGTATGGTTCATTCTCAAAACTTTAGTCTCTACTTTTCATTGGATAAAAGTCCCAAGAGTTCCTGAAGCATGACACAGCTTCTAGCCACCTGAGGCCCTACAGCTTGACCACTCACTACTAGCCACAAGCCAAAGCAAACAAACAATAAAACATTTAAATAGATTCTCCGATACTTTTGTGTACATTTTAGCCAGTAGTTCTGTAAGTAGAGCTCACAAAAGGTTCATACCATGTCACATATGCGGCAGGTAGCCTAAGGGTTAGAGCGTTGGGCCAGTAACCGAAAAGTTGCTGGACTGAATCCCTGAGCTGACAAGGTAAAATCTGTTGTTCTGCCCCTGAACAAGGCGGTTAACCCACTGTTCCCTGGTAGGCTGTCATTGTAAATAAGAATGTGTTTTTAACTGACTTGCCCAGATAAACTTAAATGCTGTGTGTGCATCTTGCTAGATGTCACTCAAATGGTGAGGGGCTGAACCATTTGAATTGCTAGTGGGCTGGCCCATCTGGGGGAAAGTGTTGCTTTCAAATGAGGGATTTTGTGGCTAATTGAGGTAAAATAGTAATTCTGTTCATTGATTATGCATGTATGACACATCCAACCCAAAGAGGGAGGCTTAGAAAAAGACTTACTGGTCACCGAAGTTCCAGAGCATGTCTTTAAGATAATTGAGAATAACAACCTATAGCCCTCAATATAAAATCTTCCTCCTGCCCTCCTCCTCTTTTCTCTTGCACATACCACAGTGGACGGAATCATTCATTCTCTTATCAGGTGAGTCTCCTCGTTTGCCTCTCCCTCTCTCCTTCCTTTTGTCCTCCCCGACAAAGGAGTGATCAGGGATGTGGAGGGAGGGAGGGACGGGGGATGAAGGGTGGCACTAACAGAAGGGGGTGTTCAGCCTCTAGCTTTACAGAGAGGTGGTTCAGGTAAAAAAGTTTATTCTCTCCTTTCCTTTGTTGTCGCTCCAGAGAGGGGAGGTACAATGTGAGGTTTGTGTGTGTGTGAGTGTGCATGTGTGTGACCCCTCGCCCCCTCCTGTCATTGACCCCCTCATACACACACACAAATACACAGCCTGTCACAGTACCCCTTCACATGACCCAATGAGAGGCAAACTTTCTCACACACACAAATACACACACATTATGGTCATCCCAAGGGTTAGGTTGTGGGTGACCCAGGAAAGGAAAGGACAGAGGATACTCCACAGAGCTGTCAGCACACCAGAGAAGGCCTCTGAAGCTGGGGGAGGAATCACCTGTGTACCCCCCTTCCTGGAGGGGCAGTGTGAGTGGGAGGTGAAGACAGAGAAGCCCAGGAGACCGAACTGCTCTCTCTTCAAACATCTTCTTCCACATATGTTTATGTATGGATGTGTGTGTGTGTGTGTGTGTGTGTGTGTGTGTGTGTGTGTGTGTGTGTGTGTGTGTGTGTGTGTGTGTGTGTGTGTGTGTGTGTGTGTGTGTGTGTGTGTGTGTGTGTGTGTGTGACCCTCAGTGGTATGAAAGGGAAAGGCTCCATTATAGTTCACCTGATTTGACCCCCCGAAGGTATTTCCACCTTCCTTTCTTTCCTCATTTCTTTCTTTCCTTCTTCCCATCTGGGATTGAATACTGGGGCTTTAGGCCTGGGGCCGAGGGGCTACTTTGAAGTGACTCTGTGTTTGTGGGTGTGTGGGTGTGGAGACAGAGAGAGAGAGAGAGGGAGGGAGGGGGGGGGCATAGTGGTAGCCTAGTGGTTAGACTAGTAACCGGAAGGCTGCAAGATCAAATCTCCGAGCTGACGAGGTAAAAATCTGTCGTTCAGCCCCTGAATATGGAAGTTAACCCAGTGTTCCTGGGCTGTCATTGAAAATAAGAATTTGTTCTTAACAGACTTGCCTAGTTAAGTAAAGGTTTTTGAAAAAGAGAGAGAGACAGAGTGAGTGTGTGTGCATCGGAATGCATTGTCGAGTGAATCTGTGTTGCAAAAGGTTTATTTCAAAGGTAATGTACTGTAATTACTCAGCTGCACATGGTAACTGTAGATCAGGTACATGGTTGAATTGAAATTAAATGGAACTGGCCAAATTCTGTTTCAAATTAGTAGCGAATTATATTTATCTATAGAGTTGCAAAGGGAGGGAATGTTATGGTAACTTTTGAAATTTACCAGTAAACGACCGGAACTTTTCATAACATGTAAAATATATAAAATAATAAAATAAGAAGTTTTAAATATGAAAAATAGAATGACAAATCTGTAAAACATTATCCAAAATATAACCCATCACCTTAGTCTATACCATTGGTGTTTAATATGATGGCTTTTTTAACTGTGTCAATAACGTTATATCTATATAATCCTTTATGGCCAAACTGGTGGCAGTTGTGAAAAAATAAATAGATGGAATAGTTTGAGTTAATTGCAAATAGATATTTTCTATTCATATTTTTTTGTTAAGTTATTCAACGATTAATTACCAGTTTCCATATATTGCCAAAAAGGACCTGCTAATTATCAAAATGATTGAAAATTCCAGTACCTTTGGTAACCTTAGAAGGAGTGTTCCCATTACCTGTGTCTTAAGGTGTGTAGGTGTCCATCTAACCGGTGAGATAGGTCCTTAGAAGGAGTGTTCCCGTTACCTGTGTCTTAAGGTGTGTAGGTGTCCATCTAACCGGTTATATAGGTCCTTAGAAGGAGTGTTCCCGTTACCAGTGTCTTAAGGTGCGTAGGTGTCCATCTAACCGGTTAGATAGGTCCTTAGAAGGAGTGTTCCCGTTACCTGTGTCTTAAGGTGTGTAGGTGTCCATCTAACCGGTGAGATAGGTCCTTAGAAGGAGTGTTCCCGTTACCTGTGTATTAAGGTGTGTAGGTGTCCATCTAACAAGTTAGATAGGTCCTTAGAAGGAGTGTTCCCGTTACCTGTGTCTTAAGGTGTGTAGATGTCCATCTAACCGGTGAGATAGGTCCTTAGAAGGAGTGTTCCCGTTACCTGTGTCTTAAGGTGTGTAGGTGTCCATCTAACGGTTAGATAGGTCCTTAGAAGGAGTGTTCCCGTTACCTGTGTCGTAAGGTGTGTAGGTGTCCATCTAACCGGTTAGATAGGTCCTTAGAAGGAGTGTTCCCATTACCTGTGTCTTAAGGTGTGTAGGTGTCCATCTAACCGGTTAGATAGGTCCTTAGAAGGAGTGTTCCCGTTACCTGTGTCTTAAGGTGTGTAGGTGTCCATCTAACCGGTTAGATAGGTCCTTAGAAGGAGTGTTCCCGTTACCTGTGTCTTAAGGTGTGTAGGTGTCCATCTAACCGGTTAGATAGGTCCTTAGAAGGAGTGTTCCCGTTACCTGTGTCTTAAGGTGCGTAGGTGTCCATCTAACCGGTGAGATAGGTCCTTAGAAGGAGTGTTCCCGTTACCTGTGTCTTAAGGTGTGTAGGTGTCCATCTAACCGGTGAGATAGGTCCTTAGAAGGAGTGTTCCCGTTACCTGTGTCTTAAGGTGTGTAGGTGTCCATCTAACCGGTTAGAGATAGGTCCTTAGAAGGAGTGTTCCCGTTACCTGTGTCTTAAGGTGTGTAGGTGTCCATCTAACCGGTTAGATAGGTCCTTAGAAGGAGTGTTCCTGTTACCTGTGTCTTAAGGTGTGTAGGTGTCCATCTAACCGGTGAGATAGGTCCTTAGAAGGAGTGTTCCCGTTACCTGTGTCTTAAGGTGCCTAGGTGTCCATTTAACCGGTTAGATAGGTCCTTAGAAGGAGTGTTCCCGTTACCTGTGTATTAAGGTGTGTAGGTGTCCATCTAACAGGTTAGATAGGTCCTTAGAAGGAGTGTTCCCGTTACCTGTGTCTTAAGGTGTGTAGGTGTCCATCTAACAGGTTAGATAGGTCCTTAGAAGGAGTGTTCCCGTTACCTGTGTATTAAGGTGTGTAGGTGTCCATCTAACAGGTTAGATAGGTCCTTAGAAGGAGTGTTCCCGTTACCTGTGTCTTAAGGTGTGTAGGTGTCCATCTAACCGGTTAGATAGGTCCTTAGAAGGAGTGTTCCCGTTACCTGTGTCTTAAGGTGTGTAGGTGTCCATCTAACCGGTTAGATAGGTCCTTAGAAGGAGTGTTCCCGTTACCTGTGTCTTAAGGTGTGTAGGTGTCCATCTAACCATCTAACCGTTAGATAGGTCCTTAGAAGGAGTGTTCCCGTTACCTGTGTCTTAAGGTGTGTAGGTGTCCATCTAACCGGTTAGATAGGTCCTTAGAAGGAGTGTTCCCGTTACCTGTGTCTTAAGGTGTGTAGGTGTCCATCTAACCGGTTAGATAGGTCCTTAGAAGGAGTGTTCCCGTTACCTGTGTCTTAAGGTGTGTAGGTGTCCATCTAACCGGTTAGATAGGTCCTTAGAAGGAGTGTTCCCGTTACCTGTGTCTTAAGGTGTGTAGGTGTCCATCTAACCGGTTAGATAGGTCCTTAGAAGGAGTGTTCCCATTACCTGTGTCTTAAGGTGTGTAGGTGTCCATCTAACCGGTTAGATAGGTCCTTAGAAGGAGTGTTCCCGTTACCTGTGTCTTAAGGTGTGTAGGTGTCCATCTAACCGGTTAGATAGGTCCTTAGAAGGAGTGTTCCATCTAACCGTTAGATAGGTCCTTACCTGTGTCTTAAGGTGTGTAGGTGTCCATCTAACCGGTTAGATAGGTCCTTAGAAGGAGTGTTCCCGTTACCTGTGTCTTAAGGTGCGTAGGTGTCCATCTAACCGGTGAGATAGGTCCTTAGAAGGAGTGTTCCCGTTACCTGTGTCTTAAGGTGTGTAGGTGTCCATCTAACCGGTGAGATAGGTCCTTAGAAGGAGTGTTCCCGTTACCTGTGTCTTAAGGTGTGTAGGTGTCCATCTAACCGGTGAGATAGGTCCTTAGAAGGAGTGTTCCCGTTACCTGTGTCTTAAGGTGTGTAGGTGTCCATCTAACCGGTTAGATAGGTCCTTAGAAGGAGTGTTCCTGTTACCTGTGTCTTAAGGTGGGTAGGTGTCCATCTAACCGGTGAGATAGGTCCTTAGAAGGAGTGTTCCCGTTACCTGTGTCTTAAGGTGCCTAGGTGTCCATCTAACCGGTTAGATAGGTCCTTAGAAGGAGTGTTCCCGTTACCTGTGTCTTAAGGTGTGTAGGTGTCCATCTAACAGGTTAGATAGGTCCTTAGAAGGAGTGTTCCCGTTACCTGTGTCTTAAGGTGTGTAGGTGTCCATCTAACAGGTTAGATAGGTCCTTAGAAGGAGTGTTCCCGTTACCTGTGTATTAAGGTGTGTAGGTGTCCATCTAACAGGTTAGATAGGTCCTTAGAAGGAGTGTTCCCGTTACCTGTGTCTTAAGGTGTGTAGGTGTCCATCTAACCGGTGAGATAGGTCCTTAGAAGGAGTGTTCCCGTTACCTGTGTCTTAAGGTGGGTAGGTGTCCATCTAACCCTTAGATAGGTCCTTAGAAGGAGTGTTCCCGTTACCTGTGTCTTAAGGTGCGTAGGTGTCCATCTAACCGGTTAGATAGGTCCTTAGAAGGAGTGTTCCATCTAACCGTTACCTGTGTCTTAAGGTGTGTAGGTGTCCATCTAACCGGTTAGATAGGTCCTTAGAAGGAGTGTTCCCGTTACCTGTGTCTTAAGGTGTGTAGGTGTCCATCTAACCGGTTAGATAGGTCCTTAGAAGGAGTGTTCCCGGTTACCTGTGTCTTAAGGTGTGTAGGTGTCCATCTAACCGGTTAGATAGGTCCTTAGAAGGAGTGTTCCCGTTACCTGTGTCTTCAGGTGCCTAGGTGTCCATTTAACCGGTTAGATAGGTCCTTAGAAGGAGTGTTCCCGTTACCTGTGTATTAAGGTGTGTAGGTGTCCATCTAACAGGTTAGATAGGTCCTTAGAAGGAGTGTTCCCGTTACCTGTGTCTTAAGGTGTGTAGGTGTCCATCTAACAGGTTAGATAGGTCCTTAGAAGGAGTGTTCCCGTTACCTGTGTCTTAAGGTGTGTAGGTGTCCATCTAACAGGTTAGATAGGTCCTTAGAAGGAGTGTTCCCGTTACCTGTGTCTTAAGGTGTGTAGGTGTCCATCTAACCGGTTAGATAGGTCCTTAGAAGGAGTGTTCCCGTTACCTGTGTCTTAAGGTGTGTAGGTGTCCATCTAACCGGTTAGATAGGTCCTTAGAAGGAGTGTTCCCGTTACCTGTGTCTTAAGGTGTGTAGGTGTCCATCTAACCGGTGAGATAGGTCCTTAGAAGGAGTGTTCCCGTTACCTGTGTCTTAAGGTGCGTAGGTGTCCATCTAACCGGTTAGATAGGTCCTTAGAAGGAGTGTTTTATATAAAAATCCCGTTACCTGTGTCTTAAAAAGTGCGTACTGGTGTCCATCTAACCGGTTAGATAGGTCCTTAGAAGGAGTGTTCCCAAAAACACCTGTCTTTAAGGTGTGTAGGTGTCCATCTAACCGGTTAGATAGGTCCTTAGAAGGAGTGTTCCCGTTACCTGTCTCTTAAGGTGTGTAGGTGTCCATCTAACCGGTTTCAACAGTTAATCCTAGAGACTGGTGTTGTGTGTGTTTTTTCAAGAGTTTAGCACCCCATTGTTAGAGGCTCATGAATGTAACTGTTAAGGATGGACGTGTGTGTATGTGTGTGTGTGTGTGTTCAGGGGGCCTTTCTAGAGGTGAGATCCTTGGCAGCTCAGTTGATGGTAATCTGATTGTCTGTCACTCTGACTATTATGTGTTTGCCTGGAGTGAAAAGGGAGACAGAAGCCACTCCATTTTCTCCTTCCCCCTGTTATCCCCCTCCCTTTTAACAAACAAGGCCCTGACAACTCCTGATGCACTTACCACTGTGTGTGTGTGTGTGTGTGTGTGTGTGTGTGTGTGTGTGTGTGTGTGTGTGTGTGTGTGTGTGTGTGTGTGTGTGTGTGTGTGTGTGTGTGTGTGTGTGTGTGTGTGTGTGTGTGTGTGTGTGTGTGTGTGTGTGTGTAAAGTTAACTGTGCGCGTGATGATGCGTGTGTGCGTGTACTAACAATATTGCATATGTTTAAGTGTGTGGTGCCCTGCCATATTCACCAGCCACATTCCATGAGTCACCCTTTCCCATGGCCATGATTAGTGACGTCTGTTTGATCAGTCAAGGAGGACAAGGGGGATAGTTGGAGAGGTCACACCTGTCTGAAGCTACATGGAATCATCGATCTCAACTTCCACCTCTTTTTGACTCTGATCACCTCGGAAGTGGAAAGAAGCCCAGCTCAAGCACACACACACACACACACACACACACACACACACACACACACACACACACACACACACACACACACACACACACACACACACACACACACACACACACACACACACACACACACACACACACACACACACAACCTGTTGGATGAGGGTCAGGGAAGGGGAGAGAAGGATAGAGGGAACTGTCCAAACAACATAATGACAGGAGAGAGCAGGGTTAATGCACGGGAGCTGGACAGAGAGGTCCTCAAGAGGGTGTGTACTGGGGGAGCAAGTGTGTATCGGCCTCTGAGTGTAGATAGTCTGTGGCCCAAGGATGGGCACTCTCATCTCTTCTCTGGAGAAACGGAAAGTGAATCATTTCCTAGGGACGCTCAAACACAGTCACATAAAAATAAACGCACTCAAAAGGTTCAACCTGGGTACATGAAGGCTTTCTCACCAGTGACGTACAATTTAGAATGAAGTACAGGGTATCTGCACACCTGGAGACACAGGTAAAGAGTAATGACTAAATCCACAGTTTACACATTGGTAAACAGCCATCAGATTGACTTGCGAGTGTGTGTGTTTTAATATCTGTTTCTGCGCGTGTGTTCATTTATTTGCGTGTGTGCGTTGTGTGTGTGTGTGCATGCATGGGTGTTTTGTGAGTCCCCACTCTTATCTTAATGGGGGTATATGGCTGAGGGCCAGGGTGTGGTGTCCTCCATTACGGCTCTTTCTCATGCTAACGTAGACCACTGAGCACACAGAGGCCTTGCCAGGCCCCCTGCCATTCTGGGCCCCATTGTGTACCGCAGTCCTCCTAGTGGGGTTGTGTCTACAGGACACAGCAGGACAGCAGCCAAGGCCTGGAGGGGTATGTGTGTGTGTGTGTGTGTGTGTGTGTGTGTGTGTGTGTGTGTGTGTGTGTGTGTGTGTGTGTGTGTGTGTGTGTGTGTGTGTGTGTGTGTGTATGTGTCCTACTGTGTGTGTGTCCTACTGCGTGTGTGTGTGTCCTACTGCGTGTGTGCCTGACTGTGTGTGACCCTGCATGCTCCATTGGGAACCTCATCAGACCCCTAATTAGCCCCCCTCCTGTCCTACTGCTGGCCCAAACAGAGATTATATCACACACCCTTCAAATCCCCCTGTCTCTCTCTCTCTCTCTTTCAACCTCCCTCCTTTCTCTCTCTCTCTCTCTCTTCCTCACTACAATCCTCACTTCCATACTACAATGTGTCTGCCTGTGTTGTGTGCGTGTGTTTGTGTAAGCGTGTTCGTATGTGTGGGTGTGTGTGCTCAGTTCAGACAGCAAGAGCACTCTTTCAGACTAATTTGACCGGCTTAAGGGTTTTTGGCCATTGTGTCTATTGGTCAGTGGACGGCTACTCTGCCCTGTGTCTGTGGCTAATTCTCAGTGCTTAAGTAAATTGGCATAATTCTCCCTGTCTGAGAACATAGAATCATGTAGAGGGATTTAAACGTGACTGTTTGATTTACCAAAACAGAGAGGACTCTCCCCTCAGCAGCGTAGAATCGCGATGGGTAGATTGGTTATCTATGTTGAGTGATGGCAAAGGGGCCGCTCCACGAAAACACTGCCTTTTGAGTCCCTTTGATATTTTAAATAGAAATTGTTCACTAATATTGAAAGTCAAGTGCCTTTTAATACAGACCCCATAAAGAATTCAATACATCTGATTTTGAATATCATTAAAGGCTCGCTAAAGTGTAATCGCTAAAGTAATTCTTAAGATTGTTATTTATTTCATGTGATCAGTGATTAATTTGTCTGTCCCTCATTCTATATCAAATGTAGAATGAGCATAGAATGAGGAACAGACATACGTGTTACATGTACTGAACTCTCATTTTAATATGGTGAAACTATTCCTTTTTAAATATTGCTTTCAAAAGAAACATTGAACATCTAATCGCCAAATCGTAGTGTAAAAGCAGGTGAGCTGGTTTCAGTCTTTTTTGCAATTTTTCTGGTGTTTTGTGGTGGAAAACAGAGCAGAGCAAGCATAACACATCATCCCTGTTAGTAGATAGACAGGCTAGAAATGTTTTAGCAATAAAAAAATGTGTGAAACTTACATTCATTTGCCACGCCCTGTTGCACACAACAACCTTCATTATCCCTTGTCCTGAGGGAATTCATGGCTGATTTAAGATGAAATTGTAAACCTTGGTCTTTTATTTGGCACTTAATAGGTACTTGGTAAAGTCTTTTTTAAATGTAACCTCTTGAGATAGGAAAACGTGTTTTTTATGAAGTTGAACATGTCCCAGCTAGCACATGTGTTTCCTTGGAAGTTGTGGGAACGTATGTTTTTGGTTTCATATTGGTTGTGGGAACGAATCCATATGTTTATTAACCGGTAAAACTGAATGTATTTTTTATGTTCTGAGAACAGAAGTGAAAATGTTACCTCATCTGGGATCGTTTATTTTTAGGTTGCAGGGAGGTACTGAGAACATTTTACTCTGGTTCCTTCAATGCTTTCCTGGGAGGTTTTATCAACGTTCTGAGAACGGACATTTTAGGCTATTTAGAGGTTTCTTAATAACGTCCTTAAAACATTCACTGAATGTTTCTAGAACACTTTTAATAACACTTCTAGCAAATGTTTGGGTAAACCTTTTGAACTCCAAGCACAGATAGAACATTAATCATGCAAACACATATTTTTTTTTATATTTTGAAACGGCATCACTGAGATTTAAACCTACAATCTTTTATTTTCTATCCATGGAATTAGTTCACATCACTGGGATGGAGCTAGCATACCATGTTTTTTACGCATACAAAGTTGTTCATTTTAGTCTATTTAAACAGACCCCATTTCAAAGGAAACAAGCATTCATTAAGATCAGGTGTGGCCAATTAGTGGGTGCGGTAAACATACCTGAGCACACTTAACATGAGGGAGGATGGAGAAAGTGTTGTTGATGCTGAGAACTGAATGTACACTACCGTTCAAAAGTTTGGGGTCACTTAGAAATTTCCTGCACAACTGAGCAGACGCCTAACAAGTCCTCAACTGGCACCTTCATTAAATAGTTCATTAAATAGTCCCAGAGTCGTCTCTTCATTGTTGACATTGAGACTGGTGCTTTGCTATTTAATGAAGCTGCCAGTTGAGGACTTGTGAGGTGTCTGTTTCTCAAGCTAAACACTCTCATGTACTTGTCCTCTTGCTCAGTTGTGCACCGG